>NC_139488.1:17480859-18688042 GCF_008360975.1 Lichenostomus cassidix
CCTGTTACTACAAGCAAAACCCAGTGCTGCATGCCAGATTTACCTGAGGTGCTTCTGAGACTTTACTAATACCACAGGTTTTCATCAGCTATTCCTCTGGTATACATTCCCATCACAGGACTACCACTTATCTCCATCTTAGCTTCACAGAGCAAGCACAGCTGTCCAGCTACATCTGGCCCATGAGCTGCCAGAGCAGCCACAGAGCTGTTGCACCCCACAGCAGTTTGCAGCTCTGCAGGTCTGGCTTGTGCTATCCAGGGTGCCTGGAAACCACACGCTATTAGTGATGTGCCTTGCTGATACACCTTTGCCCCTGGCAGCACAAAGCACCGGCAAAAGAGATCAATAATACATTTACAGGGGAAGAATGAAGCTTAAGTCCAATGACTGGCTCGCAATCTTTCAACAGAACAGCGGCAGAGTACTACATGCAACTGTATACCTCGTTACCATAGATTCACTACACACTGCATTGGTAGAGCAAGCAGAACTTTAGTCCTGCCTTGCCCCATGACTATGACTGCAAACATTCTACTGATTGTGCTCTCGATCTATTAAAGACAATCACAGCCCAACCCCCAATTTTATCTACATAAAATAGATAATCATATGAAGCTCTCTTACACGTGATTCCTTTTTCCAGATTTTCATAATATCCACAGAGACATATCTGCTGGAGAAGGTTTGGATGAAATTTCTCAAAAGCTTTCACTTCTTTCAGTCGTGTGAATATTATATCTACATCTTCACTAGACCGTTCCAAAGGCCTGCAAGAAAACAAAACACAACATTCTCAAGGGCTTTATCAGAGAAACATCCCCATCGGCATGCACCAAACTTACATATGCTTGCATTAAGTATCACACTATAATATAAACCAATTAAAATGCATTTCACAGCTACATAATGAAACCCTTCCAAAACATCCTAACAAATGCCCTTCATCAACTTGAGCATGATTCTTATCATTTCAACACAGGCAGTGTCCAGAAGCCCATTTAGCACCAAAGTCCTGATGTAGCATCACTGTAACAGTATACATGATGATACAGTCCTTATCCTAAAGACCTTAGAATGATACATAGTTTCAGGTTTGTAAGGGAATGTTAACACACAGATGTCCAAGCACACAAATGTTCTGTGGAATCAGTGCCCAAACAGATGTTCTCTATCTGACTAAATGGAAAGCTTTAGATACCAACAGTAGCTCCTATATCCAAGCTTCTCTTCTGCATTTTACTGAATATAGACTGATTTTCCTGTACTCACTTGCAAGGAAAAAAGACCACTTTAATAAGTATATTCTCTTCCCCGAAGTTACTGTGTCTTAGTGTTGGACAAATTAAATATGCAAGCAAGAATCTTAATGCTCCATTGGTAACAGTCAAGAGTTTTAATTCAAATATTTAAAATATTTAAAATCTATGACAGCAACACCTTTAAAAAAACAAGAATTCAAGAAGAATAAAGTTGTAGAACTCTCTACAACAAAGTAGAATGTAGACCAGCAGTTCCACAGGTTCAGCAAATTACTACATATTTATGAAACTAAAGCAAATTAGCTCCGTAACACACTTTTAAAATGTGACTAGAGGTAAGCCAAACACTAGCTGACAGCATTAGAAAAAGATTTTTTATAACAGACTAAATGCCAACCACTAAGGACAGAAAGAAACAGAATTTTCCTAGGACATCATGATGGATCAGATGCAGAAATTATTCATGTATAAAGGCATAACAGAAAGACAGACATCTGTTAGTTATCATTAGACCTATCACTCACTCTAATGTCGCTAGTTAATTTTACTGACAAAAATGTCCTTTTAGCCAGTGGATGAGCTTACAATGAACAGAAGTCAAGTAGCTATAATGAACAAAGACTAAGTTCACAAATGCATATCTTTATTCACTTTGCTGTTACACTCACAGCGTAAGCACTCCTTCCAAATGATTTTTAAAGATTCCTCTTTGAAATCAAAGACTTTAAGGAATCTGAATCTTTGTCTCAGGGAAGAAACCCAGATACTACTTACACTGAATTTCTGTATCTCATCTTTCTTATTAAATTATGTCTAGGAGGGATTAAATCTCTATCCTCATTTATACTCCAATTTACCCCTAATAACTACAGATTAGAATAATAATTCTCTGGTGTATGCAGTTGCTCCTACATCACAGTGACATCCTCTTACCACTTCAAACTACAATCAACTACAACAGCTCTCTTTTGAAATATTTCAAGTAAGATTTTCACCCATTTCTTTTTTTCTTGACTGTGCACTAGCTGACACATACTAATAAGCATTAACTCTCTTGTCAAAATCCTTTTAAGAAGATTAGGAGGTGCAGCTTGCAAACAGATTTAAAATCTACTTATACAAGATCCCTACCCAAACTACACTAACTCTTGAAACACTACCTACCTTTATTTATGGAGTCTCAAAAATAACAGCAAAACCCAAGTTAAAAAGATGAGATCATTCTCAGAAAATCCCCTTTTCCTAGAAAAACTGTATCTGAGACTGTTTCATTCCTACAACTGCTCATAGCACTCCATTTAAGTCAGTCAATTCATTTGCATGGAACTGACTATAGGATCTTAGTGTTTAGTGGTTTTAACAGTTTGATGCAGTCAGACATGGAAAAAGGAAACAGGATCAGAAAACAGTATGCATCAGATTAATAAACGCTGCTGTCCCAGTGCTGTTTCTGACATGTGAGTGCAGAAACCTTTTCCACTTCTGATCCCGATAAAGGACAAGTTTTAGGGGGATTTAATTCATAGGCTGTGTAGCATTTTTCCTGAGAGTTGCTCAAGGGATGGGGTTTCTATCTAGCAGAGAAGAAGGTGAGGGCAGAGCTCACCTCCACTGATGCAGCAAGGAGTGTCTTGTGCCATTCAGATGAACTGCAGGGAAACCTTTCTTCTGATGAAACTGCTTCATGGCCCCAGTAAGTGACTCACTATGGAAAGACAAGCACTATCACAGATAGCTGAGCCACACTTCTTAGTTTAAAACATCAGCACAGCAGTGGGAAACCAAACTCCATATACATTGGAAAAGACAAAGGTGTGTGTTCCTAGTGGCTTACTCTAGTAGGCAAATGAGCTACAGCCCTTTATACTAGTAGCAGTTAGTTCCACTCAGAGTACATAAAGTGAGCTTTTGAAGACAGACACACAGACATGCTCTAAACCAATAGAGGAAAACAAACTATTAAGTAATACACATAGTAGTAATCCCAAAATTGTTATATTCCTTACACTGTTTCTTACTGGTTCATTACCGAACAAAAGCCATTTGTTCCAACAACCTTTTTTCAAAACATTACTGTGTGCAAACACATTTCCACAACTATTTTTACTGGGAGCGCACCCATTTTGAGCCAGCACATTTAGAAACAAAGCTAGAATTTGGGAGAGGCTTTCAGGGAATGATTTAACCACTAATCAATCTTACAAATGGTACATTCTGTTACAGCTGTGTTCTACCGAAAAAGAAAAAAAAAAAAAAAGGCAGCAGCCAGCAAGGAATCTTAACTGCACCCCAGAATAACAACTTATTCATGTCTCTCAGATGAGACACACAGACAAACACCTCGTTCAAGATTCAGCTGTTTGGTTAAGATCATGAATTCTTATTCATAAAAATTATCTAGGATTCAAGTTGTTTGACAACAAGATGCCTTTGGATTTTTTCAGAGTTCCTGGGAAGTGTCCACAATGTTTGGGATTAAGGAATTAATTAACAATAGGGGTTTCAAGCTGAGGCAGTCCTTAGTCCTTAGGAGCACATGAAATTTTGCCTGTGTGAAACTTCAGACTGCAGTGTAACAGTGGTATTAGCTGCACTCCAACTCATTTCTATTAAGTGTTTATAATCTATAGCAATGAATCTGGTTTCAAAAGCCAAGTATTACTTTGTGAGAATAATGTACCACGGCATCAATTAAATTCTTTTCCACAGACTGGCAAAACTCAGGCAAAATTTGACCACTTTCTACAAATCATCTTTTAATAAAATTATAACCATTATAACTTGTAATTATCATTAACTTAAAACTAATTATCAATAACTTAAAATTAATCTACTTATGCGAAATTTTGTTTTCTGTTTCTTAAGTACATGCTGCCTAACCTGGAACAACATCAGAACAGGAAAACATAAATTTATTTCTTCATCACAGCTATTTTACTGTAAACTTGTTTTTTGTAAAGTATAATTTGGAACAATATTTTAACAGTTAATGTTGTAATATAGTCCTTAGAACATTAATGATTCAATATATTAATTAGAAAAGTTCTACTGATGGCAGATGGAGAATTATTCAAGCTTTATTTTCACTGTAGTTGCACTTTTAAAAGGTAATGGTATTAATCCAGAAAGGAACCATTCCCTGGAACAGGGAGATGGACAAGCAGTCCCAAATCAATCCCAAGGAATATCCCTAGACCCCCACCATGGCTCCAAAAGCCTCTGGAAAGACTTTTCCAATGCCATATCAGAGTACCTAAAGTCACTTCTCAGTGATCACCACTGTTGTTCAATCTCACTGAGCTTAGTCTTCCTCTGCTAAACCAGTGCTGGTGTGGATTTATTTCTGTTCTGTTGTGATATTGATGCTGATATGCTACTGAAGTGTCCCTTCACTGCTGATGCTGCAGAGTTACAATTTCATATCCGTGAGCAGACAAAAATCAAAAAGCACATTTCAGTGAGTCTTCAGCTATCACTTGATTTTCTGCTAAAGCTTCTGTCCTGTACCCATTTCTGAAATCTCAAGACCAATGTATGGAATAGGACCATAGATTAGTCCAGAAGTGTGAACAACTATATTAAATCAATTAAGATTCTTTAGCTCTCGTTTGGTAGAGAGCTAGAGTAAAAGCATTTTGAGGCAAGGCCACCCTTCTTGTAGAAAATCTATTACTCCATCCAGTGAAGCACCCCCTCCCTAAACTACCACACCCAATTTAAAGTAAATTTTAAGTCAAACTGTGCTGACATCTCATTTCTCTGTAGCCAAAGTGAGGGGGGCCCTTTGAGAGTTGCAAACTAGGGAAACCAAATAAATTATTAGGAAGTGATGAAAATCAAGAATAATTTATTTTCAGTACCCTACAAGCCTTTCTACTTTGTTTATCCAGCTTCTTATTTCTATTACTAATTTGCCTCTTCAGAGCATAGTAAGTGATTAGCTGGCAGTAATGTTTTCACACAAGACATCATCTATCTTCTACTTCTTCAATACAACATCACAACATACATATACAAGTGACAGCATCAATGCTAGTTACACATTTCTATTCAATCGTGTCAATAAGGCTTTTTCTAAAGACTATTTTTCCTCTACTTATTTGGATGTGAAAATTTCAGGAACATATTTTGTAGAGATAAAACAATTTTCTTGACAATGTCTGCTTGACTATCTGTAAAAGGCAATTATAAAGAAAATCTGCCTGAAGTCTATCCTCAAAAGGCAGAGCTCAACATGAGCTGGCAGCCCAGAAAGCCAACCATGTCCTGGGCAGGATCAAAAGCAGCATGACCAGCAGGTCCAGGGAGATAATCCTCCCCTTCTACTCTGCTCTCATGAGACCCCACATGGAGCACTGCACTCAGCTCTGGAGCCCCCAACATAATAAGGACACAAACCTGATGGACCAAGTCCAGAGGAGGGACATGAAGGTCATGAGAGAGCTGGAGCCCCTCTCTTATGAACACAGGCTGAGAGAGTTGTTATTGTTGTTGAGTCTGGAGAAGAGAAGGCTCCAAGGAGATTTTAGAGCAACTTCCAGTACCTAAAAGGGCCTACAAGAAGGCTGGAGAGGGACAAGACATGTAGTGACAGGTCAAGGGGCAATAGTTTTAAATTGCAAGAGGGTAGCTTGAAATTAGGTATTAGGAATAAATTCTTAATTCTCAGGGCGGTGAAGCACTGCAACAGTTGCCCAGAGATGCTCTATCCCTGGCAGTGTTCAAGGCCAGGTTGGCTGGGGCCCTGAGCAACCTGATCTAGTGGAAGCTGGCCTTGCCCATGGCAAGGGGAGATTGGAATGAGAAGATCTTTAACGTCCCTTCCAACCCAAGCTATTCAATAATTCTCTTGTATTTTTAAATGCAAATTACTCAAGCTCAAGTTTGTTATGAAAGACTTAACCTAGAAGAAAAGAACAAGTTGGGAGTGTTTTAGTTTGCTTTTATAAAGTTAATCCAATTATAAACTATTGCTTTCTCTGTTACCATGTGTCTTTTTTCTTAGGTTTTTTCTCATAGTGGATTTGACACTTGAGAAAGAAAAACCAGAATATATGTGGGTTTACCTTCTTTGCCAAGATGCCTCTAGAACCTTAAAATGTTCATTTCTAGAAAACATGTTCAAAAACCTGAATCCTGCTTTAACTGAATGAAAGCACTGAATTTCCTTCCCTTGATATTTTTAACTTTTTAAAACAGCAGCATTTCAACTCAGACAGCAATGAACAGCCCACAAAAAATGAGCAGATGGATCTATTTCTTCTACTGGTGAGACTATTTGTAGAAAACAGCTATCACACTAGAACAGACAAATAAAACAAGTTCATTGCTGGGTTAAAACTGAAGCATTGATGCAAAGATGCAAAGGCAAACTCTACAAGCTGGATACCAGTACCAGTATGGTACCAGTAACCACTACCATGGACCATTTAGTGAACTCAGTAATACTTTAAAATATATTCGGCTGTGAAACATGAACAAGAAGACAGCACCAAGGAATGCCATTTAAACCAGATCATTTTTCTATGCTCCCTATACTTTCTCCAGTCCTTTCCTGACATGCAGAAAAACAACACTGTAGGATGCAGAAAAATACCAGTACCAATACACCATCTTCCCTAAGTGAGGGCAGGACAATACTGAAACTCTCACCTCCTGGCAATGCTGTAAGGCTCTTTGACTTTAAATTTCTCCTTGAAAAAGGAAAGTTTAAAAGAGGAATACCAGTCATCTATCAAATCATTTTAGATATGTAGTAAGACACTTAAATGCTAAATATAAATGAAGCTACTTTTAATCTGAAGTAGTTCCCAGATAAGGGTTTGCATCAATGGTAACAGAAGATAATTTACTCCCACCAAAAGGCACTTTTCATTTGTTACAGTAGTATTACCAAATCTGTTTTCAACAGTCACATTTCAGATCCTCTTTCCCTTGTCATGAGAAAAGCCTCATCATGAGGCTTTCAAACAATAATCAAATTACTATTCTTTTATCTTGATTATCATTTTAAGAGACTTTGGGATTTCAGTTCTCATTTCCTCTGACAAACAGGAAGTAAAATTTTATTTTAACACTGGGACTAACGCTAGGACTCTTACACACGCAAATCATTCTGGAGTTTGAAAAAAAAAAACAGGCAACACAAGTAAGATTGCTAATGCTTAGTTTCCAATAAATTACTACTGTCACCTACACTCAGAATCCCTGTGATAATCTCTCAGGTCCTGCTACATAAGGCACAAGATAGATAATCCTGATCTATGCAGGTACTGATTGACCAGCTACTTAAATGCAGACTGACTGGCTGCCAGCTGCAGTCAGACAGAATTTGTTACAGTTGAGTTCTGTCTTCTTCGGTGAGGACCGAAGAAGGCAAATATGGGAGAATCTCCTTTACCTGCCTCATTATCATATTACTCAATTAACTCAGTTTGGTCAATGCACAATGAAAAATTACTGGAGAGTTAGACAGAACAATCAAGTGTGCTTCATTTCTTCACATACCCTGATGTTATGTATCCTTTCCAAAGGTCAATTTTTAGATCCGTGGATACAGTGGAATTGCAAAAGATGTATTTATTAAGTAATTGTATTTATAAAGACTTTTCTCAAGTTAAAAATGCACTACCTGAACAATATAGCTCTAGTAGGAAAGATTCTTTTTCACCTTCATGTGCTATCTAGAAAGACAGAATATTTCAAGAGAAATAAAAATGCAGAGTTATGTTCTTTCATTTATGAAAATTTTTATAAATCCTGCATGCTTTGCTACCAAGATGTGATTAAATCTTATTGAATTAACCCTCCAAATTTCATAAACAAACTGGAGCTCAGGACAGTTAAAATTCCATTTGACAGAAGTAAATCCAAATGAAATTACATTAACCAGCACTGTAGCTTCATAACAAACATTTAAACCACTTTAATATGAAGAGAGACTCTGAGATACACTGCAAATGAAATCTGTAATTGAACAATACACACAAGTGATGATATCCCTCGATTCAAACTCTGGTCCCCACTATTCACCAACAACACCATGCCAAATGCACCTTTGCTGATTTAGGATCTGCATTGTTACAGCTAAAGAAAATTTTAAACTTACAGCAACAACGAAATAAGTTTTATAGATTTACATTGGCACACATTTTGACAACTTACAAATTCAAAGATGAATTTGAAAGTCAGTTTAGGAAACATTCATGGATATTGATAAACAGCAGAAATAGTAATTGATCATGCCAAATACAGTGCAGAAAATACTAACAGCACAAAGGAAATATCATTAGAATTATAAGCTTTGTTAAATGCAGCAAATTTTAAGATGCAGACAGATGTCATGCCAGATAAGAAAAATACTTGTGTTTGGAAAATATCTGGTCAACACCTGACTTTGGGGGCTGGTTTACACCTGACTTTGGGGGCTGGTTTGTAGTTGCTACATTCCTTTCCTGGAATATGGAGTTTCGTTATGAAAGAAATTTAATCTGCTCTGAGTATAGGATTTTAGAGATCAAATCCTAACATGTCAGCAAGAACTCAGGTAATGAGGGTTTAGACAAGTTTCCAATATCATCTGGTGAAAGAGAAAACCTACAGTTGCACAAGTAGCATACCAATGATGCAGCCACTTCACAAGACTACCAACTTAATTTGAATATATCATGTCCTAACAGGCATGTGCACATACTGCCTTGCTCTGGTGGGCTATGACAATGTTTATACATGCTGGGGTAATCACTTCCTTTTAATACTTGTCCATGGCACAAGAGTGTAACTTACTGCAATCACATGTAATAAATGGAAGTTGATACTGCAAATGCCTAAGCCGGAGAGCAAAGAATAAAACAGCTTGAATTTGTTTAAAATACAACTCCTGCTCTCACTAGGATTTAATCTGAATTCACATATTTGATAAAATGCACAAACGTAAAAGCTTAACAATTATTTTGCTTTCTCTAAGAAAATATGGGCTTTTTTTATTATTCATCGAAGACTGCACCTTTGCGCTGGACTAGAAAATGAGTTGCATGATGCGGAAAGATAAATTTGTTACTCAAAGATAAATTCATCACTCTCTGAAGACTGCACCCTCACATGCATGCTAGAAATCACTGAGGCTATCTCTATACAACTCTGTCTCTGAGTTTCCACAGCCACTGCAATGCCTTCTGCTGATACATCCCCACACAGACTTGATCCAAGCATATACCAGATTAGTCACACACTATACAGAGAGAAAACACGAAGCACACAAGCCAACCGGAACTGCAGTGTATGTCCATGATTTTGTTCAGATCCAAACTACATTAAAATGGTGATATTCTTATGGATTTGCTACAAATAAAAAGCAAGGAAGAAATTTATATAGAAGACAGTGTAAGTTTTACCAATTGCACAGAAAATATATTTTAAAATAAAATGGCATCATAAAGCAACTCTATTCATAATATTGCCTGATTATAAATCTATATCCCATTATGTCTGACATAATTAGAGGTTATAGAGGATGACAAACATTTTCTCTATTTATTTTACAACAATTCTTTCAGAATATCAATTCTTTATGCTGGCCTATCTATATGCTCACAAGGGATCCCTTGTTTACTACAGAGCAAACAAAGCTTGCATCTCAAATACATGTTACATAAAACATGAACTAAAAAAACAAATCCTGATTCAAATATGTTGCTGTTATGTTACATATTTTCAATCTGAATTTACATTCAAATCTGTGGCAGGAACAGGTCTGAAATACTAGCCAGTATGCAGTATTTCAGTTTTGTTAGACATACATGATGCAAGTCTAACAAGGATGAAAAGGTTATAAAGGCTTAGTATGTACTACATGTCCTTGAAAAGCCAATTCCTACTTAAATAGTTTGTAAAACGTTAGGCAAAGATCGTAACATTCTTAGCATGACAGGCTAGTGAAGTTACATACTTTGCCCTGTGATGCGCTTCTCCAGTCTGCTAAGGCACTGAAGGTTACATTTAATTCAGAAAAAAACACAAGAAACCATAGGCAGGTATGAAATCCTGGGATCTCTAGCAGTTTTGCATGCTACGCGACTAAAAGTTTGCATCTGAATCCAATTAAAACAATTAACTGAATTCACACAGGTGAACAGGTTTAGAGAAATAATAGTTACGTAAAAAATACTTTGTCTACCATTCAGTAAAGATATGTCAACATGGAAATTTCCTGGTTAGATGGTTTTTGGTGTGAAAAAACACATGAAAATATAGATGACATTCTTTCTAAGTTAACTGTACATACATGCGTAACAGAAAAATTATTTATATCTCCAGGTATAACCAGAAAGTACAGTCACTGATGATCCTCTTTCTCTCTTGCAAAAATAAAATATTTTTGATAGAGCAGTGTTCTGAAATTTTCCTTATCTTTACACATGTGACTTTATACATAAATACTGTCACATGAATTTGATTTTTAAGTGCAGATCTTTGACTTTTGTGGCTAGTAACTAGACATGGAAGCTGCATGGACAAAGCACTGGCCATCCCAGCTCACAGTATCATACACAGTATTAACATTTCTCCTGTAACATTTTGGCAGTTCTTCATTTTTATATGTGCTCTAATTTCAGACGTTAGTAGTTCCACTTTGACACATGATTTGGGGAAAAACCTGAAGAACATATACATAATTCCTATACATGACGTATTTTCCTATTTCCATTTAAAATTCTTTTTTTTTTTTTCCCACATAATTATATCGGACAATCCATTTTACATGCTATTTCATTTGTCTTTGTTGAGGCTCACTTAATATTCTAAAGCATACAGCATTTAGAACTGTCTACCACCTGGAAATACATTAACAAAAACATACTAAAACTCTACTTAATATTTAGCAGAAACACATGGTATTTTACAGAGACTTGACTCATTAAATGATCCTATACTTACAGAATTCACACCTAGGATAGAAAATGCTATACAATTTTTAAAAGGCTTAAAATACATAAAAATCAATAAGTCAAATGAGCACACTGATAAGACTATCTAGAGAAAATAAATACATAAGTAAATGCATAAGTTAATTAAAAATTATTTATCAAATAATACTTGTATTCATCTAGCACTTTTCCAACACGGCTTTAACTACATTTTTAGACAGAAAAACAGAATAAAATGCATAAGTGTACTTCCTAAGATCACAAAGCAGAGCATAACAGAGACCAGGAAAAAACGTACAATCTTTCATGGTATAGGTTTGTCCTACATACAGACTGCCTTCTGAGAAAGGGTAAGGTGTAGTTCTTAAGAACACTTGGAACTGATCCTTTCCACTCAACAAATTGGTGCTACTAGCTTACTCCAAATACCAAAAAGAAAAGGTTTCACCTTAACAGCTCGAATGAAATCTGTGTTACAGAAATGGTCAGCATATTAATTTTCATACAAAATAATGACAAGAGAGATTCCCAAATGAAATGCCGCACATATGTTTCCCAAATACATCATCTACTCCCCAAGACTATAAACTTCATTAAGCCCTGAATATTAGTTTACAATTTAGATTTCACCATGTATTACATTTAGGAAAACAGAAATGACAGGATCACCTATCTAAAAGTACAAGAGCTCATACTTTCCTTCACACCCGCTCAATGTCAGTTTACAGACAGGCCTCACTTTGGTTTTTAGATGGCTAGATTGCCATCAACAGCTCTGTTCGTACTTACATGAAGAGTGCTTTCAACATTTATACACATTATTTGACCTCTAAGAAGTTAGTCTCCCCTTAAGTCACATGTTACAGAGGGGGAATCACTACCTGTCGTAGATGTCTAGACCAAAAGTTTCCTTAACTTAGGTTTTGCTGCCTGCACTGTTAAGGAAAACCTAATCAGAGCTGCAGTCCTAAAGGACTAGGAGGTTACCTGGAAAGGGGAGAAGCTATGAGAAGGTTCATTCCATGTGCAGAAAGGGTTCTCTCCGTAGCACAAGCCAAATGGCACCACCTGCCAAAAGCTGGCTCACAATGCTCAGCAAACTGCCATACACCACCTAAGGGAATTCTCTCCGATAGTTTTGTTTTGAGCCGCATAGGGTATCTATGGTCTACATTTTTGTTAACTAGTTCCTTAGATTACAGGAGACATGGTGAGTGTTCAGACATCAAATGATTTCTGAACTAATCCAGGAATCGAAGGTACGAATGCAGCAAAGGGCGTTCAAACCACCCACCACGCAACTCGACACTGCGAGACTTTGGGCTGCAGCACTGGAGGGAAAGCATTCCAAAGAATTTTTAATTTATTTTTTTTAATAATCATTTGCCCGTATTTTTGGCATGGGCGCACACCACCTCTGAGCACACGTCAGCCGGCCGTGCCTCCCACCCACGCGGTGCCGCCGCCCGCTGCACCTGACCGCAGCCGGGGGACAGCCGCGGGCCCGGGGCGCCGCAGCGGTGACAGAGGGAGCTGTCCCTTCCCTCCCGCCCGCCCTGCCACCATGCTGAGCGGGGGCCGTGCAGCGGCTGGGGCGAGGCCGGGGCGGTGTGCCCAGGGGAGGGGAGACAGCGGCCGGTGCGCTGGGGCGCCGTGAGGGCAGGCGGAGGGCGGGCTAGGGCAGAACGCAGCGGGTCTGCCATGGCCGACACTGCGGCTCCCCGGCCGGCAGACCCAGGCCCTCTCCCCGCCCCGGAGCTCCCCCACGTGCAGCATTTTCCCGGCGAGGAGCA
Source organism: Lichenostomus cassidix (assembly GCF_008360975.1). NCBI lineage: Eukaryota > Metazoa > Chordata > Aves > Passeriformes > Meliphagidae > Lichenostomus > Lichenostomus cassidix. Next base: position 17,493,841 of record NC_139488.1, read on the forward strand.
GCAATCCCCGTGGGGACTGCCCGTCCGCTTGCTGCCCGGAGCGTTTCCAGCCCTCATCCTTGCCCGCCGCCGTGCCTTCCCTCAGGCGTCTCGCTTCCCACCTGCACGCTCCTTATGTAAGGCAGGATCTGCTGAGAGCGGGGATGGGGGTGTCAGCGCGCACACACACATTCACATCCATGCATGCACACAGCATCCCTCCGCAGCCGCTCCTGTCAAGATGCCGATACCTTTTATCCAGGCAAGCGATCCACTCGCCGGAGGACGCGGAATGGGAGGCGTGAGCGGCGACCATGTTGGACCGGGATCAGGTTGCCGCGCACCCGGCTGGCGGCGGCTCCCCCCCGCCCGCGCGCCGGTCGGTCCGTCCGTCCGTCCGTCCTCGCTCGCTGCCTCCCTGCGCGCTCGGCGCGATGGGCTCGCCCAGGCCCCGCCGCAGCGCTGAGCGGGTCCGCCCGCCGCCCTCACGCCTCCGCCCGCGACCCGCGGCCGCCCAGATACCCCGGCCCTGCTTCCGCGCAGCCGGCAGGGAGCGGCCCGGGGAGGGGGCGGAAAGAAGTCACTCCCCTTCTGAAAGGTGTTGTGCCCCTCCGGCTTTCGCGAGCGCCTCAGTGCCCACACTTGAACCCGGCTTACTGATTCCTGCCCTTGCTTCACCACAGATGTCCTTGACTGGGTTGGGGGGGGGGGGGCGGCAGTACAAGCTTTTTAATTGAAATAAGCCGTTCAGGAGTGTTTTAGCCGCATTCCGGAGCACTGTGTCTGTGTAGTCGTCGTCCCCCCAGCAGTAAACGCACAGTGAGAGGAAAGAAGGTGGAGTCCACATTTCAGGGTTTTTCCTGGAGCCTTCCTCCAGTCTACTGTCCATCCTGTCATTGCCCATGAAGCTGTGTGCTAAAGCCTCCCGTTTCTTGTAGGTGAAAAAGGAGCTGGGCAGTACAGCCTGGGGATAGGATTTGGCCCTTGGAAGGAACCCAACATAGCAGGAGAAAGGTGAGTCTAGTGTGCAGTGAAACACACCCACACCCTTCTGTTGTGCTAGTGTGGCCTGCAAGGTGCAGGGGTTTTAACGATACTAATGTATACATTATTTTAAAACTGATGAGCAGAGGAAGGAATGCAGAGCAGCAGGTCTCCCTGTTTTTCAAATTCTATGTCAAATATTTTCTATGAAATATTTTCTATAAGATGTTTCAGGTTCTAAGTAATTAGTGTATAACCATAAGCTGCCACTTAGAGTCAACACAAATTGCCCTGAGTACCTTGTGAGAAGGGTAGGAAGCTATACAAATGTCAGCAGGATGTTTGGGGTTACATGTAGGTGATAGTAAAGTAAAACTCAAACTGTGCCTCCCTTCAGGCTCATAACACTTCTCTGCTGTACAGTGTGGGGACAAATGATTAATTCAAATGGTGATCATCTGCCAGTGCTTTTCAGAGTTCTCACGGACTATCTTCTCTGCCCTCTGTTGTAATTTTTTCAGTTGTACCAAGTAATTTTCTTAAATACATGTGCTGCTTCACATTTCACATCTGCCTTTTGGTTGGTCACATTGGTGCCACAGCTTCTTTAGCACTATAACAGAAATAAATGTTAACATTGGGATACTGAATAGTATGGTGAAAAATCTAAGGAAATGTATCTAAAGATCCCTTTTGCTAAATGGATGGAGCTAAGAAATTGGCATAGCAGAGGAGAATGCCACAAAAGGCAATTCTTTCATTTTACCTCAAAAAAAAAAAAGTGCATACCAGAGGAATGGAAGAGGCTGCCAGTCAGTGAGATCAAAGCTGCAGCTCTTCCTTTGCTGTAGTCCGTGGGGGGAAAAAATGATAATTTTTTGCATCTAAGCAATCAATCTACTTGAGGAAAATCAATGTTATTAATTTGTCAATAAGCAAGTGTTTGAGAGCCAATAGAACAAGAGCTTGAAAGGTAAAATCTAAATTCTCAATCAAATGAATTATTTATAACGCAGTATGTACATTATAGATGAATCAATAAAACTCACTAATTTTGTACTCCCATTATAAAACATTCATAATGTTATTCCACGTAGTTACGGTTGTGCTTCCAGAGCAATCACAGAAGGCAGCCCTTACTGCCCTTTCTCCCCTCAAGCCAGCCGATGCTGCAGGAGATGCCGTTTCCTGGTGGCTGGGGTGAGGCGTGGGCAGGACCCGGGCGGTGGCTCCCGGCGCAGGTGGCTGTGTGTGCTGGCGGGCTCTTGGAGCACACACGGCAGCGCGGCTGTTGGCACGGGGCACGGCGGGCCAGCTCCGCCCGCCAGAGGGCAGCCGAGCCCGCCGCGCCGGGCGCCGCAGCGGCACCGCCTTCGGAAGGGGGCTGGCAGGAAGCGGCCTGGGCGGCGGAGGCGTGTGGGGTGAATTCCTGCAGTGCCGCTGCTGAAAACGTGGGTCCGTGCCCAGGAACCTACCCCTGCCCAACCAACGTCCCTGCCCTGGGACAGCCCGCTGCAGTCACCAGTACTTCCGATTCCAAGGAATGCAGTGCGTGTCGGCAAAAAGGGGTTGTTGCTCACCTGCTTGGCTGTGGGCAGACACCACTCAGAGATATGTATCTTTTTGTGGAGTAACCATTAAATGAGACTGTAACACTTTGTGGACTGTGTAAGGTAGACGTGCCCAGAGCGGGCTAGGAACCTTGCCTGCATCCATACTTCTTTCGGAAGTGTCCCAATTAGAGAGCAATTAGAGCAAGACAGCGAAGATTCACTCTGGCATTTGTATTATGAGTGATCGTGTAGCTTTCTGATTAAGACACGAGTGAAACTTCAGAGAAACTCAGACAGCAGGGAATAAGTATTTGAGTAGTTCAGATACCAGCCTGTGTCAACCAAAGGGTCTCCAAACTGCACAGAAATGTCTGGAGCTCCTGACTATCGAAATCAGAAATCCTGGACCCCAGGACAGTACATCTTCTCTGGAGACAGAAGGCACCAAATAAGCATTATAGATCTCACATGACAAGTCAAATAGAATGGAGATTATCCTGTTACTCTTAAGAATTCGGACCATACCAAGACTAGGAAACATAATTTTAGAGTCCTGGCCTTATGTTAATGGGGTCAAGTGCTCATTCACTTGTGAGAACATATACTAGAAGGAAAATGCTAAAGCACACTTCATTAGTTTATACTCTGTACCTCCTCCTGCTGCCTCACAGTGCCCATTCATTACTTTTCTAAGCTATACTTTTCTAAGTATGATAAAAGATGACCCACAAGATATTTGAGATTTAATTTCTCCTTATTGGACAGAAGACTAATGGGACTTTTTAGAATCTGATTTGTGAGATGTGATTATGCGGCCAAAAAATTAAAATGGCAACTGCTTTCAAAGGAGATTGCTGCTGGGAAATGGAGAATTACCAGCTGAGGTATGTGAAAGATCAATTGGCTTTTAACTTTCCACAGTTTACAATGGAATGACAGGGCCATGTTCTTAAGAGGCCATTAACCACAGAAAACAAGAAATCAGCCAGCCTTCAAGTTATCCCATGCCTGTAAAATAAGAGTTCAAATGTGTAGAGTCCAAACTGCTGTTTGCATTATGGGACATAAAGCAAATCATGTTTAATGTAGTACTTTGACTATTTATTTGCTTTTTCTGGCCAGTACAAATACCTATTCCCTCACTTTTACTCACAGTCAATGAGATCTTGTTAAAATCCTCCAGAAGAAAATAAATTCCTTTAAAATAGAAACTTGCTATGAAAAACTTGAACCAAAAGACTAAATCATAGTTGTTAGAGCTTGGAAAAAAATTACATATTATGTTTATTAAGATTACACGGTAATAGGGTACAAGAGAGACCTACTGTGGAAAACTCTTTATACCACTAATTATACCAAAAACTTCAATAAGTTTCAAGTAATTGCATTAATAACCTCGCTTAAGCTGATTTTAAGCATATTTTGAATTGTTACATGGAATCTAATTTAAATAGTACAAGTCCAGAATGAGCACATAAATTCTACCTCAAGCAATAGTTTAAATTCATGTATCACACAGAAGTCTTAGAAGCAAGATCAAGACTGACAGAACTGTGATCCATGTTTAGAATACAGCAATGCCACATTCAGTATGGTTAGGGTTGTAGGAACCAAAATGTGTTATCAGTTGTACACACACAGCACCTACAGACTTCAAAGGAGTAATCAGCCTGTAATGGAATGAAGACAGAGAAAGCTGCATGTGAGTCATTTTGGGATTTATATGCTGTGAGGGCTGCAAAAGATTTGATTATGTACAAACTTTAAACGAATGCAGGTATTAATACTGTAAAGAAACATATTGATTCTCCTCTTCAATGCTAATCATTAAACCCAGCATACAATAACATAGTAAGAGAGTTTCAGAACAAGTAAGGACCTCCTTTCTTTCCTACATCATTTTGTGCTCGTTTTCTTGTTCCTGTCCTCCTCACTAATTCAGGATAACTCCCCAGTTATTTCACAGGAAATTCTATTGAAATAAATAAACAAGTTCTAACTTAGTCACAAGATTATTGTCAAGATTAATTAGCTGGTGAAGTATAGTTCTTTGAATGCTTTACATAAATGTTAATTTATTAGCGTTTAGATTTATGGACACATCAGCATACTGGTAAAACAAAATTTAGTATGCAGAACCCAGGACAACAAAAGGAATTTCAAGATTATAAATATCAGTGAAGTACTTTCCAGTTCCCTAAGATACAAGGCAGGCTAGGACTCAGACTGTGCTATATCCCTTTTCAGAACAATATTTGGGAGACAGTAGAACTCAGTGCCCCACTAGACCCACACAGCCTGCTCCTTATTCTGGGAATATGGGGCAGACACATCAGTGCTTCTTAACAAATCAAACTGATCAGCAGGGGCTGAATCACAGACATGGTGAAGAGGGTCTGGCTTTGTGCCTGGTCATAGGAATAGGATTCGTGAAGAGCTAGGCTGGCTCTCCACATCCCACAAGAGCCTGAGAGGTTATTCCAGCTCCTCACTGCCTGAAAGCAGCTGTGCTGCCTCTGGGCCTGACCCTACAAGTGTTCATTTATAACACAAAGCACGCACTTGGAAGCTCCAGTGTGCCTTATCCACACTGCATTGTCAGCTCAAATGTCTCACTTTTTCTGGAACATACTTATCTTATCATGGCTAATGGAATTAATTATTAGATTGTAATTATTCACTCATTCTTTCACCCAAAGTACAAAAGCAGATGAAAGTTCTTATTGTCTATATGTCTAGTTCCTTGTTCCTTTATCTTTCCTTGCCAGCTTTGCTGTATTTCAACAATCATAGATTTTCATCAAAGGCTGAAAGAAAAGATGGTTTAGCTTTGCTGCAGAGCCAGATGAGAATATTTTAACGGTTCAGGCCAAGTTTTATCTTCACAACTTGGTGTCAGCTCTCTCTGCTAGATATGGATGGATATACTGGGCAGGAAGAGCACTAGTTCATGGTCTTCTCCTAAATTTGCTACAGATGCCATTGAAACCATTTGACTATTATTATTTATCATTATGAAATACCTAGTTTTCATCATTTTACCATGTGGAGTCTGAGAGAATGCCTGTGAATTTGTAGGAGCAAGGTAGACAATTAAATAACCTTGTGGTTTCTGTGTTCTCACAGATGATTCCTCAGCAAGAAAATTTGTAATGTGTATATGGCGGTCCTCCTTAAGACCCTTATTTTCATAGTACCAATCTTTTCAGACTAAATTCAAATAGATATTATTTTCAACATTGCTTGATCACTATAGGAAATTTGTTTTTCCTGGTCTGTTCCCCATTTCTCCTAACAATCAGTTCCAGAAATAAAATATATCTATTTTTTTTCAATTGTGTTTTTGTATTGAATGCAGAGGCACTTAAAAAACAATGTTCTGATGCAATGTCGGGACTCTGATGCAATGTTGAGATTCTTTTATTTATTTCTGTATTTGTATTATTCACAAGATATGGGGCATAAAATCATTTGACTGCACTCTATCAGAGCTCCTTCGTGATAATTCACAAAACAGCCTCTCAGTAGTACCACATCTCCCCTTAGAATCCGAGGTTTTCAAGAGCAAAAGGTACATGGTACTTAGATTTCAGGCAAATAAAATTCCTGTCATGTGGGTCAAAGGTGACTTCAACAGCCTTCCTTCTCTAGCTCCCAATGCCTTAGCTGTCACACTGATTCCTTTTTTGCAAAATTGAGACCTGTAAAACATTATACATATCACAAAATAAGCACTCCTAAAAAGCTTTGTGAAGTAGTCCTAAATAACTGGGACATGTAATTTAATTAGACTTTATATTAAATAATTATTCATGATCTGCAGTGAATAAAGAAACAAGTCTTTTAATTATTTTCTGAAAATTCTTTCGGTCACTACTAGGAGTGCAATTCAGATCAAATTCTCAAATTATTCTAGTGCAAGCAATAATTTCAGGAAAACATGCAATGAAAGTCCAGGACATTTAATAACGCTGAGACCGTCCTTTTCGCATAGGTGTTTTTCACTACTCTAAGAACAGGACTTCACAAAAGTTGGCATCACAGAATGCTTTCATTTCTATAATGAAAGCATTCAGAGCTTTATATTTACTTGTACAATGTGATATGGTCTGCTATGGGTAAAGATCATATGCAGCACACATTTGCACTTGACAACACATTCATATAGTAATTCTTCATGCAGCTATTCTATTCATCACAATACAGTAAACAAGTTAATTCTTTCTGCAACATTTGGTTCACAGGATTCCAAATTTAATTTTTCTAAGAGCCTGCTGGGGGCACCAACACACACCCATAAAAATCAAATTATGAAATTAGGCAAATGAAAAAAGAAAGACAAATTTAGTAATTTATTTATATGCTATAAATTGCACAGTACACCTCAGGTTACATGTAATGTTCATAGTCTTCTTTTCACAGCTTTGAAAATACACCTACAATGAATTTGCATGCAGGCTTATACTCGCAAATAATTCACACCAAGAATGACCTGAATAAAGCATAGGCATCTCTAATAATCTACTCTGGCTGAGAGAAAAAATGTGAACCAATTGGTAAGTGGGAAAAGAAACTGCCTTGACTGTGGGCTGCATCCTGGTTGGTACAGACAGGTGGCATTTGTTGGTTTAAAACCAGACTGTTGAATTGTGTAGCAGGCAACCCAGCTACAGCAGCCACGTAGTTAAATAGCAGTTGTGAGGTGCTACCTCATGCGTGTAAAAACAACCAGATGAGACCTGTATGGATTAAAAATATGTTAATGATACCACAGAAGCATAAACCCAATAATTACCTAGTTTGAAGCATGGGGTTTTTTCACATATAAGTTAAATTGGTTCTAGAGAAAAGTTACACAAATCTGAAAAGCTTTAAGGAGAGACTGGCAACATACAGCAGTTTTTACAGAAATGCTCTGTTTTCTTTAGTTCACTGATTTTCCTGATGGAAGAAAGTCTCCACATTTCAGACTCTCCCTTGTTCCCTGAAAGTAGCAATGTTCATGCCTAACAGCAGCTTTCAAATTATCTTGAAGTGCCCATTTTTCTAATGCTTCTTAAGATGGAAAGGATAGATAAGCAAAAGCCAAGAATAAAAGCAAATGAGAGGCCAGTACAAAAAGTGGGGAAAAGATGAGCATCAGACTGGAAAGAGATTGCTGGGTCAGAAGTGCATTGACTGCAAATTTGTACAGGATTTGAGTTTCTCAAGAACTGTGGAGAAGAATGTTATTGAAAAAATTCAGTGCGGATAAAGAAATGAAATGAAGTTACCGCCAGGAAAGTAACAGGAGACAAAGATCTCTTAGACACTAAGCAGAAGAAACTGGGATTGTAGGAGCAGCCAAGAAATGCAGCGAGGAAGTACCTCCTCAGTGATGTAATGGCTCATCAACTATCTGGTATTTGGAAGTGCTCCTGAAAAGAGAAAGAGAAGTGACAAAATATTGCACAGTTGCCAGCAGCTTTTATTATTCTCCCATAGCCAAAACATGCTTCTGATAAGGCAGGGTTTCAGTGCATATTAACATTTCTTGACATTTTGATTTTGTGTTCTTGTTCTACTTCTAGTCCATGTAACCTGTTCCATTATTCAGTCACTTTTATAGTTGTTTTGGGTTTTTTTTTTTAAGTTCAAGTGAAATTCCCTATGCTTCAGTTTGTGCCTGTTGTCTCTTGTTCAGTCTCTGGACATCCCTGAGAGGTGTTTGGCTTTATCTTTGTCTCTAGTCTCTAAGTCCATTCTGCTGGGTTATATGAAAAGAAGGAATAACAGTGTATTTCCCAGCTCTGTTGAGAAAACTCTTACTATTTGAAAAGCACCTTGATTCTACAGCGATGAGGACAGAGAAAAGTACGTAGATATCATTCACCTTGTGGTCACAATAGGTTCTGAACAGACCATATTAAATGAAACAAAACACGTAAGCTACACAGAGAAAGAAAGGTTCACTGGGGAAGTGTAGTCCTTTTGCTCTCTGCATTGGAGAAGCATCAGCATACAAAATAAAAAGGGAATCTGATAATAAATAACAAGTTTGCAGTGGATAATTTTAATCCAGTCATTTCTAGATTTTGAGTGCTTGACTTTGCAATTTTAATATTGTTCAGATACATATATGTGACAAAAATAGCGGCCAGCTTTACCTACTGCATGTGAATATTTCCTCTAGCAACCTACTGGGTGCCTCAGAGGGCTGGGATGGAAGAGGATCTTTGGGGACAGTTCACTCCAGGATTCCCTGTGATCCTTTTCCTTCACTGTGGGATGGGGATGAGCTAGTTCTCAGTGCAGCCCAGCACTATTGCCCTCAGAAGACCTTCCTGGCATGCATACAGCACTCAGTGGATATTCAGAATATCCAACAGCCTTCATATTGTCACAGTCCCCAGGGATGATTATGTGATATAGACCCATTATTAGGGCTAAAACTGGTCCATCTGTGAGCCATGTGCTCATCAAAAAGTGTTGTCACCCCTAGATATGTTTTAGAAGTACATGCACCCATTCTTCTCCTTTTCCCCCTTAGCAGACCTCAGGAAAGAGAAGTTCATAGAAGTACTTTGTTAGCACGCCTTTGCCAAAACAGTTTGTAAACAATGTAATTAAAAGGTTTAGGCAGGTTTGTAATGTTTGTGATTTTTACACAACATGATTCTGGGGTGAAATCGATGTGGATTGGGGATACAGACTCTACTTGTCTTTCTGCATGGTTCCACTGCAGGAAAACTCCATGGTTTTCTGCAAGAAAACTCAAAAATGCAAAAGACTGATTCACTTATATTGTTCATCTTTTACATAGAAACTTTTAGGTTTTCAGTTAAGGTTTTTGAGTTTTGAGTGATGTACAGTGTATAAACACACATTGCCTCTGACTAACCAATCTCATTTCACTTTGGCAGGGGGACTGATTTATTCCAGGCTTTCTTTTCTCTGGAAGAGATAATGTTACAGGATACTTCTATTGAAAAGATAGTACACAAATCCACCAAAAATGCTTCATTTAATATTTGCTAGTAGATAAACCAGGGAAATTTGCAAATTGTACAAAATTCTTTTTTTAAGGCATTTTTATTTTTGCCTTCAATAAGCCTAGAAATATGATGTCGTCTTATTGTAATCTTGTAAAACATTTAGGTATTTGAAACTAACATTGTTCTGGGAAAGAAAATCATGAGGATAGCATGCCACTGTCCAATTACAGCAATATATGTATTGAAGTAAAAATATTTTAACAGATGTTATAAAAGACTCCATTTCCATTGTATAGCATAGGCACATCTGCTGTACTTTAAATACTTCTTATCCATGCCAAAGAAATACTATGAAGAGAAAATGCCTTTTCTTGTGCTTTTCCTTTGAGTTTACCCTATGTGAATGAGGAAAGAATCTTTTCAGTAGGAAAAAAGGCACTGATTGTGATCACAAAATTTTGCATTTGCACTGCAGCTGCCATTTGTGATTAGTGTGGAAATCGAGTCCTGGCTCTTGTTTTCTGGCCTCTTTTAAAAACCTTGAATATTGCTCAGATAGTACTGGGCAGGAAGGAAAGGAGGGACAGCATTGTGCAAGACTAAACTAATACAAAAATGCTGCAGTGCTACACTCACTTCCTTCCAAATCGTTTTCAGGCATTAGCTTACTGGTATTGTTTTTTACAAAGAAAATATTTGATTTCACAGTATTATCACCAGTGATGAAGTGCACCTACGCTGATGTTTATGATACAGCTTTATTTTGGGAATGTGCTTGAGTTTCAGTATTAAGGCCTTGAGCACATCTAAATCCCAGACTTAGACTGTAGTGGAGTGGTGGCTTTAGAGTAGTAACTTTAATTACTTATAAGGTAAGGCTCTTACACTTGCTCACTGGTGAGTCTGGAAGATTTAATACAGTTATATTTAGCAGCGATATTTAGTAAGAAGCATCCACCACTACCAACCAACCATGTACTTCACTAATGCAATAGTCTCAGAATTACAGAGCACTCCAACAGGCAGTCTTCCTTCCTTGAGCTGCTTCTGTTACAAACCCGTTACACATTCCCAGCATACACAGGTACCCAGTCTCTTATTCTGACCATATAAGTTTATCCATAAGATATTATTTAAAGTTAAGGCATGTATGGAACACAGGAAGAAGGAAACCTTGAAACTTCTGTTTTATACGGATTCTTCTGGGAAGCAAGTGTGCAGCAGCAGCCTGACAGGGGATCCACATCAAGGTAGTGGCACTGCTTCCATATGGTGCAAAGAGCCCAAGAAAAAGCCTCAGAGACTCAGAGGTTTTGCCATTTACTCGAGTGAGATTGGAGTAGGAGTGGAATATAGATGTTACACCCATGGAATTATGCAGAAATGGCCCTGTAGATCCTTTCAACCATAAACTTAGGACATAGAGGCAACATTATTCATCACCATCCCACATGGGATTTTGGAGAAAGTGGGATAAAATCTTCAATCCATCACCTTAAGGCTGCTGGGTACAAAACATACAAACACATTTGCTTTAGGTACAAAAATTGCCAGCATTTTGTTACTATTAACAACCATTCCAAGAGTATTAAAGATATTGGTACAAATCATACTGTTGATTTGTGATGCTTTTGCACTTGCAACTGCTAGAACATGGAATCGGATTAATTAATGTGGTGCCCTAATGTACTTTACATGTTCGATTATTTCAATAGCAGAGTTTATGAAAATTATGCTCATTTTCTGGCAGAAGTATATTTTATGCCACAGTGGACACCTCAAATATAAGACACTATACAAAAGGAATTTGAAAGTAATGGTTTTGTGCTTCACTTGTCTTCATTTGTAGTACAAGAAGCTTATGAGATTTGTATGTCTTCTGGTAATACTTTCCTTCTGCTTCCTTTAAATTGTTACTGTGCCTTAATTTAGACTATTGCCTTATGGTCTTGGCATTTTTGTTTTTCTAATTTTAGTTTTAACCAAAATTGCTGATCTCCTCATGGTGCAAAAAGTAGGATTTGTATGTAATCTTAACAACAGCTTTTTAGATTTCTCATAAATTAAATAAGAAAGTAACTGTATGTGAATTAATTTGGAAGTGTGACCAAGTGACCTTATGAGCAATGTGACCCTTTGTAGAAAGGGTCACATTGCTCATTTGTAGAAATTATTATTATTCTCAATGTTTTTGCTGTTTAATATTCTACTGCAAGAAACAGAACTGCTCCCTCTGTTTCTGTCAGTGCAAAGTGAATACCTGCTACCTTCTCCAACATTACCATAAAAATAATTTGCAAAGTGAATTGCATTCATCAGTGTGCATGATGCATGCTTTAATTCTTCTCTCTATGAATATAATTAAATTTAACTTTCCAGGCAGTAGACCAAGGAATAAATGCTTTTAAGTGAGCTGCACAGGTATGTATCAACTAGAAATGAAAAGACCATCTGACTGAAAAATGTGTTGAAAAGCTTAGATTGAAAATTCCAGAAATCCTCTTCAAAACAAAGTATTTAAAAATAACTTTATTCATGAATTTTTGAAACTCGGCTTGTTCAGTTCCTGATAAAATAGAAAATCTTCTTAGACTGGCGAAGTTAGGTAAATCTAAATCAGACTTGAAAACAGATCCAACTGTCAGCTTACAGGCTGCTGGACAAGAGCCTTTGGGAGGTAAGTGAGCCTTTGGCTGTCACCAGAAATGTTCCAACTCCATTGTCATAAATGGAAAGAAAAAAAACCCCAACCTTCTTTCTTGCCTCTAAATGCAGGATTAGAAAGTCTCTCAGTACAAGTCCACATTTTTGTAAATAATATGGAAATAAGAAAAAGGATCTGGAAAAATACAGATTTAGGAAATAAATGTCTGCGGCAATGTATGTGGCAATGTAAGTATATTCCTAGATTATTCTAAGCCAAATGCTCTTACTTTACTTATCATTCCAGCTGTTGTCAAAGAGGATATACAAATCATTTTTTAAAAGCAGGCACAGGGCAATTAACATTTTGTGGTCTTTTTTGAAGATATTTACGCATTTGCAGCATTAGATAATTGGAGAATTCCCTTGATTTCACTGGTATAGAGATGGTTAAATGTGTATATACTGAAGTCTTTATGTGATCAGGGATGTTATTCCTACTCTTTTTGTAATTTCAAGTTTTTATTGTTGTTTCACTACTGTCCACTTTATTAGGGCCAAATCTGAAAGGTACTACAGACAGTAAATCTGCTTTTTGTCAGTGATTGTGAGCATTGCAGAAATTGATGTTGTTTCATTCAATAAATAAACAATCTCTCACTGTTGAAAAAGAGTGATTTCTAATGACAGCAAAAGGTGCCCATCCTGTGAAGATGGTATGCAATGATTAGAATTTCCCTAGTTGGTAGATTCAAAGAAATCAATGAGATGCACCAAATTGACAACTATCAGAATAAGAAATGACAAAATAATTGAACTGAATTTTAACTGCAGAATCATAATGAGTTGTTAGTAGTATTGCATATGCAACTTACTGGTCCTTTAGTGTTTTTCTTTTTTAAGCTAGGTATTCAAGATGTGAAAGAAACATTATATTGATATTTCAGGGGGAAGATGTCAGTGATATTTCAGACATACTCTAGTGTAGGTATAAACACATGGCTTCAGGAGTACTGACACTTGCTTGGAATGAATGAATTTGTTTAAGGAGGAATCAGTAGTATTTTTCATTGATGTTTTTTAATATATCTGTCATAAGGATTTCTTGCAACAAATACCGGCAAAGGATCTTAACAAATTTTGCTGTGAAAGATTCTATCAGGCACTGGTTAATATGCTGAATATGCTGTAATCTGTAGTGCCTGTTAATTCTTCTTCTCTGGTTTTATGAGTTTCTGTAGTTGCAGTTTCTGAGCTTTCCCTGGATAAAGTAATGTGTAAAAAAAATAAAAAAGGAAAAATATTGAATTTATCAGGACTAAAAAGAGCACAGTTTTACCACAGAAAACTTCATGAAAGATGATTCATGCTCCAGGCAAGTTAGAGAATGTTGTTATAATTGTTTGTCTCAGACACAAGTTCACCAACTGTATATATTTAAGTAGTTCTCACTGTTTCCGTTTGCAGATAAAAAATATGATCATATGATCCTTTCAAGATAAGCTACCACTAATTTTAAACACTCTGATTAGTCTCTTTTTACTTTTTGAAATAGGATCTCACAGGATTTCACAGTATTGAATGCAGCTCCCTGAGTTGTGGAATGCTTCCTGAGAACTTTTCAAATTCCAGAAATGTTTTAGTCCTAATAATATGCATGTGTGATATGTCATTCCACCAGTCTTTTTTGCCTGTATGTTGTAAATAGATCCATTTGCTCCTTTTACATTGTGTGTTCTCGCAGCTATCTGAACTGTGAATTTACTTCAGTTCACAATATAACCAAGTCTTTTGTTATTTTTTGACTCCTAACTGCATTTAAATCCAACACATCACTTAAACTTCAAATCTGAGGGTTGTCTTTAACCCTTAGTTCTTCCAAGAAAAGTTAATAATAGATATTTTTTCAATTTTTTAAATGAAAATTTTACAACTTACAATGAACAAGACTGGAGTCATTGCCAGTCCTTACCTCCAAATATGTCCAGTAAGAAATTGAGGCGTTCTTACCACTTGAAGTTTCAGAGCAGATGGAGTTTGACTGTTCTGAGTCAGGGTCACAGGGTTGCATATTTCCCTCTGTTCAAGCCTTGTCGCACTCGGTAAGCATTAGTCATATACCAGGCTTCTGCATGTTGCCCTTAGCAGTGTGGCTGAAAGGAAAAGTAGCTTTTTTGGTAAACTGGCGAGAGTGAGCAGAGATTTGAAATTGGCATAAAGTCAGCATCAGTCTCCTGAGGCCATTCGTGCAGTCTGGCTTCTGCCAACTAGTCTAGCAAATTGTTCATGTTTGCTCTTGAACTTTGTTCTACATATGTCAGGGTAGACTATTAACAGCTGAAGAAATGGACCAACCAGTGAAAACTTTCTGTAATTAGCTGAGCGTGACTGTGCTGTTCAGTGTTGACTTTGCAACTTGGCAATGCTGTCCATTGCTCACATTTGAGGAGGTGTATTGGGCATCCACTTAACAATATATGAGTTTATAAGATTACATGTGAATGCACATTTGTAGCCGTCAGGAGCAGAAACTAAAATATTTTCAATGAACACCATTGCCAACTAAACAGAAACCGTAACTAAGCAACGCAGAAACACCACTTAGGTTGTTCATGACTCGGAAGCATGATTTACCAAATGTCTTTCTCCCCCACAACCCCCAACTAAAATGTCTGTATTTACTTGGAAGCTTTATTTCACTGATCTGCAAATTGTTATATATCAAAATTTAAAAAGCCAATATGAAACTGAACCATCATCACCACAAAAATCAGTGGAACACTTTGCTAATGCTGAATCCAGGCCCAACCTTTCCAAAAACTTCAAATACTTCCACATGATTATAAAGAGAACAAGATAAGGAATGAATTAAAGAAATGTTTTTCAATTACCTTTTTTTTTATGAAACTGAAAGCGTCTTCTTACTTAGAGATTTAGAAGGACCCTATCACAGGCAATGGCAGTGCTATTATCTCAGTAATACAGACCTAGAATCTGTGCCTTATGCTGTAAACCATTACTTGCATTAGGTCAAAAAAAACTTCCTCCCAGTGCTATAATAGCATTGGCAGCGTGAAGTTCTGTGGTCATGTACTGTTATTTCAAGGCAGTATGTTGTGCAAAATGTTCATCCTGCTGTTTCTCCATCCCTGATGATCCTCTTCCTTCTCCCCTTTCTCTGGGTTTTATTGGATGAAGGAAATTCTGGATGAAGCAGAGCTACAGTTCAAATCTGTTCTGAGCTAGAAATTTTAGCAGAATATTCAATATTACACAGGACACAACTTCTCCCAGAGGCAGGATGGTATTTGTCCTGGTTTACACCAATGAGCTGTATAGGCATTTACTGAGAAGTCAAATTTTCTACACCTCTCAACTATAAAGAGATCTGGACAGCCAATAATACACATTCCATGAGAATGCCTTGCTAAGTATCCCGTGAGTCATTCTACATGAATTTATAAGTTTCTACAATCTGCACCAATATTTCACTTTCTGTCTCCAGACAACTAAGCAAAAAAACAAGTGAAAAATACATTTTAAGCTACTAATCACCAGTGGCTTTAAGGAGTTTTGATAAGGTCACAAGTCCACTGAAAAAATGGGGGCTGCACCTGAAATATACTTCTGAGTCCAGAATTTTACGCAGAAATCAATTCATCAGCTTTGTGAATTGTTGCCTTGGAAGATGTGAAAAGTTAGAAAACTTCATCATGCCAATATTATGGGAATTCTACATGTAACACCTGTTACATGTATTTTGTAATGGCACTTTAAATCTAAAAAGACCAGGAGATCCTTAAAACTACAAAAGAACTGTGTTTTGCTTTCCACTGGTGTCACATCAAATTAGCGCTAATGTGGAAAAATACATATATTTGCATATGAAAATGTGCAATATACAGTTATTGCTTAATTATTGAGGGACTCTGGTAGACATTTTTCATCTTTTTTAAATGGAGACAGATGAGATTTTCAATTGAAAAATAAATATGCCTGCACACATGGCTATATTACACCATCTTATTAAAATATGCTGAGCATTTTGAAAGCAAAGACAATATCTCTGCCTTCATCCTTAATATGTATGAAGAATACTGTATCTCTTTTCTCAGATTGTCAAGGTACAGAATGAAAGATACATTCAAAAAATGTTCAAGTAAATCCCTCATTTGCTGTTATAATTATTTGTTGGACCAGTTATGGAATTTGAATTTTTATAACAACTTTTATCACAGTTCTATCACAGATTTTTTTAAAATAACTAGTTTTTAAAAATATAAATTAAAAGTATCTATTTTGACTATCTAAGGAACTTGTTTTATGTTCTCATATTTTGACACAAACTTTAAAAAGGCATTATCTTGTGTTTAACTAAAAATAAAAAAAAATTTTATTAAAAAAAAATCCATTTTGGCCAACTGTAGTAACTGTTTTAAATAGTTCATTAAGAGTCTGAACAACAGAATGAGATACCTGAGCTATCTGGGGTCCTGTGAGCAATCTCACAACTTTAGTGCTGACCTGCATGTATTTTGATTAGTTCACTGAGATCCCCAGTTGTATCCAGCTATTCTGTTCTCTGTTGGAGAATGCATGTTCCTCAGGCATAGTAATTAACCTTACACAGGCCTTGCCCTTATTATGTATTAATCACATTTGTATGGGCTACACATATCACATCACATCACTCTGAGATTTCTTTTGTATTTGTGAGAGGACAACTCATTTCTGCCTTCTTTTTATTCCTGTCATTGTACCTGTGTAAGACAGGTACTTAATGTGAAGGTTTCTAAAGAGATAATATCTATCTTTAGGAGCTAACATCCCCCTAAATATTGTTGTTATAAGGCAAAAAGAGCTTCAACAAAAGGAAACTAAATAGGCTGCTTCTTGGCTGAGCTTGGTAAGAGACTTGCCAACAAGACAAGGAACTCTCAGAATTGTAAACAGCGCAAATGAGAAATAAAAGAATTATAAGCCTAGTTTTCTCCTCAGCCTGTCATCTTCCTCTTTGGTTGCAGTCCAGCAGCTTTTTGGAGGCTTGTTTTCAGGCCAATAAAAGTTCTCTTTCTCTTACGTCAACCACGAGCCACATTTGGGTTAGAAGTAATGCCATGAGCCAAAATGTTCTTTGTGTGCATGCAATCTGTACCCATGTCATTTGACAAACTTGGGAAGAGTGGGTATCACTCTTACTGGGCTTGAAAGCAGAAAAAACATGTTAGGTCTGGCAGATTTCCTGACATAGCCCAGAAAATGGATACCTGATATCCCAAGCCCATTAGAAAGAAAGCAAGGGAGATGTAGGAAAATATTTTTCAGATTTTGTTTTCTATCAGACCAATCAATAATGAGTTTCAGAAGTTCCTACTTCTTGTCAAAAATCTGATTCTTGAAGTGAAATATCTTCTAGATGCTAAGCGCTGAGCAGATTTTTTTCTTTCATTCTGGAGCTCTTACCATGTGACATCTGAAAACACATTTACAGCTTGTACTTAGCTGGCAAGTATAGACTGCAAAATTTCACGTGATCTGGATCCCCACCATCTGGATTTGAGACCTGTTTGGACCTCTTAATGCTATATTTTGACCCTCGAGATTTCTGTTCATGGAAGAAGGACGTCTGGAGAGAAACACTGCTCAGGTCTCCCCCTGCTGAGCTGCATGAGGATGTAGCTTGAGATCATATCCAGTACCCCAGTAATGACAGCTGTTTATTACCATACAAATCTCAAGGAGTCCAAATCTGAATGGACAAAAGCAGGTATTCATAGGCTTTACCAATATTCTTGAAGGATCCTTTAAAATAAACAGCAAATAAAGTATGTTTTTTGTTCTCAGAGGAAATGACAAAATAAAAATGCCTCAATAGACTACATACATATTTAAACACACTTACACTTTTTCACAAATATGTGATTGGAGTCCTCCCTGAGTTACAGCACCAGAACAAAGCCCACTACTTTTATAACAACCCGCTCAAAGCTATAGAGAAGTCATTTGATCCCAGTTAGCCATAAACAATATATTTCTCTCATGTATCATGAGTTTTCTTCATTCAGAGTATATCCCATGTCCCTGGCCCTATAGCCTGTTCCCTTATCCTACATTTTAAATAGTGTTGCTACAGACTTTCAGTTTGAGCCACTCACTTTGCCTATTTTCTCTCTTTCAGGCTGTTGGAGCACCTATGTTCCTGTGGGCATGGCTGAGTCATTACATCATCTGGAACTTTCTGACCTTGCAAAGTGGGTAAGTGTCCTAAAACTGCTCCTGCCCATCCATTTATCTGCCAGCACAACTCCAAAATCCTGTGCATTAGAATAGTTTGCTTATTGGAACAATATTCAGCCCTGAGTGCACTCAGAGTTGATCATGTGAAAGATGCTGTTAAACAGTTTTAGGGGTTTTCTCATGCGTTACTGTTCTTGGAAATGCATTTAGACAGGAGGATAGTGGTTGTGTGTGTCATAAGGCTTTGGAAATCTTTTGTTTTTCATCTCAGTCCACTGGCCAAAAAGGAATGAGTCACTTTGTTATAAGTATCCTGTCTCCCATTGCTTTGTTTAGGTTTGCACCTACTTCATCCTGAACAGGAAAAAAAAAAAGATTAATAACACAAACATGCTGGCACATGTTTGGTACGCATGGTACACAGATGATACAATGAGAAATTAAAACACAGTTTGCTGGTTTTTACTACCTAAAGCACTGTGTGCTGGAATTAGTTCTTGGAAAGACTCTTCCCTCCTCAGGAAGTAGTCAGCCCAGGGAACAGAGAAGACGCTTCTGAGCAGCACAGGGCTTTCTAAATTGCACTGATAGCATTTAAAATGCTAATTGGAACTTTCTAGAGAGTAAATTCAGTTTGAAAACAAAAAGGAAGTTTAGTAATTGACATCTGATAAAAATCTGATAAGAGACAGTATCCATAGAAGGATGCTCTAAGTCTTGTGTCCTTTCCTAACGTATTCAGCAATTTAGGGTAAGAGAATAATATTATTTGAAGTGTGTTTGTGTATTGTTTTCCAAAAGAAAATTAAAACTGCAACAGGGCCTCTTCATTTATTTTGGGCAGGGGGTCAAGGAGCTTAGTGCCAACACCATGCTTTCATAAGTTTAAATAAAAATTATGAGAGGTAGTCCATAATAAGCATCTTTCCATGCTTATGTTCATTGAATAAATGTATGAACCAGACACTGTTAAGAAAGGGCAATCTTTGATGCACAGTTCATCACTGTAAGTAGTATAGTCCATGACAATTTAATTGATTATGGGGTTGACAATAATCAGAAAAATTATGAAGTACATTCATTTTTACTTCTTTTGCTGAGATTAACCAAACAGAAGCAGTTAAAAGGATGTGATCAGAGCAGAATGACAGTCAGTGACTCTTCTTACCTGGGTGTTTTGTGTATAAAACTGCTACTTCTTATAACACTTCTAAAATCTATGCCGAAGCTTTTAGTCAATGCTATTCGTGCTCCGAAACTGCACTATTCTCTCCCACACTTTCTCAGGATTACCTTGCCATCACTGTTGTAAAGTGCTCTCCTCCTACAGAGTGTCTGGTCAGTGGTAGCAGCAGCTGCAGGAACAGTGCGTTCAGCATGCCAGACTGAAATTCATGTTCCAGGAATGTCTCCTGGGGGGTTGAGCAATTCAGTCAGATTCATAGTTAAAAGCCTTTCACTGTAACACAATTACCCTGCAGTAGAGAAGAGGAATGGTTGGCATTTGTTTGCTTCAAATGTGCCTTGCAAAACCCACTATTATGAAATCCTTCCTTGGATGAAATTTCCACTGACAATGGGATGTACCTCTGCTAGAATGATAGGCTTCTGTGTGGGGAATGTAAGGGAAAAAATAGAGTGATCAACAACATTTTACATGTATTTCAACATCCATTTTCTCAAAAGTATTAGGTTTTTTTTCTGTCTAAGAAGTAGCAACTACAGCTGTCCAGCAGGATCCAAACAGTTCCAGAAATTTGTGGTGTAGTGGCTGTTTAGAAAAGCTTTTTTTTTTTCAGATTCTGGCTGATTCTTGTTATCATACAAAACACAAAAAGTCAGTGCAAAGAATATGTCATTTGCCTTAGGCAGGTGGGGCAGTCTTGGCCAACTTACAGATTTAACTGGCCTCTAGCCATCCAATTTGCAATTTCTGTCACATATTCTGCACTTCTGGCTTAGTCAGAGTCATGGCCTGTGTGTGGGCCTGAAACAAGAGAGGAAACCACCACTGTCTGGCCAAACTGTCTCATCTTGAAATAGGAATACTGTATACTCCTCTGCCTTGTGATCCCCACCATTGAGTCCTAGTCTTCTAGCCACTGGGGAATAAAAGCAAAGGTATCCAAACTTGGCCTTCCTTAGACCACCTTTCTGCCTCCTGGTAAGTGAAGTCTTGCACCTAGCAAGTGAGGCAGAGAATTGAATCAGACATATGCTCATGAGAATTGTGATACAGGGCAAGAAAAAAAGAGGGAGAGACAACTGGGATGCTTTACAGATTATTTGTGATAGAGCCAAAAATGGTGACAGTAACTAAAGCTTAAGTGAGGGCTTAGAGAGGAGATAGGGTCAGAAGGAAAGTGAAGGGGAAGGGGAAAAGGGTGAATGGTGGTGCAAGTAAAAAACTGGAGGGAAGAAACTGTGAGAGGTAATACAGGGAAGAGTAGAAAGCTGTCTGGACATTGGTTCTGAAGAGGCTCAAGGTACAGAAGGCAGTTTTGTATCTCAAGATACCACACAAAACTAACATTTTAACACTTTGTGCATGTATTCTTCAGCCAGCTGTATGACAATGAAATAACTAGGTTTATTCACAGATCAACTGGTTGATTCTGCCAGACACAGAGAGAGCTTGGTGGGTCAAATCTGCACAGACTCTTTTGGGTTTGCAGGGATTCAGTTCTAGTTCTTGGCCTGACATGAACTCCCTCATCATGTAATTTGAACAGTGTGAAATACAGAGCTCATTAATTCAGTTGAAGCATTGTACACTCAATATTACCTGAAGAAGCAATCTCATGGCAGCACAATTTCCCTCCTTTCCATACTTAGATTTCTTGGAGTCCAGAGCCGATATGCTTTCCAAAGTACCCCTTGTAAGGATTATACAGACAAGGTGGTCAGTGCACAGAAAAGAGGCAATTCATAGACTTTCCAGACAAATCCATAACCTGGAAATAGAACAAAAAAAATCAGATATGATAGAAGGGTTGCTGGTCTGGACAGAGGGAGAAGACAGAACATCTAAAATAGAAGGAAAAAAATACTCAATTTTCATAATATTTAATCTGAGCTGGTGGTCCAGGTGCTGGTCACAGACACCATACTCTTTTCTTCCAAGCTGACACAGGATTGTATTTGCATGGTTTAAGTTTAGTTAGGTTATTAAAACAAATGCCTTCAATTCACAGTGCAAACACCTGTAATCACTCCACAGGTCCACATGAGACTGCAATGCTTTGAAATGCATTGAAATGCATGCTGGGAAAAGGTGATTTCAAGAAATGCCTATCGACTTTTACATAAGAAAGAAACACAAGAAGTAGGAATAAAATACTAAGAAAACATGAAATATAGCCTGGAATAGCTCTAGCAAAATGGTTGTTAGAAAAGCTTCCATACATTTTGTGCTGAAACCTGGTGATGGTACAGGCAAAAGAATTGGCTTCTTGTTGTGTAGATCCTCCTACAAGCACAAAATGAGACTTTCAAACATTCTTCAGTGCAGCTCTGTACAGAGATCCTCTGCTCTTATCATGAGCTTCTTTTCCAACAGAAACATTTTGCAGGATCTCAAACTCAGAGCAACGACTTAGGCCAAGAAGCAATAACAATAATGAATAGCTTTTGTATCCTTCAAAATTAGTCATATTGTTCAAAAGGTAAGAGGGACTTACTCATAATGGACAGGCAGTGATGATTCAGCAATTATATCTTCAACAGACTATCAAACAAACTTCAGTGAACTATAAGAATGAATCTGCACTGATGTCGTGGAAATATACCAAGGGAGTTGTTTCTACATTATTAGAAGCAAACACATTACTCAGACCCAGAAGTATAAAAGAGAGACTGATGGGCAGCCAAGTCTCTCAGCAGACAAGCCAAATAGATTTCTAAGCCCTCTTGAAGCTGTCCTTGCTTTCCTTCCTCAAAGAACATTTTTAAAAGTAGTTATCCAGATTTCTTTTAAGTAATGCACTGCCACATATAGATTCATATCACCACTACTGAATGCCAAAACCACAAATACTCCATTCTGTGCTTCCAGAAATACTTGAAAATGCATCAAATGTAAAAATGTTTGACATTGCAAAGTACCACATGGTTAGTTCATCACAAGTGAGTTTTGATCAATCAGAAAGTTTGTAAAGATTATTAGGAAAATCTTTAAGATAAATACCTTCTTTAGTAGCACCTAGTGAAGGCCAGCCTTTAGAGAGAGCTTTGTAATACCCCTCTCTCTCTCTCTTTATATATATACTTTTTTTTTTCATTTTTATACATATATAATATAGGTAAATCCCTGCTAGGACAATCTTCTCCAAAGGAGTACTGTCTCTTGCTGGAGTCCAGTTGATTTCAAAAGGCCCACGTAGATACTAAAGTCTGTGTATGTAGAACAGAAATTTAGAATTCTCTGTGTGGATACAGAGAACTTTTTCCATCAACTTGAGGAAGAGCTGTGTAAGAACTGCCTGTGATGCATTTCTCTTTGAGACTGAGCTAACCTTTGAGCCACCTCTAGCATGTTTTAGTCAGATGAAAATAATACATTTAAATGTATTGACAACCTTACAGAACTTCAAAGTTTAGTTTTGTATAACCATGACTTTGTAATTTTAAATTCAGTAACAATTTAATATTTTTTAAACTAAGAAATACTTTTTTTCTGAAATAGAGGTGAAGGAAAACTTTAAAGGGCATATGATATAATATAAAAACATTCTAAAAAACAGTTCCAACATGGATGGAACCACATACAAATTACACTTAGTCAAGAATTTCTTAGAACCATCCACCTGAGGGTTTAGATTTCAAAGAAATTAAAATTCAGATTTATTTCCAACTGAACAAAATATGTAGTGTTGACTGCCTGGTTAAAGTAAAAGGCACTGAGCAGTCTCAACCAAAATAAATGGAAAATGGAGCCCAAGCAGGGTGCATTAAGATAGACCAGCCAAGCCCCAGCACTTTTGCATATACTCTGCTTTTCTTATCCCATAGTATGGTATACAACAAAATGTGGTTTTCTGTGCAGAAGCCTATATGAAAGCATAAAAATATATGCCTGCACACAGTTATTCTTTACAATAATTAACTATAATAAACTTTGTTCTACACTTTAGCATTCAGACTCTGTCTGCCAGACGGGAATATTCTGTGTGTTTGCATTGCTTGGAAAATGACAAAAAAAAGGCAGCTGGAATATCTGGCAAGTCATGTAGTGCTGCTCACAATAAGCATGTAGAAGGTTAAAATTAGAGTCAGAACTTGGTTTTGACATATTTTAAAAATAACTGACATTTGTCCTGGGAATGTACAACATCTAGCATGCATTAGAAAAAGATTTTTCTACATCTGAGCACACTGTGTCAAAACAAAAAAGGAAGGCTTTCAACAAGCCAAAAAAGCAAACCAGCAACATGATCTTGAAGTTCATAAATAGGATAGTAACATGCAGGGCACAAGAAATAATCCCTCTGCTCTGCTGTGCATTGCTTAGGCCACAGCTAAAGCACCATGTCCAATTTTGGGTATTTCAGAATGGTTTCAGTGTGAGAGGACTAGAGGCAAGATGGTAACAGTCTTAAAGGATATAAAAGGACTCTGTAAAGGAATAATATAAGTGTTATCCCTGTCTATTTTGCACAGGGTAAAAAGTAATAAACTGGAGAAAAATTAAAATTAGATATTGGGAAATGGGAGGAGAAATCTAACTACAAATGTACTGGATGACTGGAATAGCTTGGCTGAAGAGATTGCAGGTTGTCTATTAGGAAATTTTTTAGGAAGAATAAGGTAACGAAGAACTACAGAATGAAAGAATAAATAAATAATAAATAATGGATAACAGATAATAAATCATAAATAATAAATAAAGAAATCAGGAATTACAGAACTATCCCTGATCCCATTACACTGCAGGAGGATGGGCTAGGTGACTTCTGGAAGTTCCTACCAGATCTACGGGCCCATGGTTTGTTGGGAGGAATGATAGCATGCTAAGACATGAGCCTCCCTCAGAAGCTGTGAAATTTCCTGAGTGTACAGTGTGTAAGTGGACAGGTTCTGGTTCTGTGCACATTTGGTTTCTATGAATCTTTTTCCAGCACAAGTTTTTACACAGCTGAAGCTTCAGTCTCTGATAATTAACTCCTTAAATAACAGCTAAGAACGGGAAGAATAATAACAGGTCACACTATTTTTATTTTTTTTTAATATCTCTTGCCCTTGTTCAACATTATACGTTTGCACAAATTTTCCATAAAAATAAGCCACTGGTTTACTTATTGAGTGCAAGCAAGTAACTGTAAGTGAATTTATTACAAGTGTCTAGTGTCATAAAATAGCATTACATTCAGCTAAAAATGAAAATCCAAATGAGTTGCAAATCATATCATTATAGTGATTAAATCCATGGCTTACCTAAGCCTGTATTTCAAATGAAGTATTTCTGAATTTATGTAAAAGACTATGAGCAGAGTATTTAACCAGAGCAAGCCAGAGCTTAGCGCAAAAAAGTGCTGCAACAGCAGCCTGTCACCATTAAGCCAGCAGCTTTATCTTTCACTAAATTCTATAATGCTTTTTTCCCTTCATTCTAGATATAAAGTTGTAGCAGAGTATTTTGCAGCAATACTGCATCTGCACTTTAAAACATGAGTTCAAATTAAATTTTTCAAAAGCTGAGCCAAATTTAACCTTATTTCCATATTTCTGTACCTACCACTGTAACTGAGATAAAGAAAGTGAAACAGTTTACTATCAGAAAAGTCTTGCTGTTTTTCTCAACCTCAAAAAGCAATGAGGTATTATACATGAATGTGCCAGTTCAACTGCCTGTGCCATTTAGTGTAATTCATCTCTCTCCCCTCCCATGCCCTCCACATAGATTGAACAACCCCTCCAGAGCAGGACATGTTCCTTGGGAATTGCTAGAAGGGCATGCAACATACCAGTGTGTCATGAAGCCAGCACTAGTCTGGGTAGTAACCATTTTCATCTGCAATCTATGGGATGGCTCATATATGATGAAGAGAAATATACAATCAGTGCATTTCCTTCTTGGTTATTGAACACTAAGTAATAGGTAAAAAGAAATTTACCAAAAGGAACACTCTGTGTCAATAGTCTCAGAGGAAAATGTCAAAATAGCATGCAGGAATTAGCCTATTTCTTCTGGAACAGAAGCATTACATTTGTCATCTTTAATCAAATGATCGTTTTGTCCAACTCATCATTCAGCTGCTGACAGCAGCAACTACTTAGTATTTCAGAAAAAAATGCAAGTAAGCCCTATTGAGGACTATAATAAAGTACCTAATTCTAGATCTTTGCTCTTTCTGGACAACCAGTTAATATTTGCAATGCCATTTATTTTTATCTTGTCCAAAATATTTGTGACTGTTCTAAATATCCTCTGTTCAGTCCTGCTAATCTATTAGTTTTGCAGAGGTCTTGTACTAGTGAATGATTCAATTTATTTATGTGTTGCATCTAAAATATAATTAATCAGCTTCAAAGTTAGGTTCTAAATCTGTAGTGCTTCTGTTTCATCTGTGCTCTAAGCTTGAATTAGGAGAAGTAGTAATTGAAAGTAGCAAATCTATCTTCCTATTTTTTATACCTCTACAATACCTGTTTGCTGACCTTTATAAAGCTACGGTCACAAATTTTCATCTTCTCACATTTGGAAATCTAAATGTTTTGCTTCACATTTGATCTTTTTTCTTATTTTATCCAGCTTTTGGTAATACGTTCTAAATTTAAATGTAGTATATACAGAGGGAAGTAAAATTCAAGTACTTTGCACATACACAAGCAACTTATTGGAACAGATTTGCTAAGCAAGCCCAATCAGCTGTATGGCATACAAGCAGTGCTTGGGGTATGTTCACCATCCAGTGAAAACATACCATCACAGGGGCCCTTTTACCTCTTAGTCCAGAGTTTGATTTTTGTGAGAAAGTCTGCACACACTGTGTTTCATTAGGGAAATGAGGTTTTTTCTGTCAAGTAACTGCATGAGATTGCAAAGACCAACACTACTCTATGATGAGTAACTATAGGTATATTGTATGGTGATACAATTATATGACATCCAAAGTAATTTGGTAGATCATATCCTATTGTTGCTCCACTCTTGCTAGCAGGGAGATCCCAGTGTTACAGAGTATGTGGTTGCGCTAAATGTTTTGTAGTGTGTGTGAAGTGCATGTTTTCAGAATCACAGGTATTTCTCTGAGCAAAAGGAACATGCCCATACACTTTCTTTTCAGGCAGTTTACCTTCTAATATTCCATACGCCTGTCACCAGTGGTGTTTAAACTTTTACGAAGTGTGTGGGGATTTTCTTAATATGTCATCAATACTTACTAAAAGCAGCAGAAGGCAGACCCATCTGAAGCTGGCTGCATGCTCCAGAAACCAATATGCCTTAACCACATTGTCCCAATGGACTGCCTAGACCTGAACAGCTCTTACTGAAGTTCATTTGAACTGAAAGAGCTCATGCTTTTAAATGGGTATTAATAGATTAAGACACAATATATCTGTTTATATTTCAAGTTGAGATAGTACAGGACCAATTCACCAGATCAACCAATTAAAACAAGGCTGTTTTCTTATATTTTACAGTATATCAACACTCCAGTGGTTGCAACACTCCTTGCCCAACTCCGGTTCCAAATTCATTTTTGTACAGAGTAATCCATGCCACTTGACCTAGAAGAGACGTAATAAATATAGTAAGGCTGAGATATGTTTCATGTATTTGAACCCTTGAAAAAGATAGTACAGCCTTTGGATCATCTAGTCCTTCTCAAAGCACACTCTAGATGACTCATATCAAAATACTTCTTATGGATACATAGTTCTACAAATTTTTACTTTTTTCACCTGTTACAACAAAGGCCTTAAATCACCTTTTCAAGCTATTTCTGTATACTGAAGATAGGTGCTTTTTAACCCTTTTACAAAGCAGGTACCTGGTTTCATTGGAACACACATCTATTGAACAAATTAATAATGTTCATTATTCTCAGCTGCTTGTGACAAGAGATCTAACCAGAGTCAGGTTTGCTATAACACTGTTTGTATTCTACAGTCTTCATGTCACAGTAGAAATTAATAATTTCTTATTTATACTTTAATTTTGCTAAGAAATCTTTGTATAAAAGCCACATACTTTCAAAACCAAGATCTATTAACAGCTTAGTGAACTGAAGATACACATGCTAAACAGCAATGCTACTGGACTGATATATTACTCTGAGTAATACAACAATAAATGTCCTTCACAGGGGACTGTAATATTCTTTATAATACTGTAACAGGCAAATACCAGTCAACAAACTAAGGTTCCAGTTTTCCAGCCTCAGATAATAAATAATGCTTCCTGTTTCTTGGTTTTTATTTTTGAGGTTCCTTCCTCAGAGCTCAACACAGTGATGATGGGATACTTCCTCTGCACCAGAGTGGCAGAAGGGAACATAGTTTTCATCTGTTCTACCACCCAGACTGAATTTTTTTGCAATCACATGTCAATTACCTTTTATTGTAGTGGAATTCCATAACTGAGCAAGATTAAAAGTGAACTGTCTATATAACAAAGAATACTGAAGCAGAAGGAGTGGGAGGAGCAGCGGAAAAATAGGGAGCTTAGAGGAGGAGCAGAGAAATATCAAGAAGGGTTGTGGTGCACATTGTAGAAGAGGGTGAGAGATCATCAAATAGTCCTCTACAAATCTGGTACATTAACCAGTTTCTAGGGCAGAGGGTTAAGTGCTATTTCTAGTTCTATTTTGTTACTCAAAGAAGCTTCCTATATCATTAGCCTCCTTTAACTACAGTATAAAAACATCATCACAAGGGCTTGTTGTGTTTGTTTTTAGAGAAATTAATAATTGTGAGACATCAACACACAGCAATTTCCTAAGCAATGCAAACAGCGATATTTCTCTAAATATACTAAAAACTTTTATGGAAGCATCTAAACCACTAGACTTTGTATCTAGCCTTCTTTGGAAAGAAGGATGAACCGGCTTGGCTTTGCTAGTCTGTTAGACATATTTAAAAGAAAGTCAAGAAAAGGAAAGAGTCCAAATAGACGTCATGAAAACTAAGAAGATAAGAAAAGTTGAAGTTCTGAAAAGAACCCTTTCACCGAGCCTGCTAATAAAGACGGTCCATCTCTTCATTACCATGCTACTCATCCACCTCTGTTACTCTGCACAAAAGGGAAAAAAGCAGTCTTTATAGTTGTACATGATTATATTTTCCTTTTGTATTGAGTTCAAAGTCTTTTCTAAAAAAGCAAGAGTAGATTGCTCACAATGTAATGGGCCATTCCCAGGAAACGAAAAAATGGCCTTAACGTTTTATATTAATACAATAGGTTATGTATAAAACAGGTTTTAAAAAGTTAATGCATATTAGCTTAGAACAGCCATATTTTAACACTGTGCGACTGAAAGTTCCAGTAGAGCAGATGAATGAAACTACAGAAGAAAAAAAACCACTATGACAAAGGATAAAGGTTTAACTAAAAGGACTCAAATCTATATTTCAGGTGCCTCTTTACCTTCCATCAGGAAACGAGTTATTAGGAGTAATGAAATCAGAGATAGAAAATACAAAAAGTTTTTAGATCCTTCTGTGCAAGGCGGCGACACTGGCCTTTACTTCTTCACTTTATAATGATTCCTTTGAGTTGTGGTTCTGAAAAAGCTGTGAAACATCTTCCTGTTATTTCTTTTTCATCTTTCCAAACACTGGCCAGGAATAACCCCATCCTATTCTTTTCTTGGATTTTTGAAACACATATTGACTGTAATGACTATAAATTATCTGGTTAATGTGTTGGATTTATAAAAGTGTTAGAGCTCCTCTATGCTGCTACTAGGTGCCTCTCAGAAGGTGCAAGGCACAAGAAGAATCTAACTTTTTCTATGCTTGCTTCTACTTTAGGGCACTGCAAATATTAACTTTTGAAATTTTTTTAAGTTAACTGGATTTTAGGACAGTCTCACCACATCACTCTCCACCTGATGAGCTGTTGGCTCTCTCTTCACCAGAAGTAGCAGGAGATTGCTAGCCCACATCACTTCTGCCAAATACCTCCCTATAGTCCCCTTCCTGATGGTCTGTTTCCGGGTGATAATTTCTCTTAATCAAGGCTTTTAAAATTCAGATACAGATGAAATGTCTTCAGAAACACTATAACCACCTCTTCTTACCTCAAATTCTTCTTCAGATCATTTTGTTGTGAGCACAGCCGTGACTATCAGAATGTAAAAGAAAGCATTTCAGTGTCCAGAGGGAAGTTTTTGGTGGAAGATCCCAGGCTCTGGCTTTTCTCATCACAAAGATTAGCAGCAGTCATATTAGAATTTTTTTAAAGATGATTTTGGTCAGCTCAGCATCTACTACATAAAGGAAACTCCCCAAAATTTAAGCAAGTATGCTCTTCCAACAGTTCCTCCCATCCCACTTAAAATGCAGCTCAGCTAGTACAAATAATTTTTAAAAGTGTTGCCAGTAGTCTGTTATCAGGCATTGGCTGACCTTATCTCTTACAATGACCATGTCTTTGCTGATGGCACTACTCAAATTATTTAGATACGCAATACTATTTAGGTTTTCTGACACACTTTGCATTTGACTGGTAATTACTGATAGAAAAGTGACCTGTGTATAGAATTGTGAACAAAATAAAGAAGCAGGTCTGCCTATGCTAGTGATGACCTCAAGTAAAGGGTACTACAAAACCACAGACTTAAATACAATTTTATCTACTATAGATCTAAAAAAAATGATGGTAGAAGATTTTCAGAGCCTCTGCTCAGTATCAGCAATTCTCAGGAGAAATTGTATTTGACCTTCTTCATCTCTATAATCATAATTTGATTTATGCTATGGTACTTCCTTGTGGTCCCATTTAGGACTGAGACCACTTTAGACCTACACCATCTGGCACTGTATGCACACCATGGAAAGCCAACCACAATCTTGTGCAGTAAAAAGTTTAAAAATCAACAGTACTTGAAAATTGAATTTTGGTTCTTTTCAGACATACATTATCAGATTGTAAACATACTACCAATGTAAAAATGGCAGGAGACTTCATCTCTCCCCGACTTTTCTGAGTAGTTTCATGAATTCAATTTTTGTTTGCACAAATGGTGCACATGGAGAGAATCCTTTTATTCCTATGAATGAAAGTATTTGTATGCAAATGATAACATTCAAATGCAAATGAATGTATTTGCACAAGAAACACTTGCCCACCTGCCACACAGCCTTGGCTTTTTGACTTTCAGTGCTCAGAAGGGGAGAGTGAATAGGAGAATAAGAATGGCAGCAATATTTCAAAAGGTGAATGGTCAGTCACTGTGAACTGCAAGTGGGAAGGATAAAACAATGGCAAAAAAATTAAGAAAAATGGAAATGTACAGAGAAGATTTTTACACCTATTCACATAAGGCATGTGTATAGACCACCACTACCCAGAGCTGAAGCAGTGGCAAACTGGAAGCAAGGAAAAAAGAGGCAGGACTATAAGTGAAACAAGGCTTTGAACAAATTCCTTTGTTTTCCTTTTTATTTAGTAGCTATATAAATCACATGCAACAATAAAATCTTCTCTGAAACAATGGAATCTTACCACACTGAGACTCTGTTGATGAGACCTGGAGAGACTCTTAAAATACCAGAAAACAAGTTTTTTCATTCACGTATTTCCATTCGTTTTCCTTATACAAATGGTAAGCTCTTAATAAAAATCTTTTTGCTTTCTAGACTTCCCTGTGCTCTCAGTATCACTGCTATGTTGACAGCACAGCACACAAATCTGTTTCACCAGGCCAATTTAGACTTCTAGTAACAAGTTTAAAGTTTTGAAAAGATCTGAGAGGAGCACATCATGCAGTTGAGGATCTGCATCCTTTAACTCCGTATTACCACACGTAGCAAGACTATTCAGATAATTTTGTAACTGTTCCTCATTACGCCTTGTATGCAGCCAAGGAATTGCAGCATATATCCCAAAAGTCTATCCCAAACACAAAAAACAACACCAAAACCCCACTGCACCTGCAATGGCTCTTTAGGGGCTGGCTTTTGACACACACATACAGCAGGTGGACATTCAGTGAAGCATATAAATCCTGTACAGAAGACTAAGGGAATAGGCTCTTTGGGGGCAGAGCAGCCTGCCAAAGTATGCCTGCTAGGTGACTGATGCATTGAATCTCACAGGAGCCCTCCTAGACCTAGCTGAAGACTTTGGGGCCATACAGCCCCCAGAGATTTTTTTTTTTCCTTTTTAATTTAAAATGTGTGATTACCCCTTACTTTCTGCCACCTGTTCTGCTTATAAACTTTTGCAGAGCCCCTCTCTCTGCTCTAATTTCCAACAAGCTGTCACGTTACCCTAACCCATGGGGCCACCTCCTCCCCTAGGCATTGAGATGACTCATGCGCATTCATGTATGCAGAGTGGCAGCTGGCCCTAAGGCCAACCAGGGATGTGATCCATCTATCAGTTACTTGACTTTCTTGAAGCTCTGAACCCTCCTAAAATAGACAACTCGTGCACAGTTTAACTACTGGTAGTATTTCTATCATTTCCATGCTTGTTATAATGGTTTCTAGAAAGCTACCATTCAAAAAAATGTGTGGAAAAACCTGGATCTCCATTAACATTTTCATCATTTCAGACTCAAGCCACCCTTATTTCTAGGAATCCCAGGTGGAAATTTAGGGAGTCCCCTCAGAAAAAATTAGATGTATACTCTCTGAAATCACAGTCAGCTAGCTACTACAGAGTAGCCATCCTTACCCATACACTCCTCCTCCTCCTCCTCCTCCTCTTTCTTGACTTCCACCAGTTTGCCAGTCAACAATGCCAGTCTGATGCTTATCACTTTATTTGGTGTTACCAAATCCTCACAAATAATATTTCAACTAGTACAAAGCATAGTCTCAGTCAACATTGTTTCAGGGTGTTTTTGCAAATCATTACAGAAGTCTACAAGGTCCTCTTCTCCAGTAATGCTGCAAAAGATGGAATAATATGAACACATTCTAAATTAAAAGCAGGTCAATGCCACACAGGCCATGAATTCTTTGAACAGAATTTGCCAGTATGTCTTATTGTGGAGTTTAAATGTGAGATTTATACTGTAAGAACAAGAACACCCCAGAAAATAGATATGATCATCACTTCATAATGTTTCCTGAATGCTCTTGGAATAGCTCAATGAAGGAAGATATCCTGCTATCGGTAAAAAAATTAAATAATTAGTCTATTTGAAGAATGAGATGTAAAATTATATTAACAAATACGGAAGTGTCAGCCTTTGATCTTCATCTATTTGCAGATGCAAACTTAAAAGCCAGCCAAAAGCAGAAATGTTAATTTCTTGCTGAATAAGCTTATTTAATTTCTTCACAGTATTTCTGGGTGGACATGTGTAGTTTTAGGGCATTCTGAGAACTTAGACACCACAATATGAGCAATAGGGGTAAACCACATGATACAATTCTCTCCTCCATTTCTAGCTCTGAATGGGAAATGAAGAGAAAGAACCTTGGAAGCTTTACTAGATGTTTTAGGAGTTCTCTTTCCCTGAAATTATCAGTGCAGGATTTCACTCACTACCTCTAGAAGTATTTTTACACAGGCTTTCCTCCTTCACACACACCATGAATTTGAACAGTGCCATGATTAAGCATTTGATTTCTCTTTTCCTTCCCCTGAAACTAATTTAGATCTTGGTGCCTACACAAGGCATTAATATATGCCATGGAGCCTGTATAAACCCACAAGACTTGACCATGTCAGCTTTTGTAAAAATCTAGTTTTAAACATCTTATAACCTTAAGTCTTATAACCTCAGCATCTGTTAGAAGCATTGCCTGTTTACTGGCACTTGTTGCCTTCTGCTCTAAGCGGGGCTCAGAGTTTGCATGTCCTGTTTTTGTGGCCAGTGCTTATGCTGGCATGATCTGAACAGCTCCTGCTCAAATCCCAACTACAACATTTTATTAAACCATGCAGTTATCGCCATAATCCCATATTAGGGCCTGAGGAACCTAGCTCTGATAGTAGGGTGTATTTTCAGTTCAAAGCCTGTAGCCAGGAGATTATTAAATTCCCCAGCTGTGAGAAAATTTTCCCATCCCAGAGTCAAACCAGTGAGAAAACACACAGCTCCCTCAGTCCCCTCTTTAGGATGCAGTTGAGTAATTTATTCCACATTTTCAGATGTAAAATTAATTCCCCTCAAACCTCGAAACCCACCACTGTGAGGCTTTGCATCTTCCTCAAGTGCTGGGTTAAAGATGCATGACTTGGGCATTTTGCACACTCTAGGCACCCTCTAGGCACTACAGGAAAGAAAAAAATTCACCCCACTTCAGAGTTTCCAAATTTTTTATGCCTAGCTGCCCATATAGCTAGTAATGCTTTGCCTTTGTGTAAGGGCATTACACAGAACTTCTCACCAGAATTTGTCACCCTCATGTATGAATCATTTAATTCTTATATAGCTTATACTTAGACACTCAAGACAGTTAAAAGAGGAGTCCCATAGACAAACAATGATATTCTTGTACCAGAACAGCACCAAGTACGGCAGTAGCATGATTGTAATGAACTAGGTTGCCATCCCACCCCACCAAAAAAATTTGCATATATCAACAGCCTCACACAAAAAAAAGCTAAACTCGTGTACATTTCCCAAAATACGTGCTTGGAGAGATGAAAACACTGTAAAAAGGAGCATCACAACAGGGAATAGATACGCTTCCAGAGGTCCAGTATCTCATACAACACATACCACTGTGCCAGCTTGTAAGTTAAGGGCTTAGAGAAAATGTAATTTCTCTTTGCAGGGGAATACACCCTGTAAATATCACACACAAAAAGTAAAATTCCAAGACTGTTGAGAACAGAAGGTACTAAAGCAATACCTGTCTTCTTTCTAATTCCACAACATGTTAATATTAATGAATCAAGAAAATCCTTGCCACTCATTTTCAAATGTTCATTCATGTTCTGCACTCTGCACCAGATCCTTCAGCTACTTGCAGATTCAAAGACTGCAAGGGAGACAGGGTTACTTGGGACTGAAAGCAAAGCAACAATGTGGTGCTTTCGTCACAGATGATCCCTAAATGGAAGCCATAAATTAAGGATTTATACCTATACTACAGCCTTTCTTGAGAAATGTTATGTTTTTTTGCCAAATGATAATTTCAGTTCTATGTAGACTGTATCAGTGTCTACAGGTGTTTTAATCATCTATTGGTATATGTTTATTGGTAGTTTGATGGAGCATTTCCCACAGCAATAAAAAGTACTGTCTATAGCTCTTAAGTACCTTACCACTGAGTCATAAGTCCCATTTCAATAGGAGTTATTAATGGGAAGTTTTTCTTTTTGTGATTTAATATACTATGGCTATTCCATGCTAAATTTAGATTTCCCATGTGAGGCCCATAAACCAGAGACCAGACAAAAGAATGATGATAAACTATGCCACCACAGAAAAATGTAAAATAATATAAATTGAACATACATTCCTGTCAAATAGTTAGTGTTGAGTTTGTTTTGTGGCTGTGAATCCAGAAATATTTGCTACAATTACTCACATAGCTGGGGCAGCTGTATGCATCATTTTTTGCTGGTTTGGGAATTGTGTGCTATTTTGGATAAGCAAAACAGGCCTTTTGAATAAGTGGCTTTAGTGTCTTTCTTGGTAGACAGCAGCAGTGGCTAAATGATTAAATGCAGGAGATGGCAAAAATAACAAGTCAGTACTAATTATGAAATTTTTATGGTGTCATAGAATAATGATGGCAAACAGCTTTTGTAAGAGGAAATGATCCAGTTTTGCTATTCAGTTCAGATGCCAAGCTCCAAATTTGTTTGTTTGATTGGGCTGGCGCTCTTTCCTCAGAGATTAGAAAAAGCTGTCATTAGCTTTCATTGGTCTAAATCAGAAACATCTGTTGAAAGCATGAAACACTCATTGGTTGAGATCAACAGTCAGAAACCTGCACAAGGGCAGAATATTTCCCCTAAGGTAGGTGACAAGTCAATCATATGCCATCATTATTCTGCATGTCAGCCTATGCATATAGTTCATTGAATTACTCACTCAGCCCAAACCTGTGTCTTTCTTTGAGCTCTCTTAGTGGTATTCTAAAATTTAAATTCAGCACCTTACACATTTCTGTCGTCTTTCAAACTGGTGCTTTGTTAGTCTTCACAACAGCATACAAATGCATTAGAAATTTCAGAAACCTAAGGAAAAAACCGCAAACTCTTACAGTCCTTCAGAATAGCTGAAATACAATGCAAACAAACTTAAACATTTTTTTTTTTCCATCTCATGCTCTTCTCTTTTAGATACAGAGATTTGATTTAGAGCATTCTGTGAAACCAGTTCTAGCTGCTACAGAATTCCCAGGTCCACATGATTGTTGTTTTTGATGAAAAAACAAGGCCCCATCTACAGGTATCAGCTATACCCCAATAAAAATAAGCACGGCATAGAAGATTATTCAGCACGTAACTGTGAAGTGTCCGTGTTAGGGTATGTTTGGCCGACTGTGCTAATTGCATCCAAACCCCCATGCCCACGCTCCTGCTGGCACTGCTCCATCTCCACATTTATTATAGCTCTGCCTCTTTCCCTCTATTAGCTTCTGTCTTATTCTCCAATCCCACTGTTTCTAATCCTGACATCCCTTTGCCAAATTGCGGAGGCAGCTTGGGGGAAAGGAAAACCAAAACAAAGCAGCCATCATCTTCAGCTGAAACTCACCCGCCTGCGTGGCTGCCTTCCAACATGTCTGCCAATGCCTGGCTGCTACAGGAGCTACTGCAGGAGTTGGAAAGTCGAGGGGAAGGAGGAAAAATACAGAACAGGCACAGAAATGAATGTTAGTTGCTTCAAAAGCAGCAGCCATCTGTTTTCCTTACTGCCTGGCAGCATCAGGAGCTCCCTGCAGTGAGGATGGAGATTTGGCAGGTTTCTGTAACCCTGTTGAGTTTTTACTGTCCTTACCAGCATCCCCTGCTGGTTCTCTCCACACCCTCAGACCAATTATACTTTGACTTTTTATTGCAGCAGCAGTGCCTACACAACCTTATACTTACGAACACTTCACCAATACCTATCAAAACCAGCAAAGTTCAACTACTGCTTCAGCGTGACATTTCTAAATTTGGAATTAATATGATTTTTCAGCCATGTTGCATCCAAATCATAGGAAAACTGGTTTTAAAATGTAGCTGAAGCAGAGTTTACATCTGAGAAAAAGAGCTTGGTTTAGTTTTGTGTGATAGCATGATCTTACCGATATCATCAAAATATCAAGAAAAATTATGTTATATTTTCCTTCTGTGGCTGCCATTTGAGTTTTTATTTGCATAATGCTGCTTCCCAATGCAGAAGGTTGCCAAGAAAACAGAACATGAAACCTGTCACAGTAATGCAACAAAGAGAATTTGGAGGCTTTGTTTTCAAGTAGATCTAAACTGATTTCAGTGTATTTCATTGCCGTAAAAATCAAAATAGCCATTTTCTCAGTGTATAAGGTTATTATTAATATTTCTTTTCATTTTGTGCCAAATTTAAGGAAAACAGCAAGTAGTAGGAAAAAATGTAGCAGGTAAAATAATGTAAGAATGTACATTAGGCACAGTACAAAACCCAGCTATGCACAACCACAATCTTCCCTTGAAGATTCAGCTTTTTAGTATAGTTCTTCAAGGCTGTTTCTGTTCTCGGTTATCACAGTTTTAATATAACTTACAATCACTTCCTAGAGACTTAGTTATCCGGATTTTACAAAGCGTTATCTGCTTTAGGAAAAACCAGAGTGCTGCATAGAGTAATCTGTCATGCAAGAGCAGCTGGTGTAGCTTACATAAAGTGGCAAATAGCCCAATGCAATAAAATGTAAGCATGTTCATAGCAAGAGCAACTATTGGCATAGAACAGATGCCAAAATG
Organism: Lichenostomus cassidix; assembly: GCF_008360975.1. Lineage (NCBI taxonomy): Eukaryota > Metazoa > Chordata > Aves > Passeriformes > Meliphagidae > Lichenostomus > Lichenostomus cassidix. The sequence goes on from NC_139488.1 coordinate 17,531,244, forward strand.
TATTTCTATTTGGATCACAGATAAAATTATCTGTTTATCTTCTGTCATCATGAAGATAAAACAACAGGATACCATTTCCTTATTTGGGGTGACAGGTTTACATAAAAGCAGAATATGGAATCAGTGAAGTTTTTCTCTTTTCTCAGTGAAGTTTTAATTAGGTTGTTTTGGATTTTTTAAAGGAAGGAGATTGACCATTCAAGAATTTAGTCCCTATCTCAGACAATTCATTCTCTTTCTTCTAGTTGTACTGCAATAATTTTAACCACCAGGAGTACTTGGATTACAGATTACTAAATGCTCTGCTCTTGTGTAACCAGAAGCACATTGGAAGAAGGCTGGAACTAGGCTGCATCCCAGCTGCAAACATACAGTAGTTGACAGTACAGCAAAGATTTCTGTGATAGGGATGAGGGGCAAGATGTGACCTGCTTAAGATATCTGAAGCTATTGAAATACAGACTAAAAATAGTAGCAGTGATCTCCATCACATTGGGACTCACTGTGTTCATGGACTTAGCAATTTAATCACTGACTGCAGAGGGTGCAGTCTGATGTTCTGTTTTCCATATAACCTCCATAAGAAAGATGATCTTATAAAAACTCTTGATGCCATCATAAGAATTAAAGTGAGTGTGCTTCCTGTTATGAAGGCATTTACAAATCGCCTCTAAGGCTGCATTTTCTCTCTTTTCTTTGTTAAAGGATCTTTTGCTCAATTTGGTTCTGCAAGAGTATCATGTTTCCATTTTCTACTCAAAGGGCCTTGTCAGAAAGGCTTAGTGTTTCAAAGAATTAGTCCCTTATAAGTCTTTGTTTCCTTGTCGTTGAAAGCAACACAAACCATGGGCCCACAAATACATGTAGCCAGAGTTTTCAGTCAACTCTGTCTATAAGCCACTGATCAAGTTATCTGCTGAGGAGGGAAATCCTTCCATGGTTCAATATTAACAGGTATGAGATAAAAGGAGGAGTTAGGGAAAGCAAAGTGATTGCTTTGGTTAATTTTTTCCATTCTTTGTGGGCAAAATCATAATGATGCTAAAATTTAACATCTTGCCTTTTGCATAGTGGTAACAGTAGCAGCAGGGCCTAACTATATGTGACAGCCACAACGACTCTTCATGCAGTATGTTTAATGATCTGTGTTTAATGAGAGCTGAGGCACTTCCTGGACACTGTCCATAACAGTCCTTCTCTGAGGCTATAGTCACACATTTAATGTGAGAAGAAACTTCAGAAGAAGTATTTTCTTGCTCTTTCTGTTGTGACTGTGAACTCATCCAATGTGAAATGAATGTTGGAATGACCCTATGAAAAATAGAAAATAAAAGCTCAGCAAATGGAGCCACCTCTTTCTTCTGAGTGGATTGACCCAGTTTCCTTGCTATGATAGTTTTAACATTGCTATTAATAAAGCCTTGTTTTTTTCTTTTAAAGTCATATACTTTCCATGAATAAATTCCCATTTCAGTGTCACAAGTGAGTAGGATTTGGGATATAGTGCTTACCTCCTCCCATGTTCCTTCTCCAAAACTCCCTAGTCAAAAAGGTTCTGATCCTAAGGAATCTACAAGAATCTGTGAGTGGATCGAACACACCACAAAAAGGAGCAAATCAGTCCTACTCTTAGTATTTCCAGAGTGCCACCATGTCACTGGGAAGAGAATGGTACTTAGAGGAAGCAATTCACTCTGCAGAGAACAGTTGGGTTGTTTTTTTTAGTTATCCCACAGGTGTGAGTTCTAGCACATTTGGGCCTCCTCCAGCTTTACATTGGAACACCTCCAAAGCACATCCAGAGTCCATCAGACCCCATGGACATATAGCCATACTTTGCTCTTGGATCTCTGTGAACTAAAAAAAGAGGGAACAATTTAGCATGAACATTGTGGTCTAGATTGTGCTTTAGAGGCTTAGTACTTTCTGAGTTGACAGGAAGAATTAGTTGTTCCACTGGCATTTTGGCATTTTAGTGTAAATGCTTCCCAGGGCCTAAAAAAGCATTTCCTGGAGCAGCAGCTACCTGGTGGGTTCAGTGGGTGCAGCTTGAACTTGGCATTCACTAGCAGAACTAGCACATCATGCTGCAAAGGAATGAGGCTTGGGTCTTTATACTTGTCACCCTCAGCAGTCTCAGAGCTTTCCATGTTTCCCTTTTCATGCCGCCTATGACATGGATCCAGTGTAAATTTGACCTTACTTTGGAGGATCATCACCTCCAGCCGAGACTCTGTTCCACAGAAGAAGAGAAACTGAAGGAAACATTCCATGAGCTCTCTCTCTATCCTGAAACGTTAGAATTACTGATAGAACTTCCAGCTGCTATTATAGTTTGTGTAATATAACACCTGCCTGATGCAGTGACACAACCAAAGTAACATTTGTCCATTATACAGCTAGAAATTACTTTTCAGCACCACAGAACCAGACCAGTTACAAACAGGTAAGCTACAGGTAAGAGAAAGGGTAATCCTATTCTGGTCTGGCAGCCATGCAGACCTCTGAATGCATGTATGTTTTTTAAATGGTCACCTTAGCTCTGCATTAAAATTGGTTTGAAGCCAATAGCTCATTGCCCTAAGAAACTGCATTCATTATGGGTTAATATTTCACTTGACAGGAATCCTTTCTGGCCAGAGATCAACTATGCAAACAGGTTTGTATCTCATTGTTTCCAGGAACAAGGGTTTTTCAAACCCTTCTCAAACACAGCTGAATCAAAATATATACTCCCCACTTCTCTTCCTTCTATTTAAATCCGTAACTCCAGGCCTGCTCTGTTCTTTAAGAACAGCATGCTTCTTTATATTAGTTACATTTTATTTAAGTTGGGTACCATAAAAACATGGTTTTGGAGCTCACACATAAAAAGGCACCAGAATTATTTAGTCTTAAAAGGACATTCCATACAACATATCCCTTTCTTTTCCTTTTGGGACTATCTGGGCTCACTGGGTCTAAGCTCATGTCAGGAAATGTGTCTTCCTGCTACATCTACTATCATAATCTCCTCTGAGTAATATACAAGACAAACTCAGGTACTTCTTATCTCTACAACCTCCAGTATAGCAAGTCTAGGTCTTTTGATTGCCCTACTGCAAAGTGAATGAAGGAAGAATATTGGAGAAACCCTGAGCCTTTGGAAAAGCCTGTTAATCACTGACAGTGGGCATATTGCTGCTGCCAGTGCTCAGAGCAGGAGGGAGGAGAGGTTAGAGGGGAAAGCCATTCTATCCCTTAATCTTTTTTCTTTTTCCAGTATCTTTATAGTCTGCTTACAATGACATGCTAAAATTGTCATTGGAGCTTTAGTAGTCCATATGAACTTTGTCCTTTTTTTACTGTATTTTGTTGATCAAGATGCCTTAAATCAAAAATTCTAATGAAAAACTATGATTATTATATTGATATTAGGATGGAAGTTTGTAACCTTATCTAAAAACATTATGTTAATTTGACAAATTTACCATTTGAAGAGTAAGAGTTTAAGGGAGGTTGTTTTTTCAAATAAATGCCTCTTTTTGTAGCGAAGCACACCTTGATAAGTTCCGTTTATTGCCTTTCTCTGCCCAGGTCTCTTCTACTCTTCTAGCCAATCTGTTCTACCTTTCCATCTGAACTCGCAAATCTAAAGTGTATGCATGGATGTAAATAAGGTGTCAATGTTATCAGTCCTCATTCTGCAATACAAGGTCTCAATTTATGAGCTTCATTTTTAGAAGCTGTTATTTACTCCATCACAAGATTCTTGCAGACTAATTCTTCTTCATATTATTAATTGCTTTTTCTGTTAATAAACATTGTCTCAACATTATGTTTAGCATCTTAGAACATTAAAAAAAAAAGAAAAGGAAAAGAATTGTCCAAATCCTCAAAACAATTCTGCAGTTGCCAACTTCAAAATTATCACACAGAAGACAGAACAAGGAAGCTGAGATGAAAATCTAGATCGATACCTGCACTGTTCCAGCCAAGCCCTCTAGGTTAAGGTCTTTACTTACTAGGGATAGAGGAATCCTGGCTGAGTGCTTCTATGGATAGCAGAGCTTCAGGGTGAAGGAAACCCACTTGTCAAACTGAAAGTACTTTTGCCTCACTTGCCAAACTGAAAGTACTTTTGTATTTGTGTGGCCTTCCTGTAGCATCAGGTGTTAGATTTGAGTTAGACATAAATGTTATGATAATATTTATTTTTTCACTCTGAAAATATATTCTATATATATTATTATATATATTAGCTAGAATTTTTAATTTTGAGAAAGTCTGCTTAAGGAACTCTGTTTAACACAATGTGCTAGACCAAGTTTTGAATTCTGTCAAAATGTATTTCATCACCTGAACCTGTATAACACACAGAAACAAGAAACAAAAACCCAGTTAAAGATTTCAGGAGAAACAAACCTGCAAAATCAGAATACATCAGCCATACAAACAGATTTTCTGTATAAAATTTTTATATATAAAACACTGAAATTGAAAACTGCATTGGCAGTGATTACTATAGTATATAGCTTCTAGGATAATGGGCTGAACATTTTAGTCCCTTATTTATTTAATAAGAATATTTATCTTTTTCTTTTTCCCTGGTGACGCAGGTGTTGGGTTAATCTTTTAACTCCTGCAGAGTACATGAGAGTACTACAGTAATGGAATTGGTGGCTGGACATCATTCACCCATTACTATATCTCATTCTTCAATTATTGCAATGTAGTGATAGACTATCCATTAGAGATATATTTGCAGACAGAGGTCAAAGGGAGAGCATTTACAATCCAGCACTTAATTTGTTCCTTCTAATTATGAGGGGGAAAAAAATTCTCACAGTTATCCTATTTTCTTGAGCATCCAGTGCCAACACACCTCAGCATATGTGGGGAACTCCTGCCCAAGTGTGTAAATTGAGACTTTATGAAATGATCCAAAGCCAGATGAAACTACTTACTTGATTTCAATCATTTTGGAATCAAGACTTAACTCAAAAGAGTTTAAATCATTAGGATAACATTAGGTACTACCTCTTTTTATTGCACCAGTACTGTCTTGTGAAGTGTTCAGTCTCTTGAACAATGACATCACATTTATTCAAAACAAGGCTAGATGAGGAATAGGCCTTGTGCTAGAGAGGAAAGCTTAGGCCAAGGTGCATTTTCTGTTCAGTATAAAATAATTCCCGTGGTAATTAATGCTCAAAGTGACTGTAGTCATAATAATATTTAAGATAAAAGTCCATCAGGACAGAAAATATAAATAGACAATGACCAGACTGAATAAAGACTTTTGCATATTTAAAGTGTGCTATACAAGCTAAAACACCTTCATTTTACAGTCATCATCATCATCATCATCATCATCATCACTAAATATATGTACACAAACACATACCCTGGGTATGGCTATACTGATGGACACTCAAGGGCATGCTTACAAGCAAACCATGGTGACCCTGTCGAGTGGCAGGTGGAGTGCATAAACAGGCCTGGCTCTGTGCAGAATTGACTGAAGAGGTGCCATTCCACCTCAGAACTGTTTCTGAAAATCTTGCATTCTGTTTCACTGTGTGGAGCAAGCCCAAACCCTTTCACATGTTCTCATTACAGGCAATCTTTTCCACACATTTGTTCAAACAAAAGACGGGTTTAAGATTCAGAAAAGGATGTCAGGAGTGCAGAAGTAGTTCTGTAATTCCATAACTGTTTTAACATTTCACTAGTCTTTGAATTTCCGCAAATAAGTTAGGCTACATGAATAATTGTAGGAAACAGCAATGCATTATATGCTCGATACCTTCTCAGAGAGGGTATTTGAATAAAACTGTTTACGTTTATTTAGTCTAGTGTTTTTAGCCACATAGAGTGCTGCACAGAGTGCTCTAGTTGAAAACAAATGCAAATAAGCAGAGTGAAAACGTGTCTAATGAGAGCATTGGGGTGTTTATGCTATACCTCACACATACCAAACCAGCAAGTCTACCCACTTTTTTATTTGCTGTTTACCCTTATGCAGTGTGTACTCTACAACTGTCCTAACATGTATTGGCATGTCTGACCCCTGTGTGAAAGACAAAGAGGATTCTTTGCCTCACTCTGTGTGTACCAGATCTTAGACCCATGCAAAGCAAAGCAATAAATGAGACTTCTCATTTGGTTGTACCCTGCTGACCTGATAGTGCTTCTGCTCCTTTTCTACTTGTTTAACAATGGGAAAAAAAATAACCAGATAAAGCAACAATGAACAGAAATCTGTAAGTATGTAGCTTCCCAGTTTTGTTTAGCTTGAAACGAAGGAGGGTTTTTTTATTTTTGAGAATTAAGATCTGAACAAAGGACTGCACAAATAAGATTTTCACCTGGCCTAACTTTCCAGAGTTGACAGTACCTTTCTTTTTTAAATCCTTGGTCATGTTGAAATGGAAATTTTAGCTACAGTTGTTTTGTTTCATAGTGGCCAATCTGAAACATCTGCCACACAGTTGACTGAAACATTCACAACTGGAATGAAATTAAATTTGTTAAAAAAAAATATAGTGCTACTGGGTGCTTCATCACTTGAGGAACAGGAGTCAGATGACAAACTGTTCACACAGTAACTCAAAAGCAGTCCTTGAATAATTCAGCTTTACAATCCTGATATACTTCTATAATGGCTGCTTCTAAAATATATTTTCCCTTTGGACTGATTCATTTGACCATTCTACAAAGCTTATTGACTTCGAACAGTGGGTGACTCCAAGTGGAGACACCTGCACAGCCAATTAACCACACATGTCTGAGCCAGGCTTGGCACACAGAGGTGCACCTGGGATGGAAACATGCAATTATAAGAACTCAGACCTTACTGAAAGGAGAGGACAGAGGTGGAGCTGAAACAAGTTGTTTGGTTTTTTTGTTTTTTTGGTTTTTTTGTTTAAGTGGATGAAATGGCAAACAATAAAAAAGCAAGATTTTGTAGATTTTCAGGGTGGAGGAAAGCAAATGAAAGGGTTAAAAACTGAAATTAAATTGTTACTTGAAATTAAAATTGTAAAAATAGAAGTTTGTTAACTTGATTAAGTTGCAAAGGAGCTAGTTTTGAAGATGTATATATAGGTTTAAAAGGGTTAGTGGAAAATGTTTACTGTTTGAGTTAGTCAAATTTTGCTCAGTGACAGAGAGATGTGTGAAGTCAGATTAACTTCGGAAAAGACACTATTTAGGAATCAAATTTAATTTGTTGTTTGTTTACTAAAGATTTTATGCAAACAAATACAAATAAGCTGTCCGGGTTTATTAACATAATTTGAAAAACTAGATAAACCCTTTAATGAATATTTTAGAAGGTTCAAAAGCCAACCCAAAACTTTAAGTATAAATTAATTCAAGTTAGAGGGAGATGTTGTTACAGTACCAGGAATTCAGCATGAGGAAGAAAAATAACTTTTGTACAGCAATGAAGAGAAGTTTAGCTGCAGAAATGGTGCTGTTTATTTCCTTCTTTGAAAAGGAGAGAGAAACCTCCTGAGGAGCAAAAAAAAACCTCCAAATCCTGAAACCATAGTCTGCATTGTATACAGTCAGAAAAGCCAGGACAGTTCACCACAGCTGGGGTCTGTGCAAAAGAGTCAGTGCTGTCTGACCGGTTTTGTGCAGCTTCTGGTTCAGGCTGATGAGGTGCAAATCATCTGTTCTTCAGAAGTGCGCATCAGTGCTCTGCCTCAGCTATTACACGCTAACTAGAATGTTTAAGGGGGTGGTGTGGAGGATGTGTGAGTGTTCATGAATGTTGTTTTTTTCATAAAAAGTGTTGTATTAAGCAAGGAAGTGGTGCCAACTCACCAAACCGTCATCATTCAAAAGAGTTACTATTTTAGGGAAGGGATGGCAGGATTCAGCTTTGTCCAGGAAGAGGCCTTTCCAGAGCCACAAGACTTCATTGCAGGAGCAGTGCTGATGGGCTACAGTCCTCTTAATATCCCAATAAATGCACTACAATCCAGGTGCATTTTTGGTCAAAGTCATATTAGTAAGCAACAATACCTTTCTACCACCTCTTTTGGTGGCCAAGAGGACCAAGAGACAGTGAAAAAGTCAAATCACTAGGCAGGACTGTGTGGGCAGTGAGAATGGGCAGGTGCTAATGCTGATAATTTAGGAAACAGTACTGGGATAGGAGAATACATTTCTGCTACAAATTTTAAATTGAACTAAGATCAGATCATCCTACTGATATCTGGAAAGGAATACCTGCTACAGTAAAATTAGAAAGTATTAAACAAGAACTTCAAAAACCAAGATCTTTCATGTGGAGAGGAGACACTCTTCTAGCCCTAACAAATGCCTGTGGGTGGCATAGCAAGAGTTTTGATTGGTAATTCTTTATCTCAGCCAAACTTGACGTGGTAAGAAATTTTTTATGTATCTAATGTGAAATTCTGACCCTTAAGGAAAGTAGCAGTGTCACCTTAAACTAAATTAATAATCTTACAAGATTTTATTATGTCTAATCAGGCTCTTCATAGAAATGGTGTCTGCTTCTTTTTTTACCTTCTATCAAAAATCCTTTTCTGAAGTTCTTTTAGTAATGGACTGATTCATGTATTTGTTTTCTTTCTGAAGTATCTTAGATTTTGCTTCCAAAGTCAGGAGTTATGTTTGAGTTGCATTTACTTCATACTCTCCTTCTTGACTCTTTTTTTTCTTTTGGCTTAACATTAAAGCTCTCTTTCCCTCTCCAGAAGCCATATTAGTTCAGTTCAACAGTTTATGTTAGCCTATTATCCTATCACTGGCAGCAAGTAGCTGGTGAAGAATTAAGCAGGGCAAGACCTTGACGATGCTTTCCAAGACCACCCTCTCATTAACTAAGAGTATTTTGAACATTCAACAATTTTCAATTCACCTACAATTGACTTGGTTATTTTAATACTTGTGACTGGAAATATCTATTCTACTAAAATTATTTGCATGACTAAAATTTAATTTCATTTTCTTTCTTCTGTTTCAGATGTTCTGTTCACATGCAGAAGGTGCCATTAAATGCAAACCAAGATACCATAAGGGTAAGAGATAAGTGTCTGAGAACTAATGCTTTTATCTTGTTAAACTGTGCTCTGATATTAATGTTTAACATCTTATAGTTCTATGATGCATGTTTGATTATGACTCAATTCTGACATTTGAACTATCCATACAGTACAAACTGGAAGTCTACTGTAAAAGAAAAGTTAAATACCATGAAAATAGAAATACACAAACATAAGGCAACTCAGTGTCTTAGAGGTTCCCTTTTCATATTGTAATGTGTAGTAATAAAGAGAATGACACGGCAAGAAGACCAGTGGGTATTTTGGTTAGTTCCTGGTACAACTAAGGAAACCACAAAACCACATCAATCTCTAGTTTGCTCAAGCAGTTACTACAGAAAACATTTCTGATTTTGTTTCTAGAACTGCAAACCACAAGAATAAAGAAAGTTTAGCTTATTCTCAGCAATTAACCTAGATTGCTTTCAGAACCTCATTGACATTTAAAAGTAAATGTCTCGGTGCAGTGCTTGGGTGTGACATGAAGCAAGCCACGCAAGCACTAGAACCATGTGTGCCTCAGGAACTGTGAAAATTTAATTCTGACTATTTTCTAAAATTACTTCTGATTCCTGCAAGGATCAACAAATCTTCTTGCCATATTTTATGTCGTGCTACAAAGGGGAAAGATGGGTATCAGCGCATTTAAATAATCAAGCTTTATTCTCCCGTATCAAGTGCTTCACAAAACAGACAGTGAGTAATACAATTTGGGGGAAAAGATTGCTGTCTGTTCTCGGCAGCTCTTAAGTGATTCTATATAGCAGGACTGATGACTTCTGATCTGGAGATAATGTTGTTTTCTTTGCTTAAAAGGTGTGCCATTACCTTATGCCTGTGTTTCTTACCCAGTGGCATGCAGCAGACACAGCCACGCATGCATCTATCCCACTGGTTTGGAATGCTGCTGAGATAAGGAGCCAGTATTGCAGCCAATCACCTGGGAGATCCCAAATTCACTGGTTAGGTCCAGCCAAGCCTCTGAATGACAGTGCTGACCCAGAAAGGGTCCTGAGAGTTTTCTGAGCAGTGTCCACAAAGCCATTTCAAAGCAGCTATGCAAGATGTTACAGGATTCTTAAGTATCCCTAGAGCAGGACAGAAATGCTCCATGTGTCACAGTCATTGGAGGACTATGGACTGAAAGCAAGGCTGACCCATTTAGAAAGTTTGCCCCTCTCCAGTATTGATGACACAGACAAACCCTCCACGTTCAGCTACACTGGCTTCTGGATATTCAAACTGTCTAAACAGCTGCAGCACAGTCAGAAACCCAGGAACATAGGCAATGTTTTCTGTGTCTAAAAAAGTCTGACCCTTGCAAGTATAGTTAAATCTTTCTGTAAATAGTAAGCCAAAGAATGGCATTTTTCTTTGACGCAGATCATAGTCAAATAGCTTTTAGTTGTAATTTTAGCAGTACTTTAAATCAATCACTTCAGTCTTTAAACTGAAAATAACCTAGAAACACCTCTGTGTTTGACATCTGTAACAAAATGTATAACTGGTTAACATTCTTCCTGCCACAAATTCTATCAGTTCTTCTTTTTCATCTGGCTATAAAAGCAAACTTATGTAGAATTCAGCTCATAGGTTATTGCATAAATACAGTAGTCTGTTGACCAAATACATGTCAGGAACTGGATTTCTTCTCCATTTATTAATCTTTTAGTAACATAATGAGCAGATCAAATATATGCTGATGTTCCAGATAACTATATTACAACCAGTATTTTTTGTGGATTCATGATCTGGTAAAGAGGAATATGAGGAAATTCTCCATTATTTAGGATAGTCAAATCCAGGAAGACACCAAAGAATTTATGGAAGATGACTAATTCTGAAATATTGAGGGCCTTCAATTTTCCCTACAGATCAGTAAGTAAATAATACAGCACAAAAAATCAGTTCTTAGGTCTGTGTGTTTACTTAGTAAGGGACTCTCTGAAATGGTGGCAATCTGAAGAATGTCTATGACCTGTTCAAAAATGTAGTCTGGGCTAGTCCTCCATTTGGGTGTGTTTCTTAAGAAAACAGGTAGACCTTATATGGCAGTCCTGCTACCCTATCACACTCACATCATAAACTTTTTCATCTTCATTAGTCATCTGTGAGAAATATTTTTCAAAGTCTTCTGTTAAGCATCACTAGAGTAAATAAGATCTTAATTGCTTCATTGTTCAAGAAAGCAAATATTTAAATCATTATGTCAGACTACAATTTATCAAAAATGTGTTAATTCATCTTCTCATTCCTTACAGAAGCATTCAGATAGCCTTCTACTGGCAAAACAACATCTTTCAAAGAACAAAGATAATTTTGGAAGACTAAAGCTTTCCTAGTCTAAGTGCCTAACTATAAAATATGATTGAGTATTATATGATAAATAAAAATGTAAAAGAAAATCACTCTTCTATTTTTTGAGCCATTTCCTGAGAGCTCTCTTTATAAGATGTTCTAATTGAGTATTTAAATCTACCATACAGATTGTAATCTGTGGAATTGTTTAGGCTCAGTATCCTTACACTTCTAACATTAATGGATAAGTCTTTAACTATTAACTTCAATATCAGTATGTTATTTAAAATTAAATACAAGAAACACCAAGGAGAAAAATTAATACTATTAAATGCCCCAAATGTATTTAAAAATCTAGTTCTTGAAATACTGGCCTTCACAAAACTGAAATTAGGCTTACTTCCAAGGACTTTATATATTGATTTTGAAGAGTTTATGCAGTATTTTTACAAATGAAAATAAACCCATTTGATGTAATGAATGTAGTTTTCTGAGGAGTTTTTGGTTTGCTTTGTTTTTTCTTTTTTATTTTAATCAAGCAGAATTGATAATTTAACAAGCATATGAGCCTATATGAGCTTTCTTGTTAGAAACAAGTTCTGGAACTCTGTGATGAGGGGTGCTATTCAAGAAACACGTGATAGGCATTTAGCTTTCTAAAATGTGCAGCATGTGAGATGAACCAAGGCACAGTAATTGCAATGCTTCCCAGGCCCTTTCATTTGAAGACTTTCAATGCCTGTTGTGGCAAATCTCAGCTTGGCAATTTTCCACTTCTGGAATAACTGCCTCATCTTCATTGGACATGCTTCCTTCTCTTTATTTCTCCTGTAAATCTAGCTCTGAAGCTCTTCAAATTTACTCTCTTTACCTTGTTGCTTCTGCTATTTATATCCATAGGTCCATGCCATTTATGTTCTCAGGTCTCTGATGTATATATATTTCTTAACGGGGGAAAATATGCCTTTGGAAACAAAGACTTCTATTTTAGCATATATTTGCTTTAATCTGCTTGATACTAGACTTGCAAATGGCTTTTCTGTGATGGGAAGGTGCTCAACAGCAAGTTTTTAGTGCCTTTGTCCCTGGCCATGGTGAAGCACCTGCTGGCAGAGGCACGCTGGGCTGTTGCACCTGGCATGGCAGAAATGGGTGTGCTTGCCCATTTGGTCTCAGAGCACTCTATTGCCCTGTCATGCTTCCTGCAGCTCTATCTGCTGCTTCTTTGTAGAAAGGGAACCACTGAGGGTAACTGACCATTGGAAGAGGTTAGGAACACAAGTAGGAATTAGAATTAGTTTGGTTGTAAGATTCCATGTTGTTCTTTAACTAGCCTTGTCAAAGCAGAAGCTACTATTGGCAATCTGATTAATGGAATATATGGAATACTTCCCTTCACCCCCCCCAGTTTCCAAGAATTGTTTGGATTTTGTTTTCCCAAATAAAAAGTAGCTACAGCAATTCACACACTTGTTCATTTCCACACACAGAGAAGCCAGAAAACAAGCTAAATAAAACCTTCCTAAATTGGACCATTATTATTCCCATTCACACCCTAAAAATCAACATGAATTAAGCAGGAAGCAGAAAATAAGATACCAATGGTAGTAATTCTAAGTGACTAATCTGTTTGCTTTAGTTTTCTACATCCACCCATTGTCCTTATTTTTCATTTGCTTCCACTTTGTATCCAGTTTATGACATAAACACATACAAGTCAACCTACTACATCCAGACTTCACAGCATCGACTCATCTTCCCAGAACTTGTCATGCAAAACAGCACAAAACATCTAGAACAGACTGCTCATTGCACCTGCAATTCACTTTTAAACCATGATAAGTCTTCCTAAGTCAGTGAGCAGTCGTGAAATTATATTTTTCCATGGGAAGGGGGTACTTCGCAAAGATAGCAGGGAAGAAAGATGAGTGATACTTTTCAAGAGATAAACACAGGTCTCCCAAACCATAAAAGAATGATGTTATCCTAGATGAAATAATCTTACAGTGCTCAGTTTAGTGAAATAACTCTTTATAGCATCTCTGGGGGATCATATTATTTTACTGTGCCTGTTTAGTGAAATAGCTCTTTCTAGAGTCTCTGGGGGAATGTATTATTTTACTGCTACAATACTTAAGTTAGGCAGCAAAGTCACAATTCTTCTTTCTTAGAAATGAAAAACCAAATTAGCAGCCATTTCAATGAAATTATGCAATGTTCAAAATGTTCAATCTAGCTACTCAGAGAGCTCCAGGAACTCTGCACCTTGGGGCATGGTATAGGCCAGGCACCCAGGTTTGAGTGGGAATCCATGATTCTTGTCTACACCACTGAGCAAAGTGGAAAGGAGTAGCAATATGTGTTGAAAATGGAAATAGTTTCCCTAGAAAAGCAGGGGCCTTGTTCAGGCTGATTAAATATTTGCTATCAGAGCTGTTCTTCAATGGCAGACGAGTGTCATAAAGTGGTTTTTTGTTTTTGCGTTTTTTCCTAACATTTCTCTCTTTTCCGTGGAAAACTGAGTTGTTTTCATTATTTACAAAAAAAAAAAAAAATTCATCTTGCAAACAGAGGAGGTTGGAAGTAAAAACTGAAAATTTTCCCAGTGAAAATAAAGGCCTTTTTTGTTCATGTCTATTCCTTGCCTCTTTACCACTCAAAACTCCACGGGCAGTTTTGGAACTAATACCAAATGGAAACCTTTGTTAAAAAATTAGTTCTGGTTGAAAATATGTCTGCCTACAGGCAGAAACTATCTAATAAATATTTTATTTCTAATTTTTTATTCTTTTAACAATTTGCAGTGAAGTTCTCATTTATTGAGCAAATGTTGAATATGTTTTATTACTCGAAAACAGATAATAAGCTTTTACCTCTTTAGCATAAGAGTGTATAAATGTGCTTCCTTGAAAATTAATCAATTTTATGATGGAGACCAGAATCCAGTCAAGCACAGCCTTCAATGAAAGACTATCATTTTAGGGGGGTCTAGGATCCTAGGCATGAGAATAGATAGCATATAACTGAAAGCCACAGTTTGGGAGAATGACTATTGCTGCAGCTTTCTAAACATACAGAATGGGGAAAACTGCATTTGTTGAAGCTGTAGAAGAGGACTTGGCAGTGCTTGGAAACTGAGATAATCAGACTTGATCAGTGAGTTTTAGCAATGAGTTTAGAGTATCTTAGACTTGTTTGTAAAAACAGCGAACTGCAGCAGCAATGGCTTTGCTTCACCTGCCTGGTTAAATCAGACACATGAATGTCTTGCATGACAGGAATGCTACAAAACAGCCAAAGCAGACCTTCTGTTTTTCAGCTTAGGTATCTGTTTTACAGAAAGGAAATATTTATTCAACATATGAGAAAAGAACAGAGCAAAACTTCAAAGAGAGTTCAAGTACATAGTTGTGGGGGGAGATTAGGTATTTGGGTTCTTCCAGCACCAAAGAAATAAAAAATCTAGAAAGGGTGGGTTTTGGAGTTTTGGGTTTTTTTCCCCCAGGTAAATGTCTTGTGTATGTCAGCAAGACTTTTGGGGTAAAAAGATTTCAAGATTTAGCCCATGTTACATTGTAAAACTGTAATTATCCAAATGGTTCTGTCATAGGAATCAAGTATGTTAAATGTAGCAAATCTGGGAAGGAAGAAATACAAAAGAGTAATCTCTATATATTTGTAAATATGAAGCAAATTAAACTTGTATGGAAATATTTATCATGTTTGATGGAAAGCAAGGGCATTTCAACACACTGCATCTATGTGAATGTTTTCAACATCTGACTTGGAAGAAAATGTTCTAATAGCTACTGCCCTTAGTAAACCCATATTTAATGCTTTTAAATATTGCCAGTAATACAGTTAACTTAAAATGTAAGATGTGTTTGTGTACAGGTATGCATATAGGTAGTATATAAATTAGCTTTGAAACATTAATTTCAAGGCTTACAGTAAAATATTTTAAAGTACCACTGTATGAATTAGAACTTATTTTAAATATAGATATTTCAATGTGATGTTATTAAACCAACCCCTGCTTTTTTAACTCATGTTCTGTAAAAAAAAGTTTTTTTCTTCCTGGAAATCATTATACACTTTTATTGTGAGGTATCAAAGTGTATTCTATTCTTAAAAACATTTATGAAGAGAAAGAAATATGATCAGCAAAAAAAAAAAGCATCAGACTAAAATATAATAGTGAAAAAATTCTGTATTGTGTGTGAAATAAGGAGCTATGCTAATGCATACTAACATAACATGAGTTTAGTCAGGCCTTCATTTAACCAGTTTGAAAATAATGATCACTATATGTAAGCACATGTAATGTCCATATGCAAACTCTTGTCTTATAAAGGCTCAATTCTCCATTCTGTAATTGGCTTTGGCCGCCAAGCAATGTGCTAACAATAAATTTCGTCTGCATTTATAGCACATCTGCTAGTAGTGGATGACAGTCAATTGGCAGAATGGATATCCCAAGCATTGGCACAAAATCAACTTTCTTTCCCCTTGCTTTCATTAATTTCCTGCCAGTTGAACATCCCAGCCTCCCAAAAATGGTATCAGTTCATACTGGCCTTCATAACACAGTGACATTACTGTAGTTTAAGAAGATGAACATATTTTGAAGTGAACTAATAGGATTTGTTTGAAAAAGAATTAACCAATTACTTACTACAGTCTGGAAATTTTCAAGTCTTTAAATAAGGATATATCTGGTGCAACCCTACTCAATTCAAATGCAAAACTTGCATAGAGAAAAAAATGTTTCAAGGACAGGGTGGAGAGGTCAATGTATATTTCCACCCCTGAGAAAATACCTGAAAAGCACATGGAAAATAAGGAGGCTTCACTAAGGGCAAGTCATGCCTGACTAATTTGGTGACCCTCTATGATGGGTTTACAGCAGTGGTGGATGAGGGAAGAAAGACTGATGCAATCTACCTGTCAAAAAGCACTTGACACTGTCCTGCAAAACCTCCTTGTCTCTAAACTGCAGAGGCATGGATTTGATGGATGGACCACTCAGTGGATAAGGAATTGTGTGGATGGTCGCACTCAAAGAGCTGTAGTCAGTGACTCAATGTCCAGGTAGAGTCAGGGATGACTGGCAATCCTTAGGGGTTGGTATTGAGACAAAACCATAATATTTAAGAAAAAACAGATTTTAAAAATCCTGAGGACCGAACTCATATCCATGCAAATATCTAGCAATGTTTCAATTTTCTTTCCTTTCTACAGACAAGCTTGGAAGCAGCTTTTTCAACATTCGGGTAAAAACTTACTAAGTTTTGTTGGGTTTTTTATTTAAGAGAATATGGTTCGTATGGGGGACATCAAACTAAATGCAGTTGTATAGCAAAAAAACAGAAGTAAATAAAGCCTAGGTTTTCTTGGAAATAAGCAGACAATCAACAATTATTGCAAAGTGTTCACTTCAAAAAACTTCATAAGAAATTGAACATATGCTGTATCTAGTGCTACTCATTATGTATACTACTGATTTAAAAATATGTAATACAAAGAACAATGCAAAGAAACCCCAAACAATAAAAAAATCACAAACAAGAAAAAAAAGCTACTGCTCTTTTTTATTTTAAAGTTTTCAAAAAAAAGTTTTACTCCAAAAGTTTTTTTTATTTTTCTATAGAATAAGGAGTTAATCACCTTGCTGGACTCCAACCTGAGATAAGGAAGCACTCAATCAATGTATTTCTTCTGCAACACATGTATGTACACAATTATTTCTGGCGTGGAAGTTCATTGGAAGGTAAGTCAAGACAGATGTTCATTGTCAACATTTGGTTTGTTTCTGTTAACATCAAACTAAACAAGTTTGCGAGTTTTATCTTTGATGAATCTGTATGCCCTGAAACACTGGGGCCACAGATTGAGGGGTCACGCTGGCATCTTCACAAAACACCACTAAGCAGTGCTTTCCCTTCTGCATCATCTGACTGGGATAATGGCCTTACATGGCAAGGCCTTAGACAATGTCAAACAGATTATTAAAATCTAGCATTTTCTTTTGACATGTGTCTTCAGATTACAGGTATTTTTCCCACATTTGTTCCAGTGCTGTAAATGAAATAATTCCATGCCACATAAATATGCTGGCTTTTGTGTGACTTCAGATATTCATATGAAAATATTTCAAGATTAGCTTGAAATGGCTTCTAAATAAACCTATGATAGAATAATAGCTGTATTATCTGTAATAGTAAATCTACTACTAATAGATCATAGAACCTGTACTATGCTTGGGAATTATGACTTGGCCTGACTTACCCTCCTTTTTGAGCATGTTCTAATAATGAGTTGAACTGAGCTGCAGGCACACTAACCCAAACAAGTTTAACAGATGGTACAATGATGACCTCACATTGTGGTCTAGACAAACTAACAAAATTACTGCATAACAGAAAGAAGCCTCCAGAGCAGGATAAGATACAGTCTTTGATTAAGATGAACAGTGGAACTGTGGGGTATATAATAAAATTATACATTAAATTTAAGTATGTTTTTTAGAATAAGAGCTTTCATTGAGATGTGATGAGACCACACTGATGGCTACACTTGTTGGATAGAACAGAGGTTTGAACACATGTTCAGACTTAGTATATCTACATAAGCTGTAGATCTCCTCCACAGCCCATAAGTCCTGCAAAGACAAGCCAGATATACCTTCTAATTTTAAATCTACTCTAAATGTTTTCTTTTGCAAGGATATTTTCCAAAACTGTTTTTTCCCTAAGCAGCAAAATCACAGATAGAAATGACTGGCATAAAACATGGTGATTTTTTTCTTTTGATGATAATTTTTTTCTTTAAAACTTTAACAGTTAATCATCAAAAAATTCATCTAATTATTAATTGAAAGTTTCTTATTTTGAACCTTAAAATAATTTTGAAGTAAGAAGAAAAGTGTTTTCTGATTGTTTTCTGGTGCCTAGCTCAGGACTTGAGAGGCAACCCACAGAGAGGTGCAGTTAGTGGGCAGATTACAGGGTGCAGAAAATGAAGAAAAGGCCACGGTTTTGATTGATTACAGGTTTTTTCACATGAACATCATCATCATGACAAATGGGTGCATATGAATTTTTTCACTAATTTGAAGGAGCTTCAAGTCACAGTATCTTATTTTAAAGAGAAGGTGGCTCAAAGAATTCCTCTTTTTTATGTGTATGTTTTAAGTACAAAAGAAATGTTGTGATGCAGCACAATACCAACTTTTTATAACTACAAGCTTTTAGTAGCTAGGAATAAGCTAAGGAGAGCAATGAAGAAGCCATGTAGCTCTCACCTAGTGATGTCTAATAAAATCTTTAAATATCACCATGATGGCACTCAAGTTTAAAAACTCAAGTTTTTATTGCACTCCCATCCTGTACTTTATCTAAATTTCATTCTACCCAGAAAGGCTCAAATTTCACAGCAGTGTCTATGAGTGTGGTTCCAGTGTTGGCAGAGCTGTGCTCATTCCCATCACCTGAAGGAAATTACACCAAGCATAACCAGCCCAACACTTCTGCCTCAGTTTGTAGAAAGTAAACTAAGGCTTTGTGGTACATAGAGCAGCACTACTGCATGGTGAGGCCAAATATGCAGAGTCTGATTCCAGCAGAGTTAACTTGGTCATATTTTGAACATCTGTAAAGTCTAATGTGAATTTAATGTTAAGTAAATCAACTTATTTTATTAGTAGAGCATGGCATATTGCCATTTATTTCAACTCAACTTCTTTTCCACGTCACATGCCTTTTGTGTATTTCATACATGCCTTAAAGATACTATTTTTGGAATAGTTTTCAAGGGTTTTGCTATGTTTATGGAACTGATTCTAGTATTTTTCCAGAAAATCTGGGTAGCTACACCATGTGTGCAAAGCTTTCACAGCAGGGAAAAAAAGATCAAATCAATGGGAGTAAAATAACACAGAAATGACCCCACTTAAGTTTTAAATGCCTACTTTAGGCTGTATTGAGTAGTCTTTTGGGTTGGAAAACAAATGGTGAAAAAAACCAGTAAAAGTTAAACAATTAAAACAGAAATAGACAAGTTGTTGAGCATTTATTACTGCTGAGCTGAATGTTGCCTAGTTTGCATCTCAGAAGTAATTTTGGGAAGAAACTTGGGAGCTAGGGAGGAAGAAATATTTTCTGGCTATTACTGATGTTAAGAAATGGGCAGCTGCTTAAAAATGCTCAGTGGTTTGGAATGTCAGCTCAAGCACTGGGGAATGACTTGGTGGAAAGGTTTGCAGCCAAAATCATCCAGTGCACGTCCATGCTTCCAAAACAGACCTTCCAAAGGCACACTATGTTATTGTGTGACCTGGAGATGGGACACATTAGTACATACAAGGACTTGGGGTTTTGCTAGCAGTCTAAGTCTCCTTAGACCTAAGTCTTCCAAAGTCTCATTAGGGTACCAGTCTTTGGAAAGATTACAAACACAGCATAATTTACACTACCAGCACACTTCACCACAGGGCTGTGATCTCCACCTAGAGCTATTGGGACAATAAATATATCAGAGCTAAATTATGCCTCAAGGCAAATATTCTGTTGGTTCTACTGTCCTTCCTGTTATGTCTTGTGATGTTTTGCTGTACTCATCCTATAAGACATCCATGTGAGCAGCTCTGTGGTTTTATTTTCATGTTTAAACCCAGTTGCTGTAATCAGCTTTTTTGTAACCTAAACTGCAGTAGTTATGACCATATTAAAGTACAGCTTTGCAGGCTCAGGCTGTAACACTGCTTTTAGAGGTTTAAACCTCAGTGTGGAGAAAGTCTGTAATGAAAGTGAAGCTCTCTTTCATTTCTATGATTCAGCATAGCTGTACTTGAGAATTACCATTGAGCATGGTTTTGCTTCCCATGCTGTGACATTTGAGACCTGTCCTCCAAGCCCTGTGGAAGGCTGTGGACTTGCCAGACATTTTAGATGGTATCACAGTTATGGTAAGCCTCTGCCTTAGTGCTGACTTGAAGGTAGAGATACACCAAGTGGGTATGTGGAGTGGCTGCTAAAGACTGCTCACGAACCTCATCAAAAGCACGTTAATTTCAGAGGGAATGTGGTTTTACAATTATTTCAGAGCACTTTAGACTAACTGACAAAGAAATTCTTCTTGTTTAAAGTCTTAATGAAAATATTAAGGTTCATGATGCAAGGAGGTACTAAATGCAGACACAGAATCTTTTGAAAGCAATAACTTGATTTCTGGCCACTAGTTGTACTACATTACTACATAAATAAAGACACAGAAATAATGAGTACCCATTAATGAGTACATCCTCAGTGACTTTTGCTGTAAGAATAACATTAAGAATGATATAGGAGTGATCTTTTTAACAGTTTGTTTCAAAAGGATGTTTAGTTGAAGGTCCCTCAGTTTAGTAGTTATCTCTCAATGGTATTTCCTGCATTAAAAAGTCCCTGTGAATAGCCTTTCATTGTTCTGTTCCAAAAATAAGAAATGCAAAACAACCTGGTGCTTTGCAGTCAGAAAATCTAGGAACCAAATTCTGAAACAGCTTTAGTTATGATGCCTAGGAAATCAGCCAGTCTGGTTTCAACCCATGTGAAAATAGAAACTTCAGCGTACCAACAAAAAGAACAAATGCTTCATTTATCTTCCCAGTGAGTAGTGATATGCATCTTGAATATGTCTAATTGCGTCAATATACTGTCAAAGGGAATCCCTTAGTAGTAGTTGCTGAAACAGTGACAACCCACTAGTTGCTAACGTTTTTAAAGCTGTTCTAGAAGTGACAAGGCAAACGTCTGATAGCAATTTTGAAATTAGATCTGATTTTTGAACAGGTGGTTGTCAGGTTTTTCTCCAATGCAGATGCAATTAATGCCTTCTATTCCTCAGGTACTTTTCTTTTAGTCATCTTAGAATAACGTGAAGCTTGGTGATTGTTTCTGATAGATCACTTGTTTGCTTGGATTCAGGGAATTCAAGTTTCTTTTTCTCACTTGCTCTAGGCCTTATGGTAGGAAATACTTCAGTTATAAGTTTGCTGTTTCTTGGTACATCTGGACAATGTATAATTGAATTCAAAACCTAAATTAAAAATAAGGGGGGAGGGGAGGAACATTCAGTTCAAGTAAAATGCAAATTTTTGTATTTAAAAGAAAAATAAAATCAGTTCCTGTTAATGCAAAATATTTTCTTTAGTCTAAATGTTTTGCTTTATATGTATTTTGTCCTGTAAAATATTTTTAAATGAAAACTTTATTTTCAAAATAAAAACTGAATGTTTTGATTTGGAAATGTCAAAATAAGCTCTAAATTTAATTTGAAATTATTTTCTCTTTGTGGTGTAATTTATACCATATATCTAAATTCTCTGTCCCATTTTATCTCAATTTTTTCACTTCATTTGATAAAATTATCATTCAGACTTACCTATACAAAAAATAACTGAATTTTTGAAGCTCAATTTGTTTCATGTAATGGTTTTTAACACTTACTACTTTTTGCTATGTATATTATAAGCCTAGATGGTGTCAAGCAATAGTTGGACTGACAGAATTCAAAAATACTGCCTTATTTATTTGAAAGTATTAATAGCTGACGGAAAGAGCTCACCTATGTGTAAGATCATGCTTCTCCATTTTGCTTTTTCTAATATACCTAATACTTCAGTATGAAAGATAGGCAGTTAAAATGCTTCTGTTTTGATTTTAAACCTCATTGGTTTAGTTTGAGATGGCAGTCTAAACTCTAGGCTCTGTATACTTGTCTCTTTGCTTAAATATAACTATGATTTAAAGAATAATAGTGAATCTGAATATTAAAAATATGATACCTTATAAGGACTTAATTTCAAAGGATTTAGGTTATCTTGTATCTGAAAAATACATTAAGTGTGTTATGCATACATAAAGAAGTATAACACATACTTTGGGTTTTGTATAAAACTGCTTGGTCAATCAGAAACTAACATATCAGAGTAAAAAATTGTGCTGTGAACTATAGTATTAAAGTAGCCAGTTACCCTCCCAATGTGCATTTCTTGGCTGGCTGACTGACTTTGGCTTTTAAAAAGATACAACTTCAAAATAAGGCTTTTCTTGTGACTAATACATTCGTCAGTTTTCAGTCTTGTGTGGCTTATACAGGATTATCGAGAGGCTTATAAGGGGTGATCTCTTGCTGTAACCTTTCCTTTGATTGATCTTGCAAGGTCTTTCTTTGTCCTCTCTCCCTCTGGCTCCCTAGTTTTAAGAAAGTGGTAGGAACATAACTATTGTTGAAAACTCTCAGCCTGTGTCAAATCTTGTTGAACCAGCTGGCCAATTTTCACAAGTCCTTGCAGGGCAGGAGACACTTGGATGCAAATAGAGACAGTACAACAGCATAATGCTTCTTGCACTGGAAATCAGTTAAATCAACAATAGCCACAAACTTTATTGCTTAACATCCTGTAAATTCTACAAAGTTGTTACGAGGCTGAAAAATGCACTCACACAGACTTTTGTTTTCCTACAGCTTTCAGTGGGATACTCCTACTAGGACTCCTGCCTCCTTGTCAGTCTGACATCTGCTTATTGTGCTTGGGAAACCCGACATAGTCTTGAACCACTATTTCAGACAATTCTACAGTGTGGTCATTTCTTTCCTCCCTTGCTCTTTTTCACTCATGTATTTGACAATGTAACAAGTGAGTCTAATGGTTTGGACACCACAGAAATGGGGCCTATAAGGTGAGGAAACTCTCAAGTGTCTTCTGTTCAGCCTTTCTGGCAATAAATATTTGGCTTTTTTTTTTTTTTTAATGTAACTTTGAAATTCAACTGCCAGTTTTTTACTTTGAAGCTTAGGAGATTCTTGAGACCAAAGAGATTCTTCTAAGTTTATCTCCAATGTGTCTTGGAGCCGTAACATAAGGAGTTTTCCTCAGTTTGCAAAGACCATTAGTAACATGTAGTGGCAGGCCAGCCGTGTTCAATGCAGGTTTCAGTGATGTTCCACCAGCCTTCATTTAACATTCGTGGTTCTGTGGCCAGAAGATGTGATCAGAGCATTAATTCAGAGCATTTCTGGGGAACAGCATCCTGGGTGGGCTGTAGAAGGATGTAATAGAACTAATAATTAATTAAATTCACCTTTCTGTGGAGAGCCTTATCCTTGAAGGACCTATTGCTTAGTGAATGAGCAGCAAAGAAAGTACTGATTTATTAAAGTTAATCCAGCAAGGTAGACACTGATGTGTAATTCACCAGAATGGCCTCTCCCTGGAGCTTTGCATGACCGATATGTCAGGAAATGAGAGAGAGCAGCCCTTTTTTGCCGGAGCTGCTTCTGTTTCTAAAATTCCATTTCATATCCTATGTTTAAAATTTGCTGTGGCATAAATATTACTGCAATGAGTGAGAACCAGGCAAGCTTAAAACTTGAGTATTGATACCTTGTTAATAATGTCACTCACTATGATAGTTACTTGCACTGAAAATACATCTTATTAAGGTTTGTACTGATAGTGAATTTTTTTCCAGCTCAAAGTGCTAGTTGTAGGATATGTATTGCACATTGGGCCTATAAAATACAGCATACTCCAGTAAGCACAGCTCTGTTCAAAAGGCTTTCTCTATATAACTTGGCTCAGCTGACCATGGAATGGGAGAATGGGAGAGTCTCAGAGGTGGCAATAGCAGGAGAAACCAAAAATAAAGCCACAGGATTAGCTGTTCTTTCAACTTGAACCACTGCATTTTACCTGCTGCTTCTTGAATGTGCTGGGGAGCCATTTGAGAAAAGAGAATCAAAACCTGGAAATGAAAATAAATATTAAACATATATGTCGTCATACACAATGGCAAAGACCAACACAATGATGTCTCAGACTTTCTCTGTGGTACTGCTGGCATGTAGTAGAATAATTGCTACATTGCCCAGCACAATTTGAATGAAACTGAATCAAATTTAATTAGGTCCTGTCTTTAGAGCATTTCTTCACCCACAACACTCGTAGTCTTTGGAATCCTGCTGCACAACTGTGATGTTGTAAACAAAATGCAAGCTGTGAGAAGAATTCTGTTCTCAAATCTGCCTAAGTTTACCATCACATACTGCAGCTCCTGGAGTAGTGGTGATCTGGGTTTTGTTTGTCACTTTCTTCTAGGATATCTTTGCATCCTTTTTTCACATGGTACTGCATAACAGCCTGGCTGGTCCAGCCCTTTTGCCTGGGAAATGTCTTTCATGGATTTGACCATATTTAGTCATTGAGCCTTTTTCCTGCAGATTTTTTCCATATCTGTCTACAATCACTGCCACATTGCCTTTACCAAATTACTTGTCTCTCTTCATCTGCTCTGAAACGTTTTGCTCCTCCTTCATTGATCAAATGCTATTGACCATTAAATACAATTTTGGACTTCAGTTCTGCTTTATTTTAGTGAAGAACTGGTACAAAGTAATTAGTGTAAAATGCTACTTTATCATTTTAATTTTGTATTTAACATAAGTAGTCTTCTAAAATTACAGCTTGTTTTCTTAATTCTAATAATAGAAACCACAAAATTACTGCCAAACTTACAGAAGGTGCTTTATTTCAAATTCAGAATTGCTGTTCGAATTATAGCGAATATGACAGAAATACTTCCAGAACATTTTAATTACTCCTAAATGATAGAAAAATATTTTCTTAAAATACAACTTTAAAAACCTACAGAAATAGTTGTGGAACTCTGAATACTTAATTATTCCTTCCATTCCTGGCTTTTTGCAAAAATATAAAAAAAGATCACTGACTTTTTCTACTTAAAAGTGCTGATGTAACTCACATTAAACAGATTAACTACAGATTTAGTGAGACTATTTCAAATTGCATAATAAAACTAAAATGTGGATAAAGCACGTAACTTTTAAATAAAAGTTCAGAGAATTAAATTTTGCAGTGAATGCTGAAGACCTGGGTTTGTCTCACACCGGCTCTTTCAGCTCAGCTGATAAGCAGCTTTAACACTGTTGAACTGTTACATCAGCTGTTGAGATCTCCTTGCCATGGGAGGCACTTATTCCTTCTCTGCTGTGTCCTGCCCAGTCAGTTGGAGGGAGCAGTAAAGCAACAATGAAGAGAGGGAGTTTTACCATCCAGTCCCCAGCCAAAGCATTGCTGCCTCAAGTCTTTTAGTTTCTAAGATTTAAGATCAAAATTTTTGTGAGCTGGCAAAAGTATGCTAATGGAGTGATGGGACCAGTTTCAAACTTGTTTGGCATAGAACATATGCTTAGTGGTTTCTAACGCTCACCTTGAATGAACAGCAGCAATTGAATCCACCAGTATCAATAAATATTAACCCAGACCACAATATATGTGCCCCATTTTAGCTACATTAGTCATTCACTGAAGTGTAAAAGGATGGTTGTCCTTACAAGCTGAAAGCATATAAACAGTTTAAGAAGTGACAGTTTCTCTAATCTCATGTACTTACATATTTATTGGAGCTTTCTTATGGAATGATTTCACACCAATAGCAGAAAATCTCTCTCATCTAGACTTCCTGAGAGTCTTTTTCATTGTGCAGTTCTAGTTTAGACATTCTTTTGATATACTTATAGGGAGCGTGTGTTGTTCCTCTGTCAACATTGCCCCCAAACCATAAGCACAGCCATGCATGTACAATAGAAGAGGGATTTTAAAACAGCTAAGCCGAGACAAGAGTAGTCACAGGAACATTGTTCTGTTCAGAAGATGCTTAAGCACCCTTGGATGATCACTGAAACAGATTCCTTTTGTACATCTGAAATAAACGCTGCACCTCAGTGGTGGTTTTAACAACTGGGTTTATAGAAGTGCCCTCAATTTAATTTTTTCTTGAAAATTTTTTCCTCGTTATGTCTTCATTAGATTAATGAATTAATTAGATTAATGAGTTAATATACTGCAACACTTTTTCCACAAAGAAGATTTTGTGCTGCCAAGATCCACCTTGGAACTCCTGTTTTTTTCACTAAGCTTAGATATCAAAATGTAGATGCTTCTTGCTCAGTGCAAATCATTTGCTTACTCACTGTTGTTTCATCACCTTTCAAGGAAAGCACCACAGACTGAATGTGTAAGATACTCTTCCCAGCTTTTATTGCAGTTATTCATTATGATGAAATCATAAACTACGTCACCTTACCAGACTTCTTTCTCAAAATCCAGAGGTTTTTATCTCAAATCCTTCCCATCTTTTTAACCATTGCTTCTGTAAACAAGTTATAATTTCTTTCACATTCACATTGCACTCACCTAGAATGCAATTCAGAGTCTTCCTCACTAGAAAACCTAGAAAATTGACCTAGATAAATATTGTCCTTCCTAAGCAGCACAGCTAGGTAAAATAACCTGTATGTTTTCCTGGTTAGGATGGGAAATTGTAAAGAAATGAGTCCTTTGATGCAATTAAATCTGCTTTCAGGATCTGTAATTACAATGCCTGCTTTCTCATTCATGGGAGAGTTCAAAACACAAGAGTATCTTCCTGCTTCAGCCTCTTTAAGCCAGCACCCAGTTCAAAGGCCACTAGCTTTCCTGAGCACGTTTAGAGCTGCTTTGGGCTTTGTTTTTATGTTGTTCCTGAACTCTTGCCTTTTTTTTCTCTGAACATTCTCCTACATACTGCCAGGTTCCCTAAGCAGAATGCAGAATGTCCTCTGCCCACAGTGCTCAAACTGTTGAGCAACCTTGTACTTATTGTGGTTTGTGAAAAAAGCATTTGCTTAGTAGCTTCTTATAGACTATTTATTGAAAGATGGTGGTTAAGCCTTGCAATTTCAATGCAACCTACAAATGCTATATGAAGGACCACCTCCGTAGCATGCAGGAGATCACCTCTATGTGTTCTAAACAAGGCCTATATATTCAAAATAAGAAACATTTGTTGCTCTTACAGTGAAAGTATCTGTATTAAAATTTTATTTGAAATGGTGTTACCAAGTATATGTAAGACTGCTAATGGCAGATCTTGGTGAAATTCCACTGGCCCTGCAATGTTTGAAAACACAGGAGAAGGTCTTGACAATGTTGTCTCTGTTTTAGAAAAACATATCAATAATAAGATTTTATTTTATTGTAAAATCGTGATTAAGGCTAATTTGAAACTGTATCATAGATTTCAGATCAAGCTGTGAAATATTCCAAGCATTGTGACTCCAAGTTAAGCCAAAGTCAATTGGGATGTCTGGGAGAATGTAATAAATTTCACCACAGACTTGAGTAATAAAGCAGTGAGGAAATTTTTTTCAAGGAATTAAGTATTTAGACTTCTAAATAGTTGTTACACAACTTGGTGCCAGGTGCCAACAACAGTTGCCAGGTAATTGGTAGCTACAAGTACTTTTCTGTGCTCTTCTGATAATTTTGTGTGAGCTTTATATATGGAAGGAATTGCAACCGAAACTAGACAGTCATCCAAATCCTGTCTTTAACTGATAAATAGGTTGAAGCCAGTGCTTTTATCTGGACTAACAAACGAGAGAACTGGATATATGGAATACTGCTTGCAAAATTGCGGTTATTACTGCCTCGGGCTACCGATGACGAGCGTGATTTTCCCAATCTTGAGGAGCTGAAGTGACTTCCAGCCCACGGGAGCACGGCGGGCTCAGCCCATGGTGCTGCGCGTACCTGTCGGAGAGTGCAGGGCTCGCCCCGCGGTCAGCACGCCGGGGGCGCGGGCTGCAGGTGCGCGGGGGGCTGTGCGCCGCTCCTGCGTTCTGCTACCTACACGCTCGGGAGAGGCTAAAAACAACTGGATTTTTAAAAGGAAGGAGGGGGGGGAAATGAATGTTTGGCACTGTTGCAACTTCCAGCTGGCAGAGCCTCGTTCGTGGCAGCTGTCGCGACTTTTCCCTCCGGGGAGCCGCGCTGCTCTGCAGTGAAGCTGGGGCTGCCGCCCAGGCTTTGAAAGTAGCGCGCAGCTCCACAGCAGCTCGGCGCCCGTGTATCTCCAGCTTCTCTCGCCCCACCGTCTCCAGCCCTCCCAGGGGAGGGACGGGTGAGCTCTCCGCACCCACCGGCGCTGCCCCGCGCCCGCAGCCGCCGGCGGCTCCACGCCCGCTCGCCTCGCCGACGTGGTATTACCCGAAACCCGTATCCCGCTACGGCGTGGTATATCCCGGCGCGGGAGGCGCTTCTCTCGGGCCGGTCGTGCCCGCCGCCCCCCAGCCCCTCTCTTCCCTGGCGCTGAGAGAGAGGAACGAGGGCGCGCCCGCCGCTCCCTCTCTTTGTGTGCTAGCGAGGGAGGGAGCGCGCGGGCGGGCCCGAGACACAGCGCAGGGGAGGGCGCGGAGCAGCGTGAGGCCGGGGAGCGGCGCGGGCGGGCGGCGGTTCTGAACGCGCCGCGGGGGCGGGAGGAAGGTGGAGTGAGGAGAGCGGGGCGGCGGCGGCGGCAGGGCGGGGGGGAGGGAGGAAGGGAGGAAAGGCGGGCGGCTGTGGCGGCGGATAATGATGGCGTGGTGCGTGCGGCCGCTGGGCGGCCGGGAACGCTGAGGGGAAGGAGGCGGCGGGACCCCCGCCCCCAGGTAGGCTGGCTCGGAAAGTTTGGAGCGAGGTACCGCGGCGGCTCCGCTGCGCGCCCCGCAGGCCCCGCGGCGCAGAAGCGCCGCCACGGGGAAGCCCCAACTTGGGGCCGAAACTTGTGGCTTTCCCCGTTCCGGGCGGCGTAGGGCGCCGGGGCCCCTCCGTCCCGCCCCGCCGTGGTGCGTTCGCGGAGTTCGGCCCGGGCCCGGCCTCCCCCGGGCGGCAGGAAGGGCCGGCGCTGCCCCCTCCCCCGCCGCCCGACCCGGCCTGGCCCGGCCCGGGACGGCCCTTAGCGGAGGGGCGGCAGCCGGAGGTGGCGGGGAGGCCGCCCGCCGCCGCCGCCGCATCCCCCGCCTGAGCCGGCAGGTCGGTGCTCGGGGAGCAGCTGGGTCCGCGCGTCCCGGCGCACACAATGGGCTTTATCCCTCAGGGAGGTCTTGGGCTGCGATTCCCACCCCGAGTTGCGGATTCGTGTCACACGCCGGCGAGGCCCCGAGTTAATGGAAACTCTGTCTCTCTGCAGATGGCTTTCCGGATACCGCGATCCGCGCTGGGGATAACACCCGATGTGGCCATTCACGCGCTTTGATTTCTTTCTCTCCACGTAGAGTCCCAATGCGTTCCGTTTCAATGCGAGCGGGGAGGCTGGCTGAGTGAAAGGCTGCTTTTGGGATCTTCTGTGGGATCTGCTGTACCTGGTATTGGAGGGTGGAATCTTTGTGCTAGGGAGTCGTTCTTCCCATTCTTCTTAAGGAGTGGAGGGAGCTTTCTCTTCGACAATGATGAAAACCGAAGGCAAAGGGGAAAGGACTTTAAGAAGTGCTTCTCCTCACCGAAATGCTTACAAATCTGATTTCCATGCTATCAAATGCTCTTTTGATGGTGTAAACAATCCTGATAATGCTTCCAACAAAACAGGCTTGCATCAGAAGCTGAGCACCTCTTCCAATGGAGGGGGAAGTGACCCACACAGTCGTGGCAGGGCTGCAACTTATGGCAATAGAGTACACAAGATCAAAAATATGTTTTTGCAAATGGGAAGCTCTTCCTCCACAACCTCTTGTGAAAGCAGTCCACCTGCTGATACCAAATTAATCAGCCGGGCCGCGGCAGCAGAGTATGGGCCTTCTCCAGGTAGTCCATCTTTTCTCATTGTCCAAAAAAATAATCTTCTTAATACAAGTACCAGCCCCAGCAGCAGTCCTGTGGATTCATTGTGTGTGTCTTCTGCTGCTGACAAAGTCATCCGTAGCAGCGATGAGGCAGACTTGGACAAAGTTGCCCTGGCAGAAAAATTTTCAGAGACCAGGAAGCTCTTCGAGAGAAATATAAAACAGCGAAGCTCAGTGGACAGATATTCCCCCAGCAAATGTGAAAGAAATGAAGATAAGAGGAGACACGGTTCAGCTTCTGATTGCAGCAATGTTGTGGACCACTTCAGTTTTAATACAGAAGCAAGTCCTCCAGTTGCACCGGAGAAAGTTGAAAATCAAAGTAATGAGGAGTTGAAGCAGCAACATTCCAATAGTGGTCCCAAATCCTCCTTCCTGAATGCAGGGCCCATTTCTAGGAGGCTGGAAAGCTTTCTGGGTGACAGTGATACTGAAGAATCTAAAGAAACTTCCAAAAATGATAGTCCTCCAAATCAGGGCCCTTTGAAAGGCCAGGAGAGTTTGCATTCATCTGCTGTTGCTGAAGGATGTCTGGAGAAGGGTGCATTCCCCAAAGTGCCTGGGATCTGCAGAGATGAGTTGAGCGAGGCACTTGGAAAAGACAAACGAGAGCAAGCGGTACTTGAGAGAAGCTCGTGGAATATGGGCAGTATGCCTGGTCAGGAAGCTCAGCAGACATCCGACAGTGTTTCCTCCTGGGTTTCTCCCACAGAGGAGACTTGCACAGAGCTGGTTGCACAAGATGAAACCTCAGGGCATGAAAAAGGTTTGGAGAAAGATCCCGTTGATCAAGAGAATCAGAAGCTCATATGTCACGTACAGGAAGGGAGGAGAAGTAACTTTGCCTTGGAAGTGGTAGAAGAGTTTACGGATGGCAGCAAGACCAATTGGGAAGAAGAAAGAGATGGGATGTCTGTAAGAGATGGTCCAGTCACACAAGTACAGGATGTTCTAGAGCAGGAAGAGGATACTGAAGAAAAGGAGCAAGTGCTGGAAAAGCAAACTGAGGACTTCAGTGCTTTTGGTATAGAGAATGCAGCTTTTGATGATGAGAGGGATACAGAGCCAGAAAACCAAGAGCCTGAAGGCAAAGAAATTTTGGAGGAAGAGGAGGAGTATATGTATGACAGTGAATATGAGGAGTTTCCTGGACTTTCGGAAGAGGAAGATCCGGAGCCAGACCGAAAAGTCAAGTTCTCAACAGCTCCTATCAAAGTAAGTCCATTTGAAATTTTTTTTTAAGTTGTTTTGCAATCAAAAATACACAGGAAATAAGTTTTGTGGGTTTGTTGGGTTTTTTTTTAGAGCTCCAAAAACCATTTAAGTGTAAATTTACAGCTTTCATTTGACACTAGGTATGAGAGAAGTTAAAACTTCAGAAAATTTATTAATTAGTCACAAGTGATTTCTTAATTACAGCTGCTTCATAAGAGTGTAGTGAAGCACATGAGATTTTACCTGCTAGACTTTTTCCAGAGCACAAATCTCTTAGGAGTAGATAGAAACACCCGACCTGTAATACTTGCCTTTATTTGTTTAAAATTGAAGCCTTGCATTAGGAAGGATTGTTTTCACTCCTTTTGGCACAAAAGTTAAAAAAAAAAAAACCAAACAAAACAACAAAACCCCCCATAGAAAACTTTTATAGTAAACTTCAGACTTGTTCATGGAATTAACTATAAGAAAATATCAAATGACTGGTTCCTGTTTTTTAAGATACTAGAATTCTCTCCACTAATAGCCATATAAATGTTGTTTGGTTTTAATACTGATTAGTGAATAAGCCATAGGAATGTTAACATGAGCATTTTGGAGTTACAACGTTGCAGAAGTAAAAGTTAGAGGGCAGACTGGATAATGAGTAGTGTAAGTCATAATTTTGACAAATTAAAAAGATTTATGTGTCTGATCTTCCCCCACCAAAAATGCCCACAAAATAAGTTGTTCCACAGCTCAAACTGTGTTTACCCATAGTTTCTTGCAGACTTGAATTATTCTAGTCTTTCTTAAACTTTGGGAGGAGAATTGTGAGACACAGACCAGGATGGAATAGGAAACTGTCCAGGCTTTCCTCAGCATACTTCTCTTCTACTATTACGTGAATGAAAGATACCACCTTTAATAAACAGCTTTTACACTTTGTTCGTAGAGAGTCAGGACTCACTTTTATGTATCAGAGGGATGTAAAAATTCTGTTGACTCTTGAACTTCCTGCAGCAAAGAACTGTAATTTCCCAGTTTGCTAAACACACACCTGTGTTGTACCCCAGAAAATGTTATGATTGTGGCAAAAAAATTTGGCAAAATGTTAGTTTCGTTGTGTGTGTGGTTTTTTATAGCCTCTTCATAGACAGGCTGACTTTATATGGCTTTCTTCTTGTTGATGTTGCTTTAGTGGTGACCTGGAGCAGTGGAGAGTGCCGCTATTGAAAACTGCATAATGAGTCTGGTGAGGGCTGGGAGAGAGCCGGAGGGGCATCAGTCCATTTCTCCATGCATTTGTGCACTCAGTATCCGAGGAAAGTGCCGTGTAGAGTCTACTGTAAATGTGTGTTGAGTGACTTGGTGCTGTAGGCAGGGTTTTACTGGTCATTGCTAATATCCTACTGAAGCAGTGACTGTTGACAGAGTTGCCTTCTCTGCTGTATATATCCCAGACAGTTGAAAGCATCAGTAGAAGTCTCAGTGCCAACTGTGGTGGAAACTCTTGTGTAGACAAAACCCGGTTTTTGGTAACAAGCACCGTTCAAATGTAGCTGCTTCTCTGAAAGCCACAGGAACCAACTTGTATCAGATTATCTTTTACACAACCAAGGGATGAATGGTTAGAAGCAACTGTTGGCAGTTTTCAATGAAAAATAACATATATCTTGCTATAATGCCCCACTTGGATTGGCAGAATAAACTGTACTTAATAGCAATAGGGTCATTGAAGATACTTTTTAAGGCCCTTAAATTGAAGCTTGTGATACTTGCCTTACTTTATCCCCTCTCAGTGTAGTATCTTTACTACACTGGGTATAGATATCTCTTTCTTTGTGTCATTTTCAATAGGTTCCCCCTTTGTTCCTTTTGCCTAAGCAATGATTTCTGTTCCCATGTCTGCCTTTTTGCTTCATGTTCTCTATGATACTTAGTGGGAATAAGTCCTGCTTATACGGGTTTTGGGTTTTGTGGTCTGTAAAATAAAGAATTCCAACTTTTTTGTGCTTACTCAGAATTTTCTTTGGTCATGTATTTTTAGTATCTCAATAATCTTTTAGAAAATCCCAGTTTTACCTCACAGAAGGAAGTCTCTCTGTCTTTCTTCAGAGATTTTAATGCATCTTAAATTGGAAGAGAAAAAATCTAAGTAGTAGCTAAAAGGTTGTTCCTGGTCCCCACCACAGCTTAGAGCAGTGGCATAGTGAGAAGTGTATCCTAGTAGCTTCTTTTTTCAGCTTCATTTAGACTAATAAGTTTGACTAAAATGTGAGTGCCAATTTCAGACATTTATAGCCACTAGGAAAGGTCTGTGTGTCTCCTCCTCTTAGATGCTCCTGAGAGGGGCAGACTGCCCTTGTTTTCGTGCACCTTGCGAGTGGTTACAAAGAATCCATCTACGTCTCTTGCAGTTGCTGTTTAGCAGGTGTCTGGTAGAGTTGAAGAATTCTAAACGTTCAGAATGTATTGGTCAAGAAAAAGCACTTTCTCAGATCTTCAGTGTTGTGCAGTGATGGATCCGTGACCATTGTACTTGAAATATGCAAAAGGGAAGTTGGATATGTCTGTAGGTAATAGGTAGATGCTTACAGGATATAATATGCTTATAGAGTGGATAAGATGCTTACAGGCGTCTTAAAAACAGCATTTATGCTGCTGCAACAGAGAACTTGATTAATATTTCTCTTGCAAAGCTTCTAGTAAGTTGTAAAGTTAGCAAGGCTGTTGAGTAAAAGAAGGAGACTGTGGAGCTCCCGGGGGTGTGTAAGGTAGATGACACTGCTAGCTCTGCATCTGACCTGTGATGGAGATCCATAATTGTTGACATCTGTAGCAGGACTTGAGAACATAATTTGATATGATAATTTTAGGAAAGATGGAGCATAATTATGCAAATACTCTGTTATTTTGTGTTGCCCTGTGCCTGTGAAAGCCAGCACAGATGAGACTTCTAAAAAGAAACATTTCAATTCCATAGAAGCTGAGGATAAATTATGTATGGGATTTCTTACTTGCCATGGGTGACCAGACTCTCTTTAAGTTCTGCTGCTGTTTGATTTTGCAGACCTTAAGGAACATTATGTCTCAGTTGGGTGTTTCTCCTGCAGTAGTTTAGAGAGTGACAGAGTACAGTTATTAGCAGAACTTCACAGCCTGGGTTTGTGTTATGGTACATGAGCAATTTCTATTCTCTTGTTGCCACATACGAAGCCAGTAAGGAATGCAAAGCACACTCAGCTGTCCAAGGTATTTGTAAGGGAACTGAATTTGCTTTTGTCTTAATGTTTTCTGAATAAACTGTGTAAACAATCAGCATTACACACAGCACAAATAACATCAGCTAGCTCTGTTGTCATCCCTTTATATTTCATTTTGCCTTTGTAATGTAGACATTAAACTTGTTTTCTGTTATGTGATTACCTTGAAAGGCTTTAATTAACATAAATATAATGACTGAGTGCTGTTTGACATTTGTAATTTTGAAACTTTCTGTTGGGAAAACAAATGCTTGTTTTCAAATTGATTTCTTGAGATGTTTTCACCTGACTGTGTCAAACTTTGTCCTCAGAAGCTTTAATGGCATAGTGACTAACTTCTGCAATCATTTATGATCCTTAGAAATTCTGTAGCTCAGGTAAGCAGAAAAGATAGTACAGCTGCTGCTGCTGTTTGCTTCTGTTTACTTATCAGTGTTATCTAGGTTATGTTGCATGGGAGTGTCTGTTCCCAGCTTTTTGTGAATACTAATATATTTTAAGATGGTTTAGTCAAGAACACAGTTTAAAAAGGGAAACAGGGCAAACCTCAAAGCTTCATAAATGTATTATTTTTATATTTGTCACAGCTGGTCAATTTATTTCATAAGGAAACTGAAAGCAGTTTCATAATTTGTGTGTTGTCCTAACCAGTCAAGTTACAGCTGCTTCTGACAGAATATGGAAATCCTTCATAACATTGCCATTTGTCTTGCACATCACAGTAAAGCTGTTTTATGTACAGCTGGGCACAAATGGTAGCATTGTTCACCCTGTCCTACTCTTCAATGTTTTTAGTATTTAGTAACTTCCTGTGGAAGTTAATGAAGAGCTAAATGAAGATAATCCTTCAATTAGATTTCCTATATGGCAGCATACCTGCAAATGTTTACCACTTTTAGGAGATGCACAAATTTCCTAGATCACTGTGCAGACTCTTGAATACTGTTTTAACACAATGTTGTAGAGTAGCGCTTCTGCTTCGTACATCCTCTGATTCTTTAACTGTTCACTTGTGTACTTACCATGCCATACACATAAAGGCATACAAAATACACTAACTGGTTGAAGATACCCAAACCCTGGAGTCTTTTTGGTAATTAGAGAATTGATGGCTGGTCAGTTGTTTGTCAGCCATTGCTCAAGCACTTCAGTAAAATACTTCTGTGGCATTAAGAGACAAGTATGTGATGTGGGTGAAGGTTGATAAAGGAAAACAGATATTTGATTTTAGATTAAACAGAATTTACTTATATGTGAGAATTAATATTTTTTTTCTTGACACAAATAATGTATTTTTCCATTTCACTTTGTTTGGGATCTTTTCCAGTGACAATTTGCTTATTAAAAGTCATAGATTTTAATTGTTTTGAAGCTCTGTTTATCAGCATCACAACATTTGTAACTTAACATCAAAACAACTTTTCGTCATATTTTTGTCTCAATCTCTCCATGGTACTTTTCGGTGACTTTTCACAAAAATAATCCTGTTTTGTTCTGCCTGCATCTGAGAGTATGGCATTCCTGCAACTTAACAGTATGAGATATTAAAAACGTGGATAATAACTGGAGGAAGAAGGTATATATTTTCACACACATAGGAAATTTTTTGTGGGGTGTTTTTTTGTTTGGTTTTGTTGTTGTTGTGTTCTTTGTTTTTGTTGGTTTTTTGTTTGGCTGTGAGTTTGGGGTTTTGGGTTGGGTTTTTTTTTGAGAAAAGATAATCTTTAAACCCTTACTGAAAGTTCAGTTTTCATATAAGTTAAATGTTTATTAAGCCTAAATGTATTTAATTCTGTGTATAGGTTTACTTGGGCAATAGAGTTCTGTGTCAAATATTTCTTGTGCTTTCATGGTCCTTGTTTTTTGATTATATCATGGTTGTTCAGCTCTCTGGAAAGAAGCCCTTTCAACTCAAGCTATCTTTGGCTTTTTCTTTCTTTCTTTTTTTTAATCATACATCTTCTGGTTTGATTTTTAGGAAATGTTTGTTGATGTAGATTGATTTGGCATTTCAAGAGTCTTTGGATGAGAATCGAGTGCCATGAGGCTGTAGAGTAGAAATCTAAACTGGAAGAGAAAAAGTAAAGAATTTCCTTTTATATCCTGGCTCACTGCTGGAGCAGCTTGACTCTTTACATGAATATCTCAGTGTATTTCTGACTGAATTATTCTGTAGATGCAGTTAGATAACATACCAACTGGCTTGCTTAATGTATTTGATTGTGCTATAAAACTATAGAATCATAAGAGAATGTTGAGACTTGGGAGGTCAGGTGAGGTTATCACTTGCCTGTCCTCACTCTTTTCAGTCCCTCCAGCTTCTAACTTCCTAGCAATTTCACCTGGATTTCGTCGGAAGGAGAGAGGGGTTTTTAAAGGTATTTTTAAAGTACTGCTTGGTTTGTGGAAAATTAACACGTCAGAGTTGCATATTCATGGCCTCACTAATGACAGGGCTTCAGCTTTAAATTACTTGTTCTTTTTGTCTTAATGTTAACTGATCACTATGCATGTGCTGTCTTTTGCTCTGAGAATAGCTGTGGGGAATAAGAGGGAGAAAAGAAAGTGAGTATGAGGCACTTGAGGGTTTAATGGGAGATTAGTCAGAAGAAACACTGAGGAGGTGGTGGTCAACAAAGATAAGCAAATTTATAGGAGACAAGTTCAAAAGCTCAGCAGTTAAGTTGCTGAAAATTCAATGTCTTTTTGATGATGATTACCATTATTAGCATCTGACAATACATAATCTAGCCAGGTATGAAGAATGAACAGGCAGTAGCTGTAGTTTTTTTGTAGTTTACCTTCTGAGAGATGGAAAAATAAATTATCCATTTCCATATAATTCTAACATAAAAAGGAAGGTGAACACTAAGAAGGACATCAGTAAAAAGATGCTTGCCTCTATTATCTGAGTACATATTTTGTAATCTTGAGATCATGGGGATCATGCAGAGTTTTTTACAAGGTTCTTATATTTTTATTGAGTAGGAAAGTATCATGCAATGTGGCAAATGCTTTAGATTTATTTTTCAAACATTTTCTTTCATCACCCTCTGATGTGACTTGGCACAGTGAATTGACCCTTCTTTTTAGACCTAGGGTATTGATCATTGCCAGTGACAGTATTAATGCAGATTAGTTAATTGAGTTGATGTGGTATGGCAGGGTTATTTGGTTGTTTCTTCTCAAGGTCTTTACAGGTGGACTATTTTTGGGTTCATTGTTATTCTTTTGAAGTTCCCCATACCAATTTGCTTGCTATTTAGATTTGCTGAGGTGAAGATTTTTGCTTTGGTGAATACTAAATAAATAAGTGTGTCTTTGTGAGTCATGAGGCATAAACTGTTGGTATCAAGACACTTGTGAAGTTTATGGAGATTCATAATTGAATCACTTCTTCATATAAAAAGTCTTTCAGGACCAAAGATTTTTTTTCATGCCCTCTTTTATGTGGTATTGTGAGTTAGTTTTTGCCTCTTCTGGTCATATCCTATTTATTTTTGAGCCATTCAGTCTTTTTGTCATTCAGAGAGCAATGCCACCTCAACTTGAGTTGCTGGAGGAATACTACCAGGTCACAGCAGAGCTCTTTTTCCACAGATGGAGATCATGGATTGTCTCTGAACTTCTTCTCTGAATGTCTGAAATGAAATAAAACCAGTGCTCTGAATCTGAATGGATGCTTTTCTTTGTCTTCAATATTTCTTCCATGGGCATTTAAAAATTAAATACCTGAAAGGGAATGTTTCTCCTTCTCGAGTAGGTAGCATAGCGTGACTGAAATAGATCCCATATTGTCTATTTTATTCTTTAGCAGGCTACAGTGATTTAGCTATTTCAGAGAGAAACAGAACTAAAGAATAAATTTACTGGTTTTATTGAGAATTAAGTAGAGAATAATGAGACTGGTAAAAGACCTGGTTTATTTATGATTACATTGTCCATATGAAATTGACTGAATTGTAGATCTGAAGAAAGATAGCGCTTTTGTCTTTATGTAAACTGACTTGGTTGGAGTTTTGGATTAAGTCACAAAGCGCTGCAAGATCAAGGACACATAAAAGTGCACAGCCTGCCTGTCCACCTGCTTGGTAAGAGAAACTGCTACCTTGAGTGTAATGGTTTATAATATCAACCTTTAACAGTTGCCAACCATTCTGAAAACTTTTTGAAGAGTAAAGGTGTGAGTATTTAAAAAATAAAATTAAGCAAGGTATTTCTCTCTGCTGCTTCTATGATTATATAGCATGAATTGAGTTAAATTGGATATGGGCACTTTTCACTCAAAATACACAACATAGTGCTAATAAAATACTAACCACGGAGCTTTTGGAAGTAGAGGGAAGAATAAGTAGCAGTAGTGAGATGTCTACTTGAACAGTAGAGGGAGATTGTAAGAGTAAACTGTAAGGTGTACATTAGGCTTCAGTCCTGCCTCAGTGCTACTGTTTGAAATGATTATTCATGGGCAGTTCATATTTTGCCAGGCATCACAAAGGCCTCAATTTGGAAAGCTGCAGCTGTTTGCTATTGGATAGTTTTCCCTGAGCTTTAACTTGTGTTTTGAATGTTTGGCTTTATGGAGTGTCAGTAAACAGCCACGTTCCCAGTGAGCAGTGTGTTTCAAAAGCAGGTGAACCGAGGGGTGTGGTCCTGGCTGGGTGTGCTCCAAGCAGGGCGGCAGTAGCACTCCAGGGCCTCTCAGATGTTCAGTGTTACTTTAACTGCCTGAGCAGGTGCTGTGAGGCTTTCCAGCAAATACTGCGGCGTTACAGGAGGACTTTCAAGTGATGTTGATGTTGCTTCCATCCTAATTAGTTGGAAACCCTTCTGGGCAGTTACTGATTTCATAATCTTACTGGTTAATTACTGTTGTAATGTTCTGCTTTTCATTAGGCACAAACAAATCTATATGCTAGAAATGAACGTTGAAGTGGAGGTCCTTGGACTGTGTTTTGTTACTCTGTACCACTTTCATGCAAGTACGTAGTAAATTAGTGTTTGTTCTCTAACAAAGTTAATATTCTTCTAAAACTAACTTCATGCTTAAGTAGACCTTCTTCTGTGCTGTGAAGAGTTTGAAGTATGTTAACGTCGTTTTTTTGTGATAATGCTATTTTCTGTGTTAGAGCTAAGATCGTACAAGAGATTTTTAGTTCTGTAATAGTTACAGGAACTGAATAGGAGGATCTTTTAGACAGTAGGCTATGTTGAGGTTTTTTGAGTGCTGGTCTTGAGGATGTCTAGATTAGCATTTTCATAGAAGATGCAAAACTGAGTTTTGCATTCAAAAAGTGATTAATTTTTCCAGTATGAAGAATGCACCTTGTTCTCTCTCCAGATAAAAATACATGCTGTTAAAGCACTAAGTATATTTGAAAATTTACCATTATGTGTCTTAATTTAATTCAAATTATTCTTAAAAATTCAGCCCTCTGTCAGAACTTTTTTTGATTCAAATTAATTTTATCCATTCTGAAGGAAAAATGTCTTGAGCGAAAACCAAAAAAAATTAAGATAGCATTTGCCATTTGCTAGCTTGACAGGATCCAAAAGTTATTAATCTTAGGGTAACCTCCTGGATATATAACAAGCTATGGCAAAAGGCTTGTGAAATTCACATGGCTTCCACAGTAAAATTCCTCTGGTTTCCCCTATGTTGAGCCAATAACTTGCATTTGCTAAAGTATATCTTTTAAAAATACCAGTTGCACACTAATAATTTTACAATCTCTAGCTAGCAGTGGCTTCTGAATAGTAAGATTAGAATTTCTTTTGTCTGTAATGCATTTGATTCAGTGACTAAACCCTGCCAGACACAGTGCAGGGATGAACATGTTTAGCTTTCTCATCAGTCTTCTAAACTGTGAACTTATTTATTATCCACATTTTAACTGTGTTTAAATGTTACTTTTGTGACTTGGCAAGAACAA
Organism: Lichenostomus cassidix; assembly: GCF_008360975.1. NCBI lineage: Eukaryota > Metazoa > Chordata > Aves > Passeriformes > Meliphagidae > Lichenostomus > Lichenostomus cassidix. The sequence continues at coordinate 17,571,699 of NC_139488.1, forward strand.
CTTGCTGAGCAGTTCTATGTTTTCTATATTAGTATCAACATTTTTACTCTTTCTGTCTCATAAAAGATGAACACCATGTTATGATTCCACATGTACACAACAAAAATTTCTGTCTTCTACCCTTGACTCTTTGGTCATAGTTTTTGTAGTGTGCTTTTGCTTTTCTTTCTGTTATCGCAGTGTTTGGCTTCTGGTTATAAGTTTTGCTTCTCCTCTGTTCTTTGTAAATTGATGTTTTTCCTCCAAATTATTTTTCTGAAGTTTGGAGAGGAGTGTTTTGTTCTTACTGTTTTGAAATGGGGCTATCTTGTTTTAATTGTTAGGTTGCAGATTTTAGAATATTACCCAAATGTTCTTACATGCTTGTCATCTGTCACTTTAGGACAAAAGTACAAATTCTTTCTCTTAGTGGATTACTCAGAATTTATTTCAGATGGGCTTTTCTTAGAGAGCTAGTGATCAGTGATCTTTGTCTTTATAGATATGTTTATGCAATTATTTTATTAATACAATAGAAAATAGAAACATAGCTGGAATCTGACCACTAATTTTAAATTCTATTATCAATTTCAAATTCTATTATCTCCTCCTGGCAGATGACCAGTTCCTATGATCAATTTTGTATAAAAATGAGCAAGTTCCATGAGACTGACAGGTACAATTCTATTACTTTTAAGTTAGAAAAATAATACATCATTTTTAGAAGTTCCAGAGATAATTTAATGCTGGTGGCCCAAGATTTGCAGCATGCATAATGCTGTTGTTATGGGGCAACTTTGCTTCCCCAGATTTCCAGCACTTCATATATTGTTGTGCAAGGAACTACTCATCCTGTGGTAATGTAGCTCCTCAGTAGATAGTAACTACTTGCATCATCTTCTGCTCTGTGAATTACACCACTGAGTTACAAAGAACTAAGATAATACAGTTGTCACTGTCTCCAAAATGAACTACTGCTATTCTCCACATTTTGCTCATTCAGCCATTTGATAGTTAAGGGATCTTTTTAACATTTTAGTCATACTGTTAATACTAGATTATATGTAGACTAATTCATTTTTTTTTTTCATGCCCAGGTATTTGATTTGTCCTCAAGAACTCAAATATTCTCACTAACAAGTTATCATTTGTCTGCTCATGGACTTCCTCTTTATCATTAGCTTAAAATTCATCTTATTATAATTTGGCTATATTTTTGGAGATACTGCTTTTCCTATTGGGATGAAAAGTAAACAAACTAGACTGATCTTGTTCCGAAGGGAGAATAATGCTTCATGAAATGCTTCTGCTGTATATCCTATTTAGTTATTTAGGGGCTGAGGAGGGTGATTAATTTGAAGAACTTGGCCACCTTTTTTCTGACAGTGATAGAACAAGATCATTTAGATGGTTTTCTTTGTCTATTTTGCAGATTTTTTTTCTATAAAGTTCATGGAACACATACTGTAAGTGTGACCCTTGTCTTTCTGTGTCCAGTTGTTCCCTACTGGTGTCTGTATGACAGTCACAAGGAGTTTATGTTTATTAGCCCTTATAAAAGATTTTGGAAGAACAGCTTTTCAGGAAGGTTCTTTTATTGTGGGAAACATAAGACTTCTGAGGGTGGATTTCTTCCTTCCATTTCAGCCAAGTGGATCTAATCTTGCTTGCATACTGAACGGACTATATGGCATGTTTCTGGAGTAGATGTTTTGCAGGGTTTGGGAAGAGTTTGTGGAACATCTCCAGTTGTAGTCTGAAGGTGAAGCAGTAGGATGATCATGGGAAATACTGAGTTACATTGGTTGCTTTTTGATAATCTGTTTCAATGACCATTTTTCTGTGTCGGAGACTGCTGCTCTCATGTATGCTATATACTAGTGAATGTAAATTCACAGGGAAAAAAAGTTCTTTACAGTTAATGCTATCACATTTACATTATTGCAGTTACCTGTCAAGGTAGTCTTGCTTGCAAAAATTTAGTAGGCCAGTATAAATGAACTTGATGTCAGTGCTGTATGTTCTTGATTAGGGTGATGGCTGCTGCAGCTGCCATAACACTCCATGTTTTTTGTGTTACTGTGATGTTGAATAAAACACTCAGTGCCTGCAAAACATTGAGCAGATAAACCTTATTAAGATAAATAGGGCTGTTATATTATTTTCCCTATTTTTCCCCTAACTTATTAATTTAAATACAATTAGTGAACTGATGCTGATACGTAAGATTAACCCTGTTACATGTAGCTTATTCTTCCTTTCTAGATTTCTGTCTTAATTTGTGTTGTTTGTTTATCTTTTATTTTTAACAATTCAGAAACTCAGCTGGAGTGATTACTAAAAATAGTAATGTATGTAGCAAGGCATTTCCTTTTCCTGGGAAACTGCGTGATTCCCTTACAAAATCAGAAAACTACATCTGTTTGAAACACTGCAATTGGCAGATGGTGTGGGGGGAGGGAAGAAGAGAGGAAGGATTTGCTGGAATGTAGTCCTAAAAAAAAAGTCACACTATATCAAAGGAGATGACTGATTTCTTTTAACTATTTCGTGCAATTTGCAAGATAAAATCTGTTAGAGTAATTGCTTTGAAACTTTTAAAATTTACTTCTGTGCAAGCTGGAAAATGTCTGACAGCAGCAGCATTTATTAAATTGATGGTTGTTTAGAAAATGAGATCTTTGAAAATAGCACTGTGATTTCCTTACTGATTGTCCTTCAATTATATGATGTTTGAAAGGAGATGAGAAGACATTAAAAAAGTTTTCTGTTACATTTCTTAGGTTTTCAGTACTTACTCAAATGAAGACTATGATAGACGTAATGAAGAAGTTGACCCTGTGGCAGCCTCAGCTGAGTATGAACTTGAGAAAAGGGTGGAAAAAATGGAAGTGTTTCCTGTGGAAATAGAAAAAGGTGCAAATCAAACTTTGAACATTTGCAAGAGATACTGTGTGAACAAGAGATAAAACCATTTTAAACTGTATATTTGCTGAATTTAGGTCTTGACTTTTTGAATGTGCGTCTAGACTTTGATTTGTAGCTAGTTCTAGTGAATTTAGCGAGTGTTAACTGGGCAGGCCTCTACTTTGTGCAAATTGTCATGCTGAATTGAAATTAGGAAGGCTACAGGACAAAAAGACTTTAACTGGTATCTAGGTATAAAATATGTTCTATTTTTTTCTCCTTTTTGTGTGAATTTCCATTATCTGTTGTGTGGAAGGACTTGGAATGCTTTGAAACAACTTGGTACTGCTAATTGTTACATCCTGTGTCATGCAACTAATGTTAGACTTTTGAATCCCTTAGGTGACAGGGGTCTGGGCATCAGTATCATTGGAATGGGAGTTGGTGCTGATCAGGGACTGGAAAAATTAGGTATTTTTGTAAAAACAATAACAGATGGTGGAGCTGCTCAGAGAGATGGACGGTGAGTTTTTCGTTGAATTGAATATGCTTTTTTACAAATTTCCAAATGAGCCCAGTTGCTTTCATTTGATATGCTGAATACTGATTAAAAGTACAAAAGCTGAATGCAGCTGAGTGAATATCACATTCCTGCATTATGTCAATTTTTTTTTTAAATGGGTTATTTAATATAGGACATTTTTGTTAAGTAACTGTAGATCTGCTTACAGCACATATAAGAAACGTTTAAAATGGGCCCACATGTAGAGGTACCACAAAATCATGTTGACACCCCAGGACACCAATCACTGTGTAAATAGTATAAAAGATACCAAGTCAAATACTATGTAACTTTTAATTGGTGATTTGAGAGTAACAGAGGATGAGGAGACTATTTTTAAGCAATGAAATTCAATGGATTCAGAATTTGTCATTATAAATACGTAGTACCTTTTAAGTGATATTTGTTATGTCAGAAATATTTCAAGCCAGAATACCATTGTTTAACTGATAGCTAAGCATGTATTTATTTTGCAGAATTCAAGTAAATGATCAGATTGTTGAGGTTGATGGCATAAGTTTAGTGGGAGTTACTCAGTTCTTTGCAGCCACTGTACTGAAGAACACCAAAGGCACAGTGAGGTACGTATGTTTCTTTTTGTCATGTTTCATTCATGAGAGTACAAAATCATAGTATGAAAATTTTACACAGATGTTGTGGAAGGCAACAGTGTAGCAAACTCATTTCTTAAGCATATGTTAAGATTTTTTGCTGCAGGATACTTTGCTTTTTTCCTCTAGGTTTCTGATTGGGAGAGAGAAGCCGGGGGCAGAGAGTGAAGTAGCCCGTCTGATTAGTGAGACCTTAGAGCAAGAGAGATGTCTGTATGAGCAGCACTATGCTCATGATGATACAGAGCAGGTAAAACATTGGACATACTCTGCTAATGGAATAAATGAGGAGGTTTAATTGAATTGAAGCAAAAAAAAATGTAAAACAGGCAACTTGTTAAAAACAGGAAAATACACACTTCATACATTACTGTTATCAAGGCAAATGACTATCACTTTAGCAGTAATCCACAATATACTTTTAAGTGTCAGCTGTATGTGATAATTTTATGCATGTCTTTCTTAGCTCTCTTTTGTACAACTTTGATGAAGTTGTTTCCAAGTCATCTTTAACGCTTATAATAGATACAAGAAATTAAAAAGGAGTAGTAACTAGTCAAGAAAAGTTTTGCAGCTGTTTGGATTCCTTGCTTATGTGCTTTGGTTGTTGCTACTACCATAATGCAAAAGCGTGTGTGTGTGGTACAGAATGTCATTATTTTCTCGTTTTGTCAGGATGATGACTATGATGATGAGGAGGAGGATACATATGAGTCACATTTACACGGAAAATCTGTAGAAGTTTTTGATCTTCCTGAAAATGAAGATATTGGTTTACTACTGGATATGGATTCAGCACAGTCTCTTCTTAAATTTAAAGAGGTGTTGTAGCAGTTTCTTAAATATTCTTTGTGATACACTGGGGAACATCGGAACCTTGTAGGATTTGGATATAGTCTTCTTCATGTCCCTCTCATTGTTTTGGGTTTGTTTTTTCCCAGCGTCACCAATAAATATCTCTGGTAAATGTCCATTGAAATTTAGGTCCTCTGTAATTTTTTTATATCCCAGTTTCCCTATGCATATTTACATTAAACAGTCTTTTGATATAAATTAAATTTAAAAAGCCCTTGGGAACAGGCATTAGAACCCAGCCTCACCTCTGTCCTTATTATGCCCAAACTTTGCATTAGATAGATAGGACGCTTCTCTAAGTTTGTCTGTGGCCTATTGGCCTTTGTATGTGTTTGTTGCCCAGTAGAATGGCTTTAGCTGCAGAGGAGAGCATGGGGGGAGGGAGCAGATATGCCTGTTCTGAATGGTCTCAAGTGTTGTTGTGTCTTCAGGAAGACAAGAAATACATATCTAATCTCTTGGTTTAGTCCCTGCAGTCTCCTGGGAAATCTGGGTACATAAAAGCACTTGATTCTGTAGATAGGCGTATTTTTGGCTTGGAGGGTATTTTTATGATGTGTTTTTTGGAAGGAATGGATTTGTAAACCTAATAGGACATTCCAGACTGTGAATCACAACTTAACATAATTGGAAATAGTACAGTTCTCTTTTCCCAGGGTTTTTATAAAGAAACATATTTGCTTTATTCAGGGCTGTGGGATTTAGTCAGGGACGTAAATGGTAGTGTTTGGCATTTAGGGTCCCAGTTTTCTCTGGTAGATTTAAGTGCCTGTCATTTTCACTCTGGGAGGAGAAATATATATTGCAAAGAATCTGTTTTGCCAGATGCTATTTGTTGCTACACCAGCTTATTTTTGTGAAGGACTGATATTTTGCAAATCTCCTAAGTTTGTTTTCTTGATAATGTTGCCTATGTCATTGAGGAAGTAGAAATCGCAGGCTACTCTAGAGAACATTTACAATTTTTCTATGTGGAAGCATAGCAGCAAGCTTAAGCGTCTTGAGCACTGTATTTACTTGGGATACAATTGTATTCTCATGTAGCATCATAATTGTGTCATTACTAACATAATTTAAATGAAGAATAGTAATGGATTCACTAGTTTTAATTTGTGTTTGGTGTGCTGTGCCTTGCCAAAAAAAAAAAAATCCCCGCAGGGTTACAGATGGAAAGTGAGATACAAGGAACAGTTAATACTTGTTAAAACAATCTTTACATTTGGCTTAAGTGTAACCTCTTTGATTTCTAATAATCCTATGAAGATTTGTGGTGTAAAAATACATGGCTTAATTTTAAAACAAAGCCACCACATTTATTTTAAAGTGCTGATTGTAAAAATATTCTGTATTGTTAAGTTTTTACTTTGTTCTGTGTATCAGTTGTTATCATAAGTGCATTGCTGCCTTTTCAATCCTCTGGCACATTGAAACGTTATTGTAATCTTCTCAGTTTTCTTAATGTATGGAAACAATGGGAGATTTTGAACTATAGGTGGTTATGTACTGTGGAACTTTTTGGCAGTTTGAGTAATTTTTCTTCTTTAAATAAAAGCTCATGATTACTTCTCCTGTAATTGACAAATAATTACACTGACTTTATGCCACTGTTACAGTGGTTTGAGGTAAAAGGGAATAATGGAAAAATACTTAAAACAAGCATTTTCAAATGTAATTTTGTGTGTGCTCATACAATTTTTTAAATCTTTTTCAGCTACAATTAAAACATGCAGTAACAATAGCTGAAGTGAATCAACTGAAGGAGAAGGTAAGTTTTTAAAGAATATTATTATTGGTAGGGTATTTTGTTGGGTGATTTGTTTTGGGGAATTTTTTGTTATGTTTTTATGGCTACTCAATTTACCAGGAATAGGCTGAATGCAGAAGGCAGCAATCCTTTTATGCCTCTGGCACTATTTACTCTATGTTATGCCAGACAGACATTGCTAAGCTGAAGAGCTGTCGTCGAATTAATTTTTTTTTTTTTTAAAAAAGCCAAAAAAACCAAAAAAAAAAAAAACAAACCAAAAAACCCAAACCAAAACCCAAATCTACAAAAAGACAAAAAAACCCCAACAAAACAAAAAAAAAACACCCCAAAGTCATACAAAACAACTAAAAAAATCATCCCCCAAGTCCCCCCTTTAAAATGAATGCTTCAGTGGTATTGCTTAGAGTAACTGAATGTGGTGGAGGACTGTATGAAACAGCTCATAAGCAAATATGAGAACATTATTAGTGGACAGAACTTGCCTTATTTGAGAATAGATTTGGCCAGACAGTGGTTTGTGGCTGTCTTTCTGTTACCAGAAAGTTGTTTCTGTTAACCTGTTTCCCCTCTTTCTCTCCTCAAATTTCTGACCTAGTCTAGGCAGAGAGTTTTTTCTAGTTTTTTTTTCTTTTCCCTGGAGATTAGTTCAGCACCTCTGCTTATTCTGAGGAGGAGTTTCTTACTCTTTTTTGCTGCTTTTTCCACTGATGCAGATTTGTATATGGCCTTTTGCTGAAAATACTGTTTGTGAGCGAGAAGCTTCTTTTATTCCATTGCCTTTCTGTGTTGCCTTGCTGAGAAATGCATATCCTAGGATGAGTTGCTGCACATTGCTGGGAAGAGGTAGCAAGTGAGGAGTCCATAGTGCTTCAGTTTGCAATAATTTTCAATAGCATTATCTCTTGGGGCATTTTATACACTCTGCAATTGTTGAGAACTCCAAGAGTAGAGAGGCAAGGCAGACAAAGCTATTTATGACAGTTCCCTTTTTGATTTCTTTTTTGAGAGTGCTCCTCCTCTTTCTGATATTCTTGATATTTGGCCTTACTGGATTGTAAAAAAACTGTTAAACGTTGGTGTTAGTACAGCTTACACTCCCATTTTTAGTTCAAGAAATTCTTGGTTTTCTTTTAACATCCTTGTTCCCTTGGCAGATCTTAACTGGCTTCAAAAGCAGTAATTTCCTCAGTGTGAATGGTGTCCCCAAAGAAGGAGACATAGACAAACTAAGCAGTATCTTGCCTGTTCACTCCTCCAAGCCTGGGGAGCTTCACATATTAACATTGCCGTGTATAATATGGCTGCTGTCAAGCTGAAGGGGTGGCATCCCTTTCCTTTATTGAGGGAATGTTTGGTGGGTTTGTACATTAGCTCAAGAAAAGGAAACCATGTTCATGCCATCACTTATTAGGAAGACCAATGTCATATAAGGTTACCAGGGTAGATCAACTGGTCAAAAAAGCTGCTAGTAACGAAGTACTAGGACAGGGAGTTGTCATATACAGGTTAAGATGTTTTGTCTCCAGTTGCCTGTGAAGGTATTCAAAATAGATCTCTTGAGAGGTGTTAAGATATTGTGAGATCTTGAACAATATCTGTTAATAATAAAGGTCTTGGTCATTCTATCTCTCTAGAAAGAAGCAATACCAATGAGGAAGCGGTAAAAGACTCTTGGGTTTCAGTTCTAAACTTTAGATTAGCAAGGGTTGGAAGAGTTCATATGATTACTTTAAAAGTTTTGTCCTGTTTTAATGTTATTGATAAGTATGTCATTATTATTAGCTATTCTCTGCTTAAACATGTGTTAACAATTGGTTTTTATTTCATCTTTTAGTTTAGATTAATTCTTAAGTATTAATCTTTTCAGTTAAAAGTTGTTGAAGCAGAAAAAAATGAATGGAAATTTAATCGAGCCCAACTACAGCAAAATTTGGATGAAAGCAAAGAGAAAATTAAAAAGTTAGAGACCTATTGGTTAGAGGCACAAAATTTATGCAAAACAGTAAACGAGCATCTTAAAGAGACTCAAGAACAATGTGATGCCCTTGAAAAGAAATACAGCAAGGCCAAGAAATTGCTTAAAGATTACCAACAAAAGTAAGTACCCCAAAATACCAGGTCTCTCTCAGTTTATTGCTTCTATGTTTTGTACATTTTGGTGGAGGCTGTCAACAATACCTATGGGGATGGGATTTGCTTAACACACTTTCTTTTCATTTATTAGAGTTTACGGAAGCAATGGGCTATAAATAATGGATTCTTCCATGCCTTACATCACCAACTTCTGGAAAGGTTCTCCAAAATTCTTGCTGCTGCTTTTGATTCATGACTAAGGAAAAATTATTTAATATTTCAATAACGACTTTTTTAAAATGACTTAGTTTAAAAGCTATGGTGCATCTATACTTCTTGAAAGAACTACTTGAAATTTGACATGAGGTGTTCGGCAATACCTTTTGCTCTTTGTGAAAAACCCTCAGCTTTGACTGACTTAAATGTTCAGATACAGTAGGAATTAAAGGATATTTAATAATAGATAGATATATGTAATTTAGTCTGCGTTAGGATTTATGTCATGTAGTAGGAGTAAAAGGAGTTCCGAGAAAAACTGAAAGGTGGGGATATGTATCTAGCCCACTAAAATGCCAGCATGAAAACAATATCCTCAATGTGTTAAAGGGTTTGGGTTTTTAGTAGAAGTAATATTGTTTATTAGATACACCTGTGTAGGACTTGAGTGCTGTTGTTATGCATTTGTGTCTAATTGTTCTACATTCTTTCCTCTTAGCTAAACAAGAGGTAATTGCAAAATATTTGTAGATATGTCTTGATCATGCAGAACACAGCTGTTGCTTTTGATAGTTGCTGTAAGCGTATAACTGTCTTGTTCCCAGTTTCTCCACTTGCTACTTACTTTTAAAGGCAGTTTATATGATCTTTTGCTCTGTAGTCCGCATCCAGAAATGTTACTTTTCACAGTACATTTTTGTGCTGTTTGGTGAGCTTTTTAAAGGTCTCCTTTCCCCTCTCCTCCCAAGCTTATCCGCATGGAAGTTCAAAAGTACGTGAAGATGACTGCTAACATGCTAGTTTCCATTCCCTCGCTGTTTAGCAAATTCCCATTGTTCATTTGATTGTTCCTGAAGCTTTTGCATCTATTGTGGATGTTTTATGCTTATTTTCTGGTTTTGTATGTTATTCCATATGACACAGGAAAAAGCAGCTTTTTTTTTGTTTTGTTTTGTTCTTGTAGTCATTGTTTCTTTTTTGTAAAACCCAGTCATTGCAGTTGCTGTAGGATGAACCAAGTAGAAAGAATTTTGCCATAGCTTTTGAAAGGAAAATATCTCTGTGTGCATGTATCTTTGTGGAAGACAGTAAGATGTAATGATTGGAGTCGTGCATGTATTTCAGGCTTAAATGCGTATGCAACTTGCCACTTTTCAAATGAGAGGTGATTGTAACTTTGCAGAAAAAGTATTGTTATGCATACTTTTTCTGCCCAGAGCAAATTACAGTCATCTGTATTTTCTTCTGAAGACAGTAGAAGCATACAAGTACATACGTCATTTTATGACATTATAAGGTTAATGAATCAGTTATACCTTACAGACTGATTTTTGTCTGTTTACTAATGGAATGCTTTTTAGTAAATGCAGTTGTGAATTTTCCTATGTAACATCTCTTTCTATGTTACTATGTATTACTGTTTCATATACATGTATATATTTCTTTCATCAGAGAAATAGAATTTATGAAGAAGGAAGAAGATCACTCAAAACTACTTGAAGAGAGAGACCAAAAATACGCAGAACAACTGAAAATATATCAGGAAAAAGTAAAACATTTTTATATTTTGAAATAAACTTCTGCATTCTGGGGGAGTTGTATCTCACTTCTGAATTTTAATTCTTGCAGATTTCGGAGCTTGAAAATAAATTAAAAGCATATGAGAAAATGTCTTATGTGCTTGAAGGTGGCAGTTTATTGGAAGATGGCTGTCCAAGTCCAGGCCAATCTAATGAACAGTCAAAAGAAGAAAATGAAAAAGAAACCAAATCAATAGAAGAAAGAATAAATTCTGTAGATATGCTAATTTCTGGTAAGCAGGTTGTAGGATTTTTGGTTTGCACTTAAGGAAAATTAGGAGGAGTTACATGTGTAGTGGTTTTTTTGTTGATAAGTGTTTGCTGTTTCGTACTGACTGGGTAAATGTTTGACCTGAGTCAGTGTGGATGCTTGAATTTAGGTTCCCCCAACATTTTCAGTACTGTTGTAATGTATTTCTTAAAGGTTGTGGGAAAGAGGAGGTAGATGGAGAGACAGCTATTTTAACTATTCTTCAGATTCTCTGTTCGTGAGCTAATAATGTTAGTGGGACTAAAACACGGAGATACGGCAGTTAAAATCCTATTGATTTTAAGCTGTGATTTACAGCAAACTTGTTATGGTTTTTTTTGACTTGTAATTTTACACCCAGAACGATATAAAATATCAGATGGAGGTTCAAATGAGAATTAAATTTTTAAAATATTTGGTAAATTCTTTCACTCTTTGCAAAGAGTTTTTGTCAAAACGAATGATGCCTGGAAAGCACATTTGGGCACAAATTTTCTTCTATTTGAGAATAAAATACCGTTTTCAAGCCATAAATCCAATATTCTATTTCATTTTATTATTTTTTAATTGAAGAAGTTGGGTAAAAGTATATTTCAAATTATTAGAAATTGCTATTGCGGTGTGTTAAAATAGTGTAGTAAAATATAAAAAGTATTGTCGTATATTAATGGTTAACAGGTAGAGTAATTCTGACTTAAATTCTGAATATTTTTCTGGACAGTGGGTTGGTGAACTTGCCTACCAGTTTTTGTTGGGGTTTTTGTTTATTTATTTTTCAAAGTATGTGTTTGTTGCAGATTTTGATGCTTTTGTTGGGGATACCCCCAGATTAGACACCAGCGCCCACAAAGCAAAAGCTCAGCTTGCTTTGAAAGTAAAACGCCAGCCACCTTCTCGATCAAAGCTGAAAGAGTCTCTTGGGGGTGGACAACAGACTGCAAATCTACAGGTACTGACACTGGTAGATAATCATGCATGCAGGGATCCTGAGCATGTGTGGAGTTTCATCTCATACTGGTTGTATTTGTATTTGCAATTTTAAGTGTTTATGCTTCATTCAGCCTGTGCCAAAGCATTCTGGTTTTATGCTGCCTCAAGTGAAAAAACCTTTTTGGGTTCTTACTCTATATGTGAACTCTGGCTTTTTTTTTTTTTTTTTTGCGGCACACTTAATTGAAGTTAGCAAAGAACTATGCAAACTTTTTCTATTCTACTTCTGCTTACTGAAAGATTTTGATACAGTGATATGTTGTGAAATATACTAATTTATCTTGTTATGCCTTCATCTGGAACAAGTTAGTTACCAAATTTCCTCAAAAACGAAAGAGTTCTGAAATGCTTCATTATTCCATAAGTCATTTAAGTTCACAAGAAGTTTATCAGTAAAATGTTCTCATTTCTGAAAAACAACTGAAGAATTGAGGTATGTCTAGTCAATATATGAGAGAGCCTGTCACAGAAGGAGAACATTGAACTAATTCAGTTAGACTGAACATTGAATTAATGCAGTTAGACTGCCTTGAATTGGAATGGCCAAGGTGTACCAGGACATTTCTGATTTGGCATGTGCAGAAAGATCTGTAGGCAGGTAGGTAACATCCTATGAAATTAGCTTCATGTGATTTAGATGGTATCCACAAGTGTGTAAGTTCAGAAAATTTCCTGAACTGAGGAAATTTGCTTAGCACATCCTTCCATCCTGGTAAAAGACCAAACAGTAATTGAGTATATGTCATATTTATCACAAAATGACTTTTGAATTTGTTGAAGGACGAGGATTCAGAAGACAGCGTTCTCAATGGCGAATCTTCCGCTACATATCTAACCAAGACCTTAGAAACAAGTGAAAAATTACCTCTCCCACTCGTGGATGATGCAGATCGAAAAAGTGAAAAGCCTGAGAAGAGAGAGAGCACAGAAAGTCCTCTAGAGTCAAGTCCTTCTGCTTCCACACACTCTTCTCCAGTACACAAACCAAACAATGAAAATAGCACAACCACCACTTGTTCACCTCCTCCTGAAGGGATGAGTCCAAATTCTCCTCAAGGGTATTTCAAGAATGTTAAGCAAAGAGAAACAAAAGGGAAAGGGAAAGAAGCCAAGGGTAAGACTTAACAGTTTATTATTTTAATTCTTCGGGATTGACGTTTCACAAATTTTAGGTGTAATGAGTAAAGGTCCTAATACATTTTTGCAAAACACTAGCCTCATAAGTGATAATGTATTAGAGAGTAAGTTTGACAGATTTCCTGATTTCCAGAAAAATTCATTGTTGGCTTTGCAGTTCCAAGCTTCCAAGCATGTCATCCAAGTGTTGAAACAAGATACAGTTTCTGTGTATTGTGGGAATTACTGCATTATTCATCATGCCCTCTTAGGATATATGTCACTAGAAGAAGGTTAAAGATATTATAATCAGCCTAGTCACGACTAATCATTATTTGATAGGAATAGTTGGCATTTTTCTAATGAATAATTGAAAAAGGAATCTAATATAATCTTCTAAATGTTTGATATTTTCTGTAATCAGCTAGCACAAATGTATAAAGGCAGATGATACTTGCTGTCTTTGCTATACAGCTCAGACAAAACTGTTCTCTTAATACCCTGAAATAGGATTTGTTTTATACTCTCCTTATTTTGTGTGTTTCTGTAAAGTCTCAAACAAAAGGAGTCTCAAAAGAACGTCACTTATTAAGACACATACCTAATATATACAAGATTTTGCTTTCTTTTGTACAGTTTTTTGTGATGGCAGAAGCATTGCAAACTTTTTGTTTTCTAAATTGGCCCTGGAATTGCTAATTAATGCAGTATGTCAAAGATGAGGATTAGTGTGAAAGCTGGCTCTTTGTGAGCAAAATGACACTAAATGCTATTTCTGCTAGTTTGTTGCTTTCTAACTGTATTTAAATGTCTACCTGTTATTTCATTGAATTAATCCTTTCTATTGCCTTCTCATCCATTCATGTGTCTGTATTTTAACCTACTGTGCTGTGTTTAAGAAATTACCTCTTTTCTTAAAATACTACCTCTCAAGGTGGAATCGAGGTGGAAACAAATGTCAGTATTGAAAGTAATTCTGGTTTTGTATTCAAGTTGACAGGAAAAATAACCAGTATAACTGTAGTTATAATTTATTGGCTGTTATATATTTAGAAAGGGTAGTTAACTAATTAGCTGAAGTTCTAGTGTGGATCAGAAACTACTGATTAGATATGCAAAATAAAAGGGGAAAACTCTTGACTATCCTGACTATTGAGTATGTAAGTATTGAGATAATCCTTCCTGAAATATGTAATGGTTATTTGCTGATGGAGTGATGAGGAGTTGACCTCAGTTTTGTGTAGTAAACAGGATTTTTGGTTTTTATAGTACTTGAAGGCCTTTTTGTATATCATGTCAGGAGTTGTTTCAAAGGTAGAGATTAAAATCTACTTTGTCTCCCAGAAAGCAAACTGAATCTCTTTCACAGGTAGCTTAGTTAGGAGACACCTGATTTGCAATACAAAATGTATTACAATTATTAAAAAAAAATGCAGTGGCCTGGGAATTTAAAAGTAAGTGCATTTAGGACTTGCAGTAATCTGACACAATCCACTGAGAAGAGGTAGTGTGATGCTCAAGTTGGTGCATAATAATTGAAAAGTTGGTATTGAACATGCTTGCTTTGGCAAAAAATGGGTCCTAAGAGGTTGTATTCCAGTTTTGAAAATAAGAGTCATGGAGGAGCTTCAAAGTCCCAGTTGTTTCTTTAGAACAGTCCCAGTTTGTCTGCCATTTTCAATAAACTCAGCTTGTTAGGAGCTGTCTGCTCTTCAGACAGAGACCGTCATATTGGTTAGGGAAACCTTGTGGAGCTGGCAGCTTGTGTACATAGCCCATGTTCACAGCAGCTGGCCTGGACTACCTACTGAACAAAAAAATAATGCAAAAGGAGCATCTGTAATACTTCAAGAGTAATAAAGAAATACTAAGTTCTATAGTTGCTCAACTGTTGCTTTAAAAATTAGTTTCTTTCATGCATCTTGCACTGGTTATATAGTTTTATATGTTGAAGGTGACATTTTGCAAAAGAAAGAGGTACTTTTTCTAAACCTGTCATGAACTAACTTTTGTTTGTAACTCATTAGAACAAAATTCTGTGTTAAGTTTTACCTTTCTGTAGACAGTATAGAATTACTATTTATCAAAAGCAGTGATTCAGTAACTGTTGTGTTGCCATTTTTCTATGGCCTGGTACAGCCAGGATGATGGGAAGATGCCATGGAGAATAATTTAGGCTGATACAGCTGTGGTATTTTCAGTTAGTTTCTGCATGCAAGAATGTGAATTTTAACACTGTTATCCAGGTCTTAGTATCTGACTTACCAGCATCATCATTAGTAGTTGAAAATGCCAGATATTTTTAGAACAATATTTTTATTTTTCACTCCTCTATGAAAAACAGAAGAAAAGAAAAATGAAGACAAGACAGTAGAAACAAATGAAGGAATACCATCAGGGAAGTCCAAGAGGAGATTTCCAGATTTTGGGTAAGATTTTACTTGTGTTCCTTTGGAAATAAGTGGTGTTCTGCATTACTTTTGAGAATATCATGTTCTTTAAATAAAACAAGGTTGAGGAAATCCAGTAATGCTACTTCATAGCAACATCAGTGGACAGAGTCTTTGTCATCTTTAATTTGTAACATTGCCTTTGTGTTTCTACCACATCTTGATTTGTCTATGCTTTTTTCCCCTCAAAGAATTTATTGGGGTTCTTCTGTGAGTACACCACTTCTCAATGAACTAAATTGCAAACCCATGCATAGCTTTATGCCAAAATCTTACTGGTATCTCTACTCCAGTGTTACATCCTGGTAGGGTTATAGTGTAAAACAGATACCTGTCTGGCCTGAATTCCTTCTACAGCAGAGGTGTCATTACATAGGGTTTGGCTATAGGTGCTGCCTACTGAGCTGTTCCTTGGAGGCAGGTAGCAGTGATGAATGCATTTCTGAATTTCATTTAGAAGATGTGATTGTCCTCAGGGGTGAAACAAGTGCAGGCTGCACATTATCTGGAAATAGAGTGTGGTAACTGAACTAGGGATTTGAGAGAAGAGTTGCTACATTTTACAGTAAATCTTGCTCCTTTGGAGACGGGGTAAAGCTTGTTGAAGCCAGCTAACGTTAAAGACTTAGACTGGTACACCAATAAATGCATCATAATGTATAAGATAAAAATAAACTAATTTCACACACTGATAATGTAGTTAGTGACTTTGCTCAAGTCACAGTGCATTGCATAGGAGCATTAATGTAGCAGTAAAACTGTTTTTCTTCTTGGTTGTATCCACTATATGCTAGGCTTCTTTATGCATTTTCTGTATTTATTTTGGTTATCTGTGGCCTTTGAAAGAGTACTGTTTTTTAAATAGAATGTGAATGCCAGAACTTTAATTGCGTGCATAATCTGAAAAATCATGCTTTGTGTAACAATATAAATGTAGCTTTTTGTAACTGTTGAAGTCGATGTAAAAACTAACTGGCTGATTTTAAAAAATGTTGCACCAGGTAAATGTAAACGCTTTATGAAATTTGTGTTTTTTCACTTCAGTGGATTGCGGAAATCCGGGGGCAAGGGTAAGAAGCAAGAAAAAGAAAATCTAAGAGGTTCTCTGGATAGCAGGTAGTTCTTTTGTTAGTTTAATACATACATTCTGCATGCTCAAAGTTTGTAACCTCAGTATTTCTTTTAAGCTGTCAGTAGTGTTTAATCTTAAAGTACATTCTTGTATAACAGTGGCAAAATTATATGAAGGTTCAATGATACGGAGACGAGCTTCTGATCTCACAGAAGACTGTAGAGGAGACAGCATTAAAACTGTATTTTGCTTAGGAAGATGAATGTTGAGTAAATTAAGTTAGTAATTACTTGAAATTGTTAAATTGTGTGAAATACTGCAAAAGTTCTTGCATTTGTGGTGTTAAAGAACTCATTATTTTGCTTGGATATTTAAAGGCAAGTATCAGTTTTCATTTCAAGTATCAATTGTTCTGTGAAACTGGTAAAAATAAGTGGTGTGTTTTGAGTTTGTCCTTGTTTTTAAGGGGGGGTTGTGTATTTAAGGGGCGGGGTGGGGTTTTTTGCTGTTGTTTAACACAATTTAATCTGCTTACTTCAGGGGTTCCCGAGAACTTTTGGATGACTCTGGCAACAATCTATCTGCATCAGATTCAGATTCCCCTGCTCCTACTTGTATGCCCTTCTCTTGGTTTGGAGACAGCCACAAAGAGCCTCAGGTTTCTAGTAGCAGTCTGCATGGTACTCAGAGTGGGCAGGATGGTTGTGAGCACGGTCAAGAGAAGAACAGAAGCAAGGTAAAGATGACTAATTTGTGCTTTGAATATTTAAGTGTTGCATCTTGATAAATTAAAAACTTTAGTGGTTAGTACATGGAAGCCTAATGATTTAGTCCTTGACCACATCACCTTTTATAAACATTGCTGCAGAAGTTTGAGATATTACGGGCCTTACAAGCAGGAATTATATGAGTGTTCCTGTTCCCTCCTCTTCAGCTAAAACATCAGTAGAGGCTATTCAGGCTGAAGTAGCATTTAAGGAAAAATCACAGGGTATGTTTCTTCACGGTTGATAATGCTAAAAATAACAGTAGCTTCAGGGAAACATAGTTTGAAAAGCCAAATCTGTTTCCCAGACTAGTTCTTGGAGGAAATGTACATAAATAAAGGTCAGCTGTCCAAGCAATTGGCCAGCCAATTCTTACCATACTGGAATGTAGGGTTGGAGTACTGGACAGGTGGAGGAAGATAGCATCCTGGTTTTCATCAACAAATTTTATATTAAAAGCCAAGAAACACATCTGTAGAACACTTTCTTCTAGGAGACTACTTCTGGGTAACTAATCATCTAATAATTTAAAGCCTTTTATCCAGATATTGAGAGTCTATAACCATAGGTACAATCTTTACAGTTTAAACTATTTGAAAGAAACAGCTTTAGAATGTAAACGTTTGGATGCGTGGGCGGTCTGTATATTTGGTAAAACCTATTTCAGTGTAACACTGTTCCAAGCAATTTTATTAACTTCATTCTCATTTCCTTTGGATATTGTCAAATTGAAAATTCCAGTTATTTCAGTAAGCTCATTGGCTAGGTTTCTTCTTGAGTTTCACACTTTTTCTTCACTTTGGATGGCTAAAATACCCTTTCATGTTCTGCTTTTCTTCTGTGTTGTTAGAGAAAAATGAGTTGCATATCTAAAAGAGAAACTTGCCAGTAGAGTTCATGAAGTCACTGATGTTTTGCAGAGATTGCAGATAACAAGTTTGCTTTCCGTGTTTCCAGATGCTGATTGCAAAAAAATGCTGTTGTAGTACCTTTTTAAAAAATTACTTTGTTTCCCTAGTGTAAAACTGCAATCCCTGTGATAGTAGTAAATTATCTGCATACTTAGTTTTTAAAAATTACAGAAAGTGGTTTTAGAGCCATACAATCCTTATTATAACACAAGAACTTAGTAAGAGTAGGAACTTTTTAATCTCTGAAGTAGAACAGAAAATACTGCCCAGTGTGCATCAGTCTTGTGTATTTAGAGCTCCTGCATTGTTCACTTCTGCTGAGGCATGCAGGGGCCAAAAGATGTTTTTGTAAATAAACCAAGGACTTGAAAGTTTGCATATGCTTTGATATAATTTTGGATTAAATAGGATTTGCATGGTTTCTCTCTTAATAGACTGTAGCAAAGCTATCAAGAGGTGTTTTCTGTATAGATAAGCATTCAGTGGGTTTATCTTTCAAAATCATTGATTCAGAAGAACCCATTCGTCCCCTTCTCATTGCTCCCTTCTATCTGATTTGAATAACTTTTCTAAGCACAGTAAAAGTCCCACTTAGGCATTTCTAGTACAAGCGCCCATAATGTGCTTAAGCAGCTCTTAAAGTTTTTGTATAGACGCCTACTTTTTGGCAATCAAAAAGTTACGGATCTTACCAGATTGGATGCTCTCTTCCTTTCCACGTTGTCCTGAAATAATAGTCTTTCTGGTCTGTACTTACCCAAGCTGATTACCAGTTCAACCTTCCAGCTGGTTTCTTGCCTACTGGTTTGGGGGTTTTTTGTTTCCTTCTTATGCTCCAGTATGTAATTGCTGCTTGCTGCTCTTTTCCTTAGTGCCAGTTGCAAACCAGCAGCTGAAAGATTATGCAAGTCTCCAGCTATATTCCTGCTTTGTAAAATGGTAGAAAGCTGATCCCATTGAAGAACAGATTCTCATACATTCATTAAAGTCATGGTTTTCCTCTCCAAAATGAGGCTGTGTTTTCACTTTGCAATGTTTGGGGTCTTTTGTAAAGATGGTGATATGACAGTAGCTGCTGTCTGGAATGAATGACTAATTGTTGTAGATCTTAACTTACAGTTGATCGTCACATTTGCACAGTAACAAGGCTTTGGCTTGTTGTGCTATGAAAAGGCATTAAAACTGACAAAGAAATGTGCTTGACCAGTGAGTCTTGTTACTAAAACAATATAAAAGCAAGGGACAAAGTCATCTTCCAGAATTCAAGGAAAGAATACTTCTTTTTGCTGATATTAACTCAATAATTATAAATAAAGCAATATATACCAAGTATAGCAATAGCATTTTTTCCTTTTATGTCTGTAGTATCCCATTTGATCATGTGACAGCATTTCTGAACAGAGGTAAAAGTAGAAACCCTAAAATAAGAACTTCATCTTGTAAAAAATCCCTAACTGTTGAACTGAGTGTTTTGCATTGTGTATAATTTTTGTAGTTGTGTTTTAGCACTGATGATGTAAGGCATATAATTATATTCCTTATTACCTGGTTTCTGGTTTTGCAAAATTTTCCCTTTAAAGTTACTGCACTTAGAAGATTTTATTTTCTTAAAATGGTTCTGAAGTTAGTTTTAAACATACAGTTTGACAAAGTTGGGAGATAACTTTTTGATCCTTGTGAGAACTAGAAACACAGGAACTAAAATCCTGTGTGCTTGCAGACAGTTTTTAAATTAGTCCCTCTACATAAATCTGTCCCATTCTCTGATACAATGTGCACACATATGTACTGTTCATATTCATTGTTTTTCCAGAACACTATTTAGCTTCTGTAAGCCTGTATGCAGTGTTTTGTTTTCAATGCAAGGAAGAGCAGTGTGGTGTAAACTATTTATATCCTAGTACCTTAAATGATAGGAAGCATACCTATTAAACCTCTTTTATCCAAATTCTATGCTATTCAAGAGTCAAAAATCTTTGCAGCTGGCTCTAAATGCTTAAAAGGAAATGACTCCTATAAACTGACTAGGAGGAGGGGGAGGAGGAAACATTAAAACTGGTGCTCAGATTCTTTACTTTTGGCTGTGTTTTTTCTAAGGTTTTTGCTGCAATATTATCATGTCTTTTTAGCTTTGTTTGTCTGACTTGTTCTTGATTTTCTCTGTAAAGACAGAGTGAATGGAGGATGGCTAAAAGAAAAGCTCCTTAAATAGATGTTCAGTTGGGGTTGAAGTTAATTTGAGAATAGGTTGATGGACAAAGTTTTCTGTTGTTTATGGTAATAATTTTTACATCTAAAAGACTGAAGAAGACCCTAAAATGCAATGTAATTAATAAAATAATTTGCCTGGTAAATAGAACACCATTTCTCAGCCAAGGAAAGTATCACACAGATGTAGCGGGAAAACTCAAGTTGTGGTTTGGGGGTTTTTATTTATTGCCTTGTGGTGGGGATGGCTTTTTTCTTGAGTTTTGGGGTGGGTGTTTTTAAGGCTGAAAATGTGTATCAATTTAGAGTATAAGGGAGTGCCCTTACAAAACAAAAATAGAATAATCTAGAAAACTGAGAGTTCAGGTTAAATTGAAATCAGAACAAATACAGAAGTGCTAAATGGAGATAACAGCAAAAATGTAGTTCTCTTATAGGAACATAACTGATGAAAGAAAAAATGTCCTGAAGATCAGCTTAATTTGGGATCTCAGGTTATTTATGCACATAGGGATGTGGTATGGCGTTCTTATAAAGTGTGATTAGTTGATTAGAGACTTAGAGAACATTAGAGAAAATACTGGTAAATTGTTGCTTACTCTTTATAGGCAACAAAGAGTAGTGCTGAGAAATAAATTTTAGAAAGGCAGAAGTAGGAGGCATATTTTTGGCAGAATTATTTTTCACTCACTAAAGAAAAATGTTTTCAAGGTCACAATATGAGTTGGAAAGGGAGGAAATCAAGTTAAAAAAATATTCTGGAAAAAATATCCATTTATGTTCTTTAGAAGGGTTTTTTTACCAAACTTGCTGGGAAGTTGTCAGGTGTAGCATCAGGTTTTTTCAGTCTTCAGTGTGAGTCCCAGGCTGCTCAAGTAACCCATATGAGGTTTTTCAGGTACTGGCTCCTGGATAAGATTCAACCTGGATCCTGCTGCTTTTAGATGCCAAGCCAGGCCTACAGTTCCAAAAGCTTTCTTTCAACACAGACTAGGTGTAACAGCTGAATGGAAACAAATGCTTTGAAGTTTTTACATTCTTTCAATATGATAGTCATGTGGTATTATATTAGTCATGTTTCTAATCTGAATTTTACTTTGTTACTTTTCTAAGAAAATTAATCTTCAACTAGATCAGGTTGCTCAGAGCTCTGTTCATCCTCAGACTCTGAATGTTTCCAGGGATGGGGTATCCACCACTGCTCCGGGCAACCTGTGCCAGTGTTTTACCATCCTCATTGAAGTTGTAAAATGAACTGCAATACAATACAGTTTCTTAAATCAAAATTTAAAGTTTGTGAAGGCTTGCCCTTGAACAAGCTTTGTATTTTCCATTAATGAACTGATTTAAACCCTATTTATTTTACTTTTGACTGCAGTGGTTTGACAGTGGACAGCTGAGAAGTCTAAACCTAGTTCTTGTTTTCACAGCTTTGTAAGACTTCTGTGCCATGAAAATCCTAATTACCATAAACTATTAGGATTGATTTTTATCTTGCCAACAGAACACCACCCTCTGAAGCACATTCTTGTGCTTGTGGAGGTTTCAGTTTAATACAAATTGATCATTAATAATTCCAACAAATGCATTTTAAACTGCTTCTCCCAAAGTGTGGTATGCCTGCTGAAAAAGTAACTGATGCATTTCCTTGTGTACTTAAATGCCATTTCAGGTTATGACTGACTCTCTACACAAGTTGCTCTTATTAGAGATGTTGCTTTAGTTTTGTTACTGTGTTTCTGAATTCAGAAGTTTAACAAAAACCAGTCAGTTGCTTGATGTAGTTAGTGCGTTTCATATGTGTTCTAAAGGTAACTGAGTCATACTATTTTTTTTTTAAACCAAACATTGAAATTACTGGAATGTCACCTAATGACCTGCTTTTCCAAGAAGTGAGTTAATAAAACATTATTTCCACTTGTTTGCAGAGTAGAATTGTCATAGATGATACATACCATAGCAAGCCAAGTTGTGAACTTTCAGGGTTAGTGACAGAACCAAATCTGTCAGGTCGTTCACACACTTTAACCTTCTCTTCAAATGAGGTGAGTTTCAAAGTGTGTATATGTGTCTTGTTGATGTTGTTGTTCACACTACAGCATGTTTAATAGAAACAGATGTGTGTTATGTGAAACTTGATGGCTGTTCCATATTAAAATATTGAAGAGAACTGTAAAGAAGCTGTTAAGGAACTAAGGGCATGCACTTTTGGATGACACATCAGCCCATGTGTTCTGATCCTATTTATAGAATAAAAATTGGAATGAACTCTCTGATCAAATTGCAGTTTTTAATTTTAAATATAATGCTGTTCTGTTCCACTGACTTAAAGCAACTTCCTGGGTGAATGAAAACTCCAACGCTTTTGACCTCACCTTTACATCTGTGCAGGTTTGTTTTACGATAAAATTTCATCTCAATAAAAGCAAACAAAGGAAAAAAAAGAAATGAAAAAGGTCAGAATTTGGTGGTTCTGGTATATAGGTAGAAATTAGATACTTGAAAGTCTGTTCATTCCCGTGGAGAACTAATTCCTTTGGCTACAGCTGAAACCTAAAGTCCACACTTTGGTAGCATTCTGAGATACTGTCTCATTTGGTGTTTGACTGATGGACATCTTTATAAATTAAATCCTTACATTTAGGCAAACTCATTAAAAACTGAACATAGTTATCTTACATAAAATGAATTAGAGAGCTTGTGAAGCTGGTGGTTCTTAAATGTGACAGAATTTTATTAGCTGTCTTAAGTCAGTCTTTGGTGAAAGTCTTAAAATATGCCAGTTATATGTAGAAAATCAGAGCAGTCCTAAAAACACTGTTATAAATCTGCTAACATAAAAATCTGAGGTGTCAAAAATCATATAACTGGTTCTCAGGTAGTAGGAGTGGATTCATTTTTTGCAGATTTTTCTTGGAGATAGCAGTCATAGATCTAATGAAAACCAGAGGAACTCTAGTTAATAATCCATCTTTGAAAGTACTCCCTGCAGCTTTTTAAATGGAATAATTCATTAATGGAATATGTGTTTCTAAAATTTTGAAGCATTATGAACTTTAAGATCTTACCAAAGAGGTCTTCTTGAATATTGTTCTTTGATCAGTGTTACAAACTTGCAGTAAACTTCGGGTTCTAAAACTCAAATGAGAGCTGTCTATTGCTAATTGTCCATGTGTAAAGTGATGATTTAAGCCTCTTTTTGTTATAGATGAGTCTAATTCCTGTGTTCTGTCTAGTTAATATGTTGCTTATTGTCCTGGTTTCGCATGACCAGTGAAAGCTGTTTGTTCCCTTTCAGTAATTACATTGAGTATCAAGGGTCTCTTCTGAGGAAAACGAGGAACAAACTCTGAAGTGTCTTCTCTTTTGGAAAGCCGTATGTGTGAAGAAAAGCACATAGTTCTGTTCTGGGGTTGGTTTTTTTTTTGTTTTATAAGTTTGTAGTCTAGGCCTAGGAAAAACTAAGTAATCAATCTTACAGCAGTTTTGGGTTATTTCAAATCACAGAATCAGTTAGGTTGGAAAAGACCTCTGAGATCATCAAGTCCTACCTATGACCAACCACCACCTTGTCAACCAGACCATGGTACTGAGTGCCATATTCAGTCTTTCCCTAAAAATCTCCAGAGACAGTGACTACAGCACCTCTCTGAGCATTCCATTCCAGTAATTTGATTGCCCTTTCTGTGATATATTTCTTCCTGATGTCCAACCTGAATCTTGCCTGGCCAGCTGAAGACCACATGCTCTCTTGTCACTGGGTGCCTGTGAGAAGAGCCTGACCCCCTTCTGGCTACAGCATCCTTCCAGGGAATTGTAGAGAGAGATGAGGCTCCCGAGCCTCCTCTTTTCCAGGCTCAACACCCCCAGCTCCCTCAGCTGCTCCTCACAGGACTTGTGCTCCAGACCTTTCACCAGCTTTGTTCCCCTTCTCTGGACCTGCTCCAGCTCCTCAATGTTCTTCCTGTACTGAAGGGCCCAGAACTGGACTCAGCACTCGTGATGTGGCCTCACCAGTGCTAAGTACAGGGGGCAATCACTGCCCTGGTCCTGCTGGCCACACTATTCCAGACACAGGCCAGGGTGCCACTGGCCTTCTTGGCCACCTGGACATGTTGGCTCATGTTCAGCTGCTGTCACCCAGCACCCTCAGGTCCTTTCCCACTGGGCCACTTTCCAGCCACTGAGTCCCCAGCCTGTAGGACTGCATGGGGCTGTTGTGGGCAGTGTGTAGCACCTGGCACTTGGTCATGCTGAACCTCATGTTGCTGGTCTGGCCCATTGATCCAGCCTGTCCTGATCCCTCTGCAGGGCCTCCTACCCTCCAGCAGATCAACACTCTGACTAAACTTGGTGGCATCCATGAACTTCCTGAGGGTATACTCAATCCTCTCATTCAAATCACCAGTAAAGATATTGAACAGGATCCTTAACTTAAGCTGTTAATGAGTATAATTTCTACTTGATGGTTGTTGTTCAGATGGTTCATAAATACGCAGCAGGAGTCATGCTAGCCAGTGTAACTCCAGCTTCCAGTGTGGACTACTGCCCATTGCCTTACAAACGCTGGAATTGTTAGGAAATGAGATGGAAGCACCTCTTAAGAGATCTAGACAGGGCAGCACTGCCTCTGCTGGGCAGGTGCTCACAGGCAGTTTGGAGATGTGACTGCTTGGTGAGAGTTCAGTTGTTAGCAGCCAGCCAGGGACAGCAGGGGCACCCTGATCACAGATGGTTAGCAAGCTAGGTGGGTAATCCTTCTAATGTTCTTAATGTGTTAAATGGTGTGATGCCAATGGTATTTTCTTGGGCTTTATATTTTTATCTCCAGAGCCTCTATTTGCTTTCTGAATCACATGCATTTTTATGCAGGAGCACATTGCTTTCTCATGCTTCCATACCTTAGTAGTAGTTTTAGTTCTGCTTTCTGAGTTTGCAGCTGATCTCTTGTGTGTGTAGTGGCTGTTTTGGGAACTCTAACTTCAATGTACAAATAGCCTGGTACGTCTCTTCTGCCTTTGAATGGACATTTGGGAAAAAAATTATGTAGAGGTATTATTTAATGACCAATAAACCTTACTTAGAAGTTGGTGTTCTTCATCTTAGGCTTCTGCAATTTGCACTTTCCTATTTATACTCTCAAAAATAGTTACAGATGTCCTTTCCCTTGTGCAGTAGTGAAAAATTAAAATTATACAATATTCAGTATCTGTAAGGAGATGATTATGTTTTTTAAGACAAATGCAGGTGTTGCTACAACAACTTCTGGTTTTAGGGTTCTGTCTTTACCAATATGAAGTAGATGGAGTTTGTTAGCAACTGATGATGCTGAAACCCTAAACTGCAATTCATAGCTAAGCCTGGAGGACTCTTCCATAGTGCAATCTGTTAGCTGCTCTGATCTGCGCTGCTTGGAAAACTGGTTCAGAGAGCCCCCAGGATTCTCTCAGGGGACTGCATTTCTCTGAAAAAATGAAAGAATCTTGGTTTGTTGGGTTTGGATTTTTTTTGACAAGAACATATATCTTCAAGTACTTAAACTCTGAAATTGCAGAAGCAACGTTTTTGCATGGCTTGCAGAGATTCAGTAAATGTAGAGTGAGTTCCAACTGGGATAAAACATTTTACACATTTTTTTCATATAAAGGAGATATATAGATATATCACACAGACACCCCAAAGGATTAAAGTACATAGATACATTAAAAAATGTGTATGTGTCAATACATACTTCAGAATTTCTTGTGGCTGATAGACCACACTTGAGATACAGGTCAAACTTGAAATTCAAAGTGTTTACCCTTTTTCATGTATTATTCACAAACACTTACTAGTATGAGACAAAGTTACTAATATATATTTTGTATTGCAATATCAGGTTGGGGAGTACTGTTATCTAAAATTATTAAAAATAAATGTGCATTTTTAAATCCCTATGGTAATTTATCCAACTAATCTTCTCTGTATGAAGCATCTCAAGCTTGATAGCTTGGATAGAAGACTCAGTGAGTACTTGAGGTGAAACCTCTTCTAGCGCCCTTTGCTGTTATTTTATGCAAATTGCTATTCTTCTTTTGCATATCAGGAAGGCCAGTATGTTCGCTCTTGTTGTATCTACATAAGCATTTTGATTTGGATAAGGAGTTCATTTTTGAAATAAATATTCTGATTGTTCCCACTTGCATTACTTTGATTTATCTTGGAAATCACATCAGATGTGCTCAACAGTGGTCTGGCTAAATTGCAGCTGCTATTGGCCATTGAGTCTTTGTGATCAGACTAGAGCTATTTAGAATTGAAAATCCTTTGAAGTGCTTGTAGTGTGGATTTTAGGACCTCAGCACAAACTCTTCAGCTCTACAAACTCATTCCTATTTGTCTGCATGGCCTCCTAATGTAGCCACTGTCCTTTGTTTCACAGACCAGGGAAAGCAAAACCATTTCAAATTACGTGTAATATCTCATTACATTGGAAATTTGAAAATTTTGTTTTCCCTCATATGTGTCTTCTGTGTTGCACGCTCAGGAGATCCACTGTGTTGTACGATCAGATCATGTGACAGGCCTATGTCTCACTGTCTTTGACTTGTAATCACCACAATTGTTTTGTTACATCAGTTAACTTGCAAATATTCCATCAAATAAGCTGGAGTTTGTGAGATCCCTTTGGCTGGCAGCTATAGTTGTTCACCTGTGACTTAACAGGGTCATGTCTCAAATCCATCCCTAGAAAAACACTTACTTGCATGTTTTCTGTGTACAAATGAGTGTAAGGCTCGCTGGAAAAGGGGGGGCATATTTTCTGCTGTTTGCAAATATCTTTGATGAGTAGTGGAAGCTGCCCAGTGGAGCAGTCTGAAAGTCTAATGCAGCCTGTACTCAATGATACCTAGTGAAATATGATTCTGGATAGTTAATAAAACTTCAGTTAACTGATGTTACTGATTCAAGTACCATACTTGAATTTCTTCTCTACAGACATTGAGCTCTGTTGTTTACTTTTTCTTTTGTGATGAATTAATAGTGCTTCAGGACAAACAGCAGTACCTTTTCCCCTCAGAAGCAAAATGGAATTGAAATTGCCTCAAAAGCTCTGTGAGCTGGCAAAGTGTATTTTCAGTGGAAGTCTACAAGCTGCTATGTTTCTGAAATGGTCATCTGCTATTTGGGCAGACTTTTCAAAATGTTGATGTAATAGCATTAGTTGAAGAAATGAACAGTCCTCTCTTTTACAAATATACCAAATGTAGTAAAACTGTACTTAAAACACTCACCAGACTTACTGACTACTAGAATTGCTTTTATTCTGGATTTCCATCACTTAAACAATAATCAATAATTGAGTTGAAGTGCTTGATGATTCTTCATGCTGTGTAAGGTAGCATCTAACATTAAGATAGAGCTACCTTAACCAACTAACTGAGGAAGTGTGTTCATTGTTTGGATAGGTCCAATTTACCACTTATATTTTCTGTTTCTGACTTAGTTTGTGTTGAATGTTGAAGTGTCTTCTTGTTTATAGTAAACTAGGCAAACTGATCTCAAGAACTTAAGTCCTTTTGGAGTAGAGCATATTTAAAACACTTTGTTAATCCAACTGAACTGGCAACTGGAATTCAGCATACAGTCAAGTAAAATATTGCTTACGATGACTTTTCTCAATTGGTTAGGCATTAGATGACGAATGTACAACAACAGGAAAGCAAAATCAATGGCACAGTAGACCTATTTCTGAATGGACCACCCAGCAAGTATGCCACTGGTTAATGGGAATGAACATGGAGCAGTATATTACAGAGTTCACCGCTATGAACGTAGATGGACAGCAGTTAATGCAGCTCGACAGTGAGAAGTTAAAGGTATGTGAATATCCTGGGATAGACTTGTAACCATATACGTTTCACTGCTTATTTAATCTACAAAGTCCAGCTTCCTGGTTTTGTGGCTTTTTAAGGAATAGAGTTACTTGCTCTGGGGTTTTTTTTTAGTTATTTGCTTTTGAAATACTTGGAGACTACACAGTTAGATGGTAATTAGTAATTGATTGTG
This sequence comes from Lichenostomus cassidix, assembly GCF_008360975.1. Lineage (NCBI taxonomy): Eukaryota > Metazoa > Chordata > Aves > Passeriformes > Meliphagidae > Lichenostomus > Lichenostomus cassidix. The sequence goes on from NC_139488.1 coordinate 17,600,063, forward strand.
GAATTAAAGACAGGCTGTGTATAGCCAGAAAAATAACAAATATTGCTTCCTGGTTTGTATCTTGTGGAAATGAAAGTAAGCATAATTGTCTAAGGGGTCTTCATACATCTGTCACCAATCTCAAGATAAGGTCATATCAGAACAAGTTCTGGTCAATTCAACTAGAAATGTAGGATCCAGTTTTGGAAATCTGTTTCTTCCACATTTCCTCTTCAAATGGGAAGGCTAAAATGCTATCTGGCGACCTTTTAAATGTTTCAGGTTTTTACTCCTGCTGAAAATACGTATTCTGAATTTTTGAGCCTTTCCTTGCATTTTACATCCGGAAGCTGCATTGTATAGGTATCCCTTACAGTGCTGGCAAACTCCTGCAGTTTTTCTTTCTTGTTAGATATCATCAAGATTGCATTTTGGACAGGCAGGATGTGCAACTAAAAGGGGTTGTTTGCTCTATTCTGGCAGAAGGCAAATTATTATTAATGATCAATAGTAGAATTTGAGGAACTATGGGGGAAAAAATGTCTAACTTCAGTCTCCAAAATATACCTGCATTTTAAATAGACATGCAACACTGAATTATGTATTTTGTAAAATATCACGGGCACAGAGGAAATACTAGTGACTGGCCTGACAAATGACAGGCTCAATGTACACCTTGAGGCCATGTGGGCTGGGAAGAGTGCGAGTGCGGTCAGGCACTTGGAATCGGGTGCTGCCACCTGCCGATCGAAAATCCAAGTGTACTGTCCCCTTCCAGAGTCACTCCTTAATAACCTTTGAAGTCGTTAAAATTAAGGACGAGTTACTGAATAAAAATTCCTCTTGTATAAAAAGAGCTAGAAAAATACTTATGATTTTTTTTCTGGAAATTCTCAGGAGTCCATGTGTTTGTAAAATGCAGCACAAAACTGTGATTTCACAACTGAAGAGTTGGCCCTGGTTTCCTTACCTACCTTTTTACCCAGATGATTGTTTACAATGCTTTTGAGGCCTTAAGTCCTTATTTTTCAAATAAACAGACTATCTTGTAGAAAAGTGAATAACACTTTTGTATATTGTAAATGCTCAAGTACTGTTGACAGTGCTGTTGGAAAAAATTACTGATGAGGTTTTGTTTTGTTTCCCCCCCTGTAAAGGCTTTGGGAGTTTCCAGTCAAAATGATCGATCAACAATAAAGAAAAAAATTAAGGATATCAGAAAAACACAGGAAAAACTGGAAAAGCAGAAGGAAAAGGTTCAAAAGAAGGAGAAAGAAGTTCGCAAGACTGGCAGAGTGGTGGCCACTCTTGAATCAAGCTGCTAAAATGACCATTTTATTTTAGTGCAGACTTGCCTAATCTTGAGGAAGTTCAGCAGATTTGTATATAATTGTACAATTGAGGGAGGAGGGAAAGTGCAACAGTTCAACGTGGTAGGTGGTTTTTTACTTTTTAATTGTGGTCCCTCCCCATTACAGCCCAATAAAATGAAATAATGTTTTCAGTATTTTTATTTCTAGTTGACTCTGCCTGTACTAATAAACATTAATTTAACTTTCTGCCTTAAGTAACATTTCTACTTCTAAGGCATCATATGCCCTTTTCATTGAAATTGATGTTTGTGAAAAGTAGAATACTGTATTAAAAATCATTCCAATATTAGTCAACTAGCATTTGATAGAGTTGAATCTGATAGAGGGACAATAGAAAAATCCTGCCAACAACTTCAGTCTGTGACAGTCTGTTTATCTGTTGCCACTAAAGATGTATAGTAAAAATTAAGTTTAAGGAAATGGTAATGTCAAATTAATTTAAAAAGAAAGCATGTATTTCAAATTTATGGATTATTTTGTTTTAATTCTTGTATTTCTGGGACTTAATTCAAAGTTCAGTTTAGTAGCACATTGTTTTTGAATTCTGTGTTTTGCAATTTACTGAGAAAATAACAAGAAATACTAAGTAGTTTTCACAAACTACATATCCTAAGCATAATATTAAGTTTTCTGTACACTACCCATATGATGTTGGGACAAGGTTTAAGCCTATAAATAAGATCCTTTTTAACCTATTTTTCCTAAATAATACATAGTTTTATAGATTTATGCTATGAATAAGATCAATTTGCAATACATGTATTTCTCTTTTCTACATGCTACAAGATTTTTGCGGACCAAATTTATATATTTGCTAATTTTAAATGATACTGTTTTTCAAACTTAAAATGCTGAGGAAAGAATTGTAGGAAAAAGTTATCACTGACGCACTGGGTTTCTGCCTTGTATTTGAATGTTCAGTTGTAGGCTACAGATTATTTCTCTTTAAAGGAGGATTTGATTCTTGAAATAGCTTAGAACATGACTTGGTGTTTTGTACATTTACATACTATTTTCTAGAGATACTACAGGAGCACTTCCTTAAATTAGATTATTCCAGATACATAGACTAGATTAAATATCAGTTCCACCCTAGAATGGACTAGAACAAAACTTACGTAGTTTGTTTATGTGGACCAAGTTCTCCTTTAAAAAATCTATGGACTGTTTTTCATTTTAATTAAATGAATGAACTTCACTGTTGGTGTTTCACATTTGTTATTTTTTTGTATAAATGTCTTAAGAATTTCAGCAAAAGGACTGTGTGGAAATGCTTCTGCACACTAGGCGTTTCCAAAATAAAGTTTGAAAATCTTGGTAATAATTACTTTTTAAAGAGGTTATATTTCAATTCTATGCATTCTTTGGTCAAGATTTAATTTATTTTCTTTGTTTGCAGTAGCTTTGAGTTGTATGCCAAACTTAGAGACCTTGAACCAAAGAGGAATGCTGCCCTGATGATAAAAGAGAAAGGAATTAGAAGTATGGAATCATCAACTGCTCAGGATCACACACGTAAAACCACCCTTTAATTAAATTTAGTCAACAAAGTGGAGTGCTTTCACAGCTAGAACATGGAATATTGATAGAATCCTGTATTGCCTTTTCCCTTTAAGCCTACAGTTGGACCCTGTGAACAGATTTCTCAGGAAGGAGACTAGTGGAAATACTGATTGCAGAGGTTTCCAAGTGTGCAGAGTTGCTGTAGTTAAGGAGGGGCCATAGCAGGGATGATAAACTCTCCTGGCACCTGAGCATAAGACCATTGATTATCACAAACCACAGCATTTAACATGCTGGATGTTGAATGAGAAGGTTGCATGGAACGAGCTCAGTACCAAGCTACACAAACACCCAACCAAGTTTAATTTTTACAATAGTTTTAATGAATAAATGCAGTGATTCTTTCAAAAAATTAACACAAACCAGGAATAATTTTACAGTGTAAGACTGATATGATTAGCACACAAAACAGTCTCAGTATTTTGATGGTATACTACTTTTCTGTCATGATTCACTTCAACTTAACCAGTGTGCTAGCAATGACTTCAGTATGGTAATGAAAACACTAAACACAAAAGTTGTCTTCTGCACTTCTATTTAAATCAAAGTTATCAAAAATCAAATTTGTAACTAGGATTTTTTTTTAAGTATTGTAAATCAAAATACCACACATTTGTTTTCACCACAATCATTTGGGGTGGCAAGTGAAGAGATACATACAACAAGTTGTTCTGATAATCAGAATTCAATTGGTAGTTAGCTGAGAACATGAAAGATGCTTTATTTCAATAATATCTAAAATACTTAATAGACTTTGTAGAAAACAAACCATTAGTTTTTCTTCAAAAACATTGCTTGTGGTTGTCCAATGTTACTAAAATCAATTCAGATGAGTTAGTTAAAAGTTTTAAAGCCTAGAATGCTCAGCTTCAGACCTGAGTTTTTTAAAAGCCCTTGCTGTAACTTTCAGCTTTAATTTAGCAAAAGCAATAGCTACATGTGTCCCTTCCAACATTTGGACAGGTCCTTTTTACACTGTGTGGCATTTCTCACATCCTCTTGCAAGGCCAAAGAAGAGAACAGCTCTGAACTGTCCTCAGTTGTAGCCACGCAGATTGAAATGTGTGCCAGTCACCACCTCGCATCCTTGTAAGGAAGAAAAATAGGGGCCTCAAGGTACCCACAAGCTTGAGTGGAATAGATAACCCTACTGTTCTGGTGGCAGTAAAGCTACAATAATCCTCCCTCAGAGTATCACTTTAACTGTATACAGCCCAGTCTGTAATTCACTTCTATTGAAGCGATCCACATTTGCTTAACCATGGTGTAAAACTATTCCATTGTTTTGCAGAACTTGGCTAGGGAGGTAGCAGGTATTGAATTTGGCTCAGCTACCACTAGAATAGCATGACTTCCATCTCTAACATACCACCTAGCCTCTTCATTTGTGATATCTCACCTTCTGCTCTGTGCAGAGATAGTAAACTAGAAAAATCCCTTAGAGGGATTGTCTGCTGCAGAACAAAAGCCACAGAATTACATTCAGTTTAATTAATTGAGGAAAGGATTAGTTGTCAACAGCTTTAACTGCATCACTCCTGAAAGGTTCAGGAATGACAGTGATCAAGGTGCGATACAGATGTATATGATTTGAACAAAGCTGGCACAGTAGGCATTAAGTTGAATTCTTTATTAGAAGGACTTTGTATCTGAAATGTAATACTCATTCCCCTCTCTATCTTCCCCTGTATGTTTTGACAGTTTGTCTTTGACTGATTAACATATTCTGGTTATCATGTTTATGTTACAGTGTGACTTTCAGTTACTACAAAAATGAGGCCAGAAGCATATCACCAGTACAAAGGAATTTTCAAAAACTGTTAATTCTACTTAGTCTTAATTACTCCTGAGAAGGTAGTTTATGTTATCAAAGTAATCAAGGTGCCCTATTACGGACAAATTTTAAAAATCTGTTTATGAAAATAGTTTCCATTTACAGCTGTACCTGACATACCATACCCAAGTCTGAGATCTTAGGAGGGCTAGAATGTTGATACTGCATTTTGGTATGACCTACAGAAATACAGGCAAATGCAAGACAACATTACTGTACACAAGCCAACGCTATTTTTTAATTCACAATTATCAGGGCAAGGTAAGTTTTTCACATCTATTATGTATTCACATTACAACCAATGAAATACAACCAATGCCACATACCTGAGATACATTATACCAGTAGTAGCAGTTAAAAATACTTTTTTATCCCTACAGAGAAGTGTGATTTCTACAGCTGAAAAAAAACCTTGATGTAGGCAATGTATGTAGGCAACATATCTAACTTTCAAAATTATCTTCAGTATGCTTAAGATAAAAGAACAGAAAGTGCCATACAGATGCAAAGGTATAGCAATGAGCTTGATATTTCTTACACAATTTTTCAATAATCTGTAGTATTGTGTAACAGAAAAATGTTCCAGTGACATTTTCAGTACTTTTTTCTAATAAAACTATTTTGTAGTTACATTAATACCAGATGTGATAGAGATTGCATTGAATCCCTATAAAACCAAAATATTGCTCCTTTGCATTAGCTCTGAAAGCAGTCATAAATACAAAGTGAAATGACCTCACTTTAAAAGTAAATGCAGGTTTGGGGGTTTTGGTGGCTGTTGGTGTTTTAATTTCAGAAAAGCCTAATTACACTAAACTTTCTGTTACTCCACTTAAAATTACTTTCACGTATCAAAAGTGGCTCGACATCTTGGTATAAATCAGGTCTTTTAAATTCCCTATTTCTTATGAGCTGCTGAGGAAAAATCTACATACTGCGAAAAGTGGTCATGTCCTTTGGCTCACTGCTTGGCACACACCAATCATCTGCTTCATGGTTTGCTTTATAATGTTTCCAGGCTGCTTTGTTGTATACAGGGAGTCTTTCAATTGACTCTGTTGACAAGGCCTGTAAGGAGAAAAGGCTGTAGCTGATGATTCTTTATAATTGAAATTACCGTAGCAGAACAAGGAGTTTCATTAGCAGCTCAGATCAGAGATGCTGATAAATGTAAAACAGTAAAGCGTTACATCATACCTTGATGTAAATAACTGCATCTGTACCATAGCCTTCTAAGGAATACAGTTTCAGGTCCCCTTGGAAGTACTGTGCATACAGACGTGATATGGGTAAGCCATAACCAAATCCAGCCTGATCAGAAGAAAAAGTGTATTTCCATTAATTGCATCAATCAGTGGCATTTTCTGTTTTAATTTAATAGGTTAAGTAGACAAACTAAGTTATGATGTTTGACAGTAACAGGAGTTCAGATGTTAACTATTATGCCCCCCCTGAGCTATTACACACCCCAAAACCAGAAGAATGCATGGATGATTGTGGTTATGATAAAACTGTTTCATTCCTTTGTCAGAGAGGGCTGGTAGATAACAAATATTTCTTGTATTATGGTAGCCTTTTGAAGAGAAGTTATTAGAGAAAACTGTGTTCTGTTTCATGCCACATGGAGCTACTAATCTTAAGAACACTGAGTACTTAAGTCAGATACATTTCCTCATCAGTACATACAAAAGGTTCAAGACACAATGTCTATGAATTTGCACTTACACTAAAATTCTGCCAAGGCCTGACTGCAGTAGCAGGACATAGCCCTGAAGTGTTAAGTATGACTTTTTTGAATATACTAAATTTTAGAGGTAATCTCTCAATAAGCATACACAACACTTCATTGTAAAGATCTAGTGTTTTATGAGTTGCAGAGTCATCTACATGCAGAATGCTATATACATTTTTTAATGATGCAATGTGGGAGAATAAATACAGAAAAGCTGTTCAGAGATTCTAACTGAGAGCTTAGGCTTTATTTCTTGTACATTTATTACAGTCACATGAGACCAAAGCAGATTCTTCATATGCCCTGTCACATCTATGTACCTTCATACTTGCTGGAGAATGGCACAGTTGACCACACAATACAAATGAACTATGGCCTTGATCCAAAGTCATTGCTGTAACTATTTTTCCTTTAATGTAGTGGCTACAAAAATAATTTGGAATCCTGTTCTCACTACAGTACATGCAGCACAGCTAAGTGTTCTGCTTGACATTGCTAATCTTTAGATTTAGTAGAGAAAAAGAGAATCTTGAACAAATACAAATAATTCTTAGTATTTTATGCAATATTCCAGTTATTTTTAGAAAAATACTGGAATTAAGATGTGACATTCAAGTATTACTCAATGTAATATCTATAAAATCAGTATTTCATAGCTTTGGCTGAATGGTTTTTGTGACAATTAAACATTTCTATGATGCCAGGGTATAAAAGATTTGCATACCAAAGGTGTAGCTCGTGATGTCTCAACACGAGGACGTGGTGCTGTTGAATACATATAGTTGAACAGCCTGTCAATTTTCCTCAGAGGAACACCACCACCACGATCACTCATCTGAAACAAGACGGAGCATTTAGCTTTATATCCCTGAATACATCTTTATAAAAGATAGCTTCTCTCAAACAATAACCCAGAGAAAGTTCAGGTAAAACATTATTTGAAGTTGTCCCTACCAAGTTACAGGTTTTCTTTAATTCTCATCTCCAACAATGACCAGAGAGAGATGAATCCTTCCTTTTCATCCCTTATCCAAACCATTAAATAAAATACCACTATAAGAAGCATTCACAATCTTTTGGAAGCAAGGAAATTCTACTTGAATTGTGCACTGCTTTCATCTTGTTCATAACCCACTTTTGTCTGAAGTCACTGTCTATACCTTTTAGCAAATGTCAGGTTCTGTGTGTATTTAATCTTTATTCCTCAAGAACACTGCCATTTATGTATAATTACTAAAACCTATTATTGAAGGAGTAAGTCGAAGTTGTTGTTTTACTACAGTTTAGTTAGTCGTATGAAAAACCCAGTGCTTGCAGTTGGTCTTTCAAATCCAACATCAATGATGCACAGAGAAAGAAGAAACTGCGAACATCAGGAGGTTGGTTTTGTGTGGAATATACAATCTTCATTTTCCTTTTTTCAGTTGTTTCACACCTGTATAGCTCTGTCATTGTCATTTATGAAATGCTGATGTTACAATTCTATAATGATCCTACTTCATTTTTAGTCACGGTTGGTTCCAAGCTAGGCAAGACATAAGCAAGTACAGGATGCTATTGCAGATCCCTCAGTGTGACTGCAACCTCTTGAAAAATTTCCCGCTGATGCAGTATGTGGAATTCCATGATGGTTGTTTCACTTACATGTGTCATCACATACATTCTATTGATGGAACTGGATCACCAGCTCAAGTTACTAATACACTGTTCATGACAGGAAGAAAACCCTAATCAAAATAACCTTCCAAATAATTTTAAAAAGTGAGTACCTTCACAGTTAAATCCTCGTTTCCCAATGTGATGTGTACATGAATTGCAGGATAAATGCATCGATCAGCATGATGTTCCATGGTGGCTCTCATTGCATTCTGTAATTTTAAAGGAAAACTTAAATCCTGTTTACTTTGTATATTATCTTAAAGCATCAATATAGCAGTTATTTTATCATGGATTTGAGAATCAGAAAAAATGTATATTGTTTAGAATGGGTTTTTTAGTATTTCTGGTTTCTTCAGTATCAGTATATATATAGTTTACTAGAATAGAGAGACTTCAAGTATATAATATTTTTAACAGAAACATCTGAATAGTTTAGCATACAGAGTTTTTGCTGTAGAATTCTTTATAATGCCCATAAGTGCATGCAATATGACACAAATGTCAAGGAAAGTCTAGGACTGAAGTGCTTGAGGAAAGCTCTATAGGACATGTTACACGTTTTGCAAGATTTGAAGATACACAATTTTTGGGATATTTTATTCTCACTTGTGTTGTTAACTAACATCTTCATACATTTAAAGATTTAAGCTGTCTATTCAGAAGGTGTCAGATACACTCAGTGGCTATGCAAAAGAGATACATCTTCCAAAGAGGTTCATTTTCTATGAATTACTGTTTGTCTCAATAGTACAATTTTGCTGTGTTCTGCAGTCAAATGGCAAGAGGTTTGCACTTGCACAAACACACTGTCACCTAGAATTGGTTCAGAAAGTTAAAGCAATACAATCTCAGTAAACAAAGATGTATGAAAGAATTGTCTAATTGATGGTAATTGCACAGACCTTGAAAAGTTCAAAAATCATGTGATAGAGATGTGATGGCACATACACCACTTGCATGGGCTGTCCTGGTGATTTAGCTGGAGAGAAGAGAGTGAAGAGAGTCTAAAAAACTAAATAGCAGATGAGATATCTATCCTTCATTCATTCATTCATTCCCACAGTAATTCAAAATGTCAATCTGTATTGCTAAATTTAAAGAAGGAGAATTTGAACAGAAATATTTTCAAAAGTTGTATGTGAATCAAAAGTTATAATCAAGACTTTCAAATGTTGCTTGCTGCTTTAGAAATTAATCTTAAAACCCACTATGGCATCACTGACCAGGGCATATGATAGTTGCTTTCTAATAATCTTCTCATAGGTGTCATGAAGATGGAATGAAGTATCTTGTATAAATCTTTAGAGTGTCGCAAGAAATGCAGAGAGGGTGAGATGCAGTAATGTCAGGTGAAGACACAATGAAATCCTAGGGAGGGAAGGAGCCTGCTAAAATTTGTTACATCAACAGCTGTAGTATCAAAAACTTCTACTCATGTCAGTTTTCTAATTAAAGGGAGGAATGGGGAAAGCATTCTGCCAGATTTAAAAAACCCAAACTATTTACGACAGTAGATATGGAGAACACATGAACTATATGAAAAGCAGGAGGAAAACATTTCACCACCAGCTCCTTTAGAGGAAGTAATTCACAGTGTTCAAGTGTGCCTTGTCCATATTCACTTACCATTCAACTCTTCAAGGATAAGTTCTGGAGAGCTCATGTAATATAAATCACAAAGTCTCTTGGCATTTTCATAGCCATCTATAATAAAAAACAAGGAAGTTACATTTCCCTCTCCCACTTTTTTTTTTTCTCCTTTAGAGTTTGATAAAAGAAAAACAAAAATTGAAAGCACTGTGCACTGTCAGGCAGATTTGTATTGTCTGACAAAAACTGGGTTTATAGGAAAAAGATTCAAAATTGTATTACACTTCAAATAAAAATTCTGCTTCAGGTAGGAAAGAACTGAACAGTATATGAATATCATGATGTGGATTTGCTTTTACTATAGACATTCATGTAAGTGTTCAGGATTCTTGTTCTTATCATCTGAATTTACCTCTAATAACTTCAACAACATTGCAGTTAGGATCGATGCTTCCAATGTGCTTTGGATGAGCTGGATTAATTTTCCCACCAAACAGTAAAGCTGCCAAAAAATAAAACATTATTTAATATCCAGTATAATTTCAGAATTTTAGTTTGTATCTTCAGTTTTGCTAAATAAAAATTTATAGGCAATCTATAATTCCAGTCCTCACCATACTTGAAAGCCTACTTTTAATAAATATTTAGGAATTGTATTAAGAATGAGTTACAAACGGCAAGGCAGATAGTATACTCTTAAGTGGCATTTTAGTACATATTAAGCCCTTAAAAAATTAAAGGAAAATACATTTGACATGGTACAGGTATCATTTCCCGTCCTTGCAGCACTGGCACTTACAGTGTTGATTAAGGAGCATTCTGATTGAAATGCGACTCATGTAGAAGCGGTCTAAGAAATACTGCACATTCTGTGAGGTCACTGGATCAATGCCAAAGCTTTCCTTGTATTCTATTACTCCTTGAGCCATCGTAGGAATTACATCATTGTGTCGATTCCTGATTTTTATCACAGTATCTGTAAAACTAAAATGAATACATTGTTAGTGTTTCACTTTCAAGGGAATTTAATACTCTGGCAAACAAAGAGTGCCCATCTACAAAAATGAAGTCTTATATACAAAAATACCACACATCTGCCTACTGCACTAAGAAGGCAGGTCAGTCTTTACAGGGTATTTCAGTGACTAGCATTGAAATAATCAGTCATCAACTATTCTGACTATTTATAAAATTATTATTTATTTATTCTCTTGATTACTGCCAAGAGAAAGAGGAAACTGTGCCAACTGTTTTCAAGCAGAACAACACATGCCTCTCAAATAGCACTTATGGTCAGCCAACACACTGACCAGAGCCGTTCTACAGAAAAACATGCTGAAGTGCTTCATTTCCTGCTATTATGTACCCTGCTTTTAGGGACAGGGGATGACATTACTGCAATTCTTACGTAAAGTTCTGAGATAGGAAATCTTTTTTTAAGCTATTGTTTTCTTGCCAGTTCTTCCATGCAGTATTAACAAAATACTAACATATGTGGCAGCAAAGCCTTACCTGTGAATAGTCCCTGAATCTTCTGAGCTTTTGTCCTTAAAGTCAAGAATCTCCTGAAGACTTTGGACGTACCTTTCAATGAAATAAACAGGATAAAGACCAATTCTAATATGCCTCCCCAGATCTCTCTGGTTAGTAAATTGTAGTTTTCCAATGTTGCTTGTTTCCAAATCATTATACCTGTCTCCTCTGTGAATTTTGTTAGATTCCTTTGAATCTATTTATTATGTTTTCTTCCAAAATTTCCAGAGCAATGAATTCCACAATTTAATTAGAATGCATAAAATACCATCTTTGTTTTTTAAACCCAGTAGGTGATCGCTTATTTGCAGCCTCAGCGACTCTCTGTTATTAGAAAAATCTTTCCATTTGTTCATGATTTAAATATTTCTGCCACCTCTTTCCTTAGATGCATATTTTCCAAGTTGAAGAATTCTATTTGGTTTCTCCTCACGTAGAAATTGTTCCAACCCTCTGATTATCCCTCTTGGTCTTTTCTGTTCAAGATGGAGCTGCATGCAATTCAGAGGAATAATGGGCTAACACAGTGGTACAATTATATTCCTCCCCACTTGTTATTTAGTTCCTAACACTGTTTTCCTCCTTGCCCATCAACTGACACATCCAGAAAAATACTCCCAGTAGCATCAAAATATCTTTTTCCACTGTAAGCAAGCAAGCACACAAGGAGAGGAGATTCTTCCCTGTGCTCTACTTTGCATTTGCCCAAATGGAATTAATTTCCCATTTGATCAATGTCGTCTCGTATCATGAGAATGTAAGCCTTTATGTTTCATTAAGAGCCTTTATCTTCATTGATAGCTCTTTTCATATTCAGCCATCTAGTCAATCCCACTTACTGGCAGATTTTGTGTTCTCTTAATTTTAAAAGCCTTTCCAGAAATCATTGTGCCTTTTGCAGTTGCCAAGCAATATCTTTTGCTTTCATTTTAAAAAAGTTTATGCTTATGTCCAAGTTCCTTACTTCAAAGCAAATTTTACTTTTCAAATAATGTCTTTTTTACTTTAATACCTTCATGTTCTTTCTGTTGCTTTATGTTTTGGCTTTGGGAGCTTCCTATTGCTTTTCCGTCATATTTCCTATACATTTACTCTCTGTCTGCAATAACCTGTCTTGTAAATGGTTTTGCTGTGTTTTGCAAACATTTTGTGCCTTAGTCTGCTTCTGTTGGTTTCTTCAACTAGCTTCTTTAGTTTTAGGTAAGTCTCCTATTAAACATTGTTCTGGTGGATTTTTGTTTTACAAAAAAAAAAATTGTATCCTCAGACATGAATACATGACTGTGTGCAATACTTAATGATTTTTAATTCCCTCGTGGGTTCTCTAATTACTCCTAAATGTTTTTTCCCCACATCTGTAAATTTAGTTTCTGATCTAAATCACATTAGTATATTTAGTATCTCGGTATAAATAAGTGATGCTCACTTAACAAGCCCATGAATGTTCTTCCAGTAGAAGAGAATGAGTTCTTCCAACCCGTGTATATGCAGAAGGTCACCCTTCAAGGAATGTGTCACTGTTCTTACCAGCTCTGCACCAGCTGAACTGAAGGTGTTCTTAGGAGGTTATCTGGAAGCAAGCTTATTTCCTTCATTATGTTTGCCAATCTCACAGGCAACTCTTGTCGCAGAAACATAAATGAAGTCTTTTCACAAGCATTTTCAGATCCTAAGACCAAAATAAATATATGACATCAGAATAAAGTCAATATTTAACATAGAGAACTACACAGACTCTTATTTTCTTCCATAAGAGACCTATGCTTTGGTTTCAAAGTTGACTCAGCCAGGCTAGTAATCCAGTGTTTCTTTCATGGCAGCAGCCCACTTGTATTTCAAAATGTATCTCATATTGAAACCTACCTGTTGCAGTTATGAGAATCTTCAATATATAAAGAGAAACTGATGCAACACTTGGAGAGCCATACTATTCAACTTGCAATATGGCTTCTATCCATTTATATGGTTCATTTTCTTTGCAACAAACATTGACTCTTACCAGCACTGACCAAACAATATGTCATTCTGAGCTTGTCAGAGGAGCAAAGGAAACTAGCACAGGGAACTATTTATGAGAAGGTTGCCTGAGAAAGTATCATAGTCCCATATACCCTGCCTTTGATCACTGATTTTAGTGAACTACCATAACTTATCCTCAAACACTTTCAGAAAATAAATTCAGTAATATTGATCTTATTTTCAACTAAACTTGTAGTTTAAATTCAGTTTTACAGGAACAGATGTCAAATGAATGAATTCACATGAATAATGACAAGGAAACGGAAGCAGGACAGCTGCTCTGCTTAGCCACTAGGATACCAACACAATTATTTACATTTAATTTTTTACATTTTTAAAAGCTAGAAGTGAAAATACTGCATCTATTGAAAACTGACCAGTCCTTTTGTAAGAACAAGTGTCATCTGTGTGGGGAGCAATTAAATGTGGTTATTAAAATCAAGACCTGCTTTTACGCCCACGAACCTTGTTGTCCTAGGCAAGAAAGGAAGGTGCAGCATGGGGAAGAGACTAAGAAATGCTGGAATTCATTCTCAGCCAGGTTTCTTTCTCCACTTCAAGACTGTCACATAAACAGCATCTGAACTTCCTAACCTGCCCATCTGCTGCAATGAAATACATACCTCAGGTCTGGTGTTTCACAACAGGTATTGCCTAAAAATTAACTCCAATGTTACTGCTCAGTTCACTCCTTCAATTTGGCAAGGGGAAGTTGGGGAAGATTAAAGGCAGGGATGTGGAAAGAAAAAAAGGAAGCTGGGAGTGCCTTAAGAAAAATCTTCACCAAATTTAAATGGAGTAGTTTACTTTAAAGCATGCAGACTCAGACACATCGTAAACTACACTGATGAAGGAATGTCAGTTAATAAAAAAGTGAATAATTTACAAGAAATTATTCCCCATGGGCATTTACCAGTATTATACATTGTCTACATATGTCCTCTGCCTAGCAACCTTTCATTTTTCTCCCTAGTCAGATTGCATTTCAGGCATGACTGTTACAGGACTTTCCCTTTTCTGGGGTAAAATTCCAAGAATAAGTCAGATTGGAGTTATTAGAATGTAAAAATAATCTTTAAATGCCTCATATACTCAGCAAATTACATTCCACAAAATAGCTTTTGTATCTGAAGGCCTTATCTTTGCAATCCTGGGTCAAATATGGAAGACCATACAGGGCAGGCAAATTGAACAGGCAGATGACTATCTTTCCCTGTGCAGCTACAGTCTATATCTCGGCAAGGAATGGGTGAGACTCTTACAGAAAATACTGTGGTCTTATAATCCAAGATCAGACCTAAATTTGCTTATAGAGTATTTCATTTTTTAAAGCTAATATCACCAGAGTTTAGTTTCCTCTTTGACTGCTCTCACGCTAGAAAAAAGATTAAAAAAAAATCCCTGATGATGAAAATACCATCAGATTATAATGGCTACAGAATGTTTTATAGGCAAATACTGTCTCTGTCTTGTACTCTTTTTTATTTCTAAGTTTCTCCTATCTGTGATTACATCCTTAAGAAAAAGAAAAAATTTTCAAAATTTTTAAGATTATTTTTTCCCTATGTTCAGGTACTAACAGCAAAAAGTAGCCTATCTTTTGACACAAGAGAATAGTGTGCCTTGAAAATAAAACACTGATTTTAAGGTATGCATTATTTTATCAGTAGTGGTAAAATAATACAGGTCAAAGCAAACTCTGAATTTCAAGATTCTTTGCTTATAAGTATTGTAGCAACAGAACACATGGTGGGGTTCCTGTAGGAGTCTGGAGTTTTAAATGTCAGATGCATTTCATTGCCACGAGTGAAACATTGAATTGATGGATGAAGTGGCAGCAGATAGTTTTGAGAAAGTCATCTTTGTAAGTCTTCCTGCTTATACAAAGTTTGGGGGTCTAGGATTAGTTCTCACTTAGGTTTTACTTACAAAACTGTAAAAATGAAATTATTAACTAGTTAAATATATAACACTTATGTGAACATTTATGCACACCAAAGAGCCTTGGGGAGAGAAACAAAAGATACTACAGAATGGCTCCAACCTGAGGCTTTGAAAAGCTGTCTCAGTTTGACTTACACAACCTTTCTCTATGTGGTCTTTGCTTTGAAGCAAAATAGAACCATTCCTGTGATCCCTTTTGTTTCCAAGCAGACAGTCAAACCTGGAAGCATTATGAGTGGTTTCCGTGCAGAGTGTAAGAGTGAGTATCCTGTTACTGATTTACTCATTTTCAAAACTAGCTTTCAAATCTTCCAGGATGGTTCTTGGTGTCTGCATCCTGCTCCTTCTCCTACACACCTTCTAAAGCAGCCGAATTGGGGTAGGATATTTCTGTCGGGCACAGACACGCGACTGAGAAGTGATGACTGTGTCAGCCTTCGGTGCCAGCTGAGGGTGAACGTTTGATGTGTTTGGAAGATGCCTTTAAAAGGCCACATGCTGCTTTGCAAAAGGCTTAACCAGTCTCACCTGTCTGAGTCACTGCTCTAATGCTGCCAGTTGTCACAGCTGTCCCCACCCTCTCCCCAACAGTGCGGGTTCTGCAGGAAAAACCCAACTACCCCGGTGGTGCCAAAAACCGGAGCTTTCAGCTGAATTTCAACCTTGCCATAGTTGCAGTGTCCGGGAATGAGCCAGCTGGGCTCCCTAGTCCCAGAAGGAAGCAGAGCCCTTTCCTGGCAGAAAGCACAGCGTTCAAGGAGATAAGCAGCAGCCAGGCAGTGCTGACGGGGTGAGGGGTCGCGGCAGTCCCGCTCCTCACTGGCACGTCTGGCAGGAGGGGCAGCGGTCGAGGGCGGCTCGGCGGGGACTCACCGAAGTCCAGAAACTGCTTCATGGAGAGCGGCGAAGGGGAGAAGCGTGAGTAGAAGTCCACCTGCTGCGGAATGCTGGCCGCAGAGGCGCCGCCCGGGGCGGCACCGCGCAGGAGGGCGCGCAGCAGCCTCATGGTGCAGCTCCGACCCCGCGGCTCAACCCGGCCCGGCCGCCATTTCCCGCCGCGGCGCTCCCCCAGCCCCGGCCCCTGCCAAGGCCGCACCGCCTGCGCCACGCCGCCGGGAGGAGGTGCCCGAGGGGTGGGTGGGTGTGTGTGTGTCTCCGCCCGGCCCAACCCCGCAGCGGCGCGGGGCGGAGGAGAGGGCGGCTCTGAGGGAGCGGGGCGGGGGTGTCCGGAGCCGCCCGGCAGCGCCTGAGGGGGGCTGCTCCACTGACCCCGCGCTTTGATGGCCCGCCGGGAGAAGGTGAGGCTCGCTTCGTGCAGGAGCCCGGCCATGCCAGGTACGCGGCGTTATGGGGTGTCGGAGCCGTGAGGCGGCCGGAGGGGCGGTGGGTGCGGGGCTGGGACCGCACCACGAGGTGCCGCGCAGCAGCGGCGCTCGCTCGGCGTTGGGGTGTCGGAGGGCTCGGCCGTGCGGGCTCAGCGCACCCGGGCTCTGCGGGCTCCCCCTCGCTGTGGGATGCGGCCGGGCCGGGGCGGGCTGCTGGGACTCGGCTCCCGGCGTGGGGAACGCGTGGGCTGCAACGGGAGGCTGCAGAAACCCGCGGACGTGCCGGCACTATCTGTGCGGCCGGCGGCAGGACAGAGGCTCCGAGGGAATCGGCCGGGCTTACGCAGCTGTGTGACTGCTCTCTGTCGCACCTGTGACTGCCGGGGGCCGGGCGGGCGGCGCTGGGTTTCTTTCCGTTACCAGGAAAAAGAGAATCAAAAAACAAAAAAAAGGTCTTCTGCCTTTACTCCTGATGGGTCAGCAGTGAGCACAATACGTGTCTGTATTGGTAGAACAGCACTTGGACTGGACGCCACATTAAATCAGTTTACTGCCTGTTAGAATGCAATGTGAGGTACCGAATAGTGTATTGAATGGTTTGTTGTCCTCCTCTGGTAGAAATATCTAGAATATTATCCAGAAAAAGGCAGTTAAGAGGGATTATAAGCATAGCTGATAAATTTACTGCAGTAAAGGTGTTTAGGAAGTTTTTGACATTAGGTGCTCATCTCCATTAGAGAGGTGTATTGGTACAGATTTAATTTTGATACCTGGTAGTTTGAGCTAGGTGCCTCAAAAGAGGGACTCCGACAAAGGAGTCCCTGGGCAATTATTATTACAGTCTAAACTCTGCACCCCTCACAGGACAGTCTGGATCAACAGCTGTATTGGAGTCTGGGCCCTTCTAGCCCTTCATTGCTTTGCTGTTTTGTTACCAAGTGCTTGCCATGTGGTCGTCTTCACATCCTCTGAGGTCTGTTTCTGTGGGGGTTTCAGTCAGTTCTGTAGTCCATGTTATAATATGGTTGCTCCAGCTACTAATTTTTAAGTAATATTTAAACTACAGTTTTGTCTGTTCTAACTATTATTAATGTTCAGCCTGTTAGTTCCAGGCTCCATTGTGATCCAACTTTGACTTACACAATATAGCCATATAGCTCAGCTTGCTATAACAATTCTACATCAAGCAAGCACTTAGATACTTCCAAATAATGAGTTTTTCAACAGTTTCTACCTTTGTTTTGATGAGCATACCTGCTTTAATTATTTGTTATTTGATATGAGTTTAACCTAGTGACCTAGCAGAGTTTGAAGGCAAGGTTCACTCTGTTAGTTACTACATAGGCCACAATTCACACACAGGCAGAGATATGTACATTTATACCTGTGTACAAAGTTAATATGAAAGGTTCCCTTTGAGTTCAGTGCAATACATCAAATCCACTTCCGTTTCTCACCAGGCAAGAATTGCTCCTTGAGGGCTGTAGGGGGATGGTGTTTCAAGCATGGCAGACTTGAGTTCATGAGCTGCAGGTGTCCCACTCTGAGAGGTGCTGCTCGCAGCTGCTGTGGTCTGGGAGAGCTCAAAGGGCCTCTCTTGGTACTGCTCTTTGTTGGATCAGGAGATGCTTGCCTTTAGTCATCATTAGGTTTCCATTCTGGCCACAAGCCAAACTTGTAACTACCAGAAATTCTGGGGGAAAGAAGTCCAGTAACAATGGTGCCGTTTCATTTGCACTGCAATTCAGGGAGGTAACTGCTGAGATCATAGAACAGGCCTGAGGAGTTGGGGGGGGGAATGCACCATCGCAGTTCCCCCATGTCTGAAGTCAATTTATGGCTCCACAGTGAGTGTGGTCACCTCCTCTTGCTTCTCTGCCTGTAAACAGGTTAATGCCATGTTCCAGTTGTAATTTGAGGGAAATTTTTGGTTGCCTAATTATTATGGTTTTGCTAAATGTTAATCATATGTATCAAAAAGGCCTCTGCAACAGTGCCATCCATAAAATTATTCTGCATGCTACACCATACAGAAATACTGTTCAATAGCAAGCATTATCCCAATTTACTTTCTGCATTTCAGTGGGCAAGATGCCCTCATCACCTTCCCTTATAATTACTGTTAACAGTAGATTGTACCCACAGGAAAGAAACATATATTGTGTGTAATGTACTATAGTTACCATATTGATTGAAATAAAGAAAAGTGAGGGTCTCCACCCTGTGGGGAGCTTGTTGATGTGTGAACCAAATTTGGTTCATGCTGGCAATGGTTGCTCCTGTGAGAAGGATAAGCAATCATTTATGGCTAACCTGATCTCCAGTGGTGATGTGTTGCCATCATTCCCAGCATCATTTGTAGAAAGAGAAAACAATATCAGCAGTGGACCATGCCCTGTATCATTTGCATCTTTTATTGTGGATACTTGTATTTGCCCCATAAATTTATCTTATTAAATCAACTTTTAAATATTGGTTTCCTTAAAAAAAACCTTGTACCTGTGACTTGTCTGTGACATGACAGTGGGGATGCATATCCTGTGGCATCCACTAGAGCAGGAATAGTTTTGTTGTATCAATCACATTAATCTGTTGAGTGCTTTGTTGGATTGCTTCACATTTAATCTTGTCTTATTCCTTTTTAATACTGCATTGAAATACAGAAAACATTTGATTCAGTCAGCCTCTAGATGCAGTTTCCTGAGCAGTAACTGCACCAATAGTATGTGAGAATGAAGCAGTAGTTCAGGATTAGACTGCTTTTTCATCTGGTTTGTAATCCAACCATACCTTAATCTTTGTGCTGAGACTGAATGGCTGTTCTGTTCTGGCCAGGGACTGGTGGCTAATGGGGTGAACAGACAAGCTTGTCTGTCTCTGCAAGACTTCTGCAAATACAGCATATTGGCAGTTTTTGCTTATTGCTGCTTGTAGGACACCCCAGGAACACCAAGGAGTAGCTCATGCTGCTCAAGTCTGTAGTAGTTTGGGACTTGTACTTGAGAATTGTTGTGCTCAAAACCATTTTTGATGGTCTCTCAGTTGTGAGCCAGCACTGGTTTAAAGAAGTGCCTACAAGCACATGGAGTCTTTGTAAACTGTTGCAATTTCTTATGATGGCTCTCGATTGGCTTCATCTTTTAGATCTCTATATTACTGTTATACTGTTTTATGCTTCAACTTTACAGGCATGCCTTAAAAACTGGCCTTCTGCCTAAAGTTATCTTTGGACAACAGTCCCCAGCCACAAGACGTGGCAAAGGCTGCCAGAGGTTAAATAAATCATTGTGTTGTAAGCTAGAGACCATACAGAGTCATGTAAACAGTGAGCAATTTGCTCAGGAAAAGTTGTGCAGGATGCGCAGTCACAGAAGTAACTGTGGATAAAAGAATGGTGGGTAATTCTTTAAATGCTGTGTTCAGAGAAGAACCTCTCTATTTACCTAATGGTGTTGTCTTGGTCTTAAACGATCGATCAGATACTGATCCATGTAAACAGGTTCTGTTAAAATTTTGGAGAATATCTTGCTCTTTCTCCACTAAAAACTGTTCCTCTCATTGATGATCTTCTGGGGACTTGCTCTGATGTGATCCAGTGTGACACTGGCCAGAGTTCTGATGTACTAATTTCTGTAAATTCTTATGCAAACCAAAAAGGATAAATGTATTATTTTTGTTATTTGGCATTTTTCTACTCATATTCATGCTTACTGGTGTTCTTGAAGTTGTAATATATCTGAATACATAATTTAAATGGGACGGAACAATTCAGACTTTAGATGAAAACACAACATTTAGTTGAACTTCAGTTTAATTTATTTAAGTTTTAATATTGCAGGGCATTCCACAGAAAGACTTTCTAGTTTAAGGTGATACTGGAAGTCATCATCCTTGGGTGCTGCACGTACTGGTGCTTTTTTCCTTTTCTTTAATGTCCTCCAAAGTAGGTGCAACTCAGATTAGGAAAATACTTAAGTTGACAGGTATGAATATCCTTAGAATATCTCTTTTCTTTAAGTGGTTTAGATGCTTTGCTGCAATGCCTGCACAGTCATGTGGCCCATCTAGACATGTCTTTCAGCTTGTGTACTTAAGCTGCACAAATTGTTTGTTGTTCTTAGGTTTGTCTTTGTTCTTAGGTCTTTGTCAGTAAGTTGACCTTTTGCTATACTAGACAAATTCTTAGTGTTACATTGGTTTGTGTGGCTTTAGTCTCTTTTTTGCAGAGATAGAAATAAAAAGATATAAAAATGGCAACAAAGTTGGTAAAAAATATGAAGGGGTTTCTATATCAGTTACCAAACTACAGCAGATTTAAGAACAGATGGGTTTATTTTTATCCCGTGTATAATTAAACTTTGGAGTTCATGAATTTTTGCCATGACAGCTTTGTGATTCAAGAGCAGAAGGCAGTTGGAGAAATTTGGATTATCATGGATACTCTTAGTCATGCAGTTTAGATTTAGGTAGTCCTGCAAGGAGCTATGATCCTTATGGGTCTCTTTCCAACTTGAGATACTCTTACGATTCTGTGGATGTATTTTTCTTCCATAGGAAAAATGTATCACACAGCTGCTGAAATTTGCATCAACATTTTTGGGGAACAGGAACAGCACAGTATCGCCATCATGGCCTCTTAGCTCTTACCAGTTGTCAAAGGTGGGATGCTGATTCAGGTGAATTTTGGTCTGGTCCAGGATGGCTGTTCCCATGTTGTTCCTCCTTGCTAAGCTGGGATCAGTCAGAGTACCTTGGAAGCTCGCTGGCAGTGATGCACTTCGCAGCTCTGTGCTGAGGTACTCTTGGACCCCTCCACTTCAAGAAGCCAAACAATATTCCACAAACATTTCTTTTAATCAACTTACCAGTTGCATTATTTCATAAGTTCTCGGCCAAAGTATTTGACATTTCTGTCTCTTCCCTCTCTATCCCTCCAAGACACTGGGACTGAGAGATAAAATACATAGGTAGCATTGTGTATCTGCTTTGAGGGGTGTTCAGCTTGTTTTGCAGCAGCAGCGATACCTCCTCCTGCAAAAAAACTGTGTGTTTTCTAGGATATTTGAGTCAGTATGGCCCTGCAAAGGTGCTGCTAGCAAACAACCATTTTGCAGAGCTAGAAAAGGGGTCTTTCCTGCATTATGCACAATGAAAAACACAAACTGCAGGTCTCCAACCACTTTACAGTGACGATGTCACACCTTGGCTGGGGTTTAAGGCCTGTTTCAGCAGCAGTCTTTTGGGGGAAGAAGTTGCTGTGTTTTTCTCACACGGCTCACATTGTTAGGACACAGCAGAGTTTGAGGCTGTAAAAGGTGTTTAGTGTGAATTATGACTCTGGGGCCTGGTAAGACAGACATTAAAGATGTCTGAGGACTGGGATAAAAAAACTGAAGCAACTGGTTACACAATCCCTATAGGAAAATAACATTGCTCCCATTCTCGTGCCACACAGCTATGCTGTCTGGCAAGGCAGCTGAAGCACATCCCGGGGCCTCTGCTGGCTCAGAGCACAGGCTGCAGTTGCCTGGTGGTTTCGTCACACCTTGGGCTCCTGGCCTTTGCAAACCAACTGCTGACACACGTGCCTGCTCTGTGCTGGAAGAAGCTACTGCAGCTGTTGGAACATGAGCAGCTTTCTGGTTCTGTGCAGTCTGTTTAGTTAAGACACACTGCAGCCATGAGGATTAGCACTGGAACATAGGTGCTTTATGGGCATTGGCAGTTCAGTGCCCCTTTCAGGAGTTTCCTTTCACCTCACATGCTGATTCCTGGTATTTGTGTCCAACTGTTCCCTCTCTTTTTCCACATATAACTTATGGACAGGTGGCTATTAAAACTATGCTGTGGTAGTCCCTTATATTGAAAGGTATATTCTCTCATAAGGTGTGTCTTGCTGTGCTGTGACAGATAAAGGCATGGGAAAGTATTGCAGTTTACCGACATTCTATTTATGTACCTTGGACTGTAGTGTGTATATTTTTGTAGATATATACATATACACTGTACACAAATATGCACATTATGTATAGCAAATATAATCCACTACGGTTTATATGTCACATATATGCATACATATGATACACATACACTTACTATTATAGTACCACTGTATATATTGTATATACTATATCTAGTACTAACACATGTATGGTATATATGAGCATATATATAAAACCAAATATAATTTGTACTAAACTTTACTATGATCAGCTACTTAACTGTTCTGCCAGTCGATATTTCGTCTTCTTCTAGACAAATGTTTGTAGGCATTATGTAAAGGAGAATAATGGTTTAATAAGAGCAGGTTGAGTTCACACCTTTGAGATGCTCTGAAGAGTCTAGCAGCATTTTCTGGTTCTAGTCCTGGAAGTTTCTTGACCACAACAAACAGTGGCCTAACAACTATTCAGCTAACCTTCATCTTCAGGCTTTGTTGCATCAAAAGGCCTTTCAGCAATGAGCAAAGCATCCAGTGAGAGCTGACATCTTAAAAGTGGAGATAACAGAAAATGTGGCTTGGGTTTGGTGGGGTATTTTCCCTGCATATTTTTGGCTTTTCTGTAGGGTTTTCTCCTGGGACTCAAAACTGTACCCTGCAATTGTGTTATTGACTGTCAGTATCAAACTTGCACTGCTAAATACAAATAGGTATGTGAAGTCCTTGACCAATTTTGAGGGATGTATCCATCTCTCCCATTTAAATACTGATCTGGCAGTATTTAAGAAAATTGTTAGGAGGGTGCTTGCCTGGAAGGTCCCCAGGGCAGCAGAAGTGCAGGCATGGAGAGAGGAGAGGGGAGCTGTGTCCTGGTGGGAGCTGCCCCGTGATGCTCTGACTCTTACCAGTGCTGGCCACTGCAGCAAGCAGCAGGGAGCCTGTGAGGGTGAGATTGTGCCTTATCTCCTGCAGCTCCTTATCTGCCCCCTGCATGGGGGAGGGCAGCAAGAGCTATGGCAATGCTGAGAGTGGGAGAATCTGTTAAAGCCTGCACCTTCCAGCCTGTTTTTCTAGTGAAATTAGCTATGGCCACCTCAGTTAAGTATGATAAAATCACTATTACCAAGACCATTGTTAATTAAAAAAAAATTTTATTTCACACTTCTATACAAATATCCACAGGTAATGTCTGATCATGGAATGATGTAGCAATTCTTAGCTGGTATAAGAAAAGTTTGAGATAAAAATATACCAGTGACATGACTTGTTTTTCGAGAACTTTAACACTGCTAAGACATTCATGTTCTTAGATGAAGGCCACAATATGATTTTATATTCAGGGGTATTTCTCAAGCTTCTTAGCCCTTGATTAGCCTGGCTTCTGATGCTCCTGAGCCTTTAAGCAAAGAAGCTAGAATTTTAAATGCTCAGGAACTGGGTAACATCTAAATTAATTATGTAAGTGTTCATAAAATCAGGGTCATAACATACTGAGATTATTTAGTGTTAAGAAAGATGAGTCTAGTAAACTAAAGGTAACTTTTTAGGTTACCACACCTTCCAAGAAGATGTATTCAAAGTTAGAAGTAAAAATAAGGTACTTGACAACTGCTCCTAGCAGGTTCTTACCCGATGAGGGGGAAAGTACCAAGAGGTTTTTGCATAGTTCATATTACAAGCAATTACATGCATATTTTTTGAGCAGAATTTTGTTTCAGATGGAATACATATTGTGAGCTAAATCTTTGTTCTTAAATAGTACCAAGGCTTCAGAGCATGGGTAAAAAAGTAAACTCTTTAAATCATTTTCTCAGTTATGTTACAATAACTAGATTACTAATAAACAACATCATGGTTCTACTTTTATCAACATTCAATATTCAAGATGATTCAGTAGTCTCAACATGGATCAGCTCAGATCCTGACAGTTAAGGTAAATCAGGCATCTATAGCCTCCTTCAAGTGCTATGCAACAGTTGCAGTAGTCAGTGCCTTCTGCCAACCAGGAAGTCCTTATGAAGCTGGAAAGCAGTTTCCAGAGGACTTTTCACTTTCTTGCAGCAAGTATAAAATGGTATCTTAAAACACTACTTTCTTCTTCGTGTCCAAATCCTTATACTCCACAATAATATACAAATCATGTTACAGGACCTGATGTTACAAGTATCAGGAAAAGAAAGCCCCCATACACATCATTTGCATAAATATTTACACTTTAAAAAGCATTGGCACCTTCAGTGATTTATTAAAATGCAGTGAAAGCCTCAGGTCTCATAATCTGCAGTTTAAAAACACAAACACAAAAACCAAAAGTGGATTTGAAAATTCTGTAGTCTTTGGCCTAACAGATAGTCAAAGACAAGGATTTGTAATAAAAATAAATACAAAAATGACTAATATATATACAAAAAGTACATCTAATATTCAAGACTCTCTTAAAACAAAACAAAACAAACCTGTGTATATTTGTTGTGAGCAAGAATCACACATTCTGATCTTAAAAAGAAAAAAAAAATCAACCCAAAATCAAGCAACAAGACCCATTGCACGTGTAATTTAAGATGATGCTTTTTGCTAAGCCCTAACTACTGCAGCAGGCAAAGGTTATGACTAAAGCAGACTTGCAGGTCTTCAGATATATTTGAACAAAGTGTGCGAAGGCCACTGTGTGTTTATAAAGCACTGTGCATTGAGGGAACAATGGAAAACTCACCTTGACCTTAATCACGCATGCCTTACATACCTAGGAAGAAGGTCAGGATTAGAGGAAAAGGTCTGCTGTAGTGGTTTTGCTTATTTTGCAGAAAAGACCCCAAATCAGCATAGTATTCTCTAAAGTGTGAGTTAGATTTAAGGTGGGGGAGGAAGAGGCACTGTGGAAATTAAATAATGCAAATAAAGTCTGTGGAAGCCATTTTAACTGTGCAAATAAAAGCCTCAATATAAGTAGTAATATCTACAATCAAATAGTGAATGTCCATAGTGTTCAAAAGTCTAATTCCATCAGTATTCCATGAATGAAAACCTTAATCTCTATCTGAACTTTGTGAATAAACAACATTTTTGCCTAAGAATAACTTTCATTTTCATTCCATTTTGTGAACCACTGTTTTGTCTCAAGGTCTTTGCTTTTCCCATCTTTGATCTGTCGCTCCTCTTTCCGAATTCTTACAGCGTGATAGCGGGGGACACTGTCTTCGTACCTGGAACGCCGGAAGAACCCGCACTGGGCAGAGAAGGAAAACAACAGTTTAGGTGGAAGTTGCTGCCAAAGTATTACAACTGTAGAGGCAGTAAATTCTTCCTTCACACCAATAATCAGGTAAGAAAATTGAAAACACAGTTATGTAGGCCAAAAATGTAGCATATATAGCTGTAAAAATGTGAGCCAAGAGGTCTGCATTAGCTGTCAGCAGCAGTTAAAGACAAAGGGCATGCTCTGACTATCCATGCTAATCAAATCCCTTAAAAAGATTCTCTCCACTACAAAGCTGTTCATTCATCTAATGAGCACATTTACTGCTACACACAGGAAAGCTGCTTATCCTGAATCAAAGGTAGGTATGTACTTCAGTGTCTTCCTGTATGGTGACATGAATTACCCTTAAGAACCTACAGAAAGATTTCCAGAACATTCAAGAAAAGCTACCCTAAAGGCATTGTTTTCCAAAGCACCATTTCAGCTACAGTCACCTGAACTAACTACACCTATGCTGTATTAGAAACTCGAGTCCTGCTTACTTTGCCATGGGAAGTCACCCTGGATGAAATCTAGAACAGCTTATTTGTGCTCTGCAATTTTTTATTCAAAGCTGCTGTAAAAACTGATTTGAAATATCAAGGAATGGACTGAAATTAATTTTCAAAACAAAAGGGAGCTATGGCCAAAATATTACAAAGATGATGACTGGTACACACTCAGCTTTACATCCTTTTGGATCACTGAGGTAAAGATTCAGGTTAAGAAACATTCTGCCATTCAGCTATCATTAGATACTGCTAGGGGTAAGAAAATACTAAAAAGTGGGCAAGGCTTTGTTCATAGTATTTAGGGTCCTGGCCTTTTTGGTTCTGTTTGGTTGATGGTTTGGAGTTTTTTAAATATTAGAACTTACATGGAACTGAATTTAAAAAAATTACAGCGAGCAAAGACCAAGTCTTTCTTGTTTCATTAAACAGTGTTTTGACATAATTCATTCTGAATTCCTCCTCACTCCCTTGTCCCAAGCATCACTTATAGATACAATGTACATGCATGTAATATCTTAAACTCAATAAAGGTTGCTGGAAGCATAAATCATCATGCATCTTGTAGCTTCAGCAAAGTGTGTTCCTAGAGAAGTACACCATAGAACTCAAATAAAACAGATGTTTCCACAAACCCTTCTCATTGTCAGTAACATGTACCTTTCAGCATGCACTAAAAGTTAGTCAAGCAAATTTATATATTGTCCATGTAGTCTTATCTTCACATCTTAACTCTACAGTGTTGATTCCCATCTTGCAAGCTTAAATACTTACTTGTAATGTTAAAGCATAAAATTAAAAAAATGCTAAACCCCATTGCAACAGATCACCACATTTTTAAAAGAAATAAATAAGAAGCATTTTAGGCCAGAGTAAACTCCTGTGTGTGTTCACATGCACAAAAAGCTGAAAATCTGTCAACAGGAGGAGCAAGCAAGTACGATAGCTTGAAATCCAAAAGTTAATAGAACATATGCAGAAAAAGCTTCAGTTAGCCACTGCAACCATAGCATGTGCCAGAGCTAGAAATTTAAAAATATCATCAGTTACCAATTACAGAAGTAGATCAGTACTATGCATCAGAAGTAAGCCTCTCTTTATCAGATGGCTGAGCATGGATCTCAGCCTTGTGATATGTGGCATCGTAATGATCTTTCTTATTTCTCTTGAAGAAACCACACTACAAGGAAGCAAGGTATTTAGTCAATTTTTGTGGACTGGAAGAAGTCAAACCTGTTAAAACTGACTTAACTCTGTGAACTGTCTTTCCATTATCCCTTCACAGGCCAACCAAAAACAAAAGGGGAAAAAAAAAAAAAAAACCACAAGAACTTACCTGTTTCTAGATTGGAGAACTAACCTGATCTATAAGAACAGAGTAACCTGAGTTATTAACAGAATAACCTGAGAATATTATTTTAGGGGCATTTTGATAAATTTGTAGGCAATCTGTCAGGGACTTTTTTTTTTAAGAAAATCTACAGTAAATTATGTCCATAGCAAGTAAAGGTGGCTGTGAAGAGCAGAAAGAAGCCTATGCAGAAACCTGTTTGTGGGCTAGTGCACAGGACAGGCAAAACCACAAGGTGTAGAACAAAACCAGGTACTGCTTTGACCTCTTCAATACAAGCTTTTGTCATAAACCAATGATGGATCTGTCTTTGCAGTACACAGCACAGTCTGTGGCATCAAAAACAGCATTTTACACTGTGTATGCATGTGAAAAATGGGTGTCTTTTCATGCACAGTAAAACCTTCTACTATCCCATAATAGCAAATGCTAACTGCCTCCACCTGTAAAAATTAAGAATAAAAGGATTGCTCTGTTATACCTGGGACCACAAAAAATTGGCATTTTTACAGAGGTCATTAGAAAAATAGGTACTTTGATTTTTCTTTTGCAAATAGTTAACCTTTTGTTATACCTCCTTATTCCTTTAAGATTTCTAAGATAAAAAAGCAGTAATACAGAAATTCACCAGCATACTTGGATCTGTATTAGTACTGTGCCTTTTGGTTATTTTCATCTGCTATCAGTTTAATGGTATTTCTGATGTTACAAGAACAGAGCCCTCCTGAAACATTTGTTAATAGCTCTTGTGAAGTTTTACCCCTAACTGCAGAGGCTCCCATTAGCTGTACCCATCTGTATCAAACTATGGCCTCTGAACATTTGTCTCAAGTTTTGTCCAGAGCTCAAAATACTTCCTTTTAAAGATGTAAAAACAGAAAAATTACATAACACGTCTGCCCATATAACCATTTTCATTCCAAACAGTGCAAAACTAAGAAACTGACAATGTATGATTTGTGCAGATTTGCCCTATTTTGAGTCCCAACTACTTATTCATTTCCTTAATTAGTTTGCTATCTAGTCAGTTATAGACCATAAATTAAAAAATAGCCAGATGAATAAAAGCTCACCTTCCATAGTAAGAATACCAACAGTGCAAGCATGAGTATTCCAGCAAGGATAGCCACGAGGATGATCCACCACGGAACTCCTGTATAAAGGGCTACTGGTTTTGCAGGAAATACAGTAACACGCACCTAAGGGACAGAAAACGTGCAGGTGGAAGGAGCATTTCCAAAGGTATGTATTTAATTATTAACCTGCAATTTAGAGTCATATCTCTTCTCTAACAAGATGTCTTCTACAAAATGCTTTTGGAGAAAAAGTTCCTACTGGTATAATTTCAATACAGTAATGAATTCTTCCAACCCCACTAAAAGGTAAAAATTATCAGTAATTCAAAACTCAGTTAAAAAGTTAAACTTTTATCCAGTTCTGTTTTAAATTTGTTTCATTCCTGGTCTTTGGATATAAGCTAGAACAATGACAAGCATAACATAGATAGCATTAAACACTGAACCTACCTGAGCAACTTCATTTGTGAGTTTAACGTTCTTAGCTGCAGCAGGAACACTGATAGAAGCCCTAACAAGAATGTCAAGGTAATTCATTTTGGAGTATTCCTGTTCCAAAATAAAATATGAATATTAGACACAGAAATGGAAAGAACTCTGACCTTTCAAAAATGGCAGGTAAGAGAACTTACCTCTAAGAAAGTACTGTTCCACAGTCTGGAGCGCAGCACAATAGATGCCTTGCTGTCTAAACCCTTCAGGGGACACTTTATGTCCACACAGCGTGCATTCACATTGCAGCTCTGCAATTAAAGATTTCTGCACGTCAGTAAGATCACATCCTCACAGATTGTTTAAACCTCACCCCAAGATTAAAAATTGGATTATATGCATCATACTTACATACAAGAACCACTATCTGTTTGTACTGACAGCAATGGGAAAATACAATGAAGATGTTATTATTTGCTTATTTTAATGCTGGTAATTAATTATGCAGATATTCTTTCCTAGTTCTCTCTCACAGTAGATAATCTAAACATTCAAATTTAAGAGCATCAATACTTGGATATAAGAAAAAACCAAGGCAAAGAGAGAACTTCTTCAACTCTACCGAACTCAGAAAAGTCCTCTTTTGAGTGCAGGGGGAGGTATCTGACAAGATGATAGTTGGTGCCATATCCTTACCAAGGTCTTGTATTTTCTTTCTGAGAATAAAGATAATGCCTTGCTGTCTGTAATCTGCTTCTCTGCAACCTCACGCTTCCTTCTTGAGTTATGGGATTCCTAAAAGAAAAAAAAAAAGGTAAAAACTAAAAAGTAGTTTATCATAAGAATCTTTCAATTCATACAAACAGAGAAACTGGAGCTCTGTGTTTTCTTCTTCCAAAATCAGCACATGACTGACAACATTATATATCCTTACTTACTTACATTTACTGCTAAGAGTGGAGTTGGGACAATTACTAAAATTGGAGAGTACCTAAAGAAAGGCCAACTGACTATTTTCTTTAATAAGACAAGGGGAGGTTTAGATGTATAAAGCTTTCAATGCTAATTCCATTTCTGTTCTAAATAAAGCCTAATAATGGTACTATGCTAAAAGAGTAAGATTGTGCTAAGGTCAGTAGATAAAGGGTTTTTTAACTGTATATTAATTACATTCACTGCACAACTCACTAATACAATGATCTAACAAAAATGGGTTTATGTGCATGCAGTTTTAATGGTGGAAAATAAAACTCCCATATGATCTTAAGATTATACGAACATAGAAAAAAAAGGCAGCTCAAGTTTTAGGAAAAAGATCTTGCTTAGATAGGCACAATCCAGGGCTATGAAAATTGCTTTTTATTATATTTGTTGTAAATAAATAAATTTAAGTTCAAGCCTTTTGTCTTTAAGAAAAGCACATGGAATGCCCCCAGGCTGGGAAGATGTTTACAGTTATTTATTGGTTTTTGAGTAAGAACTCAGATTTTTTTATTACTGAAGAGATTTCAATAATGCTGATAAAATTTGTTAGACCAATCAGCAGTTTCATCCTGTAGAAGAGCATGTGACAGCCAAGCCCACTGCAAAAACAGTCACCATGACACAGCAGCTATCCTTTGGCATATTAGCCTCATTAGCTGTTATGAAGCCTCCTAATAGGCTTAATCATTGATACATTGGTCACATATTGTGCTTGTGAGCTTCTTAAGATAAAAATAAATCCCTCTGGAAGCAAGCTCTGATGCCCTGCTCTCACTTGCTATGGGCTGCTTTTATGTTGTACCAATTCATGAACTGAAGACAACATAACCTACTGCAACACGCAGACTGTTGATTTCATTCTCAGGTTGACAGGAGACTTTTTCCAAGCCTTTGGAGTCTATTTTCATCAAATAAAGCAGCCATTTGCCATTACTAATTTCTTTCGGCCATTGGATGTCCAGGGAAGCAGTACCAAATGTTTTCAGTGGTCTGCCCAAGTTGGTTACCTGTTAAAACAAACATTCTTTAAACTGTGAAATACTTTTTAGAGGGATTTTCTTAAAAACACTATTGACTTAGACAAGCTTTAAGAATGCAGCTAAAAAGAAATTTAAATCAGATGAAAGGCAGTCAAAGTAGTATAAAGACAAAGCACATACTAAAACTAGCATACCTGGATATCAAATAAATATATTAGGTTTAAACATATAAGGATTAGAATTCCCTAACAACTTTTAGTTCATTTTTAGAAATCTGTTTTCATGTAAAACAACTCCAGTTTAGAGTTAACAAATCAGTCGGTTACATAAATGAGGCAAACTGCAAGTTTATGAGGAACACAGAGAACGAGCTTTTGCACTTTTAAGTCTGGAAGTTTTTTCCCAACCTCTTTTTTACTTGCTTAGTGTTACTGATCACTATAGCAAGTTCTATATCAGATATTCTAACTGCTGCTGCTATAATTCATGCATGCAGGTACAGAAAGAAGGATTGACAGAGATGGACTTTAATTTCTCTTAGTCTCCTTGAGGTCTTGCGCAGAAGACCAAGACAGTGAAATAGACACACACATTCACAGTGGCTCTCACAGCATCTCCTTGCACTGGCTCTGTCCTCAGCCCATTCCTGCTGCCTGTGTGTATCAGCCAATGCCTGGGCAGGCCCCAGGCAGGTTCTGATTTAACTTTTGTTCCCTCCCTGCAGGGGCTCTTACGCCATACAACTCAATGTGCATGAACTGCTCCACAAAAGAAGTGTCCAGCCAGCCTCAGGCCACTTCCTCAAAACATGATCATAAAACATCAAGGCCTAAAGAAGCTCTAGTCCACAGTCAAACTGCATGTTCTGATCAGGAAGTCAGGATTTTGGGACAAAGAAAGCAAACTTCAATACAGCAACTTTTCTAAGTATTCATAGGCATAAAGCAAAAAGCTGTGCATTCAATTAAAAGCAGCTGTTGACATTAATCTAAATTACTCACTCTGAATTCATACTCTATGAGGTTTCCAATATCATCTTCAGATTTCATAGCACTCTCACCAATGATGTTACCTCCGAAATGTACCTGAGAAGGCTTAGCAACTCTGTTCAGGTGGGGGTAGGAAAGGAGAATAATCAGATTTTAATGAGTCTGTAGCAAAACTGTCCCCAGACCCCCCAGTCTGTCATGCTTTCAACACTTACCCAGTGACTGATAAAAGCAATTCAAGAACCACTTTAGCACTGGCTGTAATTGGAGTCAAATCAACCTGTGTGCTTGTTCTACAATGAAAAGGAAACAATGGTGTTTATTTTACTAATTTAGTGGGTTTCTCTTTACTATTAAATTACTTGTGTGAATCAAACAAATTAATTCACAATATTGCCAACTGTATATCAAAGCATAGTGCAGGTACATGCACACAAAGAATCCTTACGTTTCCAGCTTCAGGTTAATGTCCAAGTCTGTTGTATCAACATTAACTTTAGTGGTACTCAAGATCAGATAAAAGGTTACCTAAACAACAACAAAGAAAATGAAATATATATCAATATATCTTCTAAAGAGTTCATATGAAATTTTACAGAAATGCACTGTTAAGTTCTAGAGTTAAAAAGATCCAAATCAAATTTCCAGTTGCAAAACACAGAAACTTTGGATGACTGCAGTCAGGAATGAGATTTTACAACTTGAGTGAAGTTCAACTTACATTAGAATTTCTTTTGAATGGATTTCCAAGTTCACACTCGGCTTGAGAACCATTTTGGTTAGCACCACAGGTTAGCTGTTTTTCCTGATTAAACAGAATACATTTATGAATAAAAATATGCTGAAAATATCTTAAATTTTTCAGTATTTTCTCTGTTAAAAATACTTACAGGATAACCCCTCATCTCCCTGAACGCAGAGTACGTCAGACTGTCTGGAAAAGTTGCAATTAGTTTAGCTTCATATGCATCTTCACCATCGTTTTGTGGATTTTTTACATCAGATGGATTGTTTGTCACTGTTATTTCCAGGGCAATATCTTTCTGGTCTTTCAGAACAAGCACTGGCATGCCATTTTCACTGCAGAAACAGAATATAGAGGGTTGTGTGCGTTAGGAAAACAAATGTGTATGCAAGGTTGCTCCTTGTTATGGTTTATCCAAATAGAATTTCCTCTTATTAGGGGACAATTGTGGTAAAATTATGAACACATGGATCGTCAGAGGTTTTCTTCCCCAGACCAGTATTTCATCTCTGACAGTGGCCAGCAGTTAAGAGGACAGAACAGACTGACAAATCCCTCAAGTAATCAGGAGTTCATAGTATTTCTGAACCAGTACTTGCATCTGGATTTTCTCCTTTTTGCATCTTGCATTCGGATTGTCTCCAAATCAATCTACTGACCTGCTTTTTTCTTTTAAAGTGTACACGGGTTTGGCTTCCAGGTGTGGCACTCACTGCTAAAGATGTCTGACTGCTGACAGTAAATGAACATACTTTCTTCTGCTTGTTTTACCCCTGTTCTAACTTCACTGGGCCTCCGGGAAGGAGGGATGCAGCAGGGTGCTGTGGGCATGTTAAAATGAAACGATTACTCAATTTCTCTTTAACTGCTTCTCTTGGGCAATTAGACTATATCAAGTTGTCATATGCACAGTCAAATTTCATCTGCAGAATAATTAACAGTGTCACACAATGAACTACTGCAAGGGTGGTTTAGGATCTCATTTCTCCAGGCATTAGGAAATTTTTTCTTTTAGTCCACACCTGCACTATTGTGGCGACTTTGTATCCATTTGACTCTGTACCATTTTTCTTCTCAAGCTCATCCCCTCTTCCCCCTTTCCTCACCCTGACAAATCAATACTTCTACTAAGGGCTGCATTTTCCAGAGACAGAACACAGCTGCTTTCTTTCCCAAAGTCCTCTCCTAGAAGTTCTTTTAAGCACTTGTTAATAATTTGAACTTTAGAAATGCATTAATCAAGACTTACAGTGGTAAATAAGTAAGCCTGTCTTCATTTCCCTCTCTTGTACAAAAGCGGTACTGAAGCTTAAGATTGCTGTGACATTCATTGTCTTCTCCACATCCTTCTTTTAAGAACTCCACCTAAATAAAACCAAATCAATTTTACTGCCTGACATACAATAGTAGCTTAAAATTAGATTTTTGAAGCACATTGAATAAAGCATCTACATGGAACTCACAAGGCACTTTCCTGGACAGTTCAGATTTTAACCAGACTTTTAATTCTTGCCTGTTGCGTTTTTCTTTGTGAGGTACAGCCCTTGATGCAGGTAATTTAGAATTTTAAATGTGACTAAAAAGAAGAGTTGGATAATTCTAAGTGAGAGGTACACTTCTAATGAGGTCATACATCTTCAAGTCTGATTCTTCAATAAGCATTGAGGAAATGCCAGGTTTTAACTGATACAGTCCCTCTTTTTATGTCACTCCAGCAGTCATTGCTCAAATGCTGTTACAGCATCCTAACAGTGGAAGAATTAGAGTGTACATAATCTCGTTATGTGGGACAAGTGTTCACAGCAGGAGACAGTGGATTTCCATTTGTAACCAAAGGTACATTTCCTCCTAAATTTGTTGGGGAGAGGGAAAAAACCTAGCAGGTATACCATCTTCACTTTTGTTGCAAAAGAAACACAGGATCTAGTTCATAACATGCTGTAACAAGTTCAGAACAAAATATAAAATAATAATCCAACAGTTACATGTCCAGTGCCACCCCAGTTATTTTCTTTGGACATAATTTAGTTTTCTACAGTCTTTAAAATTCAGTTATTTGTAGAAGTACAGATTTATGTGAATATGTGATATCAAAGGCTTACTTTTGCTGTCTCTGTTTCAGATTCATTTGAATTTAGAATTGGTGTAAGATCTGGAAGTGCACTCTCTTTTCTCTTGGATGGTGAATCCAGGCCAGCAATTTTAACAGTGACTGCTATTGGAATGGGACGTAGCTTATCTTTAATTTTTTCCTGTTAAAATATTTTAAATTGCAGAGTTAGTGTTCAGTGCAGAGAAGAAAAAAACACAAAGATGAGCTTTTGATACTATATATAAATCCAGCATTTTCTAGACATGTGCAAGAACACAAACAGCCTGTACTTGCTGTCCTTTTTTTTCCCTCTGGCTTCCCAATCCGATGATTTCTCTCACTATTAAGAATTCCTAGGAACCACAGATGGTAATCGAGGCAGGTGAAATTCACACAGCTACAGTAAAATAACACACTGGAACAGGCTGGATGGGGCTCTGAGTAACATGGTGTAGGAAAAGCAGTCCCTGCCCATGGCACAGAAGTTGGAATTAGATGATCCTTAAGGTCCCTTCCAACCCAACCCATTCTGTGATTCTGCTCTCTTCATAAATTCAAGCTCTTTAATCTGTTGTAGTCAAAAGCAGCCTTGGAGGCTAACTCATTCCAGCTGAGCCACAGAGAGGGAATCTGTTCAGTCTCTGGAGCAAGACCACCTTTAAGCACCACTCTAGTAGCCAAGTCAAGAAAGCACAGACCAAGCCTTCTTGCCCTGCCCATTCATCCACTCCAAAACCCAGGGGGTAAAATTTTTTTCCTAAACAGTCATACTACAAAATTCTGTAACACTTATTTCTGTTGGAAACAGCTTACCATTTTTGACAGTTAGTCCCTCTCTATTGTTCTAAATTAGTTCAGCTCTATTGGCCTCCAAAGCATGCTGCAGTGGCTACACAAGAAGGGCAACAAGAGGAAGCAGCATGTGTGCAGGGAAGAGTAAAGTACTAAACTATGGTGGGTTTCTGGTTTTGAAGCTTTATATTTTATATGACTTTAAAATTATAAACAAAGTTATATGCAAAAGTTCCTTCCGTAATGCTGCAAAATAAAGAGCATTCTTTTATTTTAAATGGATCTAAATGAAACAGAACTAAAATCCTCTCCCATACCTGCAGTATAAGCTTTGTGGTCACACACTCCCATGCATTCTGTCCTCTCAGGGTTGTACTTGCAGTGAACTGATCAGACGAGTGGTCATTGAAGCGCACCCTGGAGGGCAGGCCTAGCTGCCGCCTCTCATTCTCCACTTCAAACGTGTAGTTGATCTCTGTGGAAAAATAAAGTCACAATTTAAAAAAAAAAATCATTTCCATATTTAAAAGAACTTTAATTTCACCAGGTATGATCTAACAGCATTATTCTGTAAGAATGTTCCAGCCAGTGCAGGGCTTTACAAACTGGTTTCAGTCATTTACAAAACTTTCTCCATGTCAGTTTTGTCCTGCCACAGTTGAGGGCCAGGTACCCTGTGCGTGAATGTAAAGAGAATTTCTAAACTAAATCCTGTTACTCCCGAAGTAAACCGTTCCCTTGGGGGCATGCGGGGCTGCTGGGGGAGCTGTAATTGCTGTGTGCAGCCGGCAGAGGGCTGAGGTACCCACGGTAAATACCCCGAGCTCTGCTGTGGGGTTCCAGTTGGGTCCCAGATGAGAGTCAGCACGATGCTGAGGTCAAGGTACACAGTTAATTTTAACACGGAAAGCAGACGCGTGACTAGAGCTGTCTAGTTGTGTGCTAAGGCATGATTTGCTAGCTCTGAACTTGGTGCATCTTTGAATGATCACTTCACTGAGCTAATTCAGTGGTGCACAGATGGCACAGCACTGAGTGTGCCAAGGCACTGAAAGCTGCAAGCACTTGACCTGCTGAAGGACCAGAACTTCATTCAGGCACATCCCCTGGATTTTAAAGTCACTGAGAAACTCAAGACAGCACAGGAGAAAAAGGAGCATTGGGCTTAAAATTCTTCTCATTTCCTCTCAGAATCCTACATAGTTCTCCAAGAGGCAAGTAACAGCAGCATAGCAACAAATGCTTTACATTTTTGTGGCACAATCTAATAGTAGCCCAGTCTTCCAGTCTTCTCCTATTAATGTAGATTTTGTTTCAGTTACTAATTTCCACATAGCCATTTTCATGAACACAAGACAGGTTTATAGGGGAAGCCTCCAATAAGAAATAATATTCACTAAGGATATATAAAATGGGCTTTTAAAACTATTCTCTAAAGCAGCATTAACCTAGAGAGGCAAAATGGATTGGGTCTGCATAGCAGCCATTTGCTCACTAGCAGTTTTAATACTTAGCTTCAGTTCAGTCTGTCATCCACAGAACAGCTTAACACACCAGCATGACTCTAAATACAGACTATGCAGCAGCTGAGCTTAGCACTGAGTCACATTTTAAATTTGACAGTCACTGTCTGAGTCACTATAATTTGAGTAATATCTTTCCATGATAAGCTCTAAAGAAAAAAACAAAACCAAACCATGTGACAAACAGATCAAAAATATTTATTTTCAGAACTTACTTATTCTTGGATTTAAATCTCTGGGGTTTGCAGTATATTTAAAACATGCTTTCACATCCATCCTGTAAAAAGTGCCAAGAAATTAGTATTAACTTTAATAAGGCATGGTCCAACTGAATGAAAAGTTTTAACAGTGCATTGACTGATCTTATCAGTCTTATGACTGTGGTATTTGCTGCTTACTAGACTGAATTACAAAACAAGAAAAAATGGTTACTAAGCAGTTAGAAAAATTTTCTAGCATTTGCTCTTACGTCTCTACTCAAGATAGTTATTCAAGCCAAGATACTTCTGTTAAAAGTCTGAAGTGAAAAAGTGACATTCATTTTCAAAAACAGACATTATGAACAGAATAAATTCCACACCTTGTCTTTAGCACAGAAGCCATAAGAAATTCAGGAAGTCAAAATGATCATATGCAGATATATTTGCTTAACCTGCATGACTTTCATATCCCTTTACTTTAACACCATCACTGAATGAATTTTTACAGTAGAAAACTCAATACACCAAGGCTTATGATAGAGTAATTTTTTTTTCATTTACCTTATTTCACCATCGTCCTCAGGGTTCTTTTTCTTTAGATCAATTCTGTCAGGCTGTACTGTAATGTTTCTGCTAATGCTTATCACAGGCCGAGATCTTTGTTTGGGGGAAAAATGGGGAATAAAAAGAAAGGGTGAAAAAAGAAGTTTTTTTCTGTTAAGATTACTTAAATAGTTCATGTGAATATCAGACTCCCTCCACATCTCCATTGACTGGCAACAAAGAAAGTCCGAGAAGCACAGAGTTTGGCTTTGATACTGGTTAGAAGAAAAAAGGAAACTATTTAAAGCTAAGCAGAGCAAAGGTCACAGAGAATGACTACAGATCCTGATGGGGAAGCAGGCTACACTAATGTGATGTTGTCGTTTTACAGACTTATGAAAAACAGGTAATTCAGTGGTGCTTTCTACCCCAGTAGTAATTTAGCCCCGTGAACAACTATAGGTACTACAATTCATTCACGTTCACGTTCACAAGAGCTTTAATATGAAGCCTGGGTGGCTGCAGGGAATGATGTTTTCATTTCCTGATTCCTCTGCATGTAGGCTGTAACCATGCTTCTGCCTGTCAACTCTTCCTTTCTCTTCCTTTTTTGGAAGCGAGAAGACATTTCACATGAGCAAATGAAATGAGCTGATCCTGTTCTCATCAAAGCATCTAAAGGTTGTTTAAAATAGCTGGTAAGCCACATCCTCCATTCACAGGGCTACTCCTTTCACTGTCTGTCACCTTAAGAGGTTTCTGTTCTCACCTTGGTTAAAGTTTTTGTCCTGCCCTTATCAACAAAAGATTAAAGCTCCTTTTGAGTAAGCAGAACACTTAATACTAACTCACTCCTCTACCACCTACTCTGTTCTCTTCCACAAGCCATGTGAGTTGCTTTTTTGGGTGCTGTTCTAGTGTATTTAAGAACATTACAATTATGTACTTAGATACTGAACACTTTAGAGATGGGATCGTAAATTATAGGAAAGGCTCTTCTGTCAGAAAAGTAAAGTTGTTTGTCCCGTATCTGAGATAACCAGTTTTGGAGTTCCTGCTTCTCCTTCTTTGGGACCTGACCAAAGACCTGAATTGGATGCAGCATTCACAGTTCTGATGCTGAGACAGTCCTCTTCCTGCCCATTGCTAGTGATTCAGCTTAACAGTACATTAAATTGGAAAAAAAAAAACAGAGGTCTGTAAAAGACTGTGACTTCATCCCTAATTAAGGCATGTGCTACAGAAATCCCAAAGGATTTTAGCTGCAGGGCTTCCTCACTGTTTCATGGACCCTAGTGCAAGCTCAGCAACGCCGTGTGTACCTCACTGGTTTGGATCCTCAGCTACAAAAGTGGGGGTTGGTTCTGTTTTGCTCTATCTTCAATAAAGCACAATTATATAAAAGCAGCAGTTAAGTAATTCCTTAAGGAGAAGTTATCACCCTTAAATTCCATTAAAGGACACAGACATACAAGTTAGAACAGGGCAAAGCTAAGGTGCAGGTACACTGCCCACATCAACACCCTACAGGAACTGTCCACACTCACCCTCTTACCCTGTATGATTACAAGGCAGGCTCTCAAGGGGAGCAGGGCAATAAAGTAACAAACCAATTCAAGGAATCCCTGCCCTTCCCCTCCCCCTGCCTCCCCCCCAGATTTCCGATTTCTAGTAGGAAAAGTACACTCAAGGCCAAATAGCTTTCTGTTACTTCTAAGCAAATTGTTTTTAACCAACTACAACAAAAGCCCTGGTGTAATCAGTTAAGGTTCTGTATATAATACCTGTACACATTTACAGAATCTGACAGGGAACCAACAGCAACATCAGGGTAGGAATTTTTATCCAGGTCCATGTTTCCAGCAATAGAATAACCAAAGAAATTGGTGTTTGTTTTTTCACCATCAAGAATCTAAAGAGCAAACAGATTGAGGGAATTCAGGCATTTTAAAAATGATAAAAGTGGAATAAGTAATAAGCCAACATAACTGTCTTATGGCCAGAGAAAAAAAGAGAGAAGAGATACAGTGAAGTAGGACCTGTGAAATAGGACCTCTGTGTTTAGTTCAGCTAAAGGACACTGAAGTGCCAGGATGATTTAGTTTTCTTCCAGGAAGTTACTTTGCAATTGCAATGAGTACCAGAAATTGCTCATCTGCAGAGAGCTTAGTTCATCTTTATTTATAGTATTTATGGACTACAGACACTTGAACCAGAAAAAGTATCCTATGAAGTACTTGACCAATATTCTAGGGAGTATAATCAAGTTCCATTCCCACCTTGCAAATGGGACACAGCGGTCCTCAAAAAAAACCATAAACGTTACTTAAGAATAAAGTGAAACAGTTGTAGTGAAAGAAAAAACAAAGAAATTAATTATGTTCAAATCACCAGATTTATTTTAAAAAACCCCAGAATTTATTTAATCTGTGCAGTTTTTTCCTTCTGCACATATTACTGGTGGCAAAGGATAGCCCCAGAAATAAAAATACATACTCATATCAAGAATACCTAATCTTTCTGGTCAGCAGTGCAATCTTTGAAGGGCCCTGGAACTCTTCTGCATACCTACCACCCCAATAATGGTAATGGAAAGGGAGATGATGGATAGCCCTCTCATTCCTTTACTTTTGTTCAAGACTAATTATACAGTAAGGTTATTTTATTACCTGTGCTGGTTTTGTATTTATTCCGTTCTTGGATCCATGATAAATGTATACTTTGCCAAAACCATCATACGGAGCCCCTACTGCAATATCTGTTGAAAATAAGTTGCAACATCTAAAATCAGTGTTGCTCCTTCTGCAGTGTGCAGTCACAGTAAGGGTAAGATGTTCCAAGTCTGGCATTGGCAAAAGTCTCACACATTTTTATTGTCATCGTTTTCTACTTACCTGGATATCCATCCTGATTAATGTCCCCAATATTTTCAACTGCAAGTCCAAACATGGAGTCAGTGGTTCCATTTAAGCGAAGAGGCTTCACCCCTGCCCATCTGCCTTGGCGGTTCATGTAGATGTACACAGCACCCCCGATATCCCCACTTCTGTCAAAGTACTGCGGGGCCCCAACAACAATGTCCTGCCAGCTTAGAATTAAAAAAAAAAAAAAATAAAGTAAGGCAGTGCTTTTTGTAGAAGAACTGTGAAAAATAACTGATCAGACTGTGAAGTCAAGATCAGCTGCCCAAAGAGCTGCTGAACAAAGACCAAAATGCACATTAAACTGGTTGGGCAGCAGTGGCTCCACCAAAACAACAAGCTGGTTTTTATTCCCTTGGTGACATACAAAGATTTTCTAAGGCCTTCTTTGCGTATGAGACTGGTTTCCTCTTTCTTTGTTTAATTGTTTCAATAAAACTCTTTATTAGAAAGGTAGACTCTGTCCTGATTGGTTTTCCAACACGCTAACTGTTTCCTCCAGGAAAACATGGAAGGTGGGACTTGACATTCCTTGTATTTCTACTGTGAAAAGCCAAAGCAGAAGTGAGATCACTATCCTTCATTATAAAGGCAGCAAGAGTTAACCACAGCCATACCCATCACTGTTGAGGTCCACAACAGCAACATCATAGCCGAAAGAAGAGGCCAGCCCTTCTCCTTCAAACATGTGCTCCAGGGAAAGTGCTCTCTGATTCTTCTCTTTTTTCAGTAAAACAACTGCTCCACTGTGATTGGCTCTTGGGGCACCAGACACAAAAGTCATCTCATCCTGGGAGACAATTCCTTTACCAGAGTCCAAAGAGAAACCTTTAACAGAGAAAGAAATAAAATATAAACAAACTAACAGCCTGCATTTTAATACAAAAACAACATTTCCCCTGCTATATTAAAGTGGTATACAGAAAACAAGTTCTGTCCAAAACAGTGTATACTATGGCTGGGAATTCTCCATTTCTGTTTGCACTGGTGGATGTGTATTTACAAGTCAACAATCCTCCATACATTACACTAAAGAATTCCCCCACAAAACGTGGTATTTCATTGCTCACTTGGACCTGCTTTTCACAGAGACCAAATACAAGATCATTTTTAAACATACTAGCTTAGAAACAACTACAGCTTTACCACTTGAATATAGCTCAATACTTTTCCTCTGGTAAAATCATCACAAAACTTCCTAAGTCAGTATCATTCTATTGCAATCATGCAAATTGTCCTGCACAAGCATTCTCATATGAATGATGTATGCAGTATTTGAGAATCAGCTTACACAGTAATGGTGAAACTGGCAATTTGAGTTAATGCAGCCCTAAACATGATACGTTCAAATTTAGTCTTACATATTCTTTATAAAAATCAATACATTTTAAAATACGCAAAGCCAAGTTAAAAGACTATATTGTGTATACCAATATATCAAATAAAGGCCAAAGTAGAAAACGACCCACTTGCAAGGAAGATACTAGCCAGCAGATAGGAGTGTTTCTCCCTCTGAAACAGTTTCACCACTACTGTGGAAATTCTCAATTACAGCAATTCACAGTGAGACAGTTCCAGAAAAAACTGAGCGAGTCCCAGCTGGAGGATGGATGAGAGAGTTTGGAGAAATGCAAATCAGCATTCCTCTAAAGCCTTGTTACTTTGCCATCTCCTCTTTATCTGAATTTCTGTTTTTTTCATGCTTTACATACAATGTATTTGATATGAGAGGGGATAGAGGGGAGAGGATCATGACAAAGGTCTGGAGATTATGTCTGACCAGGTGCTGCCACCTCAAATGGTCACAAACCTAAGTAGCTATTCATCATTACATCCACTGACTTGTCCACCTGTATGCTGGGAGGCAATGTTTTGTACACAAACTGATCTGGATGAGTATCAGATACAGCTGTCAAAAATAGAAGACCTATAAAAGTGAGTGAAAGATTGAAGAGAAAAAAAATAGTAGTTAAGCAAAGCAACTATAACCACATTTGCTTACTGTCTAAACAGACAGAACAGTAATGCCAAGGAAGAGCTGGGTTGTCTGGAAGTGGTTCTGATTGTGACAAATCAAGGCAGCATTTACATTTAGGAGATAAATGCATTGGTTATAATACTGCAAAAAGTTGGTATGACTGATGACAGCAAAAGGCACTGGCCTCCACAGCACTCCTCACCTTAGCCATTCATATTCCACCAGAAGATGCTATCAGTTTGTCTAACATAAGCTCTTAGGATGAATTTTACCTTTACACCCAGTAATTACTGCTGATATTTAACAGAAGTTTATGTTCTTTCTCCTGACATACATCTGGGTCTAAGTTTGCTCTCTTGACTTGCTTTTTTACTTTTTACATTAGTGGTGCCCTTCCCATTTGTTCAGCTTTCCACTGCTCACACAGAAATTCCAGTCTCAGGTTACCAAAACTGTATTTGTTGCATATGCCAAAAGCAGTGGATCAACACACCACAGAAATCTGCACTGGAACAGAAAGATTCTTTACACTTAAGGCCTTTCAAAAAATGCAGCGTAGCCTTTTCTCTGCACCAATGCAT
The DNA here is from genome assembly GCF_008360975.1 of Lichenostomus cassidix. Taxonomy (NCBI): domain Eukaryota; kingdom Metazoa; phylum Chordata; class Aves; order Passeriformes; family Meliphagidae; genus Lichenostomus; species Lichenostomus cassidix. The sequence goes on from NC_139488.1 coordinate 17,643,489, forward strand.
TTCACTGATGTACAAAAAGGTCCATTGGCCTAAGGACAGAATTCTGTTTTCCTGACTGCACAAAGAGCAAAAGACTCACCTCCTGCAACACACACACAAGTAAAATATAAACAGTATTTATGTTATGGTATTTTAAAGGTCAATAAAAGCCACTGGAGTTCTCAAAATTTGAAGAATGAAAGAATTGCACTCACCTACCAGAAGAGAAAATCTACAGTCTTAATAGTTATATCTAGAAACTCAAATTTTGATAAACCTTCTGATACCACATAGCAGAGACCATGTGACTGAGGCCGACAGACCCACGCATTGTACTGGACCATCACAGTGATTACTGTCGTTCCCTGATTCTGTAGGTCCTCATCACAGCTCTTGAATCTCACATTACAATGGCAGCTTTTCTAGGTACCTCAGCAGTATCATACATCTTACATTTACAACTGTGTAAGATGATAAATGGCCCATAAATGTGGAGGGAGATGTGAATTATCCAGAACAGTTAACATTTTACAGGGTCCACAATGAAAGATCTGCTCCCATTTCGGGTCATCACACCAGGCTGGGATCAAAAAAATTAAAGAGGCCTAAAGAGATTTACCACATGTACTTAATCCTACCTAAGTAACTGTTAGCTGGAACAGGAACTAGATTCTTATCTTGGCGGCTCTCATCACCAACTTCGTAAGGCCCATCATCAAAGATACCCAGATCATAAAATGTCTGATTCTTTTGCTCTGCACGAACCACCCCTGAAAAAATGAAATGATAAAATAAAAGCAAATGAATGGTAAGCAAGAAAAATAACAAATAAATGCTCCCAACTTATATTAACTATGATGAATGACACAGTGACTGCTGTTAAAATGGGACAAACACAGAATAGTGCACTGGGTTAGAGTGTTCTCTCTCTGTTCTATATGTGTGCCAGAAGCTCACACTGCTCTACAGAGAAGCCATACAATGATCTGGAAAACATGAGATACTAAGGAAATTCTCAAAAAACACATTGAACCAGTTTGGTCAGAAACCACCCTCATCCTGTATTTCTTAGCCTTATAAAGCCTCTCAAAAAAGAAATACACAGGAATTAAAAAAAACCCCCAAAAAAATACAGTTCAGTATGACAAACACCAGTAATGTATGTAGAAACGGTATTTAAGGGGAAAAAAGCTATTGTTCAATAAAATGTGTGCTTCCCTTTTATCAACTGGCATAATTAATGTTTTGGCAAGCACAAACACATTTTTCCATTATACAGAAGAGTACTCTTAGGACTGTCCTAGCACTTCTCTGCAATTAAAGTAAAATGGTGTCTGCACTCAGTATGCTGTTTCGGGTTGGTCAGATTTTGTTGACAGATACGTGGAAGATTAAGTTTTCACTAAAGTATACCTTGTGCCAGAGCTTAACGCGCTGATTTTGCACGGTTCATACACCAGGCACAGGTGTAGGAGGCGGAAAAACGCAGTGGCTGGAGGATCAGATGTTCTCAAGAGGAAAGTATTTACAGCTGTTGGTGTAATGAAGTTTGATGGGAAAAATCACTTCAAGAGATGGAACTGGCCATTTAGGTGCTTCTGGATATAAACTAACAAAAAATATCTAGGGTTTTTTCCCCTCTAAATTTTGGAATATCTCTTAGAGTACTTGGCTGTTAGAAAGATTATCCATGAAATTTTACATGGACATGCATGGATTTAGATATGAATATATGTTGTATTGCTGTTATCTTCCTGCAACCCTCCAGTATTAAGTTTGGCAAGTACTACGTTCCACAGACTTCACAAAGAATAAAGGGGAGAAATACTGCAGAATGAACGAAGAGCTCAGCAGCTATCTAACGTGTTCAAATGCAGAAAAAAGGCTGGTCGATTAACATATACAAATTCAGTAAATTGTTCCTGTATAGAAGTGTCCATGTAAGCCCTCAATCCCACCATAAGATTAAGACTAATAAAGGGAAAATTTACTGTACATACGTGCAAAGTTCCATTATCTATTTATAAATACACTCAAAGATACTTGAAGAAACTTCAGGAAAGGATTGTGATACAGAAGTATAGCATTTTGTGAAAACAGGGTAAAATCATTACATCCCTATTACCTCCTCTCCCCTTAAAAATAAAGAATTGAAACTTTGGATGCAACCTTTGAGAGCAATCTCCAAAAGGAAATGGGAAGGGAAGGCAGGAAGGAAGCCAAGTCATACCTTTCCAGTTGTAAGTGCCTGGGGCACCGAACACAATATAGTGATAGTCTCTAGTAAAAGTAGCAGCAACACCTTGCTGACAGGAACCAAACTTCTCATGGCCTCTTAAACGACCATCACAAAAACTCCATACTCCATTATCCATATCATCCTTAATAGTGAGATCCTGGCTCAGCACATAGCACCTTCCAATGATATCCCGGGTTTCCTGCACTGTGTTTACATACTGCCTTTTCTCATAGCGATGTGCACACGTCTGCAAGACAGAAGAAATAATGGGTGATGTTTCTGTGTGTCGTACACAGGTCATCAAAGGTGGCAGGGCTCCTGTAGCAGTCCTTCATGCTACCAGTGCTCTAAGTCACCCTGCAGACACACCTACAATGCAGAGGCCAACGCTTCCTATGGGCAACACATAGGAAAGTTCGGGCATCTACAGATAAAAGTCAAAGAAAGCCTGCTTCATGGTCAATGAAGGCCACATGGTTAAATCCCTAAAGGCCTTCCTGATACCCAATCCCTCTCTTTCAAGAAGTGAGGAGAAAGCCACCCTCCCTTCCAAAGAAAGAAGTGGCTGTTTCCCAACAGCTCTCAAATTTTAAGGACTTACACACTCGCACAGGACACAAGAAGCTGGTTCAACCATCTACCCAAGACTATTCAGCTATTCAGAACTTGTCCCTTACAGGAAAGTACCACTAAGCAGAGACTGAAAGCTTTTCCAGTGAAGGGGAGGGTCTGCTGGATGTTCCACTTACAGGATAACTGTCACTGGGGCAGAGCTGAAGCACTAAACACATCCTGCTCCTTATCCTTTTAGACTGTCCCCTGGGAAAAGAATTCTAATCAAATATTTAATACAAAGGACAAACAACCATTGGGTTAAGCGGCGCAACCCACCAAACCATTGTAAAAAATGTGAGCAACCAAACCCCTCTGCCAGCAGTGTTTCTCGAAGAATCAGATGTAGCAGGTTGTGTGAAGAGCACAAGCATGTCAGGTTTCTTAGCTGACAAACCTTTTCTACGGTTTCTATCAAGGCCTTAATACTAGGCCAACACTCAGCTGCTACACACTTAGAACACTGCAGTACTGTCCCGCTGGACAGTGACCTTCAGGCAGCTCCCACCTCATCTACTAAGTGCATTTACCACTTACAAAAAAAGAGAAGACAGCATTAGCTGATGACTAATTATTCAGGGAACAGGACTGTTTCCATGTGCTACTCCCCCCTTTGGATTCTGAGGCAGACCAAAGTTAATACTGCCTCTATATGCTTAAACAACCAGATTCACATCCTGGAGTCACCTGCCTCCAGTTTTGGTAGCATTGACATTAATCTCCAATTAGATGGGGAAGCTTCACTGCACACCTATTTTATGATGTAGCTGGTATCCTGCAGCACCATGAGAGGTTTATTTAACTGGGAATGTTACTTTTTAAAATCTCTGGTAACTCCCAAAAGTTTTTCTCTCTGTTGAATATAAAATAGAAGAGTATCTGTATATCATATAAAATAAAGAATAGCAAGTAGTCTTACTGTAGTGCAATGACCACATTAACTCACAGGAGCTACGTCGCCAAAGTCCCTGATAAAAGCTAAGGTGAGGCTGATCATCTTGGAAAACAGGCTGGTGATAGCCTGCTACTTCTACAGCCTTACACACTATTCTTCCCTATTTCTGCAGCCAGTGGTAGGTAAAAGAAACGATGTGTGTATGACCAAAAAAAAAAGCGTACCCTTTGAAAATAAACTGTCCATCCTAGATTGTTACAAATGTCACAAAGACATGCTAACTTATAGAGAAAAATAAAGTTCTTACAACCTCAAGTGCCTTATTTTTCTAAGGTGAGATTTAAGTCTTTACCTACAAGAAATCAGAGGTGTAAACTTAGGCGAGTTACCTTTCAGCAAGCTGCACAGAAACACAGACCACTGAGAACGTTTACTGTAGACCCCAGATGTTTTTGTAAGTTAATCTTTTAACACTTACCACAACATTTCCTCCTGGCCCCTGACTTTGCACAGTTACACCCATCCATTGGTCTTCTTTACTCTCCGTCCTTGGGTCAGCTGCAGAGTATCATAAAACAGCTTCAAATATTAACATTTTACTACATTTTCTTTTTTCTGTTCTTTTTTTTTTTTTCTTGAAGCTCATGTCAGGAGAGACACTTCATACAGAACACCAGATAGTCTGCAGGTGGCAGTGTCTGTACATTTTATCCATTTTATTAAACACTTCTAGCCTATTGCTTCATGTAACATCAATTTACAAGAGTAAGAATTTACCAAGATTCAAGCATCTCATATGACCTTAGCAATTAAGCTACAACTTACTCTGATGCAAAAAGAAGTTACATCTAAATCCCTAGAAGCAGCTGTCTGATACACTGCCTCAGGAAAGGACATCAAGAAAAATCAGACAACTGTTTCAATTCAAAACAAAAGCACTAAAGAACTTACTCTCCTCATCAAATACGACACGCATGCAATTTGTATTTGGAGATGCAATGTCACAGCTGTACAGCCCTCCTGTTCTGTTGGCTTGTTGGGTTGGAAAGGCCTTTTCCCGAGGAGCTCCAACCAGCAATCTGCAGGGAAAGCAAAATTATTTAAGCAATATTAGAAAGGAGAAAGGCAACAGAATCAGGAAGTGTTTTCACCATGTTGCTAGAGATTTGACATGCCAACATTTGAAGATGGATGAAAAGCTACACCACAGCACTGCTCTTTCAAAGAAAGGTGTGAGGAGAGAAGCTGGATAGCAGTAATGCAGATTACAATTACTGAACCTGCAAGCCAGTACCTGTATTGTTATTACTGATATTATTGTTGCAATATTCACTGAAAGTGGTTGATAAAAAGTAGGTGTGTAGCAGTTTTGGGAAAATCACCTTTCTCTCAGGGCATCAAGCGGGGCATTTTTTGCCTTACTAGAAATTGTTGATAAGGATGGAAAAGTATTGTTACTAAAATGACCACAAACCTCCACAATAGTAAATACAATTGCTCTCAGGCTGTCTTCTAGTTTTACACCAGTCCTATGCCACTGTTTCCCTGAATTTAAAGGCACCTTAGTATCCCTGACCAAAGCAAGGTCCCTCCTGGCCAAAGTAAATGTTCACTGAACTGTTCCAGGCTCTATGCAAATGTGCACTCCCCATCTCCACTCCTTTGGCAGATACTTCATTTTGAAGCTGAAAATGGTTCTTCTAACAAGCCCTCCTCAGACACTGTTCTGGTAACCAAATGCAAAGGTTCTTATTTTAAACACCAAGTAAATTTATTTCTGTAGCTACTGTACACCACGAGTATTATCACAAAATCACCAGCAGGCATATTTACTTGCAAAATAAGGTGTGTAAAAAAAAAAAAAATCTCATATAGTCTGTTTCTTTGCAATGTCACACCCAGGAAGCACAGCTGCCTCTCAGGCAGCTGACTGAAACTAGTAGCAACATGTGTGCAATAGTCTGGGGAAGAAACATCATGCTCAGCTGAAAAACCAAGAACCAGAGAACAGCGTGTGAATAAGTGCAAAGCAGCAGGCGTGATGGAGGGAAGGAGGACCTGTACTGTACCTGAGACATCAAACACTCGAGAGAAGATATCCCTGACATTAGAGTGTCAAGGACAGCAAAGCTGGGACTGTAGTTGGGTGCACAAGGCTCAAAGAGGACCTCGAACACTCTTTAATGTCCAACTCTAGTTTTGTTTTGTTGTGGCAGTGGGACAAAACACACTGCTGTCCCTCAGAGAGTTATTCTTACTAAAAACAAGACTTTTATTCATATCTAACAGGGAAGGCTGGATCAGTTACAATCAGTACGTAGTTTTTCTTATTAAGAAAGTGTTCATTTGCTGTCCTTAAAGTAATGAGACTCAAAATGAAATTGATGTGTTATCAGAAAACCCACTTTTTTAAAAACACAAACTTTTATCTGTATTGTGAAACAACCAAATTTTCACCACTTCGATAGGAATGAATTCTCCCACAATCCATAATTTATGCTCCTCATGCTGAAACCATCAGGTAAAGTATTTGGCCCATACACAGGACACACAGTGTGGGTAGGGTTTGGTTTAAAGTATTTTCTCCTTTTCCCTCTGTGTGCATCTGCCATCTTTTTCAAGATGGCATCTTGAAGTTTTTAATCTTTTCATTTTTTCAGAAACATAGCAGTCATCACAAGACTGTGTAAACAACTATGATTTTAGAAAGGCCATCAATAACTTAATTTTCTAATTCTGGCAACAGTGCATTTAATTGTAATCTCTTAGAGTAATAATTCTGCAAAGCAACTGTTTCTGAGCTACTCCTGATCGGAGACTAGATACATTTCCTCCTGAGTTCTGTAACTGCCCAGGGAAAGACAGATCACTTTTTTTTTTTTTAACATTAACAACCATAACTTCAAGAAAGTAGAGGTACTGATTTCCTAACTTACAGAAATTTTTGTTACTTCTACTTTTTCATTCAAAGCTTGGGGGGTAAAAATGATGAAAATGATGTATTAAATTTAAGTTACAGAAATCAAAACCCTTTTGTTTCAACATTGTGAACAAAACTAAAAGCTTCTCAAATTTAAATACTTAATTTGGTTTCATTCATCCATCTGCATACTACTGACAGTGGTGGTGCTGGGTGAAGAAAGTTAACCCTGGTCTTTTCTATAGGATAGTGAGACTATGTCCTCTCTCTAGCTGAATGACCTTTTACAGCATATCATGATCTCAATGACAAGAGTGGATCTACTGAGCCATGAGAGAATAAACAGCGTAGCCAACATAATATAGAGTGGAAAGATCTGCCACTTGCCGTAAGATGCCCCAAACATTCAATGCCATCTCAGACACCTGCCAAGGTCAGCAGATGAAATATAAAATGGCTCAGCCTTCTAAAAAAAAAAAAAAAAAAAAAAAAAGCTTCCATCCAACGTGATCTCAAAGCAAACAGACAACCTTATTCTTCCCAACGCCCATATGCCCCATCCAAATCTTGCCTAAATTACTTTCCATTCTAAATAAAGAATTTCAAGGCAGACTTATTTAAAACCTTCCAGACTTCAAAGAACTGTTGTCAGGAATCCTGTCATTAGTCTTCAAGGTTCATCAAATACAAAAATCTTGAATTCTCTTAGGTACTTCACTGCAAGTCCTTAAAACAAAGGCTAACAGTAGCACACACTATGAGTAAGTGCTCACAAAGGATTAGATCAGTTCAGGTATAATACTATGGTAAATCCTGAAATATATTTTCAAGTAGCAACGAAGACCCATTAAAAAGTGGCACAAGTCCTTTGTACTTGTTTACGATTTTTCTGCCCTAAAGACCACAGCACAGAAGGCTAAACCTATGCCCCTGGTTTCAGCAAGACAGGTTCCTGAAGGTGATGAGGATTATAAACATTATGAGGATTATCAATACTATCAGGAATGTACATAAGAAGGTCCCATGAATCTAATCTTTGGCTGAATAAATCAAGCAAAAAAAAAAATTCTTGCCAACACACTGTAACTTCTGATAAACACAGCTGCTGTTCAGCTTGCCTACCTTTTAAAAGGTACATTTGAAAAATAAGAATTTTATTATAAAAGCCAAATTACTTAATTTAAAAATAAAAAGTGTGCACAGAACTACAGAAGTATGACATTAACTATGCATCAGTGTGATTTTCGGCATGACTGCAGCAGTACAAATGAATCAGCTCATATACTGAGCTGTGCTACGTGCTCAGCTGAATCCTTCCAGATGAGGGACACATTCCAGTCATTACTGTATGGCTACTTATTCAGCTGTGATTTAATAAAAGAATTTTAATCAAGTTTGAGCTCATTATGCCAAAATAAGGTTAGCTTTTTCTGCAGCTATGCATGTTCCATTTTAGCTTTCTCAGAGGCAAGCAAAACCTTTCTGCAGAAGGAAAGAGCTAAGGGTAGAGTGAGGGGATGCTCTTCCAGCTACCACTATCTCCTTATATTGGCAGGTGAAATACAGGTAGGCACCAGGCCTCAGTTTGTCAACTGCTGTTGACCAGTGTTACAAAAACCTAACTACAGGTCCCGTGCCCGATGAACAAACAGTCTACAAACTGTAGGTCTGGTCACATTTAAAAGAGCCAGTTGGATTCACGAACGACACGATTTATTGAATGCAACATATAACGTTCCTCTGGACTGAGGGTGAGAATGCATTAACTGCAGAGTAATTATATACAGCACTAACAGTGCCACTGCAACCACAAGCTTAATATCCTGGGTCAACACTCAGCACAGCTGAGGACACAAGGCTTACCAAACAGTGTCCCTTCTGAGGAGGGCAATGAGGATAAACCTTGTCCCTGCAATTTCAAATTCTCATCCCCTGGCTGGATGCAGAAGCAGGGTACTTTTATGTCTTATTCACAATTATTGTGCAAAGTGCTGTGGGTGGGCTTGTAGTCAAATCTTCTGTTCTTTGCGGGTACGTTTGAAGAATATTTCTTGGTAGGACGTGTACTTGGGTTTGCACAAAACATTTCTGGGTATCAGGCAGAAGAACGAAACCACATGGCCTATGCCTCATTTGACAATCCTGCCCCTAATGCCTCAGCAACACAAACCACAAGATCTCACTCTGATATCCACACTTGTACCTACAGGCCCCAAGACATATTGAGCTTTGCATTTTCTTCACTATTTTATGCTTCCAGCAACCAGTATTCAGCAAGAATAGTCAGGTGATCAAGAATAAAGGGTGTAACTTAATTTCTTTAGATGTGGCCCAAAAGTGTTGTTAAAATCCAAAGCAAAATACACCAGCTTTCCATTTCAACAAATATTACTGAATATTGAGCAGTAGAGTGCAGATTTTAAAACCCTCCCTGCTTTAATTGGTAATTCTTGAAATGTTTAGTAGGTGGCTGTGGCTCCTTCTTGGCTAATGAAAACAACAAAACTGGGAGTAGTTTCTGCTCACAGCTATCTGAACTCCCTCCAGTACTGCTCAAGAAACAATCTAGTCACTTAAAAAGGAAAGACAAAGTTAAGATGAGAAAACCATATCAAAAGAAATCCAGAAAACCTCCAGGCTCCTGGAAGTATTCCCTCACTCCATAGTGAAATTCTTTTCCTCTCTTATAGCCTGGAACTGTGCAAGGGTAACATATGATTTTCACAACATACCTCAGAGAAGAAAAATTATCAGCAGTTCATTACAGTTCTATTTTAGAATAAACACTTACTCAAAAGAAATCAAGAAAAAAGGAGGAAGATCTTCAGTGTTTTTTAAAGTAAATCCTGTTCATTGAAGTAAGGGGCTTCTATTGAGTAAATTACATTTTAATTCAATCAAATATAAAAAATACCAGAGTCTGCATTGAACTCAAGATACTCTGCTATCTCCCAAAGTTTTTTTTCATTCCTTAAATTCTTTCCTTTTCCATGGTATCTTCTACCCAAACGAGGCACCATGTCTTTGCCAGCCTTTCTTTAAAAGCAAAAGCAACACATCAGTAGTGCCTGCTCTGAGCCTTAACAGACTGGAGTAGAAATCATGAAAGTGTTTCCTGGGTAAAAAACCATTAACCATTTCCACATATAGGTGAAATAAAATAGTCACTGGTGTGAGTAATTTCCAATTTTGCAGCCTTCACTGAGCACAAGTATCCAATTTAATGTTCCTGTTCTCAGGAAGCAATGCTGCTGCTGCTGCAGACTTTGCACTTCATTATGTTTTCAGAAAGACTCCACAAGGGGGGCAAATTTGGAAAGTGAAGCTAAATGCCATGGACTGTCTCCACCCCTGACTGGAACAGTTAAGACTCCTGCATCCTTTCTCTCTCCCAGTTCCAGTACCTTCTTGCAAAGGGTTTCATTAGATTAAACAAAATGAAGAAAAGAAAGTAGCTAGCTCTAACTCAGATTAAATTTTACTACAAAATCACCTGTCACAAGTCATCTATCAAATGTTTAAAACCTCCAGGCGGAGACCCCTGATCACAATGGACATCTACAGCCCTCCACCTGAGCTGTACTTTTAGTCCTCTGCACTGATTTGATCTCAACTGTTTTTAAAATTAACAAACACAGAAGATGGGAGCCTAACCACCACCATATTTCAACATAACTGAAGTGGGTCAGTGGGACAGACATTGTGTGAATATTGGTGCCACCACCCCTGCTTTGTGCTTGGATTTGGCATTCCACAAAAGAAACAAGTCACAGGACAAGAGCACCGCAGACTAATTAGCAATGAGAGATCATCCCTTCATACAGTCAGGCTGCTAACGGGGACTGGAGCTGAACCACGGGACTGGGCTCCTCCAGAAAATAAAACCCTCCCCTGCAAAATACAACCAGAGGGGAACCCTGTTTGCTTTTTACAAAGACACTCATCATGGTCACTATGTTATTAACAGCTATTTTAAGTGACTAAATATTCTCCTGATCTGCTACTCCACAGCTACATTTTGGAACTATCAGTGCCACAGCCAAGTACATCAATAATCTCTGTTGCCCGGAGGCTTGGCACTTGAAGGATTGCAATTTTCATTTTATTTCCTCAGCCTTTTTTAGGAAACAGATTATGATAGAGGCTGGAAAAAGAAGCCAAAAGCAGCACAAGGACTAGGGCAAGCTACTACAAAGCAAAACTGTAACTACAAAGATACCTGTTGTTCTGGAAAGGCCACTTATTATTGACTTTTTGAAAGTCACATGGAAAAATAAACCCTTTCCCATCACAGTCCAGAGCCCAGCCTGTCTAGATTTGAAACAGGTTTTGCAGATCTCATTTCCATTGGTACAAAGTGTTTTTCTTAGAATAAATGGTACAGTCTGCTCCAAATTTATGTTTCAAAATCCAGTTTTCCTTTCCAGACACCACTCTCTGGCTTTAATCAGGAGATACCTCACAGTTTTCATACTACGTAACAGCAAGTGAAACCTGTATATTACTTACAGTTTTAATTTCTCCCTTACAATCCATATATTTTTTCAGATTTAAAAGGAAGAACAACACCCCTGCCAGGAACAGACCTGAGTATGAACTGGTACTGTAAAATACATATTAGACAATTTTGTAATTAATTTATTATCAACTTAAGAAAAAATAATGTTAAAGGGATTTTCACTCAGATTTTCTAACATGGCAGTGCCTGGTACTGCATGAAATCCTCTTACAATAACATGCAGTCTAACTCAAGAAGTGACAAGTCCACCATTTCAAGAAACAAACTGGAGAGCCAAGGCCCTGGCACTCCTAGGTCAGCCCCTGCCCAAAGCCACCTTGTCTGCACTGGAAGGACTGAACAGTGGTATTTCCACCACAGCCAGCTGAGCACAACCCAGCTGCTCTGCACTGCAGGTGCAGAAAGGTGCGGGTCCCGACAGCAGCAGGACGAGCAAGCAAGGACTGCTGCAGCAAAGCAGCAGGGGTGACCCAGCAGTCCCCAGCTACCTGCAAGCACAGAGAGAGTGAACTGTCCATCCCTGCTGCCCCACTACTCAATGTTGCTCTGCTGCCAACAGTGCCCACACAGCAGGGCCCTGCCTGGCCATTGCCTTGGCCCGTGCTCTGCAGCACAATGGGCCCTACAGAAGCAGCTGCTGGATAAAGGGGCCAGACTGTGCTGTGATCAGTGTCTTGTGGACATGGCTCACTCTACAGGCCTAAGTAAACAAGTGCATAATAGAAATCAGGAATTACTGTTTCCTGCACCTGGGCTGCTGGCCATTCATGCCACAGAAAACCCCAGAATTCAAATTTCAACTTCTTCACATTTGCAGGACTTTTCTCTGTATCCCCACCACATATGGCATAGCTACATAAAGCGCATGAAAAACTGAAGTATCACATCATCTATTAGATACATGTTTTAGAAAACAAACATGGAAGCAGTCAAAACATGAAAACAGTTGCTCATCCTTTCCTATTTTTGGGAAGAAAATTTGGAAAGTGAAGTGCCCCCAGTCAGTATTTGAAGGCACTACTTGTTTGAGAGGTAACAACCTTAACAGACATATACTGTTCATTCAACATGCCAAAAACCATTTTAAAAAAAATTGTAGGAGTTCTAATTCAGCACAAAACAAATATTTGGGTTGAAATGTCATTCCTCTATTTCCTTCACAGAATAAAATACATTGGTTTCATTTACCACCATAATTAAGCTATTAAAAGGCATGAAAGAGGTGCAGCAAGAGGGATGGACATTTTACTGTAGAATCAATGTGTAATATGACATACCACAGCAACTAATACAGCCTTGCAGTATTTGAAGAGCAACTGCTCCCCATGCTAACCCAAGCCATAGTTCCTTCACTTGTATATTTAATTTATGAGGTCATCCCTGCTCCTCCTTTTCTAGACTTACCTCATCTCTCTCTGAATTGTACGGAGAATACCAAGACAGGTAGAAACCTCCTGCACTGGATACACGACCACATAAATTCTAGCTGATTCATGGTCTGAACAGAAATTCATCACATTTAGCCACAACACTGCTGGCAGCACACCGGGGGAAGCTCACCCACACTAGACCAACACTGGTATCCCTGAGCTAAGCTGTGCCCAGCTCAGCTGCCAACCTAAGCCCATGGACTACGGAAAGGTACCCTGTGGGAGTGTGCTGAAGAACTCCACATGTGTAGAAAAAGCGTGGACCTTCCTGATACGTAATCCCTAGTAAGAGCTTTAGAGAATGAGCACACAAACAGCCATCCAACACACCCTTCAACAGCCCAAGGGCACTTGCATGCTACAGCACAGTTCAAATTATTCCTCCAGTCTTAAAACCATTGTAACCCTGGGCTAAGTGTCTATAACAGGATCCATAGTTTGAGTAAGAGTTTTCTTCAAGCCATGAACTTAATGACAACAGCAGATGTGTCACTGGGTACATGACGCATTATGCCCCCACGCCCTCAAATTAACTGAAAACACAGGCACTCAAATTACTTGGAAGAAATCTGCTCCAATAAGGTAGTTTCCTGGAAGAAACAGGTTATACAAATGCCTGTGCAGCTGGGATGCTTAAAGAACCCTCTTTTTATGTTCCCTGCAGATACTCAAACACTGATCAAAGAGATCAACAGAATTAAATCATACATTCACAAGAAACTTCTCTATATACGCATCTGTGGAAGAAGAAACAATTATATTTTACTATGAATAGGAACTGTACAAACTCTGAGAATTTCAACCATCTTTAAAAACTTAAGAACAAGATTTTCTGCAAAATAACTTATGTTTGAGACTATACCAAGAAACCTACTGCATTCTCTTACTCTATATACTGCCACTCCTCCACATGCACACATACTTAATTTTTACATGCACCCTTCATACATACATTTTTTCTTTCATCATTCCCCACAGTCTCACTTGAGCAGAATCTAGAATTAATTCGTTATTTCTGTAAGCTGCAAGTTGTGCAAACAGTATTGCAGCTATTTCTAGGACTGGATCTGATCTGACAAAGGTATTCTTACACTATATCCAGGATCACAGCTTGGCTGGGAAGAGAAGAATCATCTTCAGCAATATTCTGGGACCACTACATAATTATCAAACATTTCTCTGACAGAAAAATAAATTGAGTGGATTAAAATATTGCAGGGACTTGGAAAATTATGCCAGATTTGTAGCAGAAGCTACAGGAGTTGACTGAATAAGAAAAAAATGCACCAAATTTATTTCAGCATCTTTGGCCAAGAAAATATGATTTTCACTTGAGGTGTATTTCACACTACACAAACACGGATAATTAAAATGTCTTTTCACACACTCTGCTAGACATCACTAACATCTAAGAGCTAGCAGATTGAACCATTATGCAGCTTCAGCTGCACCAATGACAAAGTGCAAGGCTAACCAATCTTTAGCCTCTCTTAGCAAAGTACTGTGAAAAGAGCAGAAAGAAACAGACACAAAAAATTCAGCCTCACATGACGATGGTGTCCCTGCTATCAGCAACAGCTGGTTGCCACTTTTGACCACTTCCAGGATAATCATGCATTTCCCTAGACCTTTGACCCATGCATGTGCTGCTGTGCAAACAACCCCAGGCAATACAGGAGTGAGTTGCTCCCAGTATATCTGCAATCCTTTGTTTTTTAAGGATGTATTTTATAGACCAGCTTTTGAGGAAGGTGACAGTGACAGATGAAACAGACAGAGCCTAAGCACATACAGCTCCATTTCAGAACAGTCATCTTCACTAAAAAGGAAGTAACAATCAAAGAAAATTCTGCCATTCCTATGGACACTAGCTATCAGCAAACTCAACAGTGCTGATCATTCTTATCTGCTGTCCCCTGTTTCTTAGATTATCTCCAAACTCTTTGAAAGTAGAAAACAAATGCAAAGAACACAGCTGAAAAGTACCACAGGAGCTCACTAGCCGGCAGGGAAATCCAGTGCAGGATCTGTCCATGTTAGCCTGGAGGGACTAGAGATGGTATCTTAACAGGGCCCATTAACCCCTCCTTCTTTTCTCCTTGATTCAGCAGTTCTCCCTTCCAAACAGTCAAAACATCCTCACACACATTAGCTCAACTCCTTAAAGGAAATCAGCATTAGAAAATAGCATATTTCTAGATGCAGTTCTGCAACAAGAAAAACAGCCATTGCTCCAATAGATCCAAAAATGATCAATGCATGGTAGTAAATGCTCCAAAAATCACAATGCAAGAAGCAGCACCTTTTGCCTTTCACTGCTATTTTGGTACAAAAATCTACCTCAGGTACTTCACAGCAGAATACATACAGCTTGTCCTTTAAGCTAAACCAATATAACTGCAATTTGCCAGACTATTCTGTATAGTTCTTTCATCAAATATTCCTGCGCTGTTACCGACCCTTGCTAAATACCACTATAAGGTGTCAATTTGCCAGCTAACCTTTCACAGTACAGATGACCATCTGCTCATTCAGTAATATGGATTTTTACTTATTTGCTTTTAAATTGACACTTGCCCAATAGCCTAATCTGAGTTTTGCTCTTTCCACAGAGTTTGTCCTCAAAATGTGGCATGTATGGCTAGAATGATTAATCTAGACCCAGACTGGTTCTGAGACATTTAAACAATAGCTGATTTTAAACAGCAGTTCTTTCAAAATGAATGAGGTGCCGCCAATGAGAACTAACCAGACTGCATTCCTTACAAAACTTACAGTTGCTCTGGCACATGTGAGTGGAGTTTAACAGAGGAGAAAAGAATGGCCCGTGCTGACTGGTGAACAATTTACTGCCGTAACATGCCAGGCAACCCAATATGCTAATTTGGCAAATGTTCTGGTTTATTTGGTGGAGAAACCAGACAGCAACAAATTAAAGTAGTAATCATTCTTCTCTGCTTGTTACACCTTATGAAAAAAACCATTTATGAGCAGCTAACCTCCCTGTCCAGCTTATGCATTTGTGGTTTACAAATTAATATTAGCAACATTGCTAACATATGCTACAGACAACTGTACTCATCTTCGTGAGCATCATAATACTGACATTGTTCTCCTCTTCATTCCCATCTTGTAGTTACAGAAATAACATCAATATAAATTACATTGAGATTTTTGTATAAAAGAGCTTACACAACTGCACAATCTTTATTAAGGGGCAGTCAATAGTAAAGAAACTTCTCCAAAAGTCAGTAAAAATATTTAATTAAATAAAAATACTTAATTTGACAATGATACTACAAACATTTATATTTGTAGTTACAGGTCAGATATAGCAAACAATCCAGGTGCAGACTGATGGGGTTATCCAGTATTTCTGAAGAAGATACAATTCAAGCTATTTATTATTTTCTGACATGGTACAAGTAATTTTTCTACCAGACCATAACAAAAAAAAGGGATTAACTAGGACTCTCTACACAGGTGAATAGTATTTTTAACAGTGGCAGTTCATGAAACTCCACATCTGGACAAAAACAGATCCATACCAGATAGTAGGGCTTTCTTATGGTTCAAGCACATGCAAGCTAAAGAGACTTATTCACCATTAAGGTAGACAGCAGGAGTGTGAAATTGATCCAGAAATTGTAGCATCTCTTCCAGTAACTCTGACACAGCTTCAGCTCTGTGCCCAATACTATGAATATATCTCATCTCTCTGTGCACACCTGTATGAAAGCTCTTTGCTGCTCTCAAGGCTTCAGAAAATCTGGAAAATGAAAACAGAAACCAAAAGAAAACTACACCCTCAAAAATGCTAAATTTTAAGATTCTCATTCATAGATAATGTAATAACAGAGTACTGCCTTTAATGCCTTTGTTGCATTAAAGGCATTTGAGGAGCACTCCTGGCACTTCTGTGCCAAACCCTGCAGCTTTGGAACAGAGCAGAACACAGAAAGCAGGCCTTGTGCTGTGTATGCTATGTACTTCAGACACTTGAATGGTTCGCTCAACAACCCTGTATCTTGGTCAATAGTCTCTCTGCCTCATTTTATACCCCTGTGTAGTTGGTGGGGTCACATTTTAAGTTTAAAGCACACCCTAACTTTCTTTGTGCCAGTCAGTCTGTCAGATCCGGACAGCCATGAGCTTCAAGAAGCTGTTTGCTAGCTGAAGATTTCAGGATGCCAACAGCACAGGGAGCCTTCATTCTTCACTCAGCTCCAGCCACACAGATGAGACCTGTGGCAGAGCATGCATGCAGCACACATGCCACTGTCAGCACCCCGCACCCCACCTCTCACTGCATAAGAACTGCAGAAAAAACACTTCCCTAGCTCACTCCCACCTCAGTTTTTTAGAAGGTTAAGTGTTCCACTCTTCAAACACATTTTAGTCCATCCAATTTACAACAACAGTTCTCAAGCTGAACTATACTTCACACTAAGTGGATACAGGATGACTTCTCCCCCGCAATATTTAGAGCAAACACTGTAAGGACTACAACTCCTTTCCACAACAGAATATATCACACTTTCCTTGGAGGCTTTATGTCAGACATGCACACAGACACATCTACTTTGCCCACCTGTGTGTGTCTCCATCAGCTGAGTCTGAAAAGCAAAAGACTAGCTGTTGGTCTTTCCAGCTGTGAGAGCCCCCCTTCCCAGCACTTCTGTCCAGCCTTCAGGCATCGTTAAGCACAGCTGTCAGAATCCACAGACCCTGCTCAAGAAGGGAACAGCCTGTCAAAGAGAATGCCTTCCCTTTGTCCTTAACTCATGTGTTGTGCAGTTCATTAGTTTTCATGCACTTTAGCAAAGAGAAAAGCCTTTCTCATCTTTCCCAAGATTAAGGTCTGTCCTTGCCTGCACTGTGTTATTTTGTTCCAGTTACACTATTTTAACCTTTCTCATTTTAGAGGAGGCAAAATTAAGTTTTTTATCGATTTCTGAGACATGTCTAATACTTTGGACACAATAGAGCTCACTGGGCTGGCATATGCTGTGTTTATCACAATTGATTTATATATAAATATTATTTAATAAGAACTACCTGGTAGAAATTTCATCCTTTTAGAAAGCAATGTGTACAACAGACTTGGACCAGAGAAACTTAAAGAAATTTTGTTTAAGTGAGCCATCACTTTCTATGCTCTTGGAATGGTCCAAGAGCATATGAATTGGCAGGTCCACATTTGACAAGGAGTAACGGTTTACAGAACACCCTTCTATTTACAAACACACGGCCTGGAGAGAGGAATTTGTGCCTCCACAAACTTCCATTCCCATCTACTGAGACATTTAAACACTTAAGAAACTATAAACCAAAAAGCTTCTAAACCTGTCATCACCTCTACCCTGTAAATGGTATGCTCTAGCTAAGCCACCAAAGATATGGTTCCTCCTATATTAGAAACTGATTCACCAATCAAGCTCAACAAGCAAAACAAAAAAAAAGTTGTGAAACCAAGGAGTTGTATCAGGTACAAGCATCTTCCAGTAAGAGCAAAATAATTCTATGAGCTGTAATTGAAGCTGGTAGCCTAGGCTACTTCTCAAAGCTGGAGTCTGCACATAAGGCCATTTATCATCACTGCTGCCAAAAGGAATATGGTTCAGTACTTACTCATGGAAGGCTCCCACTAGCACAGCAATGAATTTTGTTAATTCTCGGTAATGCCAGCCGAAGAAAAAGTAAGATTTTTTCCTTTGGTCACCTGTAAGAATCTTAAGTAACCCTGTGGTGGCTGAGCTACCTGAAAAGTATATGATCTTTTGAAAAACTTGTTTTTCAAGGGGATGGAGGACTGTGATAAGAGGTTTGCCACTTACCACATGGGAAGGCCAGCTTTACATTGTGAATGTCTGTCTCATCAGCTAACAGTGCAGAGAAGGTGAACTCCTGAACTCACACAGCTAATAGCAAAGAACTGTACCAGAGCGTATGTTTCCTGACATAGCCTTTTTAGAACCACCTGAACCACACTGTCCTGGAAGAACCACATTTTTGTTGTATGACCTATGACTACACTAGTGCCTTGCAGGGTCTGCTCTTTTTCTGCACTGACAAAAGTGGTTACATTAGTGCAACTTCCCAGTGTCTATCAGCTCAATGCTGTTTCAACCTTCATGACTTACTAGATATCTGCAGGACCGAGTGCACAATTATTTCCTGTTCTTTTGAGGAAAACAACAAAACAAACCCACCCCAAATGGGAGTTGGACAGCAGCAATTATATAAGAGTTTCCAATCTTTTGTATAGCTGACCTATAACCTTGTCAGCTGTGTCACTGATAACCAAGAGAACAACTCCAAATCAGTACTGGGAAAAAGCTAGCCTTCTGCAATTTGCCCCACCTAGAACAACATCTCACTTCTTTCATTCATGATATTAACATGAAGGATCTTCCTTTTAAAAATCTGCCCCTTATCACTACAAGGAAACTCTTCAACTACTCCTCCCCAACTTCATTTGATCCTGACCTTTGTCACAGGACATCTATCTTGAACACAAACTCCTCTACTGTCTCAAACTAGGAGAGCAAACAAGCATACTAAGAAGGTAATCCAAGAATGGTTTGCATAGACAAAAACAGAGAGACACTCAAGAAAACACTAGGTGCAGTGACATGGTAAAATCACAGCCTACAAAAAACTGAAATTGATTATAAATCCTTTTTTTTTTAGTTGACAGAAGCACTAACTAAAGACCATCACTATTACAGCTTTTAAACCTGAAGGTGTAAACATGCACTGTTATTACTTCAGTTCACCTGAAGTCTGAATTACACTACACCATCTCTGCAAACTGACGTTGTAATCTTCCACTGCAGACCAGCATAATCCAGCTCTTTGTTGCTGGAGCAAAGTGTCTCTGAGCCCAAGCCCTCAGAGAACACAAAAGTACTGGCTAAATGCCACTGAGGATGCACTGCAGCAGTACAGCAATGTCAGCAGTCCTGCTGACCTAAGGCAACTTCGTTATGTATTGATAAAACAGCCCCCAGTAGAGATGTGCAGTATCAGCAAAACCTGTGACAAGTAAAAATTTCAGTAAGACACTGCAATTTTTAGGATTTTATGGCTGGTAATAGTCAGTGCAGTCTTGACATAAACTGCCTATCCACAGCTTTTCAGCTGATGGAAAAATCCTGAATGCTGGTAACTACAACTTTTCCCCTTTTTTGCCTTACACAATAACAAGAAGCCTACTTGAATTCAGCTCCATACTTCTACTGAAAATAATATGAGAATTACTCGCAAGTTATTCCTTGTGGGTCCCTTGCAACTCAGGATATCTTGTAATTTTATCACTCTAAACACAAATAAAAATTACTAAGGAGTGCTAGGTTTACAGCTGAACTGATCTTAAGAGTCTTTTCCAACCCAAATGATTCTAGGATTCTATGAAAGTAATATACAAATTTAGATATTCTTGATGCTTGTTTTAATTCAAGATGCTTAAATCATTGTGAATTACAACCAAACTGGAATGGACTTGCTGGACTTCTTACATGAAGTATACATACATACAGACCATATCTTTATATATTCTAGAAGATTATACATATGTGACTACATGCACACATATAGCAAATAGCTAGTAATTATATTTTTATTATAATAGTAATATATTTATAACATATAGTAGCTAATATATATATATAATCATTGTAGTCCCCATCTGGAGATGCTGGATACACTCACAATTTCATCACAAGACTACTTACATTTTAACCACATTACTCCCATAGCAATGCTGTCCCCAAGTCTCTGATCCCTCCAAGTTACAAACCTCGTTCCAGTATGCAGATAAAATTAACTGCTGTTGTGCCACCACCCCCAGGCAGAACCAGAACTCCCTTTCATCATATTAACAGATTACAAACAGAACAAACTTACACAAGGCACTAAGCCCAGCTCCCTTAGAGCTCCATCAGCCTTTTCTGCTGCCTGATTCACTGTGCTCAACAATGAACCAGAACCATACACAGAAATCCAGAGAGGCTGCCCTGGTGCCTCCAACATTAATGTTCCGTGATGCACATAAAGTTTGCATTCAGCTGTCTTTCACAGCCACATACCATTAGCAGTCCACTTTCAGTCACCATAAACTACAGTTTTTCTCCTCTCCATCTGACAATCTTTCCAACTCTTCTAACCTGAAGATACTAAAAAAAAAGCTTTATACTCAGCACCATTTACATCTAATGTCAAAGCAATTGAATAGTCATCTATTCATAATGTTTAGTTAAGTAATTCCTCATTAGCAAACATGCCATTTCTTGCTAACACTAATAAATTCAGATTGCCATTCAAAGCTAATATGCAATCCACAGTATCCTGTGACTAAGAAAGAAGGTGATCAAAAGCAAATACCATGTTTAAACAAAAGCTATTTCATCTGTACCTTTATTTGTCACACTTCCTAGACATTCTCCACCCTCATCTTTACAGAGGATTGTTGTAATACTTAACACTGAATAACCTGATGTGAGAGAGAGAGAACCATTTCACTTAACAAAGGCTTAAGTGAGGTAAGAGAAAAATTACACATCATTTAGTTTGTTTTACCAAGCCTTGCTCCAAACCACTAGCCCTTGAATAGAATCAATGTATTTCACCTTCTCTCATTTTCTTGTTTGTCCAAAGACGGACTGATCTTGCAGGTGTCTATTATAATCTGTTTCTAATCTTGTTAAACTGGAAGGGTAGAAGGGTGCACAGACTGGCAGGTTTCTTTGAAATGAGGGTCCCTGCCAGATGAGAATCGAAGTATCACTTTTAATTACATTTCAGTGATGAAATGGAGTTTTTGTATTTTTGGCAACTACTTAGCAATGTCACACTCAAGATGTAACTGAGTTTTGAAGTTAGCATCCATTCAAAAAGAAGAGGTAAAATAAATACTTCTACCTGACTAAGAGATAGCTGTACATAAATCCACTTTTGCAGCAGAGGTTAAGACACAAACCAAAAAGCATCTGGGAATGCAGAGGTATTGCATCCCCAATTCCTGGTGTGACAAATAACGGGCAGCACGCAGGCATCAGACATACTTGTTTCTCAGTAGTAGACTTCACTATGACCTCCATTCCCATAACTTTCTACCTTCCCCAACTATCTGGACAGCCGATACCATTTGTTCCATCTATAAAGTCAGTCAATTTAGAAATTGCACAAGGTTTCCATGGGAAAGACCACACAAATCCTTTCAGCCTAGCGCATTTTTATCTGATATAAAAATGCAGCCTAACATGGGAGGCTTCTCTTCAAAACTCTCCACCAAAACTCCTATCTGTTCCATAAGACAGAACTCACACAAAGTGAGCTAAACACAGCTCAGTTCCTAAGAAAGATAGTGACAGTTCAGCATATTTAATGTCCTATTCTCTTAAAGCCACACACGACTACTGTTACAGACAGAAAAATTACATTCAAAGTGACTACAACATCACTGTCTGACATAAAAGATTTCATTCCAAGTGTACTACCCAGCTCCTACCCACAGTAGCAGTCTAGTTCTTTATGCTTAAACTCATGGATTTGAAAAATGGCCAAGACACCTCATACTCAAATGCATGTCACCATAAAATGCAGTTTGTCTAGTCTGGTTTTGTCTCTAATAGAGACCCTTGCTTCTCATGAAAGCCTGGATTCAGAAAGTCATGTCAAGGCAGACAGCATCTGGCTCTGTTCTTTCCCCACATTGGATTGCCCCAGGAAGCACTTACTATACATACAATAAAGAACTTTCATGCCAATAATCTCTGAGGCATTTCAGCCAAATAGTGCATACTAGCTTGAATACTGTGATTGTCCTTCTTTCTGCTGTTTCTTTCTCCTCAGTAATTGGCCGTATCTGCATATTCCTACACACTCATTCTGCCAGTATTGACAATACAACAGGAGATTAACAAGCTTCAGGCACTGCTTTCTTAGTAGTACTAAAATGAGACCAATGCAAGAGCAATCCTGTCAAGATTTAAGATAAATGCCTCTGGAAAGAAGATCAAAGATTTGCATTTCATTCCTCAGGATGCTATGGGTCATTTTATCTGCTAGATGGAAGATGAAACATGGGTGTATGGGATTTATACTCCTCCACACACTGTAATTTTTATGAAATCACACAACAATGCAAATGTGAGCAAAATGAGCCCACAGGATTTTTATATTTACCACCTAACTTTATGAAGAACATTATTTCTTTACAGCTTCCTTCTCCTATTAACTCTATACAGGTAATGGGCGTGTCTTGCCTTGAATTAAAACGAAATATTTGAGGAAGGGGCATTTATTTAGTAACAGCACTTTATACTCACACTCCATCCAGCACTGCTGGATAGGGTGGGGTCCAGCACTGCTCCACTACGGACACAAAGCGGCAAGGATGCTGAGGATGCACACAGGAGCCTAACTCCGCCGCCTTAATTTCCCAAAAAAAAAGTTTCACGCATATGCCACTAGCACCGACTTGTTTTTCCTAACTTCTCTGTATCACCTCCCATCTGCGCCCCCGGCACGGTCCGTCTTGAACAGAAGACCCTGGGTTACCCGCGGCCGGGTATGCAGAGGGAGAGCAAACTCGAGAAGCTGGGCAGGCTCGGGCGAACCAGATCACCGCCGCCCCGGGCTGCAGCCTCCCGGCGCGGCCCACGCAGGCGAGCGTTGCGGCGGGAAGGGCTCCCAGCGGCGGCTGTCGCTCGCTTCCCCTTTCCAGCCCCGGCTCCCCGGAGGCCACCGGGACGGGGGGCCGGCCCCTCGCTCCGCCGCCCGTCCCCGCCGCTCCGCGCTGCCCCGGCTCCGCAGCGCCCCGCGGCAGGTGCCGCCCCATCCCCCGAGGGCCCCCGCGCCGCCCGGCCCCGCTCCCAGCGCCGGCCGGACACCCCGTGGGGCTGGCGGCCCCGGCCCGCCGCCAGGAGAAGTTTCCCAGGGGCGGAAGGTAGGAGGGTCCCCGCAGGCGACCCGGGACGGAGCCGGGCGGGACACGGAGCACTTACAGCCGTTTCTCCTGCGGCTGCAGCTGCCGGTGCATGGCCAGGGAAAAGCCGAAGAGGCTGCCCGTCTCCCCGCTCCAGCTGATTACGTTGTCCGTGTCCAGGTTGAAGGCGCCGGCCAGCCCCGGCAGGAGGGGCAGGTAGAAGAGGAGCAGGGCCGCCATCTGCTCTCGCCGGGCACGGAACCTGCCGCCAGCGCCGTCGCCGCTCCCCGCGCTGGGCGCGCCCGTTGTGCCCCGCCGGCTCCGCGCCGCGCCGCGCCGGGCCCGCCCCGCCCCGCCCTCCGCGGGTGCCCGGCCCCCGGCGGTACCGCACGGCACGGCACAAAATGTCCCCGGGGCCTGGCCCCCTTCCCCCGGCAAGGGGAGCGCTTTGCCCCGCCCGCGAGTCGCTCGCCACCTCCCGGGGCCCTCAGGGGGCTCAGCGCCTGTCTCGCTGCCGGCCTCGGGTGTCTTTGCCCTTGGCGACACAAAACGAAGCGGTGCCGGGGGGCGGGTCACGGCCGCAGGTGAGGGCCGGGCCCCAGAAAAGGGCAGAGAGCCCTCGCGGTGGGGGGCGGGATGTGTTTGAAACATCAAACCGCGTCCCCCTGAGGGCGTGACATCGCTCTGCCTGCTGCTCGGCGACATCGGGGTACCGCGCGGTCCGGGTAACGACCATGTGCGTAACACATTGCCGAAGTGTGCTAAGGTTGATGCAAAACTATGGACAGTATTTAGTCTGTATTTCCCAAACAACACACGCAAGAGAAGAAGAAAAAAAGAAAAAAACCAAAACAAAAAACAAAAAGTATCTCTCTTTTCCAGACTCCTCATACAGCACATGAGAACAGAGACTGAAGACTAACTGAATCTCCTCCTCCAGCATTTCCTATCTCTCAACACATCTGAAAATTTCTTACCCCTACCTTTTAATTGTTCAAAAACAGTATGTGGGTTTGGATCCCATCTCATTTTCTCTCATGCTTTCACCCATAACTCCAAAAGGGTATTTGCAAGCATACCTTATCCACTTTACCCACCCCAGAGAGAGGTTTTGGGTTTTGAACAGTCTTAGTTTAGTGCTCTGGTTTAGGGAAGCAGATGCAACCTTTTAAAACCTCACAAATTCCAAGCAGCATGACAATACTCGTTCTTTTCTGCCTATATCCAGGATATGAGGAGAGCAGGTAAGATTCCAGTGAAAGTGTGAAAAGAGCAACAGAGACAGAGCACTCAAATATGTTGATACTCCAAATAACTCCTTCTGGAACAATACTCTGCTCCCACAGAGTTAATCCAAGCTACTTTTTCCAGAGTAATTATTCTAGGATAGCTCTATGTAAAGACAAGTCTTTGGCTCAAGTCCAAAACACCCTTGATCAAAAGAGAGGAAGAAAACGCACCAGAAATGTGTATCTAATGTGGAAACAAAACATTTTGTTAAATTAGGCTCCCAGATATTTATTGCTGATAGAGTCCTTCTCTGCTTGCTCCTTGTGCCCAACTCATTGAAAGTCTTAATCCAGTGTTCAATCACTGCCACAGCAGAAAACTATACTGGCATAAATACTGCCCTAGTTTCAATAAAGGACCCATAAGAGGGAAGGGTCTCAGACTAATTACAAGCTGGCTTACTACAATCCACGTATTTCATAGTAATTACTAAAGATTTGAAAACAAGTCTTTTAAAACAGTGTTGACATCTGTACCAAAGTCTTAGCAGTTTGCCTTTTGGGACAATCAAAACTTGCATGCTTCTAATACTCTTACAGTAACTATAGTTACTTTTTAAGTAATGCTTGTACTCAATAACTTGTGTAAGAAGTCACAGAAATACTATCATCCAAAGCCACCTGAATGATTCTGGCACATTAGGTTTATCTGACTTCTCCCCCTCCCTCTAATCAGCCCTGCCTGAGCATGTTGTACCTGTTTGTTGTTATCCAGAGAGTTTGCTGAGGGGAGATAGAATTTTCTCATCTCCAGATGCCGTAACAAGCATTCCAAGACACAGTAACATTAAGACCTGTCTCAAGGGACCACAGCAGGAACAGCAAAAATAGAGCATATACAGGGTGGAGCAAAACTGCGCACAAACATCTTGGAATTACCTTGGACGGTCTATCATCATTTTGTACTATTTTCATTTGCTCTAGATGAGGAGAGAGAAAAAAAAAAAAGGTTTTACAAACATGTTTCCTTCCTTTGCTCTTCCTCCAAAACAAACATGCTGAGAGTTATCTGTAACTAACACATACTTCAGGAATTCCTCTTTTGTACAATCCTGGTATAAAGGGGGACCAAGATTAGGTATGATGACCAATTAAATGTGAGCACTCTGTTACGCATAATAATGCAGCGATTCTAAGAAATGCAATGGCCAGATCAAAGCTGATTCTCTTTTTTTGTAACAAACGCTCTGCTACTGCTAAGTTTTCAAGCTGTCTGCTAATTAATGGTGTGTTGATACTCAGTTGAAGGACTACAAGCTGTTTGCCTGTTGTGTCTACATACAGAGCAAGCCTTACTGCCAGCAATACTTCCCTCCTCCATAAAATCGTGTATCTAATTACAAAGAAAAAAAAAAAACCAACTCATTTCTGGAAAATAGAAGAGGTGGAATGGAGTAGCTAGAGCTTGGCAAGGCATTTTAAGCTTTCCCTAGAAGGAAGGCAAGGCACAACGTTTTACATTTCTGAACTTCTGTCATTTATATCAACAATATACTACACAAAGAAATAGACAATTTGTGGATGTTAAGCTGTGCAGCTTTAATGTAGCACATGAAATGGTCCACAAAAGACAAAATATGTAAACATCCCCTTCCCATTTCCTTTTAAAAAATGGTTTAATTTCTTAATATATTTAATTCCAGATGAAAAAACAATACCACCTAAAAGCTTTGATTTGGTTCATTGTACGAGTTCTTCAGATGTAGCATGGTTTCAATTCAGAAATATAAACTAGTTTTAAGTGTTAGTAGCCTGAACAATCAGATGGTTTTTCCTGAAAACAGTATGCATACCATTTCTAGAACTGCATGTTCTAGAAAAATTATTTACATTTATTGAACAGATGCATCTTAACAGCTGCAAGAAACAGGTGAATTTTTATGCAGGCAGGTTATCAGACTATCTTTGCCAGTATATCCTTATAGCTGTTCTTGGCTCCCTAACAATCATTAGGAATAGCAAACAGCAGAACAGGAGATAAAGATGCTTACAGTGGTAAGTGAAACAAACTACTCGTCACAATGATTTGCTTTTAACAGTCTAAAAACAGAGCATTAAAATAGTTATATTTACACATTTAGTAGTCTGAATTATACAGAACTGACACTTGTATTTATGTCATTTATGACTGGATGAAGAATGTCTCAGTCTCCTGCTCTTTACTATCTGTTCAGAAAGGTTACCAAAATGCATCTTTTTTACTAGTTGCTATATTTAAACTACAGTTCCAAATGAAGATGTTACTATGTTCCTACAACTTTTTCTCTTGGATCTCTAAAAAATTGTAGATGACATTTGGCCATTCTTTACTTGTTCGTGATGTGAAAATATTTTACCTCACTAGACATAATATTACACAAATAAAAATATGAGTTGAAAGAAATATTTCAGTCCAGACTTGGAATTTTGGTGAACACTGAGACCAGTGTATACAGCAGTTCTTTCAGTCTTTTACATCCAGAGAATGTTTTTCCACCCAAGTTGTCAGGTACATTCCTTAAGTAGTTTCAGAATGACGAGCCTGAACTGTTTGGAGAGTAAACATCTATGCAAACATACGGTGGAGGCACTTTACGAGCGTAGTTGGGCAGAGATTGGAGAAACACTGGTGACAAACGGGAATCAAGAACCCATAGTCTGGATTTCTATGGAAGGAATTGAAGATGCTCCTTCAAAATTACTTATAACTAAGGCATAAAATCACCAGTTTTGAATGTATACCCGTATTTTAACTCCTTAGTTACATATACCACATATACCACAATGTAAGATTTGCCCCACCATAAGGTTAGCCTAAGCTGAAACATCCTTATACACATCATAGGCACCTTTGCAGTCCCATTCTGTGGTTCTCTCAGACAGACATTTATATCCCCAAATCTCTTACATCACCACAGCTGAAACCTGTAGCACTGACTGCAACACACAGCCATCTATACCATTCATACTTCCTTGAAGCTGCAATACTGTCCTGCACGTGAAATCTCCCCTCTCTTGCAGCACTTTTCACCAGTGTAGAGAGAGATATCCTGATACCAGATGCAAACTTCTGGGCAGTTCTAGCCAACGCTCCCCCAATGTGCATATTCCAACCAATTTGCACCAAAGCAGCCAACAATGGCTTATAGGCTAGCAGAGGAGATTTAAAAGATAAACAAGGTATTTCTTGTGTAGGTGTTAGCAGGGAAGGAAGAGAAAAGGTTTACAAGCAAGTTATCCACAGGATTTCCCTGGAGAGTCTCCGCAGGAATTCTGAAAGTATCAGGTACCTTCATGGGACATATTTTAACCCCATCAAGAGCAAAAAAGTGTTTAGGACACTTTCACTCTCCTAGCTCACAGACACCTAACTAAAGAGTCTTTGGCCATCATCCAGAACACAACTCCCCACAACCTTGATAGCACTTTACCTCCAAGAGCTGCACTAGGTGCTGGACACACAGGACTTGGCCCTGGGACAGAGTCAGCAAAGCACAAGATCAGGAACTTCAGTCACCCAAGGCCTCTGGTCTCTAGGTCAGTATCTAGCTTATTGTAACAGCACAGCTGAAGCCCCCACCTCCTCTTGCAGCAAACTAGTGGAAACAGCTGCTTGGGCATTTCCACACTTGTTACACCTGTCCCCCCATCAGGTCCTGGATCAGACCCAGCTGTGAGGCCAGCCAGCTGGCTGTTTGGCTTCCATGGGGGAGGTAAAGCTCAGTCAGATTGCACAGAGGTTTCTAGCGATTGACAAGAACCACGCAAACAAATCCAACTTTTTCTTTCTTCTTTCTTTTAATAGATTTAAATTTTTCTATAGCCACTGTCTTTAAAAAAACTACAATTTTGGTACTAGACTCACCTAATTTGCATGTGCCAACCAAACTGTGTCTGCCACGGATTCAACAGGACCTGTGGTCAAGACATGTTTAAACATGGTTTTCAGACCACTGCAGACAAAGTCAGCAAGAGCTGCTTGTCTCTGGTTAAGGTCTAACGCTGGCAGTCTCAGAAAGATGCTTCCTCTACTTTCTTTACTTTTTCTTTGCTAATATAAATCTTCTCCTTTTTATTTTTTTTTTTTTTAAACAAAAATAAATCTAACAAACATATTCACATTTCTCTTTCGATTAACATCCTGATTTCTGAAAAACAAATTGGACAAGGTACAATTGACCACCACAGGCATCTTTTTCTAGTTCTTTTGGATCACCACCATTTAAAACTATTTCTTCTCTGAAGAATATACAATTTTGACTAATCATAGTCTTTTAAATCAATAATGAGCAAATCAATATATTAAGTCTCACTTGCTAAAACACTCACTACCAATGATGAAAATTATAATTATGCAAAGGCTATAAAAAAATCCTAAATAAAGTCTGTAAAGGCCCAGTCCACTCAGAATCTGAACTACTGTCTGAACGACAATCAGGTTGTTCTCTCTCCCTGCTTTGCCTGGATGTGAATAGCAGTTATGTGGAGGCTGAAGACACACTGAAGTTCTCATAAGCTCCCTGCTGAGCAATGCAACCTTTAATTTCTGGAGCTTCGTAAGTTATTCTACAGGAACAAAAGACTCTTCTACCCTCATGCCAATGTACCTGTACTGCCACTTTATATGAAAAAAACTATTAGATACTTCCACTTTCTGATTTAGTAAAACAAATTAAGAAATTAAAATCAACAAATTAAGACAATCTGTTATCCAAGGAAGAAATTTTAAAATACTACTCCTTTATCCAACCTCTAACCATTTATATCCACCAAAGGAAAGAGAGTGAGGATTGTATACATGTGCACTATTTTCCAATTAACTGCTTCTGTTTAATTATTAAACAACTACATTAGGCTCAACAGGAAGAAATTTTTTTTATTCCAGAATAAGACTGCTCACACATGAATTAATCAGAAACAATTTCATGTTTAAACAAGCACTACAGAAGTATTCACACCAAAACAAAACAAAAAAAAAAAGTTCCTCTGCAATTCCAGTTTTATTCAATGAAAAGATTCATTGCATGATGCTGCCATGACCAGGCAGGCTTAGTGAGTGAATTGCAAATCTAATCAGTTTGGCAAAGGGTTTTATGGAAGCTGCTGTGCTGGTTTTGCTGACTTCAAGTGATTTTTTTCCTTTGTTCATTTGTTGCAAACAACCAAAATCTAGGTCAAGGAAGGAAAGGTCATTCATTAATTATGAAAGTGCAAATTTTTATACAGCATTGGAAAGGTTTCAAAAGCAGTTTTGAATTCTGTATTCATTGTGTATTCTGTTTTCTCACTTTTTTCCCCATCTTTCTATACATTTATATTTTGAGCACCTTCCTAGGAAAAGGCAAAATAGCTTGTTCCTTGTAGGCAATCAAAATTTAATGCACTGAGTTTTAAACAATTATTTCAGCAACATTATGAATTTGTAGAAGATTTATGGCACAAACACATTTCCACATTTCTATATGCTGTAACTACTCTAATGTTTATTTTCAGACCATCAATTGATTGGTCATACTTTCCAACTTCATTCTGTCAGGGAAAATTTCTTTTTCAGGGAGTTCTAAAAGTCAGGTTTTGAACTTTCATATAGTAATCACATTTAAATATGCCCAGTCTTATTTTAGATGGTAAGAGGAACTATTCTAAAATACGCATTTTAAGAACTATGTATATTTTCTTCAACCGCAATCATCAGTCACTGTGTGGGTGTGCTGGGTGTGCTCTACCTTATTTATTTACATGTTTTTCACACCAGAAATCTCAAAGACAACACCCCAAACCTATGCAAGCTCATTCCACACATCTGGGGACACAAACAAGTGAGGAAGGTAAAAAGATTCAGTCCAGGAGGGGTGCTCTCAGTTTTCACTAGGGCTGTACCTTTTCCTATCATTTCCTACATGGCACACATACATATATTGTTTCTTTACTTGTGTGTGTGTGGTTTTAGGACATACCAGACAAATAGTATGTTTTCTAGCATATCAGCAAGTAAACTACTGTGAATTTCTGACCACAATGTGTGAAATGCATGCAGTTCCTGATTGACTTTAGCGTCTTCTAAAGTCAGTCAACATCTCCAAGGATCAAGGTCCACTTTTAAGCAATTGAGCAACCTAACTGACAGGTAGATCAAGGCATAATTTGCTTCTTGACTGCAAATAAAGGTACACTGACCCATTTTACTGTGGAATTGTTCTTAACATTAATAAAATAAAATGCAGATACTCTACAGTAATGGTGTGTTTTCCATGCAGAGCATAAAGTATTATCTCAAAGCATTTTCATTCTTCCCCTGTGAAGTATAGCAGTATTATAATCTCCATTTCCAAGTGGAAAAGACTGATGATCTATTTAAGGCCAAGAGAGTGGCTCAGTGTCACAGAGGAAAGCTGCAGCAGAACCCCCATCGAGAGCTGGTTTCTAAATTTTCCTTCCTCCTCTGCCTTATTAAAAAAAAAAAAGCCCATCTGAACCTGAAAATTCACAAGCTCACTTCTGCACACCTATCAGCTGCTGAGCAGGGACACATGTATATGTATGCACATTTGGCTGAGAGTTCCCTTCCAATGAGTAACACACTTCATTAGTAAAAAGCATGCTACATTGTAGGCAAGCACTAATGTCCCTTTTCACACTTTCTGACTCTCCATCTCTGGTAATTTTTGCAGTACAGTGTGAGTTGCAGCTGTACTTATGAGAGAATAAGTGTTCAGTGTCAAAACATTCCTTCTGTTCCACTTCATTACTTCATTTTCACTCAATATTTAAAGACTCCATGAGATTTCTCTGTTTCATTCCAACCTTGAACATGCCAGTTTTCAAGCCCTTTACTGTTACCCCTGGAGCTGACTGACCATTATCGTGAGAAGGAACTGATTTGTCTGTATTTGTGGATAAATAACTATCAGGTCTACCAGGTATGCAGCAGCTAGAAAAGAAATCTGAGCAGATGAGTGGTCTGCAGACAATAAACAACAATCAACAGATGTTACAAGCACTTGCTGACCAGCTGCACATGGCAGGACAATCTCCATGCGGTGGGATCAAGTCATGGTACAAGTCTGTGCCTGTCAGCAGTGACTGCAAGCTTTTGGATCCTGTGTTCTGCTGCATGCCAAATTTATGTCAGCCCCAGGATGACAAAATAAGAGCTGCTTTGACAGGGAAGAATGAGGGTACCAAGCTTGCATCTCTCAACAATCTGTTTGGTGTCAGAAAAGGAAGCTGTTACAGGAGGTAGTCAATTTTCAGACGTGTAACCATTAACCATAGTTTGCATGCGGAAGTACAAGCATGGATCAGGCACAGGAATTTAATATCTAGGTCAATTAAATAGGCTTCCCTAGAGCTGTAGGTAACAGACTGTCCCTATCTAGAAACCAAATAATTGTGGTGAAGTAGGAACATAACAATACTCTACTCTAGATAGTAAAATTTGAATTTCATTTGAAATAATAGTCCTATCACATTATGCAGTCAATATCAAATTGCCACATTGCTTTGCAACAGCTCTAATTGTCCATAAATTTGTTGATACATGCTGATTACTGGATCGTATTCTAATTTTGTATTCATCATAATAGAAAAGGTATTTGTGATTTACTTCCATTTGAACAGCGGCTTTTGGCCACCATTTATGATAGGGAATGCTGCATAGTTTCAGTGTATTCACTCTGTTATTTTGTAATTCTTGCTGCATCTAAATAATCATAGGGTGATCTGCTACTTTCAACTACTATGCCCTGCTTCCTATCAACAGGTAGCCCATTGCTATTTGAGGTACAAGGGAAGAATGAAGCAGCATACCACTGTCCACTGAGAGTTATTTTAACACACACTTCATTTGTAAAGTGTCGCTGTTGAGCAGCTAGCAGAGTAATGAATGCATCGGTTCTCAGTGGCAAGAAGGAATGACCTTTATTGTTTTGATTTCATCACATATATAGAGTTCTCAAAAGTCACCCAGATTGGTCAGTCAGAAGCCTTCCCCCAGGCCTGATTGGCCAGGCCTGCACTGCCCAAGTTCTGGGACACTGTTCCAAAAACATCCAAACTTTATCTTTATTTACAAAACACAAGAAAACTTCTCATGGGAAGAACTGTGCTAGCCACAGTAAAGTATCTAAGTATTTGTAAAGTATTCTTCCATCTTTCAAGGATAACATCACACAATATATTGAAATAACTAGGGTAGCTCAAAACAGTCTGACCATGGCTATATATATATAAATGTGTATATGTTCTTACAGATGCCACAGGGAGCCTGTATTGCAGTACTTCAAACTAGGTCATGGAAGTATGCTAAGCATCTCCCCTGTACAACTACTCTTTGTGAATCCCTCAGAAGTTTTTCTCTGTTTTGCTGGCCAAAGGTGATTTTTCCTAAGGAGCATGGGAATGTTGCTGGTGTGCCCAGACAGTCTGGGGCTGCATTCTGCAGAGAAACAGCAGCACTGACAAGGCCACCATTAGTCTTGTCACACTTCCTGGCATTATTTTTTATTCAACACTTCCTCATCCTTTCTGGAATATCTGAATAACCTTTATTCCTGCAAAATGTGTATATCTTGTCCTTGTGCAGACCTACACTGCAATTCTCACAAAAGGGCACTTCCAAGAGAAGTATTTTCAAAGACTATAAAAGCTGGAAGTCCAAACATTGTGACTCAGATGCCCAGAGCTCCAAAATGTAACCAGACTTGGCTATGTCAGTGACATTATGGAACAGTTACTGGGAAGCTGTTTGCAATACTGTCATAATAATACAGTGATATAGTAACATGAAGCTGAAACACCTGAGGAACGAAAGCATTATTTTGTCAAACCAGCATAAGCTAAGAGTTTTATCAGCAGAACATAAAACTCAATGCGAACACATTCAACAGAAAACTCTAATCAAACTCTGTTGTAGAACAAACACAACACTCTTTTGAAAAGGCATTTGATTTCTTCTTAATCATTTGTAAGAGCAATAGAAGAACTTTTTTTCCAATGACACTTTGCTGCGAGGGGGCAGGCGAGTAAAGGAAAAAACCCAAAAGAAAACCTTAGTGTAACAAATATCCTCCTGGACAACATACTTTGAGATACCCACTTCTGTAAATTTTTACTTGAAAGGCACTCTAAGTCAGGAAAAAAAAATCTAACTCTCAAGCTTCTGTATTATTCTGGCATCACAAAACACTAGACTTTCAGTTCTCAGTGTAAGGAATGTTTTACTCTGGTTAGTATGAGGTTAATACCTAGCCAGGTTTTCTTTCTTTTTCATTATTACTAGTAAGTCAACAGCGGCTTTTAGTATCTCACAAAACAAGTTTCAACAAAGCTGCAGTATGATTTTTTTCTGTGATTAGTAAATCAAGACTAGAACATATGCCCACACACATCCTCCACAGTGAATTCACAAGAGGGAGAACATTGGCTGTCTCTGTTGCAACATTTTTATCCCAAAGATCAAGATCCTTTGAGAAAGAGAGGACATGGCCTGTGAAGACACTAATAAAGGCTTCTTGATTAACCCCAAATTAGTAAGAGACTGCATTACCTTTACCACAAATCATTCTCTGCAGGGATTTTCCTGGTGTGAAGGCATTGAAGAGGTAGCCAAAGCTAAAGAGGTCTCATTAATAGCAACATAGCTGCACTGGCAACACGGTTTTAGAGGTACAACTGCAGAAGGCATCACAACATTTTAGGGACTCACAGGTAGACTCTTGGCTTTCTCCAAATCTTGAAATTTAAGAAGTTCAAAGACAGAGCTGTGATTCATTGAAAGGACAGGACAAATACTCACTTTTCTTAATAGATCGATATTGAGGAAAAATCTCAAGAGGACCCTATTAGAGTTTCAGCCACTGCAACTTTGCTCCTTCCCCAACAGTTAAAATTAAATTACAGTTTTAATTTTACAAAATAACAGACATATTGACTCATTAAAAAGTTTAGATAGCTTAATACTCTTCCTAAGAATTGTCAATAATATTCACCTTAGAGTGTATAATAGAGCAGTCCTTCTCTTGCTGTTTACTACTGATGCTCTGCAGATTACAGACTTTGTTTGGACATGGGTTCATTCAGACCACTGTATTTACTGACAGTTTCTAACATATATAACTCTATTTGTAATTGTACTATTGACCTCTACAGCACAGTGGAAACAAGATATGCAAATGAATTGTACACTGTGTGAAAAGGGACTTTACATTTCAAACTCTCCTGCTCCACTATTGTTGTATGATTATACGTGAATGAACATTTCAGTTATCTTATTCATGATTTTATAAACTTCTGTCATACCCCACTTCGATCATCTTTTTTTACACAGAAGACTCATTGTCCAGCTCTTATCTCACTCAAATAGATATCATTATATGTTTTTTTAACACTTTGGCCATTCTTTGAACCTTTACATTATGTCTTTTCAGACAAAATTGTCAGAATACCACACAACAGTCAAGATGTAGCAAAGACATGGATTTAGAGCAGTAACATAATTATATGTCCTGCTTCACATGGTATTCCATTTGTAATTCCCAATTTACTAATTCCCTTTTTGGCTGCTATTAACCATTGAGATGATGGTGAACTTACCACAGGAGGACCAAGATCCTCAATGGAACAAGTTAATTCAAAGTCCATTTTTTAATTCAAACAAGTTGCTTTTACAGCATGAACCTTAGTCTTGCTATTTTATTTCTCAGTCATTTGCATAAAAACTTTGCTTTAGAACCAGCATTAGTTTTGATCCATGAAAAAATGTATAGAGGCAGTAAAGACTAGTTCCCTAATGCTGAAATCCCTTCTTAGGTTTTTAAACATGTCAAACAGCATAAATCCCCCTGGGATCAATCTCTGTGAGAAATATGAATTCCTCCTATTTTCTTCAGCCATCTCTTAATCTATAAAGGATCTTCTCTTCATTGCATACCAGTTTAAGTACTTCAGGGCTCAAAGTAACTTGAAAATCCAAGGTGATTGTGACAACTGACTCATCTTTTTATCTACAGGCTCATTGCGTGCTTGAAAGCATTCCAAAAGGCATTATGTCCCTTTGCAAACTCTGTATTTTCCATGTATCTGCTAATACTGTTCTCATTACAAATGCTATTTTGTTCCTAGATTAAAAGTCAGTTTCTGTATTTCTCCCAAGCACTCTACTTCAAACTTTCTCATATGTGCTCCCTTTTTTCCCTCTGGTACCATGATAAACAACAGTCAAAACTCCATTTGGGGAGTTCATACATGCTCTCATTCAGATCTCAAGAACAGTAGTAAATCCATATAAAACTCACAATTAAGAAAATACTGAATCAACCAATGCTGTGCTGAGGAAATAGGATGAACACACACAGAATCTGTATTTCCATACTCATAATTATGCACTTGTGTCTGTCAGAAAATGTAATTGCCAAACCAGAGCTTAAAAAAAGGCAGGCTGCTATCTGTTCCTTAC
The DNA here is from genome assembly GCF_008360975.1 of Lichenostomus cassidix. Classification (NCBI taxonomy): domain Eukaryota; kingdom Metazoa; phylum Chordata; class Aves; order Passeriformes; family Meliphagidae; genus Lichenostomus; species Lichenostomus cassidix. Next base: position 17,679,736 of record NC_139488.1, read on the forward strand.
CCGAAGTCTTATCAATCTGTGATCTCAGGAACTGAAGGAGCAGCATGAACCCAGAAGGCTGTGGGTTCTGCTGCCCTTTTGAAGGTTACAAGTATTTTGTCCTCCCTTCTCCCCTCAAATTATCAGCAGGCTGTAAGTCTCCCTAGTATAAATAATGCCAAATGCATCTACTCTTTTCAAGCAGGCTGCTGGTAGCAACTGGCTCATTGTTACAATTCAACTGGCAGCGTGAAAATCCTTTTAGAAAGCAAGAATCCATTAAAATCTCCAGTTTTCTTGGGCTCATGCTCATCTGCCAACGATGTCATCAGTAAAAGGGAACAATTTTTCAAGCAACACCATTTTTCTGAATTCTCCATGCTTTCCCATAGTGTCTTCTACTGTCTTCTCATTTCTTATTTCATGATGACAATCTGGACTACTCCCTGTGCACTTACTTATTATTTGCATAGCAACTCAGAACAAAAGCACTTCTAAAATTTTTTATGAGAAGACGTGTCTCTTTCATGTTAAAGAAGCTGCATGACTACAGTAAGCCAACACCTAAATATTTGTGTGCCTTGTCTCCACATGCCTTCATTAGAGAGACATAACCTTAGCTGTTATTTATATGAATGCACATTCATGGATATAAAATTCTTGGCAGTTCCATATTATCATACTTACAAACTGTGTAGATGATTATAGTCTCTTGGCTGAGCAATAACCTTCCAATGGATCAACCTCTGTCGCCACAAGAGAAAGGGGTTCTCAGCACAAGTTGTTAATCTGTACATAAGCAGATAAGGCTCAGTGCTTTTTCTAAGACTGGGCAGGTATTTTCCTTGCACCAAAAAGGATGACACTTAACAACCAAAGTTCCATTATGTTGTTATCTAGTAGTCAACATACTTCTCATTCTAATCCATACTATGCAACACAGCATTTAATCTAATCCATAACATTCAGAAACCACAACCAACAAAGGAATTTGTATTTTATGCAGCATTGCTCCACTTACTTGCAACTTACTGCTTTTCCATACACTGCATATTTGACTTTTAAACTTCATAGCATTCAAAAATATGTTATGCAGATGGAAAATCCATTATTCAAAGGTATAAAAATAAATAAAGACTTTACTTTAAAATCTGTAGCTCAGAAAGTAGTCTTTAACTGTAGAAACTGGAGATTTTTCCACAAATTACTAATGGAAATAAGAGTGTACCTAAGCAGAGAGGATGCTTGTATGTTTGTAAAGAATAAGAAGATTAGTTATGGCACAGGCAACAGAAAGTACTACTTTAAAACAGCAGTTCTACAACTTCTGAAAATATAAGACTTCCTTTCTTTAAAGGGAAAATATACCACCCTGCTTTTTTAAAACCTGTTTCAACATTTCATTTGTCAAAATCAAAAAGAGCACATTTGGCAAGAATGAAATTCTGGCAGTGACAGCACTATGGTTATAGGCTTTTGAATCATTCACTAAGCTTCCCTCTTACTCCTATTCCCCCCCTCCTTTTCTTTTTCCGTTTATAAAGCAGTAGTTGGTATGATTCTTGTTATAAAATTTAGTATCTCGAGTATTTTACTTTTTTCTAGTAATTCCATTGTTATTTAGCTTGAACAATGAGGGGACAATTGGAAAGAAATCAACAATTTAGTGATATTTAAGCCCTACTCTTGGAGATGCACATATGCTGACTTTATTACAGCAGCACTTCCAATAATTGTAAAGGAAGCGATCATTGGAATATAATTAGACATATGAATAAACACATGGAAAACTGAGGGCCTAGTCATCTTCTAAATATAGGAAATTATTCATTTTCTTATTTAAAACAAAAATGTTCAAAATGAAACCTTCAGAGCTCTCAAACAAGGCCTGCAGATGCCTGACAATGCCTGACTTCTGGGCAACATGGTCCAAAACACCCCTTTCAGATAAAGAGGTTGACATGATGAATGATGTAGACACAATCTCAACTCCTGCACAGTGTCCATCATATCTTTTGAGTGGTACTCTTATTAACACAGAAAATACTCAGTTGTGTCTCCCTTTCCTCTCCTCTTTCCCAGAACATAAGAATCTGGTGGAAAAATATGCAAAGCAGGTGCTCAGTGTCACCACATGTGGACACCTCAACCTGCACAACACTACCAATCTGTGTCACTTTTTCTGGCTCCTGTGTAATTGCCACTTCTGTAACTGTGGGACACAGCCTGTGTCCAGTGTCATGAGCAGGTAACCAGTAATTAGGATTTTAAAGCATTTTCAGTTGGGACTTCAGTTTACACTACTATCTTTCTTTTGCCCATCCACATAGAGGTATTTACCTTTATTTCCTTAATTTCCATTGTTACTCTTTAGACATGAGTGAGGTTCAGAATGACCTCTTCTGAACAGAGCAGAGCGCTGGCCCTTTGATATTTGAACTACGCAGGCTTCTCTTCAGAGCAGAAGAGTGCAGGAACCATATATGCTTATCACCTAAGAATGAAAGGGGCCCTGGCTCTCCACTGCCCAGTTGCAACTGCAAATGTTTACGCCTCACAAACTACAGTATAAAATTTTAGCATAACAACTATTATTCCAAACTGGAATTACAATGAAACCCCCTCAAATGTTAACCTGTTAGTGATGGCCCATTATTTTAGAATTAAACCTACACTTACCTATTATAGAACAATTCTTTGATCAGAACCCAATTAATTCTTCTGCCTCTCTAATTTAACCCTACTGGATTCTGTTATCTGAATTTGGATTTACAGTAGTACAATATTTTTGCACTTTTATTTGTCGTCTGATCTCTCTAGAATAGTGTCCGAATGACTATCCTTTGGTTTCTACAACTTCATTTTAAGGTCACATTAATGCATTTGAAGACCTTCTAAAAATAATTGTCTTGCCACTATACTAAAAAAACCAACTTGTATTGTGAAAAGTAAGAGATCTTGGCTTGTTGTTTCCTTACTTTTCTGTCCTGATCACACAGAAATACTGTGAGCATCCCAAAGGCCACTGTGAAATAAGAACTGATTTTTTCAGAAATTACATCTCATCCTCCCTCTTAGTTTAAGGGGCATCACTTCACCTGCAGCTAGAATGAGGGCTGTAATAAATAAAACCTTTTTATAATTCTGAGAGGCACAAATTAGAACTAAACTTTTCACATATCATAAAACTGAATTGTAAAGTATAAAGCAGCACATTATTTTGACTGCTGTGAATTAGGGCTACATAGGGCTTCAATTTTTTATAAGCAACAAAAAAACCAAAATGCACTGAAGCTAATTTCTATTCTGTTTATTGTTAGACTCTTAATAGTTAAACTAAAAGTCACAAATGCAGGTTAAAGAAAACACACCAACAGCCCACCAGGCCATGAACAACCAGCACAGACAACCTTAGATCTTCTCTGCATAAGTATGCTTGAAAAAGGAACACTCTCCTGGCTTGGTTAAGAAAACTCATTAAATAAATTAAGCAGGACAAGTGAAAAATAAAGTTAAGACACCAATTGGCACTCGGCAGAAAAAGGAGAGGGGAGGTGACATGCAGCCCTTTCTCCTCGATGTGCTTCTTAGTCAGCATCCATTTACAGGCATCACTCCCGAATCACAAGCAGTGATGTGGCTCCCACACTGTCATTTTCTCCTAACAAACTGAGAAGACATCAAGGTCTTCTCACCCTTCCTATTCAGAGTGTTGACCAGACCTCTTATCACATGAGAAACCTCTTCCATGCAGCTGCTCTGCATCCTCCTACACGAACACCCCTTCCCAAAGAGGATCACCAACTCTTGCTTTTCCACTCTTTTACTACTGTAATTACTGGTAATTTCCACTTCTTTCACTAGTGCAATTGAAGATTTCCTCCTTGTCTGTGCCTCTCTGGGGTGGCAGACAGGCTGGGGACCCTCCTGAAGACAACTCTTGCCCTGAGCGAACTGAATCCAGGAGAAAAGTAGGGACTGACTCTGCAATTACAGAAGTCCCCTGAACAACTGTGTTTCTCAGGCAGCACGAAATTTCTCTCAGCACTCACCCCACCATCAGCACATACCAACAGCATGTTGCTGACCTTCTCTACCCTGTGCCTTTGGGTCGTGGTGCCCAATGCTTGTCTTTCCTCCTGAACAAGAGCAATGCACATGAAAAAACACCTGCTGCTCTGTTCCAGTGCCTGCAGAAGACTTTGGGGCTGTCAGCACCGTGGCTATTCACCATGTACCACCAAGTACTGGCAGGCAGAAGGAGAGCAGTGGAACAGGAAACAGTTCCAATGCTGACTTCATGGCCTGCAAAGTTAGGGCTGGGGACAGGGGATGAAGGAAAAGGAGAGCAGTACAGACAAGACTGAGCAGCCTTGATGCCTGAAAAATGAAAGGCAAGTAAGAGTTGCTATTTCTCAATACTCCTCATTGCTAGGTGCCCTGTTTGTGACTAAGAGGTGCCAGCAGTCTCTTCTGAGCAGAGGAACCGCTCCTCTCTTACTCCCCAGCGACACCAGCTAGGGAGGAGGAACCCGCAGGAATTGGGTGCTCCGGCCAGGACCCCCCAGTTGCCGCACTGACAGCTGGTAAAAGCATGCAGGCAATCCCTACTGACCCTGGGTTGCGCTTTCAAACTGTGCTGCACTATTAGATAGCTATTAATAAATACAGGAATGAAACCAAATGCCTCTGCTTTAACTTCTTTAAAAGGCCAAACTCAGCCTTCAAATTGGTCTATTTCTAGCCATCTATCCAATCACTGATTCCAGCACAGGAGCTACGCCATCCAGGCATACAATTCCCACTGACTTAGCAAGGTCCATGTTACAACCACAGCAAGATGTGAAATTAGGCAGCATGAGGATTTGACAAAGTGAATTTTCTTGCTGTTCAAGCCATCCTGTTACATATAAAGGAAATTGCACTTGTACAGCAGTAGTACCTCACCCTCCAACCCCTTAGGTTCTTCCATCTCTGTCTTCCAGTCCTACTCAATAAATACAACTTCATATTTGATATTCTGACCCCCCTTCCTGCATTAGTGAAGTCCCTAACCAGTTGACTTACAAAAGCCTCCTCCCTAAGTTTGCACAGATCATCTCTGAGGCCAGGAAGGGTTTGCATTAACACAGCAGTCTGGCTGCAAGAACATGCACATAACCACAATCATCACACTGCATATGCACTAAACATGCATCTAAGACAAGGGTCCTTGCAAACCAACAGACAAACAACCAAACCCCTCAACTTAATAATGATTTAGAGGAAAATTGTTTCTAAAACAGAACAAGAACATTCTAAAAACATTTCCCTGTTTTCTGAAGCATAAGTGGAGTTTCAAGTCTCCTCATGAAACTGCAATAAATACTCTTCATTATTTTGCCATTTATTAGCTTTTTTGGGGACTTAATTACATTGAATACTCCACATATAATGTTCTTGATAGCATATATTAATTTTATAAAACTCCAGTATTGTCCATTGTCACATGGAGGTTATCTCTTGCAAATGAAACACAGTAGTATTACTGGGAGTTAGAAGAATCATCATTCTGTCTAGTGCAAGAGAAACTTGTAAAAAGCTTTAGAGGGAGAATAATCAGTCTTTGTAACAGCTTCCCTCTTTAGAGGTTTGGAGTTGGCTTGTTTCCTTTCAAGTGCCGAAAAACTCTAGAGGGGAAGCAGTTGTTTCCTGCATACCGAAATGCTTTGTCATTTACCCAAAAAAATGCCTGAACCAGTTGCTAACATTTGTTTTCCCCACCTTTCCAAATAAATGTGTAAATATGCAAAAAAAATTCGTCTGTATTCTTCATCTTCTCATTCACCTGTGACACTGATCAATCCACTTTCAGCAGCCAGTGCTCCCCTGGGCAGCAAAGGAGGACATGTTTTCAACTTCCAATTCCCATTCCAGCTGAAAAGTCTCTCCCTCCTCCCCCAGCTGCATTTAGCAGATTATGGGTGCTTCTGGGAGAGATTAATAGCCTTTTTAAAGGAGAGGCATGGGCCACAAGGACAAAAATGCCACTGGCAGGAAACTGGTGGTGTAGGAACGGTGTCAAAATCTCCAACATGGTATCGAAGAATGATGCAATGAGGACATCCAAGAAATTGCTCAGCAAAGTGGGTCAGTTGATGTCTTCTCAGAAATCATTAATGTCCCTGAGCATTGCATTATCAAGTATGACTGGGTTTTGTAGAGATCCAGAACACAATGGAACACATCAGGAAAAATTTTTCTTAACTCCCAAGAGCACCTTCAAGACAACCTGCCCTCAAAGAGGTGGGAGAGGCTGCCTCTCCCCATGGCAGCCCCACACTTTACTACATCCTTTTTGCCTTCACTACTGGTTTTCACTGTTGATACTAGGTGTATTCACTCACTTACACACCTTTGCTGGCGTCATGGGATGAAGCAGATACAGTTCTTGGAGTTTCATGGAAAACCCTGAATGCAGCAGAAATGGAATAACCAGGTACCTCTTGATGTCATGATACCCCCAGATGCTGTTCTTCCACAGACCTGAGATATCATATGAAGCATTATGGGTTTTATTCCTCTGCTTTTTCTCTATAGTCTCATTGTACGCAATGCTTAGCCAGCTGCACCCAGCCATCACCCTAAATAATATAAAATTAGAGCCACAGCATCCAGCCAGCAGGCAGCTGCCGGGCCATGCAAGCATGCAAACTTCTTGGCAGATTTTGGATTCTAGCTTGCAGCTTTAAAAACACAGAAAGGAATTACAACAATTCTATAAATTGAGATTTTCCAACAGCTACCAGGAACTGCTGGCTGGCATCTTGGGACAAAGACAGCAGCATTTCTTGCAGTGGCCACATACAGCACCATTACAGAACCTCGGGTGACTCCCACACATTAATGCTGATAATGAGCTTGTGGCAGTGCAGATGATCACACATGGATGAGCATTCAATTACTCACCCTGTGGTTAACACCAGTGAAAGCAAAGACTACAGCCATGCAGGCCTCCTCAACTTTCATTTCATAAAGCGCCATTAAATCTCCATCAAATAATGACAGCTTTGTCCCAAGGGCTGGGGCTGAGCAGGGGGTGGCCCATCTTGTTTTGCAGAGCCCTCAGAAAACCAGCTCAGGACCTCACCCACTGATATGGGAGCACCACCAACTACCCCGGGCAGGACCTGAAGTCCTCAGCTATGCAGTTAAAATCTAAGTTCCTCAAGTTTTGCTGATTTTCTGACTGGCACCATCCTCACATTTGCAATGTCATACAGAAAACCAAAAGCAAATGTAAATGGGACAGAGGAGTCCTGCATGACAATCTAAACTAGAATCAGCAGATTCCACCACACACACACCCCCACTGCCTGCCACAATTCAGCATGAAAAGAAGAAAAATAATTAGGCATTTGCATAAATATATTTTGTATTTGCTGATTATTTTTTCACAGCTCTGCAGATACTTTAAAGTAATAATATTGTCACAATGGTTGTACAACAAATTTATGCCTAAACAGATAAAAAACCCTGCATGCCTGCAAAGGACCCAGCAGCAACCATTCAAGGAACAGATTCCTTGGAACTGAGCATTCATAATCCAGTGCCTACTGTGCATTCACTCCCTTCAATGACTATGGTAATTAGGTTGTCTCATGTTATTGTGATCTACAATCTGTCTATGGGGACACTCCAGGGGACCTCTGGGTCCTAAATCTACTAATTTCACATTTAGAAAGACTCAGGCATTACAACAATGCTGAATTGATATGCAGAACATTCCGATAATTTTAAACACTTGAATCATTGTCCTCACATGTAAAAAGATCAGGGCTTTCTTCAAGCACACATTGTGCAAATTCACTGGGTGTGTCACATCACACTGAAAGGATGTTTGCTGAAATGCAACTGGGCCATGGAAGTGGTAGTTGATTAAGTGGGAAATAAGTAGCCTTGGGCACAATGACCTTTGTAAATTATGCACAAAATTTAAGCTGAGATTTACAGCAAAATTTTCTGGTCAGTTTTTTCCATGCTGACAGAAAATAACATAATAAACCACTGTATATGGTTAGTTCCTTGTATAAGGTACAACCATCTCAGAAATTTTTCTCAATTATCTAACCCAACTGCCAGAGAGGTCATGAGAAGCAAATATTCTCTACATATTTCTGGACATTGACAGATGAGCCCTGAGTGTCTTGCAGCAGCTGCTCTTTTAGGACATTGCTAACTCCACCTTCCCAGCCCTTCACCAGCAGCTTAATCAAGTGCTGGAGTCTGGGGATGAGAGAAGGGAGGCAGAAATACATATTTCCCTTTGACCCTGACAGAGAATGGAAAGAAAGAAGAGGGCCAACACCTTAGAGTGAGAAATGTCAAACTGCCTCATGAGATTTGACAGGTCTTCCAGAGCCCTTATTAATGCATTAAATTCATTTTTGGGAGGGTCAAAAAAATTTAAATCACTGCCATGGTGAATGCTTAAAATTACACCCTATGAGAGAGATTGAATACAAAGTATGTACAAGTTCTCCACTGAGAAAATTGAATGTATTTATCTTTTTTAATTGAATCTAACCATATAAAATGATCCTGGTAAGTAGATTAGAAATCTTATGTACTGGGCCCCCATGTGGTTTGCCTTTAATATTTGTGCATTCAATTACTGTTTTTGAAAACAGGAATTATTCATTGCAATCCTAATGCTATATTTATTCAGGATTTAGGCCTATTTTAAGATTAGGCCTGACTTAATTGCACCAAACTATCAGGAGTGTTGGAGTCAGACAACTGTAACTCATGATCACTTATCTGCCTGCTATCTGCATTCTACAAATCTGTGAAGAAGAAAAGGAGAACACTTCCTCTTGCTACTGCTGGAAAAAAAATAGAGGATGTCTGAGAAGTCTGAAAACCAGTTTTATCCAGATGCTCCAGTAAAATATTTATTTTTGGATAAAAATAATTGAAACATGAAAACCATTCTAATAAAAATAAGTACAACAGAGTTAATTTACATCTCCCTACATAACTCACAGGAAAAAAATTAGCCAGAAAGCATTGCAAGATTCCATATTATGTACTAGGAGCTTATGTCAATTGCTGCATGCAACATGCATTAGGAAGAGGTCAGATGGGAATAGTCAGTTATTCCCATCTTTTCCTTGCAAGAGACTCACTGGCATCTCTGCTAGATGTGCAGAAGGATAGTGCTTAAGGCATCTCAGCAGACATGAATCAGACACTGCCCAGACCAAGGGTAAAGAACAGCCCTCTCCTCTCACCACACAACACCATCCTTCACTTCATCAGTTCCTTTACAACAGCAGTGGTCCTCTCAGCTTTTGCAAGACAAGGAGGCAACTTTAAAAGACTAAAGGAAATGGAGTCTAAAGACCTTCAGATTTCCATGACACTGTCACTTTTCTGCATTTATACTTTAAATATCACAGCAAATTGCAACTATATGCTTTCTTTCTAGATCACTTGTTATCAAATTTTCTTTGTTTAACCATTAACTATGTAAGCATATGTATGGACATCTATTCACATTACTTCTAGCCTGTCTCTTCTTCACTCACATTGCAATTCCTAAGGATATTCCCACCACAGTTTTTAGAAAAGCTTTCTTAAGCATCATGTTAAAGATCTTGCAGAAATCCTAGCCTTGACCTTGTTTTAGGTGAAAAGTACTGCAGAAGTTCTGCACAGTCACACGTGGTTCCTACTCTGGAGATTTGCAGATTATACTATTTATCTAATGAAGATTAAATGTTATCTTTATTTGTAAGAAGAAACTAAATAACAAGAAGAGTAGCTGCCAGGATAGGAAAAAAATGCAATTCCTAGGAAGACATTTGCTTTCATCAGTCAGTAAAATAATGCTGTAAATCAGCACTATATTTGTCACGGGGTAAAAAAAAGTGAGAAGATAGTTACCAAGAGTCTGGTTTGTTTCCTATATGTGCAAAAGGATCATCGCTTGCAAAATCAGCATTTTCCATAGATAAGAGCAGGAAATTAACAATAGTCACCACAGTTTTCAGTGCAAGACAATATAAGCTTTCATAATACAGAATAAAAGCCTTGGTCATTAAAAAAAAAAAAGGCATCTGTAAATATATAGCTATAGGCATTCTGGACTTCTCTGTAGGAGGTGAGTAATGAAGCAAGATAGCCAGGTTCAGACCTTATTTGTGACAACTATACTACTATTATGCATCAATTTACATCAATTTCAAAAACCACCACACTCCAAGCTTCCAATTTATACTGACTTTATATTTTTTCCTGAGTAACTGCATAGTGTACTTGCACTTAAGTTCGATTAAAGAAACAAGAAGGTATTCTTTAATTTACAGCATTCAGAGAGCACTGTGCAGAGTACCTTCAAAATAAGAAGGCATATAATCCTTTTGTCTGCTAATATACAATGCCAAGAAATTTCTCTGTTTAATTACTTAAACATTGCATTTTCAGCAAATGTTTGTAATATAGAATATGTAAATATTTCTATTATTATTTGGTTAGAAAAAATAAATAAAATTACTTGGAGTTGTTAATTTCTACCTAACACAGAAAAGATTATGCCAAAGAGTCCAGAAACTCCATTACAAGGTGGCAGTTATCAAAAAAGAAGTATTCTAAAAATGTAGAGGCCTCAAATGGTTTGTTTTGATTTTGAAATAGACAATCTGTCTGAAATTCTCTGACTGAAGTGGGAACTTTGCCTTTGGGATTTATCTTATATGCAAAATAAATGTTTAGTGTGGAATAGTTCTGTAAGGTATACATGAGTCATTTTTAACCACAGTATTTCCCAGATAAATACAACTGCTATGTTTATAATGAAAATTAATTCAGTTACGTAGATAGTTCAATTATAAAGCATCTGACAGAAGGGAAAAGGTATTTGACAAGTCCTAACTGTTTTTTTTTTCTTTAATCTTTCAGGTGCTTTTTGGTTGTGAAAGCAAAAGCAAAGAAAAGCATATGCAGAAAGAAAAATCTGATTGGAAGCAAAATCCATTCCCCAAAACGCTGGGTGCAGTTGCAGGGATCAGGAAGGAAAAGTAGGTAGAAAAAGCCTGGTTACTCCAATGATCAAACCACTGTGTAGCTAAAACTGAGCCCAGTGGTGCTTACTTTCATACAAGTTACCCACTAATCTCTCTCTTGTTTGACACAACAAAGCATCAAATCCCACAGGTGCTCCTTTGCAGGTGTTTCTTATATATTGCCATTGCCTAATTATTCATTCACCTCAATGAGTGAGGCTCTAGGAGCTGGAGCCAACCACTTCTGATCCCCTAACCTTTTTTAAAAGTCTACCCCATGTTTCCCTCTTTACATACCCTTGTATGTAAACCGTATCACAGGTCTCCCAGAGGAGAGAACAAGATCTTGCACAGAAGCAGTCACCATCTGAGTTTCTCTGGACTCAAATGAAGCACCAATGCAGAAATGAGGAAGAGAAACACAAATTTGGATGTGCTCCTATAGTTGCTAAACTTAAAAATGAACCATGTTTTTAAGCATAAGTTTGAAGGGAAAGTGCGCACCTAACATGTCAAGACAAAGAATGGAGTTGCTGCTAATGACCCAGAATATCTTCTACTGCTTAGTGAGCTAATTATATTAAAGCAAACCAGAGCAGAGGAAATTAGGAAGCATGTTGATGTTTCTATTCCTTCCAAATCAAAACAGTAGCCAGCATGATGTAGGAAAGCCCCTTCAGGTTACATATGCTGAGAAAGCTATTGTAGAAAGCTTTGGCAAAGCCAAAGAAACAGGCTAAGTGTATTTGAGTTTTAATAGCAAAAGGCTATCCCTACTATGGCTGTGCCCTCATTCATTGCATGTGCTCTATTAATGCAGAAACCCACATTTCATGTCAGACCCTGAAAGAATATTACAGCTTAAAGTGCAGTTGAAGAACAGAAATTATTCGCTGGAGCCAAATGTGCTTGATAATATTGGAAAAGGTAATAAAACTCTTCTGCAATCTTTTGGATGAGCTTTCAAGAAGTCTTTTGCAAGGAGCTATTTTCTGAATTTGTATCACAAAGCTACCGATTAGTTGTCTTGATTTCTAGTAAAAAGCTACTTGCAAGTTACTATTCCCAAAACATGACTACTGGAGCTTTATAAGAATGATGTCAACTCTGTTGAAATAGCCGTGGGCTCACAAGCACGCCTAGCAGCTCCCGGCAGCTGACACAGCTACTGCTAAACACCCACCCTCCTGCAGGGGGATAGCGGGGCTCCTGAAAAGCCCGACAGTGTAACGTGTACAGACAGCGCATGCCTGCCCGTCCCTACTTGTATCCCATTCTTGTGGTGTGAGCATGAAACAACCCTTCTAACAGAAAAAACCCCATGATATTCTTTTGCTAAAATCTGGTATAAAAGATGGAAAATAATCTAGGCAAGCCATTAATTTTAAATTAGAAAATATTTAAATTAGAAAAACATCACACTTTTGGGATGGAGGAAAATCAAGTGGCCTTTTCAGGACCAGCTTAGTGGCACGATCCCAACCTACTAATCCCATTTTTTTTCCTGTACTCAATGGCATAAGTATCCTGAAGACCCACACTCTACAGTATGTGGTGACCTGACAAGAGATCCTTATGCATTCAAAACTATGCCTGCCTGCCTGCCTGCCGCAGCTAATACAATATGATGGGAAATAATTTAATTACACAAAGATCAGGAAATTCAGGGAGTGACAGCTCCCGTTCTCATGCATAGTGCTTATCTCAGGCATAAAGTCAGCATCAAGAACTATATGTGCAACAAGGAGATTTATTACAGCAAACCTTTATATCTGAACATAGCACTAGCACAGCAGCCGTCTGTGCTGAACTCCCAAACTAACAGATATACAAAATGCAACAGAAACATCTCAATTTCTTGATACAAGTGAAAAAGCAGAGAACAGATTTCAGCTGCTGTAAGTTGCCTTCAGTAGCAGCAAGCCAGCTGGAACACCATCCACACTTCCCTTGGGTTTGCCACAGCATGAGACTCCCTCCTGCCCCTCCTCAGATCTGCTGGACTATCCAACTCCTCCATGCACTCAAGTGAACTCAGTGCAGCCTGGTGAGCAAGCTGTGCAGAATTCTTAAGTTACAAAATCCAAGTTTGCCAAAAGCAGTGACCTACATTTAAAAGTAATTAAAGTATTTTTAAAAAACATAGGCAGTGGGACAGGTTTGATTATTGTAGGAGGCTGATCCTTACAGGTGTTTTGCTTTAAGGTGCTAGAGAAACAGCACTTCATCAAACAGCTATCAAACAGTTATTCCCCAAAATCATCTTCTGCTGAAATACTTCTGTCCTAGCTGCTTAGTGAAATGCTGCTCTCTTCCCTTCCCCCAGTCCCACAATCCTTCCTCAACTCATGAGGGCTCTATTTGCAATGCTACACAAAAGGACTAGTTGTTTCAACTTTTCTGTTTTCCTATTTCCAGGCAGCTTCAGTCATGTCTCTTTTGAGTGACCTCAACAACATTTTACTCAACTCTCTAAGCCACTTTTTTTTTTGGGGGGGTGCATGCAGGGGGGAAGGAAGTAACCAAGCAATTTGGCTTGAAATCAGTACAAAATCAAACATGCACAGTAAAAATATATATTAGTTTTAAATCTGCTTGTGTAATCCTGCATCTCTGAACCAAACAAGCATTTTCTGCACTTTAACGTCTAGATACAGTACCACAATAAAACATGCATTAAGTGAGCTAGAAAACAACAGGTTTTAGCATCATTACTCTTCTCCTAGGTTTACCACTGCTATATTCTGTGATCTCAGACAAACCATTCAGCTTGTATTTCAGCCTTCTTAACTGTAAAACAGGTACAATGCATGCTAAAGCATCCTAGAATATTTTAAAAGTTTTGTAATTGAAAGAGACTTTGAAAAGATTGGCTCTAATACCAACTACTATTTACATAGAATACAGAATGCACTGCTAAGGGAAAAAATATCATGACTGCATAATCACATTTAGAACAGCAGCTTCTGTATATGTGCTAGAGCAGTTTCAAAGGAAATGTCATATTTTTAAAATAGATGTGCCACTACCGTATTTGACAGAAAGTCATCTCAAATCTTTTGGTGCCATGAGCCTTTGGAGTCTTTTCATAAAAGCATTTGGTTTTGTACTAGGCTATTATCACTCTGCAAGAGCTGTCAGGATTTATCACATCAAAAATCCATGCACTGAAAAAAAAGGAGTGGTTGCCCAAAGACATTTTGGTACTTTAGAGACATTAGAATTTATTTCATTAAAAACGTATATTTGTGTACTAGGTCTTTGTGGCTCAGCATGATCATATTGAAGTATTGCCCATTCTCTCCAACAGGCTTTTGTTATGGCACTTGAAGGGCAGATCCTCAAACAACAACAGTAAGTGTTCAGGAGAAGCCAAATTAGAGAGGCTCAGGTGTCAGGAGCCCTGGCAAACCCCAAAGTCACTGTGACATCCAGCACGGTCAGGATTTGCTCACAGCACATCAGTGTCTAGTTGAATATTTTGTGCACAACCTGATTCAGTAGCAAGTTGAGAACATCAAATCACACAGTGTCCCAGGCTTGGAAGAACTCTTAACAGATGATGGGGTTTTCCAATGTGAGGTTGTCAGAGATAGCAGCAAAAGGCATCTTGAGAGATGTTCACTGGGCTGAGGCCACATGCAAAGGTGTTTGCATCCAAGGAACCAGCATAGCTTAATAACTCCTTTTTGTGAACATTTATCGGGACAAGACCTTTCTCAATGATTTTCCAGTATCTGGATTGAAATCTACACAGCCCTATATTTATTCTTTAAAAAGAATATCTATATAAAACCAATCCCTACTATATAAAAGGCTGGTTTTTACCACTCTAGAAGTGTACACTTCATACTCTTTTACAATGTCACAATCCTGAAACAGTGCCACACCAGAAGAGCTGGACTCAAGAGAATGTATTTTTCCAGAGGTATTAATTTTGATGAAAATAATATCTCCTACGCTCCTGCATTTAAAGATTTCAGCTATGCAGCTTTCAGAGTCAACTTCAATTTCTTCTTATGTTAACATGCTTTTCCTTTTGAGCTAGCTATATATTTTCCTTTCTTTCAGCTATCAGTGGGTTGTCCCAAGGTTAACTGCCAGCTTTGGACCATCAGCAGTCCATTGAAATGAAGGAGCTCCTTGCAGAATACAAATGAAATGCATAGATGGTAAACATACACCAATCAGATGAAGCCAAATCTGGGCATACTACATATATCAGTGCTTTCGCAACACTGCGGCCATGCATTTATGGTTTTGTTCAAAATATTTTTGTCAAGTTTATTTTAAAGCTAATAGACTTTTTGGTACAACACCTGCTTCTGTAAAGCACTAAGGTCAGCTAAAGAAACACCTTGCAAGGGGGCTTGAAGAAGGGTGAAGTAGGACACCACAGTCTACTATTTATCTTACTAGTCAAAAACTATGGGAGGGTTTGTATCACATCTGAGAATTGTGACAATTCGCAATTATCTGCATTCTCAGATAACAACAGCAAGAACAGCAAAAACAGTCCTCCAAAGTCTGATTGAGTTAAGTAAACCTTTTTCAAGGTTGTGCTGCTTTCCCCCTGCCCCTGCCAGTCCCTGGAGGAAAAAAAATAAGAAAGGAGTGTGGGTGTGTAGGAGAGAGTTTCAAAACAACTTAAATTCAAATTTCAGTTTAAAGATTTGGATCACTGCTTATCACTCTCTTAACTGTTCTTTGGTTTAAAATCCTTAAATGTTTTAAACTAAGTTCACTTAGCCACTTATCTCTATTGAAAAGATGTGAGTAACTTGTTCCGCAGTTTGTGAAACAGATTGAGCTGTAAGCAAAGTGCTGCACATCCTGCTATTTATCTCAAGGTTATTCTGAGCGTCACCATCAAACAAGTTATTTGGCCCATGTTTACTTGAATATTATTTCCCAGTGTGGTACTGAGAGTTTACTAACAGTGTTACAGGATCAGAGCAAAGAAGCCTTAACAGAAGCACTGTACTGTACACCAGTTGATGAAATCTGAATTTTCCCCTACAATAACAATTAATGACACTACATTTTCAATAAAATTGACAAAGCACCTCCACTCCATAGAGGACCAGATCCAGGATGATCATTTCTGGGATTTGTTTGTCTCTGTCTACCCATGCCTTTATTCCTGCATTTGAATGAGAGAATAGATGGGAATGGTGAGAAAAAAGAGTTACTATTTTCCCACTTGGCTTGGTTTCCAGCTTCAGAAGAAAAACTGCCAGCTTTCTGATGTTCATGTAAACATTAACATAGACCTATAACATGAATGAGATTTCAAGCAACAAAACACATGCAAAATGCAATTTCAGAGAAAGGAATTGAATATTTGTATCCAAAGCGAGTCCTGGCCCTGCTAAACCAAAAAAGCAGCTGGTGAAGTGATTTATGGGGATATGCAAGCTGCAGCTTGATTATGAGCCATGCTGCAGGATGACTCAGCTGAGCAGTGAGTTATCTGAGCTGGAAAAGAGAAAGCTGACGTATAGATAAAGTTCTTTATCAGAAAAGGCTAGCTGGTTGGTGGTTTTGTCCTTGATTGGTTGTCCCTGGCAATCTGCTGAGCATGAATTTTAAAGTATTCTCAAGATAAAATACTTCAGCAAACAATAATAGATTTTGAAGGCAGTTTTCACCTATCAAAAGAAAGAAGAGGGAAAAAAAAAACCAAACAAAACCAAAAACAAACCAAAAAACCCAAGAACAAAACCAGGGAATTCACCAAGTTCTAAGAAAGAAAGGTGAATTACACAAAAGAAAGCACAGTCTTTAGGAATGTCATTAAAATAATTCTTAATACCTTTTATTTTCCATTGGTTTATTTTTAACCTCTTTTTAAAATGTGCTTTTGAAGCCAATAACATATAACATATGGTGGCAATAATAGAGCTTTCTCCAGCTGGTATCAGACAGCACTAGGAATGCAGCTTTACTGTTGGGTGATTTTGTTCTCCCCAGCTATTCACAACGTGCCTGCTAATATGTTTAACAGTGCGCACTGAACGTACACACTCCCGCCTCCCTGGGCCCAGCTGGCAGCCCATCATCTTCCCCAACTACTTTCCCCACTGCCATATCACCAAACAAATGTTTGCACTTCTGTTCACTTCCAGTGAGAAGTCAGAAAAGTGAACTTAGAATACAATACCTTAAGCAGCAGTTTCAGTTCATTATTTCCTTACCTGCCTGTCCTAACTCAGAGCATGCAGGAGTAGTGGGTGTGTACAGAGGCACAACACAAAACACATGATACAGGCTTGAGCCCAAGTGAAGCTGTTTACACAAGTGTTTTCTAAGACTTGCCAGTCACTTGAAATAGATCATCTGTTAGTAAATCCACTGACATTCAGAACCAGTCATGGTTTTGGGTGTGAATTTCAGGTAAGTGATAGTTAAATGGAGTGTCCTGATGAAGTATCTCAGCTATTCAACAAGGATGCTGGGCACAGGGCTATCACACAAAGTTCAGTCTATTAGTCTCACAGGCTAATTTAAAGGAAGTTCAGATCAGAAAATAGGTAAGGTCCACAGGTTTGCTTCATGACTCAGATTGCAACCACAGAAAAAAACCCAAGAAGCAAGTCATAACAGCAGATTAGCCTTAGCCCTGAGAAAGCTCAAGAGTGCTGAGGATACTGAAATAGAGAATTGAATGAGAATACTCCTGTCCATCATTGTTTCTTTTCAGAGAGAAAAGACTACAAATGTTTCAGGCTCCATGCTGTATGTCCCCAGAGGGCTTCAGGGTCAAGCACAACTTCTGAAAGGTGGAGGGCAAAAGGAGGCAAGAACCTAGGGTGAAAGTGTTGGGCAATCATGCAACATGCAGCCAGACCATGAAGATCCAATCCCTGAAGCAGTGATGAAGCAACACAGGATTCAGAAATCTCCTTTGAAAGGTCACTAATCAAACACAGGAAAACAAGCAAGAGCAGCCTTGGGAAGCCTAGGAGTACAGGACAGCCCCAACAATGCACTGGTCTGGCATACATCTCTCAAGACATGCTTTATGATGGCTGTGATAAAAAAAAAAAAGCTTCTTAAATGTACAGATTTTTATGCTAACCTTGTGATTTGAAATCCTGAGGCACACATTCCAAATGCCAGGAATTCACAGTGTTTCATGTACAGGCAACTAAACAGACACACAAATTTTGCAGGACTTCTATATTTTCTAGATCTGAATGGTATAAACATCTCAAATAATTACAAAGCACCTGAGCTACAGTCTAATTTTCACAAGCATGTAAAAAAAAAAAAAAACCAACTAAATAGAATTTGCTTAATGTTACTTACCACCATATAATTTCATTTATGCAACACTGATTCATCACTGAGTTAATCAATTTTTTATGAAGCTCAAAGGAAAAAAGAGACTGCAGTCTTATTACCAAAAGAACTATGTTTCTCCCTGGAAAGATCTATCATTAAGCATTATCCTACAGAATAAGTGATTTTTATCTTTACCTTGCATGCACAGTACAGAAATTACAAGATCATTCCTTGTTTGCAGTGAGCTAAAGCAGAACATACAACACATTTAAAAACTGAAGTGTGTCCTTTTTTCTTCCTGGGACATACATATACAAAACTCTGAACGGGAGAAACATGCATTCTATTTTTGGCTGTAGAAAGAACTGTGAAAAATTCTTAATTGTTAACGAGGATAAAATTGAAAAGGCAACACCTGCTCAAAAAGAGACACTTCAGGAGACTTACTGCTTCAGAAATCTATTATAGCGAGTAAGTTAAGACAGATAATGGCTAGTCATGGGATGTATGAAAAACTAACTGATTATACATTGCTCCAAACCACTGGTTTTCATTTCTGACATACATCAAGGTTAGGCAGCAGCTTAGCAAGTCTTAAAAAACAATAAAAACACCAGTAAAAGAAACTGGCAGTTAGATTTAGCAGAGAATGTTGTGTCCAGAAATACCAGATGCCTTTATAAAAATAAAGTATATTTTGCTAAGTAATGTCTGAAAAGTTTTTGCAGCCAAATGGAGCTTGATCTTTATTTAACAGCTGAGCAACAGAGGTCCTTATTATTTAATTAAACACTCATTCGAGCTGACATTTATTTAAAAACCTAAAACAAAATTATTTTGCTGCAAGGCAAGTAGGTGAAATGGAAAGGGTTTATTCATATAAGGCTAGGAGTCATGAAGGAAGCAGTGATTTTAGCATAAAAAGAATCTGTTGCTAAACAAGGAGTTACTGTGAAACATTACATCCAGAGTAGCTGATTTAACAAAATGGCCTTTCGATTTGAAAATCATTTCTGCACCCCACTTATGGAAGGACCTTTTGCTTTTGTCTCCATTTGTGGTCACTACTTCTCAGGTCCATGAAGATGGTGTCCCTCCATCAGGCATTAGCACATCTACCAATAATTCTTAGACAATGGCTGAAAAAAAATCTGATTTGATTTGGCAGGGAAGCCATGGGCTTTTCAATTATTCATTTTATTTATACACCATCCTGCTCTCTTATTAAAAACAGTGCAACTTTCCAAGAAGTCACATGCTTTTCATACAAACACAGAAATCATTTTGCAGATAATGTGACTAAGTAAATGCCTTTGAAGCCAACAAGCCTATTTCTTCAAACACAAACACCATTACTTTTATGTCCAAGCAAAACCTCAAACTAAGTGCCTGATTTTCCTGAAATCCTTCATGCTGCAGCTGAACCCATTGGTCATCTTTACCTTTGAGCACCAGCCAGATGGCTGGTGCATGAGGAAGAAACCAGCCAAGCTAAGCTTGTGGAGGGCATGTGTGTGCCTGAAGCAGGTGTCTGCAAAGCACCACTGGACCCCGGACTGGAGAAAAGATGTCCCATGGTGAAAGACCATGTGCCAGCAAGGGCAGATGCCAGTGGCCATGCTCAACTCCTTCAGGGAGATCTCCAACTTCCCATCACACAAACAGGGAAGAGAGATCCTTGGACATTTGCCAGGCAACAAAGTTCCCTCATCCATCAGGTCTCCTCACCACCATTTTCCCACAGAGCCCCTGTTGCAAATGGGAGACACACTAGATTTTTGGGTGCTCCATGGGGCAGCTGGGTCTGCACAACTGCTGACATGCAAAATTTGCACAATTTCATTTGGATACAAACCAAAGAGAAACACTGTGGATCATCCAAAACAATACCAGATAGAGACTGGCATGCATTTTGGAGTCTCTAAAGAGCATAATTTCATTAAGCATGCAAGACCTAATAAGCACAAAAAGGAAATAACCAGGCACTGTCATAACAGGAAACATACCAAAGTCCTGCCTAAATTGGAGCTGGCTGGGAAGTGAGCTATTGTCAGGAACTCATTTCAGACACTCTGATATTGCTGACTACCTTGAGCAAGCATGGCATAACAGCAAAAAAAAGCCAAACCAAGAGACTGGTTTGCTTATTTTGAGGGAACTAGCTCAGAAACCATCTAAATTCTAAACACGCCTATGTTAAAATATACTGCCATTCCACTAAATTGGGCAAAACCAGTAACATTTCAAGTTAAAGGGTGGTTGGAAATAAGTATAAACATACAAATGCACATCTTTCTTAGTACACCTGTTTTAAATCTGACTGGGGATACACATACCTAGCTGAGGGCACTGTAACTTAATTCATGCAGGGTACATCCTTAACCTTCATTTTCACTTCTTTTATGGTCCTCTGTCAAACTACTACATTGCAAAAAGACCTAAAATTTGCTTTGACATTTGTGGGGACCGGTTTTTTTCTTTTTTTGTCAAGTCTGGAGGATGGAACGGGGGATCATTTTACTGCCAGTTTGTATACTCCTCAACAATTTATGAATGGTACTGGACTTGGGTTGGTCCTATCTACAGGTCAAATTAAACCAATTTGTTCTTCATAACTGTCCAAGTGGCACTGGCATTATTCATCTGCACAGAACATGCTCTGTTTCAGAAAAGCACTTTCCAAAATGTTTCTATTCCTGCTAATATAGTTTCAGTCTCCTGATCCCAGCCATCCTGGAAATTCGTGTGTATCACAGCACACAGCTCCATCCGGCTTTGAGATGAAACTGGGCTATCTGCCCACACCAATTTGGAACTGACTTACTTCCCTTCAATGGTGTGACATGGCTGAAAGGCTAAAAAAAACGTCCAACTGCAAGAAGTCTGAGGCTTCACCTAAAGGAAAGGTAAATGTGTTTTTAAGAAAAGGCACAGGTAGCACAGCACTAACCACATACTTGCTAAACCTCCTATCTCATTTACCTTGCAATACCCTGTCTCATGGCCCTTTTTTCATACTGTGATCATATATCATCATGCCAGAGAAATACATTCATATTTTGTGTACAATCTAAGTAAAAAACTTAAGCACTAAAGTACAAACATATCTGAGCGAATAAAAGCATAAAACTACTGATATTTCCCAATACAAGTCAGTGTGGATGTGGGAATTTCTAAGTAGAGACAAAGCAGCAAAAACCAAAACATGCCGCCAGAGAGCTGGTGTTGCTCCCTGGTAGTCAGCAGTAAGGATGTCTTTTACCATTTAGAAATCATGCCAGTGCCATTATTTGGATCTGAAAACTTACTGTGCAGACTACTGGGCATGCAGGGAAATCCAGAGGTAGATAGTTATTTCTTTCATGTTCCCTGTGTGAAATAGCAAGGCTTGGTGTATCAAAGCTGCATACAGAAGGCTCATTATGTAAGTGACAACTATAATATTAAACTGAATGGAATGATAATATAATTCAAGAAATCTAATTGCTACTGTGCAGGAAATTCATTTTCTAACAATACAAAGCAAGAGCTGTCTCAATCACTAAAAAAAATCCACCCCTTATAATTTTCTTTCATTTTCAATTTTAGAAAAATGGTCTTAACTCCTCCTATAGACATCAGCACTTAACTAGTCAATCAATCAACAGAATCAATCACCACACCTGCTGTCTCTATTGTTATTCCTTAAAGAAAAGCGTAAGTACAGGAAAACATGTACTGACTAGAATCCACCAGAGGCAAATTTTAAAAAAAGAAAACAAAACTGAAAAAAAAAAATCTAATTACTTAAATAAAATACCTTTTGAAACTGTCAATGAAAATTATTCCATCAGAAGAGAAAGAAAAGTTGCAAAATCTACAAACATAATGTATTAATTCAGTGACAAATAAAAATAATTTGAATGTAATATTTATCTGAAAATAAAAACCCAGCTCTTAATAACTCTTTATGTTCATTATCATCAAAATACCTTGCCAAGGTAACCACTATGATTTTTCTTACCTTACAGATGGCAAAACTGCAAAGACCTCAGCAATATCAGAAATCTGCAAATTTACGGAAAAGCTGGGAAAGTAACTAATATCTCTCATCTCCTGCGCAGAGCTTTGATTTTAGACCCAAGCATTGGAACAATACAGATCAAAGACTAATTTCTAAATACTTTGTAATGACATCAAGCAATAAATATAGACCATGTTTTTTCCATATCCTTGCAACAAAAACTACATTTCCCTAAATTGCATATTACAATATCATAAATGCTTTATTGCAAAGCACAGTCAATGTAATGGCACAAGTAATGAACAATTCTGTTGCATGAAAAAAGCAGTATCTAAATAAAAACATTTCTTCCATCAGCATGAATTTTTTAGAGCAACACATAATGCAAAGGGGTTCATTTCAGCATTTTAATACAATGCAGTAATTTGAGATAAATTTAACACTTCAGAATATCTAAATTTTCATTGCATTTACCTCTTTGGGATTTACAGTAGGACAAAAAAAATTACACTGGTCTGGTGACATGTTATGTGGCAAATCTTTTTAAACCAGAATTTTGGTAACTTTACTGAACTACTTTCTACTTTGCCATAAACATCAGCAAAAACACTTCAGCAACAACACTACAGGTGCTATCTGCAAATGAATGGGTAATGTGAAGGTAATATGATTCTTTAGAAGTCAAAAACTAGGTAGGTAGATCCAACACCAGACTCCATTTCCTCGTGACTCTTCCACCTCTAACTGGGAGTAAGACTGAAGGGTTGCACATACCATTTACTAAAAATGAACAGGTTATGAGAATGTGTCAGTTCCGCTGGAGGATGCACAAAGTTAGTTGATTTAGACACATTTTATTTTCATGCCCATGAAGGCTCTTATTCAAAAAACAAAACCATGTCTCACTTCCTGATCCTGCTGCTGGGCAGGGTATCCTGCTACAGGGTGGAGCATTAAATTGTTCAAGAAAAACGCTGGCTTGCAGCCAGTGGAAATTTCATGTGCTATGGATCACGCCTCTATTCTACTGTGATTCATCAGACTCAGCAGCCACTGGTGATGGGTATATGTGGTATGTCCCACAGAATATATTTTCTCCTACAGTAAAATTTGCCTGCCAAATATTGTGCTCTTTCTATGTGTTGAGTCTAGGTTTATTTAGCGGCAAGAGGACGTTCTAGTAGCCTACTGCTATTTCAGGGGCAGTTATGGAGTTTACCTCTTCCCTTAGTAGCAAATAGTGTAAACATGGGAAAACAAACTGCAACTGGAAATTGAGGCTTGGAAGATTCAGGCTGGCTATGTGGGGGAAAATAACTCCAGCAAGAAGCTACCCTGGAGAACCTGGAATAGGTTAAACTGTCATCCTTGGAGGTTTCCAGAATACAGTAAGACAAAACTACAGCAGGCCCAGTGATATGCTGCCTTGAGAGGGATATTGGACGAAATGGTTTTTTTAGCCAATACCCTATGACTCCACAATTTTATGTATACTCAGTGTTTCTTATTTGTCTGAGTTTCCAACCTGAATTAGAAAGTCATTCTGGTGTTGAACTGTGTCAAAAATCCAGGCATGTTTAAACACCTGCAAGTGGCTACAAGTCATTGCAGTGTGCATCACATCATAATGCAAATATAAAATCAATAAATATATTTATTTATACTTATATAAATATATAAACAAATAAACATAAAATCATGGCCTCAGGTGGTAATTTGCAAGGTTTCCAAAACTTTTAACCAGTTTAATCAAAATAAATGAGGTGCTGAAATAAAGATGACAGACAACACTCTGTTCATCTGGCATAATGGAAAAAGACACAAGCATCTACAAGCATCAGCCTGAATCTCTGAAATTAATTTCCTTCAACCAGCCTTGGAGTAAACCTTGTCACCTTTTGCTTCAGATTACAAACTGGATTCTTCTCAGCTTTCCTAACAAATTCATGTATTTAAAGAGGAAAAATCATCCTCAAACTGAGGCCTTACCTTACACATTTTTCAGACTGATGAGAAAAGAACAGAAAGAAAGTGTGTCACTAGCACACAGAAGAAAGTACTCTGATTTTTTAATAATGAACATAATATTAGCATAGGTTTTGCATAGATAGAAATCATGGTTTTGTTTTTCTTTCTTTATTTAAAATTTACATTATCTCCTCTTTTATTATGCATTTGCTCACTCTCCAAAGCTGAATGAGGCAATGGGGTAGGAATCCCAACTACTGTACATTTTTATTTGCATTTATGTGCAGATGCGACTTCATATCCTTTCAAACTCAGTAACCTTATGTGTCATTGAATGTGCTTTCTACTGCTGAATGGACTTCCTTCAAAGGCATGAGGCCAGACAGGCGCTCTGGTATTCTGACTGAAGTCAACAGGAGTTACCAATGGATTTAATTTGAAGTCGGATTAGGACTTCTGTGAAAAGCTTATATATAGAGAACCATGTACTGTAAAAATGTAATCCTTTAGGAAAAAAAAAGTCATTTATAAAACCCTTCTTGTGAAGAAAAAAAAAAAAAAGAAGCACACTATAGACTTAGGTAATCATTTAACAAGCTCGACAGCTGAAAGTAAATAATTCTTGGGCAAAGTTTCTAGGATGAAAGGTTTGACCTACGCTTGAATCTAAAAGCAGCAAGCTGATTGACCTCACGATACTGTGGTTTTATTTCAGGAGCTGCCTTCCCTTCCCCCCGCCCCAAGCTTTCTTCTGAATTGCATGAATATTTCATGACTAACTGTGCATACCATGGCAGACAAAGAGCTAATAGATTAGTAATCTGACCTGCTATTTATTTGAGGTGCCCCAAACATGTAAGGAGGGAGACTCTGATTTTTCTTTAGAACAATCATGAAACAATATGGCTGATTCTAGAAACTTTATTTTAGCTGAGATAATTGCAGTGGGTGGAAGAGGCAAAGGGTATGGTAAGAATTCACATCTGGGAATGAAAGGAAATCAGTGCACAATACAGTCAGACATGATAGAACACTCAATCTTAATCACTGCAGTAAAACACTGAACTTCACTGCATTACCTAGAAACCTTGTTTATCCTGCTTGTGCTTAACTTTAGCAAAGGATAAAAAAAAACCCAAACCAAACAAAAAGCCCACACCACAAACACTGAAAGAACGAGTGATGTCACATTTATACTGTACAAGTTTAAAAGAGTTCTTGAATTGCCAATTTTATTTTCCAAATTATGAATATCAGTTAAGATTAATAGGGAAATCTCTTAAATGACATTCAAGAGTTGCCTGTAAAGCAATTCCTGGAAATAATATCCAAAGATCAAATTATGATTAAGAGATCTTGCTAGTGAAAAGCATGAAGCTTTTAGACAAAGCAAAGTGGTTTGGATAACTAACTTAACATAAAATGGAGACTTCATTATTCTGTTTCTTTTCTGCCCTCAGAAAAACAACCGCTAAACAAGACAAGTGAAGTACTAGATTGGCATGGAAGGAAAACATTTAACTATTAAGCTATTTTTATGGATTAAAAAGGTACACAAATTCATACAAGTAAAGTCTGAAGCAGAAGAGAACATTTAACTGAGCCAGAAATTATTTTTTAAAAAATCCAAAACCAAAGTGTATCACTCCATTGTGTAGCCAACGTGCAAGTATAAAAACTCCTTCACAAGTTCAGATTACTAGAAATTGCCAAAAAAAGTGGCTAGAAAACACTGCACCACAACATTTAGAGACACACTTGTGCATCAGCACAGATGCTGGGTTGATCAGGCAATTTGTAGCTTTAGGAGCCTATTTTCTGCTCAAACTGACAGGCTC
Organism: Lichenostomus cassidix; assembly: GCF_008360975.1. Lineage (NCBI taxonomy): Eukaryota > Metazoa > Chordata > Aves > Passeriformes > Meliphagidae > Lichenostomus > Lichenostomus cassidix. The sequence goes on from NC_139488.1 coordinate 17,705,856, forward strand.
GGAGGTTATGATAGCTGCACTTCAGGCTGTTAGGCTTCTTGACTACTGCATGCTCTGATTGTTAGTTGTAGCATTTCCTTTGAATTAGGGATGTCAGGCACCCATATTCAAAATATATGCAACTCTGGTACAAGTGCACATAAAGACCAAAGCTCTGAATTTGTTTAATCTAGTCCGCTCCTACTTTCAGGGAATTTATGCAGTTTATTTTCTGGACATGGCTGAGGAGAAAAAAAAAGTACTATTTGTCACCTTCAAGTAATCCTTCCACAAAAACATTGATCAATCCCTGGTCTGGAAGCCATCTACGGACAGGAGACTCCTTCTCCCCCATCACTTCTGTACATTTTGAGCTTCTTTTGCAAAGGGATATTTGCACATTTGCTAAACACACTTTTGGTAACTTGTGCAATGAAAGCTTTTTGTTATCACCGAGTGTAATGGAAGTAATCTGAAGTCTTTAATCTTAAACTGGAAGCATGGCTTCAGAGATACAGCTATTGAGGAGGTGAACAGGTTAAGAGTGGGAATGAAATCGACCCTGAAAAGGAAACTGTATCACTAGACTTTGCTCTCAAGCACCTCTATTAGTCTCCAAGGAAGGAGCTGAAGGTAGTTGGAGGTAGTCATGCTAAGAAACAATTCTGACACCATTTGTCTGGTATTTAAATTGTAGCTAAACAAAGAAAAAAGGCAGCTAAAACTCAAAAGATCTAGGAATCGCAAACCACCCTGGTTACTACAGTAAAACACTGAGGTCAAGCAGTGCAGAAGGAAGCACAAAGTCCTGAAACTTTCTTCAAATGTATATAGGAAAGAAATGGTAAAAGTCAGAGAGAGGAGGTGTCAGAGTGGGGATTGTACTGCCTCTATGTGGGAAGATGTCGCTGTTGAGCAGCTAGCAGAGTAATGAATGCATCGGTTCTCAGTGGCAAGAAGGAATGACCTTTATTGTTTTGATTTCATCACATTTATAGAATTCTCAAAAGTCACCCAGATTGGTCAGTCAGAAGCCTTCCCCCAGGCCTGATTGGCCAGGCCTGCACTGCCCAAGTTCTGGGACACTGTTCCAAAACATCCAAACTTTATCTTTATTTACAAAACACAAGAAAACCTCTCATGGGAAAAACTGTGCTAGCCACAGGAATTAACAAATTTGTTTTCTGTCTCTTGCTTTATTTATTTCCTGAAGGTGGTTAAGTCATTTCACTTCTCCTTCTTTTCTGTAAAACTGGTATTATACCCTCTCTGGTGCATTTTAAAGGCACAGCAGAGTGAAAGCTGGAAGGAAGGAAGCCAAGGAAATAAAGAAGTCAGACTGACCTACTCAGCAGATCTGTAAGATGGGGGAAAGTAAAGCTATTTATTCCTGTGCAAGACTGGTGTGATCCTGTGGCTGGCTGCAGCACAAGCAAGCAGCTCACAGGCACTAACATGCTGGATGTCTCACCAAATCCATGTGAAATGACAATGCTGCTATGATTCATTAACATCTCCAAACAACATACAAAATAGCTAGGCAGAGTAATTATGAAAACCAACATTAAAAAAAATTAAAATACAGCATATCCTGGATGAGAAGAGGGGTGATTTTTCTCTCTTTGGGCATTAGAGTCTTTATTCAAAACAATCCTAAAGCAAACTATCTCCCTGGACAGAGCAAAATAACAGTACTGTGGGTGATCTTTAAAAAAACTAGATGTCTGGCTCAAAAACAGACTAACCACCCTTTTCCATGACTAATGCCAGAAGCATGATACCTCAGCGGCCCTTGGTGCCCAGTGTGCTCTGGGTGGCTACCATAAATCAAGCAGCAGTTCACCTTTCCCCAGTGTCATGTCACCTTTGACCATCAATCCTTTCCTTCCTGCAAAAAGTAGTGACTTCTTGCAAAAGGTAGTGACAGTTTCTCTAAAGAAGTATCTGAGTAAACACCAAGTTCTTTCTTAGCCCCAAGGCTTGTCCTGAGCCTCTCTTTCAAGTTGTAATATTTGGCACTTCATCCCTCAAGTGATTTACCAATGTCTCTTCATACCAGCTGGATTGTCTATGGCCTTGACTACAGGAATACATCATTAAGACAGACTCATTTTAGCTGTTAAAAAAATACTGAAACCTGTGTACATCCAAGCTTTCACTGCTTCTCAAAAAAAAAAAAAATTAAAAAAAAAAAATCAGCCATTCAAATTTAAAGTGTATCACTTCACTAAGAAATTCTCATTAAACCCAGGACAGCAACAGGTTTGTGCTACAGCAAGTCACAAGAAAGTTTCTACATTGTCTCAATAGCTCGCTCAAATCTCTACTGACAAGAGAATTATTTCATTATATAAATGAACCTACATCAGATTATAGCAGCAGTAGCCATAATAGTAATGCTATGATAAATAGTAATTAATCCAAATACTTCCACAGTCCCCTTCAGCTGCCAGACTTAAAGCATTCTACAGATGAAGGTAATAACCCCATTCTTGGCAGGGAAGAAAACTGAGGTTCTGCAGTGTAACAGCATTTGTTCAAGAAGGAGCAGTTGTAAATCTCAGACATTTCCCTGTTACTTCCTAACTTTCTTATTTTCTCTAATGGGTTGTTATACACCCTACAATTTAGAAGTTTGATGGTGCTTTCAGCTTTAGTAACTTCAAAGGCTTTGAAAGATCTGTCATGTACCAAAGAGGCATTCAATATCCCAGTCCTCGGGACTAGCTGAAGTCTAACTCCTGCTGATGAGAGGACTTTATAGAGGTGTGTAATACGTCAGCCACATATTAAAGTACAAGGTCTGCTCTTTGGTTGTCAGCTGTCAAGTAGTAAATAAAAATTAATGTACAATGGCAAAATGCCTTCCTTGGGCTTGCTTCCAATTCCTGCTCCAAAGAGCCTGGAAAACTGCTAAGAGCAGCTCACGTGAAGAGAGTGAGTGGAGTACTGCAGCAGAGTGACCCAGCCATGCTCTTGCCTTTGATCACTCTCACTTCTATTGTCCTGCAAATATGATTGCAACAACTTGCCTTTTATCTTCTTCTATTTAGTCTGCACAAATGTGCCTGCAACATTGCTGAAGCAAAATCATAGTGTACATGTAGAGTCTACATCACCTTGAAATACCACACTAGCATGCATGGATTTCCAAAAGCAGATCTTGATAATAAAGGCAGGCAGCAACAAACAGACACAGGAGACTTTTCCCAAACAACTAACAAATTCTGCAGCTCAGTTTTAGTGCAGTGATTTACCAGATGGCTGAAGGCCCCCATCCCTTATCCTATCTTCTGCTGACATCCAAGCACTAGTATTACGCATGTCGTTGACACTGTATTTAATTTACTTTCTGGTAAGAGAGAGCAGTCTATGGCAGCACAGCAGAGGAACATGGGGAAGGAACAGCACAGGGGCTAAGAAGAAACACAGCACAAAAACACCAACTCTTCTTTCAGAGTGCCTGTACTTCAGGCAGCACCCTTTATTTCCACCATGACTCCCATGGGGAAGGGAAGGGGTGATGAGAACATAACAGCAGTGCGAATAAATAGGTCCATGTAATTTGTATCAATCTGGAGGGAGGCAGAGCTGCAGTCTGACTCAGACATGCAAAAAAAAGTTTTACATTGTTGAGATTTTTCTTTGGGGTTGTGAAGTATTGTAAAAATAAGCTCAGACTGGGCCACTACCTACTCAGCCTTGCTCCAGATCTCAAGACCTCTGCAGATAATTTTTGTATTCCAGCAAAAGCAAAACTGTGAAATAGGCTGAGCTGCACAGGAAGACAAAGTTACCTTGAGAATCAGCTGAATTGTGAAATGTCCAACTCCACTGTTTCCTAAATCTTGACCTCTCAATATAAAGGCATAACAACACATGCAAGCCTGGATCTACACACAGTTATAAAAAATCTCAGATACAGTATTTCACTACATATACTTCTCTCCCTACGAGAAGAGCATGTGGCAGACATGAACTGTACCACGTAATTTACTACTGCAGGATGATCAGACACAGCATTGATGAACACACAGTCTATACAACAGAAGAAACAACTTCAGCAAGTTAGTATATTTTATAGTACTCACAACAGCATTCTTTTAAATAGCAGTGTTCAAGGTTTTCAACAGCTGATGTCCACTTTACTAGTATTATCAGACATGACATTTTCCTAAGAGTCAAAATTCGTATTTTCCCCATTCATTCCCACTAAGAGTTGTAGTCTGAAAATATCAGTCTTTCAAGCAGCACAATCATGAAATGTTTTTTGGGCTGGAAGGGAACTTAAAGATCATCAAGTTCCAACCCCACTTGCCCTGGACAGGAACACCTTTACATTGTTACATTACACCTTTACTAGGCCAGGTTGCTTAAGGCCCCTTTCAACCTAGCCTTGAACACTTACAGGGATGGGACAGCCACAACTTCTCCGGGCAACCTGTTCCAGTGCCTTACCACCCTCACAATGAAGAATTTATTCCAAATACCTACTCTAATACCAATATCTAAACCTACCCTCTTTCAGTTAAAAACCGTTTCCCCTTGTCCCATCACTACATGCTCTCCTAAAAAGTCCCTCTCCAGCCTTCTTGTAGGCCCCCTTTAGGTACTGAAGGTGTACCCAGAGCCTTCTCTTCTCCAGGCTGAACAGCCCCAACTCTCTCAGCCTGTCTTCATAGCAGAAGTGCTCCAGCCCTCTGATCGTCTTCGTGGCCTTCCTCTGGACTTGCTCCAGCAGGTCCATGTCGCCCTTATATTGGGGCCCTCAGAGTTGCCTGCAGTATTCCAAACGGAGTCCCACAAGAAGAGAATAGTGAATCAGCTCCCTTGACCTGTGGCAGCCCAGGATATGGTTGGCTTTTGGGGCTGCAGGCACACACTGCCACCCCATGTTAAGCTTCTTGTCAACCAACACACCTGAGTACTTCTCCCCAAGGCTATTCTCAATCCATTCCTCACCCAGCCTGTGCTTGTGCTTGGGATTGCCCCAGCTCAGGTGCAGGACCTTGCACTTGGCCTTGTTGAACTTCATGAGGTTCACACAGACCTACCTCCCAAGCATGTCAAAGTCCCTCTGGATGGCATCTCTTCTCTCCAGCATGTCAACTGCACCACACAGCTTGGTGTCATCAGGAAGCCTGCTGAGGGTACACTCAAGCCCACTGTCCACGTCACCAATGGAGATGTTAAATCCCAATACTAACCCCAGTCTAACATCAGTCATCACTGATTCCACTTGGACATTGAGCCATTGACCACAATTCTTTGAGTGCAATCATCCAGCCAGTTTCTTATCCACGGAGTGGTCCGTCCATCAAATCTATGACTCTGCAGTTTAGAGACAAGGATGTCATGTGGGACAGTGTCAAATATTTTGCACAAGTTCAGATAATTCCATGAGTCTCATCTCTCTTATCCAATGACGCTGTTACCCCACTGTAGAATGCCACCAAATTTGTCAGGTATGATTTGCCCTTTGTGAAGCCATGTTGTCTGTCATCAATCACCCCCTTATCTTCCATGTACCTTAGCACAGTTTTCATGAGAATCTGCTCCATGATCTTACTGGGCACTGAGGAAAGACTATCTGTCCTGTAGTCCCCAGTGTCTTCCCTTTTTTCCCCTTTTTAAAAATGGAAGCTATGTATCCCTATTTCCATTACATTTTTCTCAAATACGTAGAAAAAGCAGAAAAGGACAAGACTGAAATTTTATTTCCTGCACATTTACTGTATCATTACATTCATGATGTAGAAATGCAGCCTTAGTATTCAGTAGGGCTGCTTAATGTCAAGGAAAAGATTATAAAGCCATGTCTGAGCATGTATCATACCCTTGTTCCTTCTAACAAGTCACAGCATCTTTATGACACCCTTTCAGAAGGGCATCCTCAATCTCCTTTGGTAATTCCCTACCCTACATTAAAAATGTCCATTTCCCCTGAGGGCAGCCTGATGCTGAGTTTGGAGAACATAATGAAATCATGATGGTCCGTTTAGTACCTACACTTGCGTCAGAAATTCACTTCCTCTGAAATGCATGCAATCTCAGTTAAAACTCCTGTACCTCAGAGGTGTAGATGAAATACTGATGCTCAAGAACAAAGCACCTCATTAGCTCTCTGAGCACAGTGCACTGCAGCTTGTCATTATCCAATGCATTCCTTGCAAGCCACTGGGTGGGAGATATGACAATCCCTGAGGCTGCACTGCAGAGAAATATTATCAACATTCAATCAATATCAGAAACAGAATATTGCTCAAAACTATTTGTCATTGGCATCTGCTTTAGTATGAGAAATGGAAGGCAAACGGAACAAAGGAAAAAAACCCCAAACACTGGTGAAGAGCAGGAATATTGCCTCTGAGTTAATCTATTGATAAAAGCCACATATGAGACACCTCTCTGCCTTATCTAGGGCCACAACCCAATTGATGGTATATTCTAGGATAAGTGGTGCATCAACATGTTGCAATACGAATTTCTTGGTGTTAATAGGGAGTTCAACAAAACGGCAAGACAAAAATTAAGTCATTAACGCAGTTTCCAAAACATTTTAATATTACTTTTTTTCAACTGTAACTGTTCTAAAAATGGTAAAATTTTACCTGCTGTACAACAGGGCTTTCTGAAACAAGACCCATGGACTTTTTGGATATAGATGCAAAGTGAGAATGGTAACTAGAGCACCGAACAGGACAATCCCTGGCACTGCAGTGGTAACAAGAGTTCTTGTAGATGAGCTGAGAATGAAGTCAGGAAATGGGCACTGAGGGACTGAAGCAATTAACATGACTCCAGAGAGTCCTATGGCTGTGTGTTGCAGACTAATTCCTCCTGCAGCCCTACCTGCTACTATGAACTGGAACAAACACCCTCTGCAAGAGTCATTCTAAATGTGCCATTTCACCTGCCAAAAATCTAGAAACCTGCAGAGCTGTTTTGTTATATATCAATTGCCTAGGAGTTGTCATATAGAGGAGTCCACCAGCACTGCAATAAAACATTAATTCCAGTGCTTTTGTCACAGGAGTTCAACACCTGGACTTTCTGGGTAACCTTGAATAAACCACATTGTCCTGTCCTTCAGCTGCCATGCAGGATAATGCATTCTCCACATGTAAGGGTACTGAGAGACACTAGTGCTCCCAATACCAAGATACAGACAGCTTCACATGGCCAAGCACAAATATCACAGGACCACCACAGAACAGCCTAATCCTATGTGCACAACACAGTTCATAAGTGGTGTAGCAGGTTGACCCCAGCTAGATGCCAGGTTCCCACCAATGCCATTCTATCACCCCCCTCTCCTACTGGATAGGAGAGAAAAAACATAATGAAGGGTTCCTGGGTTGAGATGAAGTCCAGAGAGAGCTCACTCACCAAATGCAATCACGGGAAAAACATACTCAAATTCGGAATATCAATTGAATTTATTACTAACAAAATCAGAGCAGGAGAGTGAGAAGTAAAATAAATCTTAAAAACACCATCCCACATCCTTCTCTCCTTCCCAAGCTCTACCTCCTCCCTCCCAGCAGCACAGGGAGACAGGGAATGTGTGTTATGGTCAGTTCATCACACGTTGTTTCTGCCACTGCTCAGGGAGAAGAGTCCTTCCTCTCCTCCAGCATGGGGTCCCTTCCATGGGAGACAGTTCTCCATTAATTTCTCCAATGTGAGTCCATCCCAAAGGCAACAGCTCTCCATTAATTGTTGCAATGTGGGTCACTCTTCCATGGGGTGCAGTCCTTAAAGAACAGCCTGCTGCAGCACTGGTCCCCCACAAGGTCACAAATCCTACCAGGAAACCAGCTTCAATGTAGGCTCCTTTATCCATGGGTCTGCAGGTCAATTACATCTGCACAGTAACGTTTTTTCCTTCTTAAATGTTATCACAGAGGCATTACTATTGTTCCTGATTGGTGCAGACATGGCTAGCAGCAGGTCTGTCCTGGAGCTAGCTGGCATTGGCTCTGTCAGAGGTGGTGGGAAGCAACTTCTCACAGAAGACACCCCTGTATCCGCCAGCTACCAAAACCTGGCCACACAAATCAAATGTAATTGTTGACTACCCTTCTTTCAAATACTGCTATTTATCAATCCTGTCTCATTTTTGTCTATTTATTCTGCCACTTTCTGCTGTGCTCCAGAGGCTTCTGTATATAATCAAGTCATAAACATGTTTTGCTTTGGTTTAAATTTTGTTTAATAATCATTTCCTGAGTAGCTTTAAACAAAACTAATCACACAGAGACATGTATACAAAAAGAAACCACTGCTAACTCTATTTTTTTAAGGACTGTTCAGTTACTATATGTAAGTAAAATTGCAAAAGAAACCCAAGCATCACAAAGCACAGAAACTGTGCCTCTCTAGCACAGAGAACACCCACCTTTGACGTAAATTTTCTATCAACAGAAGAGTATTTTTCCCTCACGCAATGTATTTCTGAAATCCTTAGGCATCCTAAAGTTCTGGAGGTTGAGGGAAAAGAATAAGCTAGAGTGAAAGAAGTGACCCACAAATCTGTAATGTGTTATGTGGTGATTCAAGCAGACACAAATAACAATCATGTCCTACTTCCTGAGAGCCTTGCCTTGCCCACATATTGAGCCTCCAAGCTGGCAAGGAGGGCCTGCAGTCCAGCATGGCAAGTACACGAGGCTGAGGATGAGCTGCCTTCAGGCTGGATGTTACCAGTATTACAGACTAACAGGCAAGCTTGTCAGGAGACAATTCATTCTCCTAAAGCTTGAACCATTCCCAACACAAAAGAAAAAGACTGGTTACAGAATGACTTTTTCAAACAGCCCTGACAGTTCTTCCCTCTCTGTGCTTTTTTGGGCTAACAGGTCAGTCTCTCTCCTGAGCATTGTAAATCACTTGCTCATTGCTGGTTGAAGTTAATACCATTTCCACAGACATCTGTGACCCCAAGATTTCTCCCCTTGCTCTTTCATGACACTGGGGGCACAGGAAGAGGATTTCCTAACATTGACTCAGAAAAACAGAAACTGAAGCCAAACAGAAAAACAGAACTGTGATCTCTCTTCCCCTGTCCATCTTTTGCCTTTTCATTCTTTAATTAGTAAGGACAGCCAAAATAGACCTTTTCCTTGTTTTAGTTTGCTTATGTACTTGTTTCTGACAGAAGAAATTTGTCCTTCCTGCAGGAGAACCAACTGCACTCTTCTATAAATAAAATCCATTTGTGTAGATGGAAGTTCTCTTGAGAAGTTTCCCAACACAACTAATTTTAAAAATTAAAGACTAGAAGAGCCAGAAGTAAATTTTTTTTTTGGTCTTGCAAAGGTGTTGAGAAGAAAAGACATTTGTCTGGGTAAGTTTTCAAATAAATATTTAGGGAATGTGAAGATACTGCTTATTTTGCAAGAAGAACAGTAGTTGACAAGCATAGGGTTAAATCTATCAGAAATCTAGCAAAGCAAAGATAAATTTCCTGAAGTGCACAGTAAGACACTGTTAACCAAACATTGCTCTTTCTTAAATAAATGCTCACATACAAAAACCTATCACCTATTGCTGTGCTATGTAAGCAGGTTTCAACACTGAACAGTCTGGTGATTTACAGATGCCTGGGTTAGAGAAGAGAAAGAGCACAGACGGCTCTTGTCAGCACTACAGTAGGGTTTGGCAAAAGACCTGAGAAGACAGGGAAGCTACTAAGGATGAACTGAACATACTGGCAGCCCTTTCATACCATATCTGAATAGTACTAATTCACAATTGCGGTTTACAAGTCCATACAAGTTCTTGAATTTCACAGGAATGTTTAGTATCTTACCATTTAAACTGTAGAGTCCTGGTTTTAAAATCGGATTTTGCATTTCACAGGGAAAGAGAATTACTAATTTCAGTAACAACTGTGCACACAAAAAATGTATATACATGTCTCTGTCTCTTTCTGCTTAGTATGAAGGATCTGATGTGTGAAATGGGACTATCCCACATTCTGATAAAAAACAGCACAAACTAAACAATGGCAATTGTACATTAAGGAAAGTGAGAAAAAAAATCAGTGTCAAAAACACAAAATAGGTATTCACAGTGAAACAAAAAGAAAATGAATCAGTCTGTGGACTGATGATAGGTTTGCCATGATTATTTTTTCCCGTGGGAGATTATGTCTCTCAGGAGGTGACATCCACTTAAGGGACAATGAACCACTATTTATATAAATGTCCATCAATGCAACTCTCTAAACAATTGCAAATATTGACCAGCATGCAGCAGATTAATTTAGCCTCACTGTCATCGGCATATATTGTGGATAGCTACTGCGAAATAGCAGATTTCTTACATTCATACTTGACACATCCCAATTGAATGTAGAATTTCCATCAACAACAAAATAAGCATTTAATAGTAACTTTGTTTCCCTAACAGAGACATATGCCTTCCTAATAAAAACAAGTAAGACTTTTTCTAACAAATACTAATATTTTTTGTCATTATATTAGACAAATATTTTTGTCTAATATAATTTTTGCCATTATATTAGACCTATGTAAATAGTACCATCCCATGCTAATAAAAGGTTCCTCTCCACAAGGAATATCTCCAACAGATCCGAAAACACAAAGCTTTGTTCTACTATAACCATTTAAATGTGAGGTGACATCAAGGCCTATAATGCATGGAAGCATTTTCCTCAGTTGCAAGTGCTACTTCAGTGTGGGGCTTGTGTTTATTAACACAAGTCCTTAAATTCAACTACAAAGCAACTACAAGAGTCTCAAATTTAACTTAACAAAGTGTCTGATGTCAACCCTTGAATCAGGGCAAGACAGAACTGAGTTAGGAGCATTCTGCTGCTGCGTCTGAGAAAAGATCACAAACTCTGCAACCGCCTCACCTTCACAGCTTTCCTTCTGTAACTTTACAATCCTGGAAGAAACAAATATTTGTAAGACTCACTGCATTGTCATAAGACAGGCAGGACAGCAGTATTTGGAACAGAATGCAGCAGAATAACTAACACCCAATTTCAGAAACATCAGGTAGGTACTGTTTCTTTTCCATACAGTTTTGGATGCTTTATACCTGAAAACCAGATCACAAGAGGAACTCAGAAAACAAAAGCAGGCAATGACTCTGTATTACTCCCTCTTAGCCACCCCTTTTTGGGTCCAGTAGTTCTAGCATTATATTCTTAATTGGCATCATATTCATATTCCTATCTGAGAGTTAAAGGAAAAGAAAAAATGTGTGTGTGTGTGTGTGTGTGTGTGTGTGTGCGTGCGTGTGTGTGCGCACTAGTGTAAAACAGGAGGATGTAGCAGCAGGAAACTGATAATCAAATCCTTTTTCTTCCATAATGCATTTTAGTTTGTTATCAGTATCTTATTTTGAACACTTTATTCTACTTTGCTGCATCCTTTTAAGTACTCCAGCAGGAGAGGAGGAAAGTTGTTGTGAAGCAGAATAATTTGGGACATACTATAATTGTTAAGAGCATTGAGCACAAAGGCAATACTAAGACAAGCTGCCTGAAGCTTTCTTGGCTGCAGGAAGTGGCATTACCAAGGTAATCACTTTCAAACTGTCCAGCAACACTGCTGGGGAACTCCGTACTGAGAGGGATGTGTAGGCCAAAGCATATTTCCTGTAAAGGGGAACACATGCATTCACTGATAATTTGTAGGACTTCCATGTTTTGTCTTACATGTGTGCTTCTAGCTTGCTGAAAGTTGAAAAGCTGAGCTCATTGTGAACATTTAAGATCTTCCTTATCACATCCTGAATCTTGCAGTTGATTTGAAAATCAGATGGGGGTAAAGAAAAGCATTTTGAGAATCACGAGATGCTAACCAAATTAGACACAGAGAGGTTGGGTATGGCTTATATATACAATATCAGAGATTAAGTGCAAGGATCCACACTTCTCACACATTGCAAATAAATATATTTGCAGTACTTGTGCTTTCCTTCACTGGCCCTTGTAGCACTTCCTTTGGTGCCAGTACTACTGTGTTTGCTGCAGGAATGCAGCCCTTCACTCAGCTGTGATGTGACATGAATTCAAACTTGACAGCTACTGCACTTAACTTGAGATCCACACTGAAGCTGTGCTTTTAGTTCTGGAGATCCACAGCGAAGCGTCTGCTCTTCACCAAGACAGCAGCTGTTACATTAATCTGAGGCCTTACTGTGCTAATTGGTGCATGAACCAGTCACAGTACAGCTAACTCCTGTCCCACACTATCTCAGTGTTAGATTATCCTGCTACAGAAAGTACACAAAACCACATACAGATGGAAGAAGGTGACATGAAAGGAAGGGTGAGAGCAACAACAAACAGGCAGATGCAGATTTCCTGATCAGAGGCAAAAGAAGAGACCCGGTGTTGCAGCAGTGGCCCTGCGCTTTTTACATGGTGACATAGTACATCTGTCTGCTGGAGGACAGGTATCTGAACACAGCAAGAGGGACACCAGAGCCTAGAAATTACTCTGCTGCTCCATCACCCTGATGATGCACCTTCTCTGGAAAGAGAAGGAAGGCTTTTCAGCATACAGTGTTGAAGTGCCTCCTCTTTGCTGTGTTTTCCACTTTCACATAATTATTATACTCACTCCAAGGTATGAAAACAAATAAAAACCCAGGGAGAGAAGATGCAGTCTCATTTTAGACAATATTTTGATTTCATGTGAGTCAAGCCATGCCACAAAATTATCTAGGAGCTACTTCAAGGTTTTTCAGTTCATTAACAAAAGTTTCAGAGATCCCATTTGCACAGGCCCTATGGATACAGTTTTACATAAAGGTGGAAGGACCTCCAACACTTCTCCTTCTAAACACCTTGTATTCAAAGATGGAAGTTACTCTCAATGCACTTAATTTTAACTGTATTTCTATGCTCAGGCTGCACAGGACATAGGTCAGAGTATGTATTTTCTCTAGCTCATGTAGTCTTAGCCTCAAGTAGTCAATCAACCATTTACCTCAACACTAGAAAGTACTCTAGTAAACAGCTCCTCTGAATTTTCTCATAATAACCAAATGTGAGCCCACCATGAAAGGAAGGAAGTGTATTTTTAAACTAAGAAGACTTTGTTAAGAATATAAAAGTTGCCACAACCTCTCCCTTCACAAATTTATACAGCTATGAATTTAGCACCTCAAATAAACTTAGCTGCCACGATATCAAGGGATTCTACGGCACTTCCAGCATTTTTCCCCATCAGTTCTTTAGAAGTTTACATTAAGAAAAAATTTAAGTCATTAAAATGTGATCAAGAAAAAAAGGTTTTTTAAAGCCACTTGAATGTCTTCACTTTCCACCTCTGAAATTCTTTGTGATTTTGGAGGGGTTGAGGGTGGTGGTAGTGGGTTTTTTGTTGGAATGAGTATTGAGCAAAGTTCTTTTTCACACTTAAAGGGTCTAACTCTTTCTTCAAGCACAGCAGAGACAAAACAGCCTGTAAGCATTCTTCATTCCTTATTGACATCTTTCTTGAAAAATGGTAACCTTTAACCTTGCAACATTATTTCTCAGGGGGCTGATTAAATGAAAAGTCTGTTTTGGTCAATGGCAATTATAGCTGCAGACCTCGTAGTAACCTTTAGTGTGGATATTCTGCCTTGCACACAATGCCAATTAAATGGTTGACTGTCATTCCTAAGGTTCATCTAAAATTACATTATCTTAGAAGATAAAATACCGTCAATGCAATTTATAATATGTCTCTTCAAACTGTGGTGCCAACAAAGATTTATTTCTTCCAGGTCAAAAAAGGTTAAAAGAAACAAAAAAAATCTAAAACTTAATTTGCAAAATATCTTTAAAATAGAGGAAATGCAGGTTTAAGACATGGGGTGATTTCCCTTTCATAGAGGGATTGTTTGGATTAGAGTGTTGGGGGTTTTTCTGTTGTTGTGGGGGCTTGGTGGATTTGGTTTGTTTGTTTTTAACTTCCTGCTGTTTATCTCTTCTTCTGTGTATTTCTTCTGTACTTCTCTCTTCCCATTGCTTGTGTTAAGCTAAATCTCTCTGAGGTTCAGAAAAGCACTGATCCTTCAAACACACAGGATAAACAGTGTCTCAGGCCATTTAATGTCCTTCTATCTTGTCATTAGTGTTAAATTTGCTAACAACGTTTTAGCAAAAACCTATTTGCATACTTATGCCAGAGACAAATCGAAGAACTTGCTTATGCAAAGATGCTGCTAAAGAGTGACCCAAAGTATCACCTCAAAAGCACCAGTTCACTGACCTCTGCATTCCCGTGAAGGGAAGCCTAGAAAGTCTGTATCTGCTTTGCTCTTCCCTATTAGCTTTACATCAGTGAAGTAGTGGAGATTGATAACACATTTCTTCCAGCTATTTCTAGTAGCATTTTTCCCTGCTGTTTCTAATAGGAAATCAAAGAGAAGACCAGTTTTTCTAACAGCTTCAGTTTACAGTGATTTGACAGCAATTTCAGATTTCTCATTGAATATATTTGTTCTTTACTGTTTAATAACGCAATTCTTCAAAGATAAAGAAGATTTTAAATAGTTTGTGGCTAATTTTGTTAGGCTCTGCTCAACTGTCAGAGAGACCTTAAAACCATTACATTTCTACTCTATTCCCCACTATGCACAAAGAGATACAGTACCTTACAAAAAGACAAACTTTTAAATCAAAACAGGAGTCAGAGCAAAGGGAGCAACATTGCAGAGCACAGCTCTTTTGCCAGTATCTCACCACAAATATCAAACATATTTGCCAGTTTCATATGGATTTTCTGTTGCTTTCAGTTAAACTTTTTTCTGCTGGCCTAATATAAAAAAAAATCCTTTGAACATCCCTGTCCAGTAATGCCCTTTGCTCAGTTGTTTTTCTGTTACTGTTTCAAATTAGGACAATTAAACAGCATGATTTTTGTCAGCCTAGAGCAGCTTCCATCCAGAATACCTGTATTCATTTTTTTTTTACCTCCACTCAATACTATAATTTTATGTTTTAAGAATTTTAAAGCCTATTATGTAACACAATAACACATAATTTATTTAAATTTATTATGACAATCAAAACCAGTGTGAAATATCAAAAATGTTTTAAAAGCAAATACAGACAACCTAACTGAATGAGACTAACAGGTATTTGACCATACAACACTGTCAGCCAAATGTGAACATTATTATGACAATGAAGATATCTTTTCTGTTGTTGTAAAAAAGCATCTTGTTGTTTTAAATTTGAGGTTATGGCTTCTTCTTAACCCTCATTATCCCTCAAAACCATCTTCAATGCTGCAGCACCTTTATTTATCACTAACACAGAACACAGTGCTAACAAGTGAATTTCCAAAACTTCCTGAAGTGAAGAGATTACAATACACTACACACACAGTTTGTCGTTTGTTCGTTTGTTTGAGGGAAGGGCCAGGCACTGACTCATGGTGGATGTGTAGAGTAGTTCACCGCGAAATAACACTCAAACCCTACTACAATCCATCAGTTTCTCTTGATTTCATCTCTTTGCTAAAAGATTCTACGAACAGATTCTTTGCTTTGCTACATGCTGTTTTGACTAGGAAATTAATGGCAAACATAGGCAACTACAGCACTTTTAAAGACAAGACTTTTGTTTTCTATCCTCTGGCAATTTCCAAACATTTGCCAAGCTTGACTGTGAAAGATACAGTCATATTTGCAGAAGTGCTGTAAGTATCAAAGACACAGCCTTTCCAGCGTAAAACTATTTGAGTCACATCATTAACCACTATATTCTACTGGTGCCAATGTTCTGCAGAATTTCATGCTTTTAAATTTTATAATCCTTTTGTAGTTTGAAATACATCCCTGTATGGCACATTCATAACAACAAAGCAATTCTCACCCAGGTTATGTCAATCACTAGTATGTTTAGTTCTGATTACACACACACACACACACACATATATATATGATTAATCATGCCTTTCAACTCCCAGCATAAGACAAATTATCGTTAAATCAACTGCATTTATATTTCACACAATACTTAAACTTATGTATATTTCAGTGGAACCACCACGAATAAATATGCAAGCCAGAGGAATCTCTTGTTCATAATCACACTAGTTTTAAAGGTATTTGAGGGAACAATTTCCCATGCATTTACACAGATATTCCCAAGGGCTTGGTACTAATATTCTAACACTGCTGAGAAAACCTGACATCAATGACAATTTCCCAGATAGCAACATCACTTGCATGACCACAGCAATAAGGATCACCATAAGCCATGTTATCACTATGAAGTCCCAGTCAAGAGCAGACTAATAAGCACTGTCCCCAAAGCAGGGGGCTGGGATGGGGGCTGGAGCCCCCACAGCCTTTACAGTGACCACCATTTTCACTCCTGTTCAGCACAACTCTGTCTTCAGCACAGGACAAAGATTCCCAGATTCAATCCACTCACCAGGAACTGGAACATGCACTGTGCTGACTTATAAACAGGTACTTTAGCACAAACACGGGAACATCACAGAGCAAAGATACATGTGGTGTTGGAGATGACAATGAGCACTTGAACCACAGCGCTAGCAACAGAGCAGCCATCGCTTTGGAAGTCCTCATAGATTTTGGTTCCCTTCCAGTTCTTCAAAGTTAATAGGTTTATTAGGAGGTTCTGCTTTCATTCTCTTCCTTGAAATTATCTTAGGATCACCAATTCACTTTTCTATAAAATAGGTTCACCTGGTTAAAATGAATAAAAAATAAGAAAGTGCTCTGGTGCCACAAAGAGTGGCTACAAGCAAAAGTGACAGCAGCATAAGTAAAATGGAAAGCATATTTCCTCAAAAATACACTGGCCAAAAATTTTATTCCTTCATTCAAGTAAAAATATCTGAGCATACATTAAGAATTAGAAAAATAGAAGAATCCACTAAAAACATTCGAAGTAAATACACTCCCAATCAAAAAAAAACAAAAATAAGTCCTAATTGCAGTATTTACTGATTTTTTTTCTCCATTTCTCCACCTTTCCTTTGGCAGTACCTCTATAAAGAGGTGGAGAAAATTTGGAAGTACTTCATATCATTTAATATCTAGATAAATACAATTTTCTTTTAAGAAAAGTGAAATGTACATTCATCAATTGACTGACATCACTGCAAGTACAACAGTGATTACTCCTCCTCATTAAAACCAGAGCAGGAGCTCCAGAGGTACTTTAGAGGCTCTCCCTTCATGTGGGACCACTTGACCATAACAACCTCAAGCTGAAAAATCTGGAAGCTTTCTAAGTACACATCAGTTGACAAGGGACAAAACAGCTCATCTTGGTTACTACTAAAGCAACATGTTGTTCCATGAGCCCCTGGAAATGTGATGCCTGGTTTCCTATAGACTGTCCTAGATTTTTTAACCCACTTATCGCCAAGCACTCTGACCAGCCAGACGAGTGACATATGGGTCACGATGTTTTCACAGCTCCATGTGTGCCGGCTGCCCAGCCAGTGCAGGATGTGCATGCTCATTGACCAGCTGGCTGATGCCCAACAGAGGCGACTGGGAGCCAAGATGTAGCTGCCTTTTCTCAGCAGGGAGCACTAATCAGGCTGTTCTCTTTTACCCAGCTTCTGATTTTTGTTAAATTTGTAGGAACCTAAATATATTTGAGATATCTCATTCACTTGTTAGAATTTGCAGCCAACAGGTTCAAGAATTATGCTGAACTAAAAGGAATAAAGACAAACACACAGTGTCTGATAGCCAGTGCAGTGCAAACATATGTGTTTCTTTGCTGCTGCAAACCTGGCTGCAAATATACCATCAAGATTCACCACGTACCTCTAGCTAATTTTAACTTTTTTTTCCTCTTGTATATGCTTTGCATTCATTACTCTCCCACACATGCTACCCCATTCTTGTTAAACGTTGCACTGCTACTTTTCTGTCTTGAAACCCTTCTCCCCCTGCTTAGAAGGTATTTCTGTTTCCAGTTCAACCAGACTTGACAAGTAAATAGCAACCAGACAGTGGAAATACATTAAAATACACATTTAATAGAAGTATGGTAATATACTTCACATTTATGTGAAGTAAATGTTCTAAATAGAGGAATTTATACGTACAAGATCTATATGTATGTATTTTCAAACAACGTACAGAGAAATACCCATTAACCATGCCAATAGTTAACAACAAATTCTGCACCTACTTCTGTGTTTGTTATCCTGCCACATCCTGAACCACTCATGTGGCTACAACTCTGTAGCATTCCGCTATTACTTGCGCTGAACAGCACTAACACAGGAATAACCTTGGGCCCAGTTACCACATGTTTTGGGGGGGAAAGTTGTCAGGATTTCAAGTCCAGCATGACAGAGGACAGCATCAACACAGTCTGCCAGTACTGGAAGTTTCTTTATAGCCCTCATCCATCAAGGTGCAGTTTATGTATACTTTTAGAAGTAAACACCCTAGAGTTTAAGGCCATGGTATAAGCCTGTAAAAAACACAATCTCATGTTCATGCTTACTACACAGCAGGTGTTTCCATAATATAAATGTTTTTAATATTTCCAGCAAACGTAGCCAAGCATAAATTTCCAGGATTGTAAAAATAAGGGCGATTCTCTAGAGCTAATAATAAGCAGAATGAGGGCTGACATAGAAAAAATTATTTTCTTATTCAAATATATGGTGTAACTGAATACAACTGCTAGACTGTCTCTTACAACCTCAACAACTGCAACAAAACTAAAAGCGCAGTTTTATAAAAAAATTCATATATATGTGAGATGTTGTAGCAATGGCAGATTTGCATGGTATTGTCTATAGGAATACTATGGCCAAACCACTTTAAAAAGACTGCAGAATGTCTAGATGATTATTTTTCATTACTAGGTCCAAACTGTCTTCAGAACAGGTACTAGTTTTGTACACCCACTGTATAAACGACCCAATTCTCACCTCAGAGGAGGAAGAGAGTACACCTAGCCATTACTTCTGTAAAGCCTGGACTGGGGTTACAATAGTTCCATGAAAACATCAGCTCAGTTCTTGGCTACTAGCAGAAATCCTTTCGGTTATTAAGAACAGAACAGTGAACAAAAGAAAACAACATCATATTGCTGAATAAAAACATGATTTTCCAGACGTTGAGTACAGTTCAGGCTAGTCCCACTATTTCATCAAGTGAAAGATTCAGAGAAGACAACAAGGATGAAGAGAGGTATGGGCCAGCTGGACAGGTTATGATTCATCAGCCTGGGAAAGTGACAGCCTCAGGAGCAGGCAGCAAAAAAAGGGAAAAGACTAAGGAAAGGGTAGAAAATGCTCTTCACAGTTTCTTCTGGTACTGGCGATCAGGTCTAGAAAATGAAGCCATCAGGAGCCAGCTCAGAACCAACATGCACAGCACTTCCTCACACAGCTGATCAAACTAATCTGAACAAGCCATGCCCCGGAGACATTTAAATAGAGCTGGGGGAGCAAACACACGCTTGGAAGGGAGTCTGCCTCATGCTGCTAGACAGACAAAGAACTTTAAGCTCACGAAATCATCCTGGACTGAAAACAGTTGGAGGAGAGGAAGCTACTGAGAAGAAGTAAGGTAAGGGGAAAAGGCAGTGCCTTTTCATTCAGCTGTTTGCATATGGCTTACAGCTACTGTTGGCCCACACAGCTTGAGTTTTCCTAGGTTCATACTCCAAAACTGGCTTGCAGCACAGCAGTAAACTCTCTGCTCATTTCTAACTCAGGTTCAGCCCTGTTGCTTTTGCTAAAGTAGTCAGAAATTGCTAGGAACAGAAAATGTTGCCCTAAAATAGTTACCAAGGCCTGTACTAGCAATGTTCTCTGTGTCTGCAAAAAGTTGTGGCCACAGAGGGAAAAAAACAACTATCTAGCCAGTCTTAAATAAAGTCCAGAAAAATAAACATTTTCCAAGGACCATATTGGGTCAATGTGCTCTCAACTAAAACAGGCTACCCAACCTTCAAAAGATATTTCAGTTTTCAGAAAGTCATAATGATACAATCCACAATCAGACATCAACTATTAACCAGTCTGGCCAGATTTGCCACTTTTCTGTTGCTAAATTGGAGCAACTCTGCTCTAGTCTTGGAAAATGTAAAAAAAGTAGTAAAACAGGGAAGCAGTCCTAGCAACTGTTATTTTGAAGGCACAAAGGATAAAAAAAAAAGTCCAGAAGGTACTACAGCATTTGAATTTGTAACTGATAAAACTGAAATACTCATGCTGCCCACAGCTGCATCAGCAGATCTGCCCCAACAATTTCCAGCCAAAAACCACCACAACACCACTCAGTCACACTTCCCTCTGGTCCAGCTTTATCATTCACTATGAACAAAGACAGGCTGATGTGGAGCAGATTAGCAAGACAATTCTTTACAATACAACTCACATTCATCAAAATTATTTTACTGGTTTCCACAAGAAGTTTTGTACAAACTACATGACCTGTTACAGGAATAGAGTGCAGCTGCTTCATCCTTCCAGCTGTTGATAATTTATTTTCTATTATAAAATTGCATGGAGGTTTCTTTTAGGCAAAATCATAAAGCCACATTCAGCTTGCTGCTGCCCTAAACCCAGCACCATACTCATTCTATATATATTTGATATACAGTCCTCACACACGAGGCAAAAATGTCACCAGACACAGCAGGAAGACCCAGAACAAACATGAGCCAAGAAACCTGTGTCCTAAACTCATAACTTGAAATTACTTAAGCCTTGACAAGCTAGAGAGAACCTTTTGGGAAACATAGAGTGTGCCAGGTGCGGTCAGTGCTTGTATGGGAGGAGTTCCAGGAGTTCCAGTTTTCTGTGCCACCATCTGGGCAAGGCCACTTTTCTGCTACACCATACTCATTACTCACTGTGATGACTATCACAGCAGCTGTGATGTCTGCACAACATCCAAGCCAAGAAAAAAAAGGCTATTATTTCAGTAAATCATTAGAATTTTATCAGCTTTAAAGGATCTATATGACTTTCAAAAATGTATCAGCTGTTAAACTCAAAACTCCTCCAGCAAGTTACAATGCATGCTATGCAGCTGACATCTTTGGAACGCAAAATAAAATTTCACGCTGGAACATTTAATATTCAGTAGAAGAAGATTACTGGTGTGTCTTCCAACAACAATTTCAACTGATGCAGTGGGATAGTCTTTACAGGAAATAAGATCTTGCCTTTGAAATTAGAAGTCAGTTGTGAATATTGCCTTTTGAATGCAGGAGGTTATTTGACTCTTACCAAGACTGACAAGAAAGCCGTGTGTCTGTAGAGAAATACAATATAGTAGGGTGTTGGATTTCAGACTCCACGGCAGGTAAAGTGCAAGTTCACATTGGCCGAGAGAAAAAGAAAAGCTTTTCGTCTTAAAGTTCTCCTAAACCCACAAAAAGCATTTCTACTTCCTAAAGCATTTCTAACACCATCAGTACTATTCTTTCACTGAACAGCATCCACCATGAAACTGATTCATCATGACACATGTGAGTCAGGTTCCCATTACAAAGGCATCATGAATCACTCCTGGGCTCTAGATCATATCCAAAATGCACACACAGCACAGGAAAGATGTTCTTATGCCATGAGCAAAGGAAATACTTTCAGCATGAAGCCACTATTACGTTTCTGTTTTTTAAAAAAGCCAAAAATAAAGAAAAGAGAACCAAGAGAAAATTTCAAATAAGCTCAGCAATTCCGACTCCTGCATCAAAAAACCCGCTAATAATGTCATATGTCTCACTAAAAAACAAAAGGAATCCTCTGCAAGATGGGTAGTCAGCCAGTGAACCTAAATGTGGTGGCTCAGTGACTCCAGCATTTGCTCAAATGAGACCACAGTCCCAGCCAAGCAGTGCCATGGACACTTTTTATTAGTTTCCAAAAGGCGCACTAGAACACTTTCTGTTTCTATTGGATTCATTTAAATATGACAGCACCTCTTCCTGGCTACATTAAGGTAAAAGAAAGTTATTAATATGTTATCAATATACCATTACCATTAAAGTGCAAAACTCTAAGCCTTATGTCGAATACTACCAAATTTTAAAATGCCCACATCCATTGAAAGGACTCAACATTTTCATATGTTATATCATATCTTCAGGTCCACAGTGTTATTTGCTTGTCCTATTAACATATTATGGCTATGCTAGCAGCAAGGAAGACCAACGTTCTGAAGGAAATACTTCCAATGCTCCAAGATCAGATGAAACAAATGCAACAAACAAAACATTATCTTTAGTAAAAAAACAAGCTCTCATTTCATTCCAGGACACGCTACTGCTATCCTAAATTTCTACTGCATTCACCCAGCATAGCAAATTCTTATCTTGCACTGCTCTCCTAGCCTAAGTGCCTAACTACAGGATGAGATGAGTGCTGACACAGAGGAGAAAGCCAAAATGCAGAGGTTGTGCTTGTAGATTCCTGAACATGCTAACGTAGAAACATAAAGGAAAACCACAGCTCTTGCTCACAGTGTTGCAGAGCAGCAACCCAGACCAGCAAATGACATTTTCATCCCTCTAGACTATCTTCCCTTCTAAAACAAGGAAGTCAGCTTGGTGGGGGTATCCCAAACAGTCTCCTCAGTTACTACCCCAAGGTGACCCAGGACTTGGAGGTGTTACCATGACAGGTAGGTAGCTCTGTTTAGACAGGTGTGACAGCAGACTATTGCTTCCCAGGCTGTAGATGCATCTGGACCCTCGCTGCAGGACAGCAGTGCTATGCAATGGAGGGCAACAAGAGTCCATGCAGAAGAGAGGAGCTGGCAGGTACAGTAGTACTGCTATTCCCAGACTAGGAAGGTTGTTGTTTAAGAAGAGAAAGAAGAAGTATGACTCAGAACCTAAATAAAAAACACAGAGAAGTTTGACTGTAGATGAAGTGTAAATCAGAAAAAAGGATTAAAGGATTAAATAAAGGATTTCTTAAACATAAGTTGCTGCTGAAAAGCTAAGTTTGGCAGAAAAGCTGCAAACTACTTTGTGATAGTATTGTTCTCCTCCTTTTAGAATTATTTTTAAAACTACACACTAATGCCAGATAATGTTACACCAAGGGCATCAGGTTTCCTTACAGTGTGCGTGCTCCTCCTTCAAGACATTCTCACTTGGGTTTACCATACTAGGAGGTAACAACAGCTGTCACCCTCATCTGTAGAGCTGGCCAAAAGACTTCTCCCTTTCCAGAGTGTGAAGGGGCAGCTAGCCAGTGCTAAGAGCCTCTCAACTGGATGGGCTTCCCCATCTAAATTTTTAATGTGCAAGGTGCAGCCTGTACAAAGTCAAGGGTTCTGCATCCCAGCTTTCAGAGAGTGCGCACCCATCCCCAGATGCCTCAGACACTTTAGAACAGTTAAAAAACCCTGAAGCAATTAGTAAGACTTTTCCTTATAAACTTCCCAATAACTTCTTCCATTCCTTCAGAATACTTCCTGCCTGTCTGAATCAAAACACAGGGCTGTTGCGGTTTAGAGGATGTTACAGCAGACTTTACCCTAGAGCTTCTCTACCCAGCCCGGTTCAGCGCCTCAGTGCTCTAAACCCTCTGTCCCAGGGCTGGACACTGCGCTCTCACCGGCCGGGGAGCCATAAGGCTAGCTCTGGTCCGTCTGCTTCCACAACCGGCGGTGATAAAGGAGGCGAGGAGGGTCTATGCGTTGTGTCCATGGAAGATGTTTATTCGCATGGTGCAGCAGAGGCCAACGACTTCCCCGAGGCAGAGATGCCTCGAGGGCGAAGGCCTCACATGCTCAGCACATGTGGAGCATAAACACACGTGGAGCATAGACCGCAAGATGGCGGAGGGTAAGGGGTTTTATAGGGAAACAGAGGGGCAGGGACAGCACACAGGCCCAGTGACCTCTGGGTACAGGGGAGGTACAGGGGCGGAGTTAGGAGTACAGGAACCAACAGGGGAAACCCGAGGGAGTGGCCAGGGCCACGTGGGGTTAGGGTACAGGAACCAATAGGGAAAACTGGGGGCGTGGCTAGGACCACATGGAGTAGGGAAGGCAGGACAATAGGTGACAAGTACAGTCGTTAAGAAAGGGGTGTGGGGAACTTGCAGCCATTATCACAATACAGGGCAATGAGACAACCCGTGCTTTTAACACTTCCTCTAAGAATATCACCACCATTTTCTTCTTGGGACCACACAATAAGTCCAAGTGCAAATTTTACTTAACCTCTAAACAATGTATTTTTAAGTCTCTTATTTAATAAGAATTTTCTTCTGGAACTATTGCTAGGAGTTTGGCATATCAAAGCTAGGTTAGGCATTCCATTTTTTCAGGAATAAAAGCAAATATCTCTGTACATGAAACATAGACCAAAAATTGTGCAAACATCCCAGTTCCTATTAGAGTATGGGCGTATCTGAAGGACTACTCTGTTTCCATGAATTTATTGATGAAGGGGCTGCAATGGTTAGGACTGTAGGTCCTTTAGGGTTCTTCTCTCTAATGGGTGAAATAATTGTCCCATCAGTCTATCACTGTGAAACAGAGACAGTAACAGCTGGCATTCTTATGGCTGAGAAAATGTAAGCCATCATTAATGTAGGATATATCCTACAACACAAGATATGGTATTATCCCTAATAATGCTTATGCTCACCAATAAGTAGCTGGTTTATGAGTACCCTGTGTCAGATGTCCCTTGAACCTTGTGTACACAGAATATTCTGGAGTGAAGTCAAATTGTTGATAAGCTCCAACAGTTACTTATCATAGCTATGCACAGAAGGCTATTTTTTTGATGGCATGCAGAGCTGAGAGCTGTCTTTCCTCAGACCCTGCCACAATTTCCTATAGTACCAGAAGTAAAATTTGTCTCTCTTCTTCCAAAGATGACCAAGGGACATGATAGTAGTCTGTATAGGGGAAGCTGTATAGAAAAGGTCTGTTTTTGGTCTCTCATAAATGGTTTCACTTACTACTACTAATTCTCATCAGGAGGCAGAATTTTTCATGTAAAGACTAGTTAAATTTCTGTTTTCAAGCTTCCATGGTATCCTGTGATAACAATAAAAATGCCTTCAAAAAGTGCTTAGACGTTCTTGAAGGGTAAGCTGATCAATGGCTAGTAAAACTTAGCAGTTCCCATGGAACATCTCACCCTGGGATCTCTTCCAGCTGCTGACTGATTCAGACTGGAGAACACAGAAGGGGTGATCTGTAATTCCCTTGCTTTGTCTTTACATGCCTCCTCCAGTCTGCTGCTAGAAATTGCTGGAGAAAGCACAGACGTAAGCCTTTTCATCCCATGACCATTCCCCTATTGGTGTTCAGCCTTCCTTTCAGCATGTTTACTTTTCAGCATCAATAGAAACTTACAGCTGTTCACACCTCTATTTCTAATGGCTACTTAAAGGCTTTTTAAATCTCATTATCCTTTATCCACACAGCATATAAGAGAAACACCCTTTAAGAGTAATTTTAAAGGACTTCAGTGCCTTTAGCGGGAAGAAAAATAACATTAAATTGTTGACTGAGATAACCAGTATTTCCTCACTAATAGTTGTACCAAAAAACACACGTATAACGACTGCATTTAAACTGTATCTGACACTTCTGAAGTAATTCTTTCATCCTGGTAATAAAATAAGGCATGACATCCTCTGGCCTTCTTCCCCATCAGCAACTAAGCACAGCACCTGCACTCTTCAAATACAAAACAACCAAAAACTGCATTGACTGCTTGGCCATGGGTCAGCTGGGAATGATGAACCTAGACTCTAACCCAGGTAGCGAGACAGAGCTGGCTGCCGGTGGCCTGGGTACACTGCGGCAGCTGGGCCTCCAGACAGGAAGCCATGCAACAATTTCACAAGTAGCACTAGGCCACACATCATAACACATGCAACTCAAAATGAACTGGGAAAAAGGGATCCAAAGATGACATGTGCAGGAATAAGTATTTATAACCTCTGTCAAGCAGGGTCACGCTTATGGATAGCAGACACAGTGAAGGGACATAGAGCTGCCTACAAACATCTGTCTGGCACTTCTCTCAGTCCTGACCTTGCTGAATCATGAAAACTGCACTAAAAATAAAAAGTGAACAAAAGTTGAGCTTCTCAGAATGACAATGTTTAACAGTTCTCCCAGGCTGGTCCCCAAAACTTTCCTCCTGTCAGTAACCCTAATTCATCTTTTAGATTCAATCTGATTAAATGGCTGCAAAAGCCAGCCTGATAGGCTACTTCTGAATTACCTTAGTTCCATACCAGAATGGTTTCTAGGTCCTTCATTATGCTGAAATATCTCAGTTGTACTGGAGAACATGTTGATACTCCAGCTGACACCAGACTGGACCATCCTCAGTCTGAACAAATGGTCAAGCATAAGAAAAAGGAAGCATCCACCACATCTAGCTTTTGGAGATTTAAGCAAAGAAAAGGGAAGTGGCTTTTTTCAGACCATACTAAATACTCACCTTACTCAGCCACAAAATGGACAGTCATGGCCTTAGCCACAAAATCATACTTATACAATGCAGATTTCTCCCAGGATTCCTCCTAGCGAAGATCACTATTAATGTAGCTGTGTTAAATATTCTTAACTTTGTAGTTGATAGAAGAAAAAAGCAAAACCCACAAAACACAAAGAGGTGCTTCACATTATCATAAATCAAAGGTCTTTCAGTTATGATTCAGAGAGAGTGTACTGGGAAATGCAATTAATGTTAACATTGAAGGTCAGAACAATGCCACAAACACTTTCATTTTTAAGCAACTACAGGTAAACAAAAATTTCTAATATTATCTGTTATGTATTATATTAACATGTAACATTAAATGTTAGATATCATAGTAAAGGGGTTGGACTGAGTTCACACCATGTAGAGAGTTAAGAAGTATTTTTCCTCTTTCCAAACTACTCTCTCCCTTTACATCCAAAAGTAAACAGACATAAAAGCCAACTGTTAACCAGCTGGTGGTCTATTGCTATTATTCCTACATTAGTTTCCACCTTAAGCCTGTCCAGCAGCTTCATTTCTGTGTCAAACTCTGCTTTGTTACTAGTCAGCAATACTGTTCTTTTAATGATTAACTGAATAAATTAGCACCAGAGTCGCAGCTAAACATTGTGGAACAAGATACTATCATAATGGCTATATTTTAAACTCTGAGAGTAAACAGTTACTCGCAGCTGTGGTGAACAATGGTTAAGAGATAAAAGTGGATGCAGTGCTTTCCATTTAAATTAAAAAAGAACAAAACCCAAACTTAAGAAGCTTTCAACAGCTTTGCTACTTGAAAATAAATCTTCCAGGGAAGAGGCAGCAAGAGATTAAAGCATACCTAAAAATCCACATAACAACTCTAAGGATAATAATCTGCTAATATACACTCCAGTGTTTTAAGGGTACCTTGATACACGCATTCATTGACTTAAGATTCCAAACAAGACCAGCTTGCGCCAGAACAAGACTCACCAAGCAGCTTTTGTAAACAGAATAAATATACCTGGCTATCTAATATGAAACCTTTGATAAACTATTACAAAAGCAAAAAAAAAAAAAAGGCAATGCAGCTTTGCAAATCTGTTAAAGTAACTGTATTCATCAATAAGGTATTTACTGATGACCTACATTTCCTTGTGTCCATCCTGTAAAATACAACCAGAGTCCCTGATTCCTAGGTGTCAGGATAATGCAGTTTAAAAAAAACATTAATTACTCCACAGGAAGGAGACTTTTCTTGGACATCTTCTCTTTCTTTCAAGCATGGAGAGCTGGAAGCTGAAGTTGCAACTAGAATTCTGTCACTCAGTTTAGCCCCATATACATCCCAGGTAGCTTTCCACAGATGGGCTGGATGCTTAAACTATCCAGCAGAAGTTACCACTTGGCAGCCAACTCCTGCCTTCACATTCTGCCACAGTCTGGGAGTGCACCACGGTGCATGCTTCCCAGCTCCTCCCCAGCCTCCTTGGGCTCCAAAACATGCTGCTGAGAGTACACCGTCTGGCAGTAATATTCAGCCTAAGTGAGACAGTTTGGCAGCTAGAGACACTAAATGCTAATTTAATGCCTTTTTCTCTCCTCTTCATGAATAGCTTCGAGATGCTGCACCTTCTCTCCTTGCCAATTCTTGTTTCACTGGAGCAAAAAGGTGGCAGCCTCTCTCTGAACTGGGTATCATTGCTGCATACTCAGCTGTATCATTTGGTATGCATCACACAGTGTTCTGTGATCTGGCAAGAGTCCTGAGTGCAAGCTAATTTACACCTTCAATATAATAGCTTTTGTGTCTTCTGCAATGCTGGAATATATTACATGCAGCTGAAACAGAAGTCCAGCAAGTCACTGTCTGCCATCACCTTGTAAAAAGAACAAAAAACAGCAAAGAGAAAGAGCCCATTCACATTTTTACATAGCTAGGTTTTTTTTCCAGTCCTTCCTGAGCCCATGACAGTCTTCTCTGCTGTTAACTACTTCTCTCCTTCATACCCCTGGAAGCAATCCAGGAAAGGGTACAAATACCAAAGATGCAAGAGATGCAACATTGCAATTACAGAAAAATGTTTCTGAGTATTAAAATGTCTTCCCTGTTTAGAAAGAGTTTACAGTTGCCCTACCAAAAGAAAAATCCATCTTAAGTTCTGCCACTCCAGAGACACAAAGTACATAAAGAGTGGGATTTAAAGAGCCTAGTGTTGAAATCTTCAAATCAACCCTTACAGCTCAAACCCTTTTTTCCAAGTCACAGGGACAGCAGCGGGGGAAAAAAGGCCAATTCTCACTTTTCCTCTTCCTCCACCTTAAAAAATGTTGCAATACATTTCTCAAACCTAAGTCCTACGCCTCAAACCACACAACTGTCTCACTCTGCTTCTTGGACACACCTTAAGGTTTACATAACTGTGTGTGCCAACTGCACACAGAAATGTACCACTTAAGGGCACCAAGATTATCATTTCACTATTAAGCCACTCTGCTGTATGCACCGTTTACTACAAGTATACTTAGCCCAGCACATGAAGGGGTCAGTATAGCAGAGGGAAGAGCAACCAGGACAGCAGGACCACCTCACTCAGACACAGTGCTGGCTTGTGTAAGGCTATTGTGACCGTGAACCTGAGGTGTTTGTGTGCAAACTTCACCTCATATAATTTGACTTCTTTTAGGGATTTATTAAAACTTTCTCAATATGCCTGGGGAGAGTTCAAAGGTGAAAATGCAACTGAAGCCAGAAAATGTGACTGCAGCCAGCCTATGAGAGACTTCAAGTGTGCCTGGGTCTTGTGCTCAGGTCTACAAGAAGCATGACATGAGGTGGAAATGAGCCATACAAGGCCAGAGAAGCAGATGGGCAAATTGAGGGTGAGCAGCAGTTTGAGAGTAAGCAGGGCTGATGCTGGGATGGTTAGTGGTCACTAGAGACAGTCCAAGCTGAGCACCCAGGCTATGTCCTGGGCCCACCTGCCTTTCCCTGCCTCACCCCACCCTGCACAGGAATGCCTCAGCACTAGCTCATTACTGATTCAAAGGATCAGGATGATTTTACAGTTGCTTAGGCAGATTTGCCCTTTGTAGCACAAACACAGCACTAAGACATCTGTGGGATCACAGCCAGCTTCAGGATATGGGGGAGTGCCTTTGCACCACTAAGCAGTGGAAATTAAAAAGGAAGAGAAACACTACCTCCAGTGTCTCCATCACTCCAACTCCCCACCCACACAGCAGACTACCTGGGCTTAGTAACTCAAGTTACTGGGTTTTAAGAGCAACAGGCATGCTTCTTCCTGCAAAGGGAACATCCTGCCTCCTCTTGGTTTCCAGGGTCCCACCTTGCTTTATTTGTTCTGAATGGCACAGGCAAGGCATACTGACTGCAATTTTTACAAACTGAATTCTACTGAGAACTCTCTATACCATGACAAACTTCTAACAATGTGCTCATATAAACCCATTCCCAAACAGTAAACAGTTCTTTACCATATTCAGCTCCATCAGCCACCTCTGTCTTGAAAAAAACTGGCAGCCCCTTCAACAGCACAGCCAGTTTCCACAAGAAGTTTGACCCCACTGGGCTAGCTATTCATTTCTGCAAACTCACACAGATCAAACCTAGTGTAGCCAAGGACAAGCACGCATAGTTGCACAGCAACGCTGAAGAAAGATCAGCCAAATTCACAGGGCTGGGGGTTCCTAACTTTGTTAAAGAACCTTAATTTTTTCATGCCATATTGTCAGGCACTGATATATTGCTTAAGTGATAGTGCTTAAATAACAACAACATGAAATTAATAGTTTTACCCTTAAGATTGAACACAGAAAAATACAGTATGTAGATTCAGTTCTCCAGCTGACAGTAGTAAGTTACTTATCCAGCTCTTTGAACCCAAGAGGAGAGCTGCCATTAATTAAAATATATCTCCACTTACTGGATTCTACTAGAGGTCTATATCTACCAGGACTGCCACTGACAGCTGGCTTTGGACAGGTCATCTGTAATATTCCTGGAAGATTTTCAATCATTTCCTGGTAAATACACTCTCCCTATGGACTGTGTAGGGAGATACCACATCTTTACAGGAAGCCTAGCTATGCTGTCATGCTCCTTTTTTAATAATGGAAAAGCACATAATTGCCAAATAGAAAAATATGTGGTAATGAATGATCTCAAAGAAAACAACCCTTCTCTATTTTTTCTTTTTCTTTTAAATGGTGATATTTTAGATACCATCCCTGATTAAAAAGTGATTCCCTAACTTTCCTATTGTTATTAAAGCTTACACTAGTCTTAAGATTCCTTCTACTTAGCATTCATTACACATTTTGTCAGTTTTGTTTGCTAAGTAGGTTGGTAGCTAGACTAAGTGCCAGATAGTGACCAAGAAAGATAATCTAATGGTCCCCTTTGGGTTTTATGCTTAAAAAATGGAAAATAAAAACATTAAAAGTCACTGGACGGAACTGGCTGAAATTTCACAACACAACTCTTCCAGCCTAAAAGACCTTCAAAAGATTTCAGTATTTGGCTCCAGAGTTACATCTTTGTTTACAGCACAGACATCCTGGGATTCTCCTCTGGAACCCTATGTGAGTCCAGGTGCTGGTATGTGGGACAAGACAGAGCCTGCCAGTGGTTAAGCCTGAAAGGCAAGAGTGAGCTTGAATGTGTCTGTCTTGGAGTCAGCTCCAACCTGCTCCAAAGCCCTGTGAGTGTGGTATACACAGCTCCTGTTTCCATGACTCCATGCTTCACCCACTGTTCCTGGATAAGCTCTCTGAGCAACACAAGGGGAGGAGGAGGGACACATGGATGGCACATCCAATCTAGATACAGATGAGGAGGAAGATGAAGAGGTGCTGCAAAACCAATAAGATGTCTGTGCTTCAGTCAGAGCTGGTAAGTAGTTCTAAAACTGTGCTCTGGGAACGACCTACGGTTCAGATTGTCAGTGGTGGTGGAGTAGAATAAAAGCAAAGCTAGGAAAAAAATCAGGCATTTCCATAAAAGTAGGAAAGGGCAACATGTTATCAAAAATGTAAAAGGGTAGCCTTGGGTAATCAGGCAATACAGGTATTTCTAAGTTTTCTTTCACAGCATCAGGAAAGGGGCTGGAGTTCCCAAGCTGACTGTACTCCACAAATCAGAACAACCCCAAAGACACTGGGGAGGCCATGGTGTTTACAAACTCCATGTTGTACTCCCAAATCTACAGTGATGCTCCTGAATGGTCAATGATACCCCGAAATGGCCAAGAATCTGGCCCATAAAAATCAGCAGGGAAAGCTGTCATGCATGGCAATCCAAGAAACCACTAAAGACATTACTGTGTAACTCACCCAAATACCAAAGGAAAATGTTTCCTAAAAATTAAACAGGGGAACCTTTCTTAAGAAATACATACATGCAGCATCTCCTGCCCTGCCCCAGAGGACACACTTCTCCCTGAGATATGTGTAACTTCAAGTTAGCCAAATCTCTAATTAATCTGCTGCACACAATTTATCAACTCTGGTGTTTTTCGAGGCATAACATTATTGGGAGTTAACAGCAAGGGTGTCCAAGTTTCATTACACTTAGAGTTCAGTATTGCTGGCCCCAAATTTTTATAGTCTTGTGTTGCTGCTCCTCCTGTCTTCCAAGAGCTTTGCTCTCCAACAGTCCTGGCTTAACAAACAGCCCTTCCTCTCTGCCTAATGTGTCACAGTGGAGCTTAGATTATCCATTCTTTATCTTTTTCTGAGGTGCAACTTCCTTCCTGAAAAAACACTCTGTTTAGACAAAAATAAACCCACCTTATTCACATAATAAAGGCTGTTAGAGATTAATATACATTTCACGATGCAGATTGTTGGATTCTTGCAATATAAGCCACTTCTCTGAGTCTTCTGTGGTAAATCCATATGTGGGATGTGCAGTACAACAGACTCATTGTAATCACACAACTTTGGCCTTGTGTTGGAAAAAAATGAAGAGAGCTTCCAGAATTGCAGAAAGATCAAAGGTTGAAGCTAAGCATTAATGACCTAATAGGCAGAGGTCTAAAAGTCAACAAACCCCCTAACCCCTGAGCACAGCTCCTAGTTCACTTGCTGTTCTTTTCAGTACTGCAGCTTCTTTGTTTCTTCTCAGTTCTCATTCCACATTTTTGTAGCAGATTACAAATTCCCTTATTTTCTTGAAGAGTAAAAAGTAGGATCCAAGAGCTTTATTTCTTCTCATTTGTTGCTCTTTGTAGTCATGCAGTGACTTCATGTGAGGCTTCCAAAATAAAATGTGGAACTGGTTTTACAGATGACAGCTGTGGTTGATGGACACTACTACCAGCACCTTAGTCAGCCTTGAAAGCAAGCCTATTGATTGCTGGGTCCTGCTTATCAGTTTCAACAGTTGTTACTGTCAGTAACAAAAATAAAAAAAACCAACAAAGTCTTAGCAGCTAAAAAAAGAAACCAATGTCCCCAGAAATCTCCTAAGCAGTTAAAGTGAAGTGCTCATAGAACACATAACTAAATATATACACTACCACTCTCTATTTTTAAGTTGTACAGGAAATAGGAAGCTATTATTTTCTGCTGCACATCTTTCTCTGTAATACTAATATGTTAGTGTTCCTTGCCTAATATAAAAGGTGTTAATGCTCACTGATTATAAGAACTGTGGGGGTCTTACCTGAAAATAAAGTTGTCACAGTCTCTAGTTGTTCTCTGGGCAGCACTAGAGTGTTTGAACAACTTGTAAGTTTCCTTAATGCTCCAGACTATCGTGCAAAACAGACACCTGATCTTCCAGACAAAAAAAAGTGGTTTGGAGAAATTACTGCTTTAAGTTTTTATAGCTGAAATAATGAATTATTTTATTGTTGGCTTTAAGGCAAGACACTGTTTTGCCTATGCAGACACATATTGTAATGTCTGATTCCATTGCAATAACTACAGTGTATTTGAAGTAAATGCCATTAATGGGCACAAGAAAAAGCAAAAAAGTGCTATACATCTATAGAATAGAGAAGAAACTACTTAGTTTTTAAAAATAGAATTAAAATATTTGTTAAAACTGTCCCCCTACAATCATGATCAAGCACATTTCAGAGGTAAAAATCCAGGTAATCTGGAAACCGCTTGAAAGTACCAAGTAACAAGGATAAAACTACTTTATTAGCTCTCAGATAGCTAAGAAAAAACAAGTTTAGAAAATTTTTACTGATTGTGACTGGTGCTCAGTCAAAACTGGCAGTAATTAAATACAGCAAGTATTAGGGAAAATACTCAGGCTCAACAACTTAAATAATATTACACCAAGAAACACAAGAAGTAAGTTAAAGACTAAGCCATCCACTCACACACACAGTCTCTTTGATGACTCAGCCAGTACTTAGCACTTCATTTACGGTAAGCAGCATATAATCTTGATGTATAATGGCATAGCCTGTTATTTCTCTAAGTCTTCTCCTCTCGCAAGTTTTACACAACCATGAAGCAGTGCTGTGGAGGGCATGCTAGCAGCAATACAAAGATCTCACTGATATGAAAGGCAAAGCCTTTGTTATAAGCTGGATGGTTAGACTGCCAAGTAATGCTGTTTACTAATGCTGTGCATTACTAAACACAGTTCCCCTGTGCGTGATGTTTAATGCTAATACTGTGTTTGATGGAGCAATATGTAATAATAATAGAGAATATTTTAATGAAGTAATCCATAAATTGATAGGTATGCTCTATCCTAAGAATGATATGTAATGAGTAATTTCTCCCAAAATGCAATTCCCAGTTTACGATATGCAATGATAGAGCTATGAAACAAGCAGAACTGCTAGAACCTACCAAATCAAAACAATTTGCAAATCAGGTGGGGTCCAGAACTTTGCTTGGCAATACACTGGTAGAGATCATACTAGAGATCTGTGACAGAGCATTGCTCTTGTTTTAATTTTCCTGTACTTCCGAAGAAGTCACGGCATTATAAAGCTACTGGAGATCAGCCATGAATCATAGGAGAGTTTGGTGGAAAGGGATCTCAAACACCATCTAGTTCCAACCCCTCTGCTATGGGCAGGGACACCTTCCCCTAGAGCAGTTGTCTTCACCTCCTTTCACCCATCCTTAATGTCCCCACAGTGCACAAAACCCACTGGCTTTGCTACCCTTGTCCCCACAGGCCCAGTGCCCTCCCAGGGTGGACACTGGAGCAGTGGGGCCCCATTGAATAGCAGGGATCATGGTGCAGAGCCATCCTCTGCACCTGTTTTGGCTGGATGGCAGTCCCCTCCCTGCTCCGGCCCCCTCTACACATTCACTCAGGACCAGAGGCAGCAGGACAGGGAAATGAGCCCTAGTAGCATGGGGCACCAGCACCTACAGTTGTACCAAGCTCACATATCCCCTACTCAAATTCCAGAACTGGTTTAGCACCAAAAAATGCTTTTTGCCCAAAATTGTGCTGCAAATGACGCAGAGACATACTAAGAAATCCACTTAACTTCACAATTTCTGTATCCAATAGATCATATAAGAGAAGAAGCTGTAGACCTTTATGCTCTGTGGAGGATGATTTTCCAAAGTCTTATTCTCACAGATGTGATACCAGAACTTTGGAAACATCCCAAGAAATTAAAAGTTTTTCCAGCTCAGGTGAAGTACTAATTCAGGAAACAAGCAATGAGATGGAGATATTTAAGGTAACATTTATAAATCTACAGTGCAGCCAACTGGGCACATTTAGAAAGCACTAATGCATTAATCATCTTGTTACAATAATGGTGTTTGTTCAACAGATACTGCCATGCTCCAGTGAAACACAACATTTGGCAGTGGCACGGTTTTGAAATTTCAATTTCATGCAAAAGAAAGTTCAGGCATTGCTTTTCTTCAGGCAAGAGTGGAAATACCTGATGCAAGTAGGGAATTGCCCAGGGATACCTCTCTTCATGAACGTTATGTGCATATTAAGTCCAAACACTACCTTCAGAAAAACCTCCTGAAGGAACTGCATTAAATCTATAAGCAGGTTGCTGTTCCCTCTGGAGGTTCTGTAGAAGACTGCCAGAGATTTTCTGATATTACCCTTAAGTACAGCTTAAAGCTACTTGACAAAATTGTTAAAAGTATTTTTCACATTTTTCATGAAGATTGTTGTGGTTTATACTGACTCCAGTTTCAATTATCCATTTTCAATAGTGCATACTAGAAGGGAGTAAGGACGCAAGAGCATAACCATTTTTATTGCAAAAGATATTTTTCTGCCAGCTTTCATAAGTATATAGCTGTATTTTTCACCTTCAAATACCACCACCAGGGAGAAAGACTACGTTTTCTGAATCTCCTGTTAAAATTGCCAATGCAAACCCCACATTTGTGTATGTGGATGATCCATTGCTATATAACACTGTGCAATTAAGTAACAGATATGTTGTACATTTGTTTTTAAATGTGGTTTTAAATATAACTGTGTCCTTGACAACTTCCATGAGAATCTGGCCCACCCTTACAGTAAAAAAAAAAAAAGAGAGAAAAAAAGGTATCAGAAAGAATGGATACAGCAACAAGAATTAAAGATTAACTACAATTCAAGAGATTATTCATCACTGACTTCCTGGTTTAACAACAGATATTAGACTTGTGTCAAAAACAGCACATCAACTCCATCAGGTGAGCTGCTGTCAAAAAAAAAAAAAAGTGCATGAGAGGCAACAAGAAAACAGCTAGTTGTCAGGCATGTCACCAGAAAAAAGAAAGGCCAAATTTATTTACCTACCTATAATACACTTAAATAACTTCTGGGCAGCAGATGACACGAGTAAGGCAGAAAAGGCAGAAGCTGACAGAGCAGTTTTGCTATCAATTCACCAAGTCTTCAATGGTAATATGTTTGTTGAAGCTTAGTATCTCTTTGAAGAACTGCTAGTTTCAATGCAAGGTTGTTATTATATATCTGCAGAACTCTAAGAACCTTAACTAGCTAACTAGTTCATGCAAATCAGGGATCAACAAAAATACTTTTTAAAGGCAGATACTCTCACAAACTCTTTACTTATGTCTACCCAGTTCTCCCCAAAACAGTGAGGACACTTTTAGAATTCAAAAGTATTCAATGTCTTCTTCACACATAACAAAAAAGTTCAATAACAGAGAAGTAAGATCTAGTTCAACTTAGTAGCAACCCTCTGGACTTTAAAACACATTATTTCCCTACCTCATTTGAGAGGTGACAGTACTCTCTTCTCCCCTCCCCAGCGTCCCAACTATTGATATAATAACAGAATCCAACATGCACAGGTATGTTAGGTAAGTACCAACTGGCAGCCACAGCTAGCTATCAGTTAGAGGAATGCTTCCTTTCATACCTATTTTGCTATTCCAGAGTTTGCCAGAGGAGGTCTGGTTTCATCAATGGATGAATGAAAGGTGAAAGACAGAATTTCCTTCTCAGACCCCTAGGGGGCTGGAGTCTGCCTGCCAACACAGCTGTGTTGTCACAAACCTAGTGGAAATGTGCCATCTCCTGGGAGAAAACCTTTTTCCCTGACAATGTGCCTATGAACGCACCTTTAGATCTGTGTCTGCTCCTGTGTTTTTGTAAAGACTGGACCAGCTTAACATGAAGGCAAATCACCTGGACAAGCAATGTTCCTCACACAGTTTTTCTTTCCCAAAGTCAGGCTGGCTGAGGACATCGCACACATTTCCTCAGGTCAGAGACAGCAATATCCAAATCCCCATTACCACAGCAAGCTCGGAGCCACTATATTCTAACCAGAGCACCATTGCATTTCTGTGCCAGACAAACACACACAAAGCTGAAAGAGTTATGCCATCATTGCCATACTGTAGGTAGAGGACCTGAGACTACATTTCTTATTGCTGCCTTCTCCTAGCCATTTATAGGGACATATGTAGAAAATGAGATGGGGAATGTAATCTGAACCCGCCTAGGGACGTACTCCATCTCCTGCCTTATTCCTGCCAGGGAATGAGAAAATGAGAGAATCCATAACCTCTGGGCAGCTAGCTCTCTCTTTAAAAAGTTGCATTAATTATTCCCCCTTCCAGGAAGGTAGGTGGATACAGGGAAGAAAAAGGAAGGCAGCAACCAAGGGGACACAAAGAGTGTTAATAAGCATGCATGCAACCCTTATATAGAACAGTTTATGTCTGAAGCGCAATTATTCCTCCAATATGTGCTGTCTCACATTGTCCAAGAGCAACACAGCTCTTCAATCAGACCATAAAAATCCCCTGCTTGTAAGGCAGCCTTTTCCTGTGCTGCAGTGCACTCAGTAATGCGGTTCACTCTTCCAAGCACTAAGATCCATACAAGATTCTCGATTGTTAGCAGTGCAGGCTCCTTAAAAAACCTGACCACTCAAAGCTTAACAGCCCAGCTGCCATGCATCAATTCCCACCTCACAGGTAGCTTGCACATTCTGTATTGCAACTGCAACTTTTAGTTCCAACTAAAAGCACTGTGAAAGTTTCGTCTACTCGGTGATCAGCTTTCATCACTGGAACCCTTCACATCAGTCAATGCAAGAGTTGAAAGACTAGATCCAAGTCAGGATTTGCAGTCTCTGGACACCTAAGAGTCCCACTGCTTTTAACAGTGCTAACAACTCCATCAGAGATTTTCTTTCATGAAAATCTACCTCTGATGTCAATAAGACAGCTGACTAAGCAGGCAGCAGTAGCAGTTGTATGAATCTGGTCCAGCAGGAATCTTGCATATACTAAAGCAGATGATAGCATATGCCTCCTTTATAAAAATCCTTTCACACTGGCCATGAAAACCACAGATACAATAGAGCTAACTTATATTTCCACATAAAAAACCCAGAAGGTATAGCATTGCTGGAAAAGAGAAAGCATTTGTCTCTCCCCAAGTTCTTTCAATAATAAACACATTGTATTGGATTTGTATGGCCTGGTTTTTGGTAGTGGGGAGCTACAGAGGTGGCTTATGAGAAGCTGCTAGAAGCTTCCACCATGTCTGACAGAGCTAATCCCTGATGGATCCAAAGATGGACATGCCACTGGCCAAGGCTGGGCCAATTAGAAATTGTGGTAACGCCACTGTGATAACATATTTTAAAAAGAATCAAAACAAAAGTTTTGGCACAGTTTTAATTGTGACTAGAAAAGAGCCGAGTGAGAACATGTGAGAAGAACAACATGCAGACACCAAGGTCAGTGAAGGGGGGGAGGAGGTGCTTCAGGCACCAGAGTCGAGATTCCTCTGCAGACCATGGCAAAGACCATGGTGAAGCAGCTGTGCTCCTGCAGCCATGGAGGTCCATGGGGATGTAGAGATCCACCTGCAGCCCCTGAAGGAGACCTATGCCAGAGCAGGTGGATGCCTAGAAGAGGCTGTGAGCCCATGGGAGATCCATGGAGAGAGGGGCACTGCTCCCAGGCTTGAGCAGCCTGTCCTTGGAGGACTGCACCCTGTGAAAGAGCAACCCACATTGCAGCAGTTTGAGGGGGAGAGTTGCCTATGGGATGGACTCGTTGCAACAGTTTGCAGGGAGCTGTTGCCCATGAGATCGACTCACATTGGAGAAGTTCATGGAGAACTGTCTCTCATGGGACGGACCCCCCGGTGCAGCAGGGGAAGGATTCCTCTCCCTGAGCAGCAGGAGAAGCCTCAGATGACGAACTGACCATAACCCCTATTCCCTGCCTCCTTGCACTGCTGGGGTAGGAGGTAGAGCTGGAAGGAGAGAGGGGTGGGGGGAAGGTGTTTTTAAGTGCTTGTTTCACTTCTCATTATCCTGCCCTGATTTTGTTAGTAATGAATTCACTTCATATCTCTAAGTTGAGCCCATTTTGCCCACGATGGCATTTGATGAGCAACCATTTCTGGTCCTCATCACAACCCATGAACCCTTCATTGAATTTTTTCTCCTCTGTCCAGCTGCAGAGGGCAGTGAGTGAGTGGCCTTTGTGGGTGCCTGGCATCAGGCCAGCATCAACCCACAACACATATACACAGTCATACAGATTTGGGCTGCTTGTCCTCATGGACAAGAATAGACTTAGCTTACATGCTAACTCAGTGCTGTACTCCAAGCTGACTTCTAAGAGCAGTTCTTAAGAAAGGAACTTCAGAATTACCAACTCCCAAGGAAGCACCTCTAGGTGAAATGCCAGTCATCTGTTCTTTGCAACGTAATTACTGTAATTATTTAAACAAATTTGGTCTATAAAGCTATTTAGATAAACAAGACTGCAGAATACTGCTGGTATTGCATCATTCAATTCAGTAAGAAAATGCAAGTATGCCACTGATACAAAAATGTAATTCACAGCTCCTGCACTGTAGAAGGGACAAACAAAAGCAGTGAGTTTTGCTTGGGAAAGAAGAATTTGCTCTTCAGGCTCTCACAGAAGTCTGAATAGCCCCATGCATGTAAAAAATACCATTTTGAATATGTCTGTCTCTACCCAGCGTACAAAGCCTCACTGCATGGATTTCAGGCACAACAGGCTACCCAATATGGCATTGCTTCACACCTCAAATACTAACTCCATAACACACATTGTGACTTTCAGAGGTGCTGAAAATCTAAAGCAACTGGATATAGTTAGTGCGGCTATAAAGAATTCCTAAGGAAAGCATCACTGCCATAGCCCACACAAAACAGCACAGCCTTACTAAAACATGCAGTCCCAGTCCTAACACAGAGCTCCTTGTGCTTTACGCTGTTTAGAGAATTATAGAATGGTTTGGGTTAGAAGGGACTTTAAAGATGACCTAGTCCCAACTCCCCTACTGAGGACAGGGACACCTTCCACTAGACTAGGCTGTGCTAAGTCCTGTCCAAGCTAGCCTTGAACACTTGCAGGAGTGGGGCACATATCCTTGTGCAGTATCAGTCTGAACCATCACATACTGTACTGGGACACACATAGTATTGGGAAGCCAGGGTGTAATTATTATTATTGCAGATATTCTCTGCACCAGCTTCCCACTTTGGATGCATTTATTTTCCAGAATGCCTCACTTCTGCTTAATTTAAACCACATCCAAAGTAAGCTACCCTAAGGGCCCAAAACGATTATTTTTACTTTCACCCCTTAATTTGATGCCACCAGTGTTGTTCAGGCAAGCCCTTATATAAGTATGCCTCTTCACTTTCTTGGTCAATATGCAAACCTACGGTAGCAGGCTTTTAAAAGTGGACAGAAAATTACTTTCTGAACAAATTCTCATTCTAATTTCAGCAACTAAATTGCACTCACATGGAATGAATAACTGCTACTTCAGAAAAATCTAGTCTTTTCCATACCCAATCTTTGGAAGTTAAAAGAGAACTCAGACCTAAAGCAAGCAAACCAAGCCAAGCAAAACAGTTCCTTTTTACCCTTCTCCCGCCATCAGACTAGATGTTAGGTGGTTGCCCTGACAAATAAGCATTGGAAATACAAAAGTAACTGCTAAAACTTACAACACATAAAATACCGTATTTAGGAAGTATGTCAAGCTTTGTAGTACAGGATAAATGGTGTATCAGGATGCATCAGCATGGAACAGTGGGGACACCCTGTGGCCACTAAGGTTCTTTACACGTCAATGTTCACATTATTCTTAATCCATTTTTCAATGACTTTTGCAAATTACATGCGAAGTCATATAACATGAGAGGGCCCGAAGAAAATAGAATTTACTTAGTTAACTTCCCACCTACCACTTTATCTCTGCAGTTGCTCTGCTCTCTCAGTTCTCAAGATCTTTTCTTCTTAGATATTTTCTTAGCTTCCAAGCTGAAAAGAAAAAACAAGTAGCTTGAGCTCCTTATGTGACAACACTAACTCCTGATGGACATGCATACAGGTAAAAAGCAACATTCTAATTTAAGTTATTTAGATGTACAGTAGTGTTCGTAAAAGGCATACGCTTCTCAAATCTAGGCATTCTGCTAACAGGAAAAACACTATCAGATGAAATACATGTGCAAAGCACCTGCCAATATTGTAAGCCAAGCAACCACAAGAAAATGAAAGGCCAGTAACTCTTGTGAATCTGAATACTGCTCCTTTCATCCCTTTCCTTCCAAGGCAGATATTTGTGCAGACTGTGAGATAGAGCACTCCTCACAGAAAATTCACTGCCCAAAACTCCCTCTGTTTTCATACTTACACAACAGACTCCAGACACAGCCTGCAGAAAAGGTCCTCCACCCAGTTCATGGGACAGCTGTGGCTTTATCAGTCAAGTTCATAGCAACACTGAACTCACTTCTGATCATGTTTACTTCACCACTTTAAAAAAAAAAAAAAAAAAAAGCAAATGACCTTCAAGGACAATTAATTTTTAAGGTTTGCATGTGCATATTTTCTCACTAAAGGAAAGAAGAATATTTTCTTTTAAATTTACAATTTTGAGCAATTAATCATTTTTACTTAAGCTGCCTACAAAAGCTGGGAATAGCCAGTGCCAAATCCCAGAGCATATGTCCAAATGTTCCCGTGAAGAGGCTGTGCAGTTTGCATGGCCCACAACTTGAGTCAATTTAGTATAGCATTCCAGATGGAAATGTAGCCATCTAGGACTTGCCCCAAGTGCTTTGCAGCTGTAAAATTCATTTAAAAGATCTGTTCTTGTACATATCCTCTTTAAAGCAAAACACACATCTCATCCCTCCAAGCAAGAGATTCATATTTTCCATCAGGAACATCTGACTTTGCCAGTCAGAGGAGGTGTCTGCTCAACCAAGATTCAAGATTCAGCAGAAGAAAGCACACTCCATACCTCAGGCAGTTCACTGGCACTACAAATCAAAATTCATCCA
The DNA here is from genome assembly GCF_008360975.1 of Lichenostomus cassidix. Classification (NCBI taxonomy): domain Eukaryota; kingdom Metazoa; phylum Chordata; class Aves; order Passeriformes; family Meliphagidae; genus Lichenostomus; species Lichenostomus cassidix. The sequence continues at coordinate 17,748,078 of NC_139488.1, forward strand.
GCACACTGAGGTGATACAGCATTTCTGACCTTTTTAAGGGTCAGAAGGGTTTTAAGGGTTTAAAAGGGTTAAAAGGGTTTCAGCATTTAGTGGACCATGGTCCACTAAACTGAACCCTTAAAATAATCACATTTAAATTAAAACCAAAGCAGTCTAGGTTATTCTCAGTGTTGAAGTTCAGTTAAACTGCTTAGACTGCACAGGTAAAAGTTGTACAGACGTTAGAGTCAAGGAAAAAAAAATCTGTTCTCCACTACCTGTGCAAAACAAGAGTTAACAATACAAATTATCAACTCAGCTTAAATCTGCTCCCACAAAATACGCCTCTCAGCTTCTCTCACACTTGTCATCTACAGCAATATTAGAAATTATCTAATGATTCATCTTGAAAGCATTTTTCATGCATGCTCTTACTAAACATTTTCTCAAATACACTATAAGGCAGACTCACAAGCACTTGCTTTGGAGTACACATGTACCTGCAGCCGTGATTGCCCAGCCTCTGCCTGATTAACAATCCCATAAAACACTACTAAAAAGATTACTTAGTAGCTATTCTACCAATCCCATTCTATTAAGAAAAAAAAAAAAAAACCACGAAAAAATACCCACAATAAAAAAGCACATCATTTTTATCAGTAGTATAACTTACGATATATCTAATAAAGGAAAAAAAAATGGAAGCCCTACTTACGAACAAGGTAGAATTTCAGTCTTAAAGGAGGCAAGAGGGACTGTTTGGGCATGCTCTGCTTTATTCCCAAAACCCACTTACAAGGACTGCTCCTCTACCGCCTTCACATTCTGCACACAAACCTTCCTTCCCACACCATGCATCTGTAACAATTATTAGACCTAAGTATGTGATGATATTAGACACTCACCTCGATGCATCAGGCTGTAAACTTTTTCAACATTGTGCAAGGAAACAACTGAGAAACACCTGTGCTAAATAACACCAGATTAATCCACCATTAAAAGTCACAGTTTGTGCTCCAGTCTGTAAAGGTTTCTGCTGAAGAAAGGTGCTGAGCTGCCAGAGAATCATCACCGAGAAAGATAATCTGAGACCAAGACAGCTTAATAAACAACTCTGAAAGGATTTTACAGAACCCATGTCTCATGTCACGCTTGTATAAGCTGTTTACAACAAGGGGCTAAGAAAGGAATCCTTGGGGAGCCACACAAGGGGGCATATTCTTCTCAGAAGAGTTATGTGATTTTTGGAATGAAGTAATCTGATGTACAGATGAATGAGGCAATAAACAGTTTTTACAGAGGAAAATGGTAATGCTGGATTCTGAAACTAAGCACAGCAGGTAGCAAGCTTACAGAGGGGTATTGAAAAGATTCATACAATTTCCTAAAAGCTGATACAGTTAATCCCTCAGAAAAGGAAGACTGAACGGTTAGCATCACTCTCAAGTGTAATACCAGATTTCATAGGTACAATTCAAGCATAAACCCTCCTCATGGCTTCGTCTGGCACATGATTTACATTACTCTTCAATTATTAAGGCAATTGCTCAGTACTATACCATCCATTCTATCACTATAAATCCACTGGAAAGCATTTCCCTTAGCCATGGAAAGAAACCCATACTTGTTAACATGTCACTGCAGTAGAGACTACTGTCCAACTACTTTTGTGCAACATTATCAGAAACAACAGGCCCATCTCTCAAGATTCACCACATTCTTACTGAAGTAAGTGAAATGGTTCAGCCAAATGTGGATGGTAATGGGTAAAACGATATTAAAAAATACAGCAGATTAAAAATTAACCTTATTCTTAACATTTAGTGCAGTTTTCTTCAAGTGAAACTTGAGATGAAACATTGTGGAACAACTTGTTCTGTTGATCCCTAGGTTAAAAATCTATACCACATATATAGAGTGAGGATACCAGTCTTTAAGTGCTTTCACATTTTTCTCAGATGAAGTCTATTTCAGGAAGAGAATCATAGGAATAATAGTTAATGAAAAAATTAAACAAAACAGACCAGCCAGCAGTTACTGTGGCCATTTCTATGAATCATATAAAACTGCCTTTAAAAAAAAGTAATAATACAAGCTGATCAATTGGAGATTATGATTTTGAAGACTGATAGTCCTTTCTTGTGTTTACACACACTGTGTTTACCATACCCAATAAACAAAGTATGGCCACAGTCAGCATGAGGATGTTTTAGAACAAAGAAGTCAACAACAAAAAAACCAGCTCAATTGTTTTGCAGCTTCTTGTAATAAGAGCTATATATTCATATAAACCTCATGACTAAAACTTTTGAAGACTGAACTGCTCTGCAGTGAGAAGGCAAGCGTCTTTCTCCCGTGTGCAAGTGAATGACTAATGTCCATAAGATATATATTTTGTATTGTACAAACATCCTTCTCACAGGATATAAATAATAACACATGATCTATTACACCAAAACTGAGCAGGACTGCCGAGTATTATCAGCAGGTACACAAAACATTCCTACTCTCTGACTTTTACCTCACTCCCCAGTCTCCCTGGGTTTAATTACCCATCCACATAACAGTCACAATTACCAAAGCAGGGGCAAAAAAGCAGAATTAAAATTGTCAGCTCATGGTGAGAACATGAAAACACAAATACAGTCCAGACTAACACCATTCTTTTTTTAACTCCTCATGATACTATGACTGATTCAGAGAAGGGTGTTCTAAAACATTCACAGTAGTCATCTCTCACCTAAAACACACCTTTCTCCTTCCTCCTGCTGCTTGATGTCTTTTCTCCCTTAATAGCAACCTGTTCAACTTTATGTCTCAGAGAGTCGTGCCTTTACGTATACAAGTTGGTGTTTAAAACTACTTCACAAGAAAAGTTGAAGTAAATTAGAAATAACAAAATCAGCCATGTCAATATATGCAAAAGTAACTCCCCAGTAGTCATTCCAGCAAAGTCTGAGCCTCCACACAGGCAAAACAAACTGCAGGAACAAAGCCATAAGACTCTGGAGCAGCTATCATTTGACAATCCATTTAAATCTGTGAGCCCTGCATTAAGTTCAACTTGCATGAGAAAGACTATTCATATAAGCTGAAGCAAACAAAATCACGCCCTTTACTTTTTGTATACATCACCATGTACATGCTATATATCACTTTTTAATTGCATTAAAAAATAAAAATTGCCACATAGCAAGACAAATTCCTGAGTAAATCCTTTGCTTTGTCAAATGCTCAGATCCTCAGAGATGAAATGTCCTTTCTCCTCTGTATTTTTTAAACTATCTCACAAGCTTCAAAGTGTGACTAATGAAGTGTAGCTGATTGTCCTGATGTCTGCTGACAGCCACCAAACGCTGCCTGCCCCTCTCCCGAGCCAGCCAGCGGCTGTTTCAGACTGCCGGCCCTTGTCCAACGAGGGACAGAAATAGTCCTGCAAAGATGTCACTTGGCACTACTGGGACAGCAATACGTTCACACCGCTGATTGCAGAAACTGGTTTTCTTTAGCACTGAGCACCTGCTGTATTTGGGAGAGTCAGCAGCACGAAAGCCACTGCTGCGGGCACCGAGCCCTCTCCGTGAGCACCGCCGGGCAGCTCCCTCAGGCCCCGCTGGCCAGCAGGGCCGGGCGCCAGGTGCCGGCCTTATCACGCCGGGCTCTGGGCGCGTCGGCTCCCGCGGAGGCCACGACCTAGGCTCACGGCTGCCTCAGCCGAGCGTCCCACCTTCCGCGGCCTTGCTCCCGGGGCCACCTGCCACTGCAGGTGGCAAGCAACCAGGGCCGGCCCCGCTCACCTGCGCAGCGCCGCCGCCCTACAGGCACAGACGGAAAGGCTCCAGCCGCGGTCCGCTTCAAAGCGGCCGAGGCCAGGGCGAAGCCGGCCCGGGGCGGGAGCGGGATGCCCGGGGCGGGAGCGGGATGCCCGGCACCGGCACCGGCACCTGCGCCGTGAGGGAGCGGCTCCCGCCGGCGGGGCGGTGCGGGGCGAGCGCGAGGAGCGGGCCTGAGGGGGCACGCGCGGGGGCTCGCGGCGATACGTACACCGCGTGCCCTTGGAAACAACACCATGGCGGCTGGCCACTGTTTCTGTTTTTTACCTTTTTATCACCTTTCTGTCCCATTTGCAGCCACCCTCACACCCGTGCCGCCTCCCTCCCTACCTGCGCTGAACATACGCGAGATTCCCGCGGGGCCGCGGCCGCACCGCGCGTGGCAGCCCCGGCGGCGCGGGGCCTTTTCCCTGCGGAAGGAGCGCGCTCCCTAGCAGGCGGCACGACTCCGCGGCGGGACAGTCCAGCGAGAGAAATAACATCTAAGAATAAAAAGCAGTTCCGAAGCGCTTCCCAGCGCCCCTGAGACACCATTCTGACCGCTGCCCCCGGCAGGGGGCGGCCAAGGGCAGCGCCGTCGTGCCGACCTGTCGGCAGCCTGCCCCGACGTCCCTGGCGCAGCCGTCAGCGGGCCGGACAGGGCAGCGAGAAGGGAGAGGGGCGGCTGCTCGTGGCTGCCCGGCACCTCCGGCCCCGCCGTCGTGCCTGGACCGCAACAGGCGCCGATAGCGGCTGCCGCGAGAAGGGACATCCCGTGGGCGCCATCGGTAACTGCTGTATAAAACACACGTGCGGACTAAGCGGAGTGTCGCCCCTCCGCGTGTAACGTTACGGAGGTTTCACTGGAAAGCGCTGCCACTCTGGCACAGAGAGCGGGTTGCTGATCTTCCGCGATGGGAACGCTCTCACGGGGCCAGAATAGCTGAGAGGGACCCCCGAACGCGGCCCCCCAGCTCCAGCCGCGCCCGCGTGGGGATGCCGCTCACGGGGACACCGATGCGCGGGCCTTTCGCCGGGGTCGCCGGCCAGAGAGGGGCACACACCGGAGACACAGCACGGCAGAAGCGGCCGGGCTGAGCCGCGGCCCCGAGCGCTCGTCTGTGGGGATCGGGCCGCCCCGTCCAACCAAAGGGGCGGCAGCCTGAGCCGTACGACTGGGAACGCCCCGGTCCCTGCCGACCCCGCGGCCGCTCGTCCCCACGCCCGGCGCCGCTCCCGTCCCGCACTCCGCCAGCCCGCGGGGAGCCGGCGCGGGCGGGCTCCCCATTGGCTGTTGCTAGGTGACGTACGGTGCGCCACGTGACCGGTGTTAAATGCCGTCCGGCGGCGCGCGGCGCGCAGAGTCCGTCCCGCGGGTGGCGGCGGGAGCGCGGCTGCACCGCCCCGGCGGAGCGCGGCGAGCATGGTGGCGCGGCTCTGACCGCCTGTCCCCGGTGGGGACGGCCGCGGGGCGGTGGCCCGTGCCCCGTGCCCCGGCGGGCGGGGACGCGGGATGACGGGGGTGCTGGAGAGTCTGGTGCCGGACATGCACTCCAGCCAGATCTCCGCTAGCAGCTACCACCAGCACGGCGGCCTGCACAAGCCGCAGGAGTCCCCCACGCTGCCTGTCTCCACGGCCACCGACAGCAGCTACTACACCAACCAGCAGCACGGGGCAGCGGGCGGGCCGCCCTACGGCCCCGTGGGCTCCTACCCCTACGCGGGCAGCGGCACCGCCCCCTACTCCGCCAAGGCCGCCTACGACGTGGGTTACGGGGGCGCCTACGGCTCCTACGGGCCCTACGGCAGCAGGGCCTCTCCAGCCAACAACGACTCGGGTACGTCCGAGCCCCGCGTGGGGGACAGCTCGGTGAGCCTGGCGAGGAGGCGATCGGGACTCGGGACACGGGGTGGCCGGGAGAGCGCTCGTTCCCGGTGGGCCGCCCCGACGGGGCGGGCGGTGATGCCGAGCTGCGAGCAGGGCCCGGGGCGGCGGGGGCGCCTCGCCTCACTGGGGTTCCCGTTTCTGCCGCAGCAGAGAAGGAAGACTGCGAGCCGGAGATCAGGATTGTGAACGGGAAGCCGAAGAAAGTGCGGAAGCCCCGGACCATCTACTCCAGCTTCCAGCTGGCGGCTCTGCAGCGGCGTTTCCAGAAAACCCAGTACCTCGCCTTGCCCGAGAGAGCAGAGCTGGCGGCCTCCCTCGGCCTCACCCAGACGCAGGTAAGGCTCTCTCGCCGCGGGGCCCCGGGCACGTCCCGCCCCGCCGGGGCCTGTCGCCCTCCGCGGAGTCGGGTGCGAGCGTGGGAGGAAGGCAGGGCCATGGCGCCTCGACGGCCCCGGGGTGGGAGTGCAGGCGAAGCGGCAGCGCCGCTGAGGCAGTGCCGGGAGTGCTCGGGGCTGCGAAAGCTGCGCGTCCCTGCCCCGCCGCGGGCGGCCTGGGCGCCGGGACGGCGCCGCAGAGACAGCGGCCGCCTGACGCCCCTTTCCCCGCAGGTGAAGATCTGGTTTCAGAACCGCCGCTCCAAGTTCAAGAAGATGTGGAAAAGCGGAGAGATCCCAGCGGAGCCGCCTCCCCGCCACAGTTCTTCGCCTCCGTCTCCCTCCTCTCCCCCCACCTGGGACTTCGCTCCGCACCCACGAACCGCGGGCGGCGCCGGCACCGCCAGCCCCAGCCCCGCCGCCACCTTCCTCGGTAGCTACTCGTGGTATCCGCCGGCCCCCGCCGGCCCGGCGCACCTGCCGGCGGCCGCTCCCCTCCCGCAGCCGGCGCAGCCCCCGCATCACCACGGCAGTGGCAGCATCTTCTGAGCGCTGTAGAGACTCGAGCCCGCGGGCCGCACCCGGCAGCAGCGGGGCACCGACGTGCAGCACTGGTGTTTTGGTGAAGCCTGGCTCCGGCCATCCCTGTGGAGAGGAATCGCTCCGCGCCCCTGTCCCACCCCATTGCCGCTGCCGGCGGGCCCCGTGCGCATTCGGCCCCGTGCGGTCCTCCCACCCACCGTGAAAACAACCACGCTGTGGAACAACTACTCACCTTCCTCCCCTCCTTCCTCTTTCCTTCGTTCGTCTTTCTCCTCTTCCCCGGCATTTTCATCAAACCACCGGTGCAGAACTCTGATTAACTTTACTTTTTATTTTTTTAAAGTTGATAGGTGCCTTTGCGGATAACCTCACTTTGATGTTGGGGATTAAAAAAATAAAACGATAAAAAAATATAAATAATTTTTATATGTAGATTTAAAACAGAAGCTTCCCGTGTTTAAGGTATCCTTTCTAGCCGTGAACGAATCCGTCCGGCGGGGGTGGGGGCCGGTCGCAGGCGGCAGTGCCGGCGCGGCTCCCGCCCGTGAGTTGCCTCCGGGCTGGTTTCGTGCCCCGACGGGGCTTCCCCGGGTAGGGCGCCGAGCATCGCGCCCTCCACCTCCCCCGCTCCCCCCGGCAACCTAGCCACTGACATGCCCCTGCTCTGTTTGATGTCTAGAGTCGTGGAAAAAAAAAAACAAACGGTATTTTTGGTTATTTATTATGGAGAACTTATACACTCATTAATGTTTCTTTTACAATAAGCAGAGATTATTTAAATAAATTATTGTTTCCATGGTGCCCACGCTGAGTTTTTTTGGGGATGAGGGAGGTTGAGGTTGTCGTTTCGGACCCGGGCGATCGCCGGGAGGGAGAGCTGCGTCCCCTCCACCCCCTCCACATTGTAACTGTTGCCGCAAGCCTGCAACCTCCCCCCTCCTTCCCCTCTTTCCCGTCTACAATAAAATCGCGCCCCTGACAGTCTTCTCGGCGAGGCCATGAATCACTCAGCGCTGCCTGCAGCAGCCCAGAGCAGCCCCCCCTTCCCCCTCTCCCGCCTGCTGGCGCCAGCGACATTTCACCCGGGACAGACTCCTGCCGTCTCGCAGCTTCCTATGGCGGTCCGGAGGGGTTTGGGGCAGGGCCGTGTCCGGGAATCGTAATAGTCCTGGAGCTGGTCCTCGGGGGCAGCCCTGACCCGGAGACATTTCGCCTTCCCCCTCCAGCGATGGCACCCAGGCCGGTAACCTGCATGGGATCTTTGCTTGGGCCAGAGCTGATGGGTGCCCCAAGCCCATCTGTGGTGCTTCGAGAGCTGGAGGCACCGACTGAACCTCTCTGAGATGTGCCCCTTGAGGACTGGACCCCTCAGGATGTTTCCCTCTGGGATGCAGCCCTCCAGTTTCATCCCGCCTAGCTGAACTCCTCTGGGATGTTCCTGGTAAGGGCGGGATCCCTCCAGGTTGAACACCTTTCCAGGCAGCACCCCCTCCAAGTTGCAGCTTCATGGGATGTATCCCTCGAGGGCTGGACCCCTCCAGGAGACAACCCTCTGGAATGCTCCCTGCACCCCTCTGAGCTGAACCCTCTCTTTGATGACCTTTGCCGCATCCTTCAGGGCCGCCCTATTCGAGCCGCCCACCTTCCGGCTGTGCCCCTCCAAGCCGTAACCCTGATGGGCAAACCCCTGCGGGCTGCGTCCCTGGAGGTCCTGTTACTCCAAAAAGCAAAAGGGGGTGAAAGAGGGGGTCTTTGGCCTTTGTCACCCCGAGGGCCCCGCCATCCTTGGAGAGGGCAGGGTGAGAGAGAGCCGTGCGGAAGATCCCGTTGCAGGCAAGATGATGAAGAAGGCTCAGGCCAGCTCGCCCGGGGTAGGGAATACACAGCCTGGCCGAGACTCTTCCGAGAGGCCTTGACATGAGGAGCCCGGGCGGGGCCGGGGGAGGCGGAGGGGGGCGGCCCCACAAGGAGACACGTAGGGAGGAGCGGGGAAAGAAGGGGGAAAAGAGGTGGGGGGAAAGAGGGGGAGGAAGCGGGAGGGCAGACTGCTCCTGAGAGCTTGGGGAAAGCTTGGGGGCGAGGGGAGGCGGGGGTCGAAGGAGGAGTGAGGAAAAGAGAAGAATGACGGGGGGGTATTGGAAGGCGAGAGTCGGGTGCAAAGAAAGCGAGAGGAGGGAGTGGGAGAGACAAAGGGGGAACAGGCAGCTGCCCTCTCGTCCCGGAGCTGACCCGGCGGCGAGGACGAGGGCGAGAGCCCAGAGACGCCCCAAGAAACAGCTGGGCCGGCCCATCCCGCATCTCTCCCCTCCTTCACCCTCCCGCCGGGGAGACCTGATGGTAGCAGCCTCAGCTGCCCGCTCGGGCCGGGGAGGAGGAACTTCCCCGCTGGCGGGCGGCGAATCGCTGGGGTGGCGAGCACGGAGCGCGGCGGCACGCGTGGCGAGCAGCACCGTGGAGCCCCTCGCCCCCGTGGTCTGGCAGGAGCTGTGTTCCCGGCAGCGCGGTGTTTCCGCGGACTATGACCGGGATGGAGCGGGGGGAGAGGGGGGAAAGTGGGATACACCCCTTTGGCAGGTGACAAGTTTTGCTAAATCGGTCGTCCGAGATGCGCGAGGAAGCCGTGGGCGCGGGCCATGGCCGGGACGGAGACGATTCCCATTCCCGTTCCCTCCCCGTCCCTCCGCCCCGTCGTTTGTACAGGCTCTTCTCGCAGTTAAATAAAATTCACCCCAAACATGTGCTCCCCGGTCCCTCCCGGCCCAGCGTCTCCAGTCCGATGGAGCATTGTGCTGCAGAGTGTTGCTCAGACATGTGGAGTCGGGCAGGATACCGACAGCGGCGTGGGGTCTCTGGGATGGGGACCTGTCCCGCGGGGGAACGCTACCAGCGGTCGGGGAGCAGAGCACACCACACCCAGAATGGGAGCCTCCGCGCCTTCCTTCTGTTATTTAGTTATTTAGTATTTTATTATTTAATTATTACTATTTATTTGCTGTCTGCTAGCAGCAGTCATCTCTGGGCTGCCCGCACTTGGTGTGTGCGGTGGGGTTTTCGTGCTTCAGCATCCCCGAATCTCCCAGAGCCCTTCCAGGCTCCTTATTTCTCCCGCTGCTCGCATCCCAGATGCGGCTCACGCCGTGCCGGGGTCGGCGGCGGCAAGAGGATGCAGCGGCGCGTTACAGCAGCTCCCGCGCACCGCTGATGCATACGTATAGATATGCGTGTGTTTGCAACCTGTTTTCTTCTGCTCTTTTGCTGTACGACAGGACGGGACAGGCACCGCTGAGAGCCATGATCCCCCTCACAAGTTACACGGGGATCGGCTGCCCGGAGCCGGCCAAAGTCGCAGGGAGCAGGATAACGGGGGGGCGGGAGATGCCCTGGCCTCCCCAGCACTCCGGGAAGGGTTGCGGAGCGGGGGAGGGAGCCTGGTGGGGGGCTGGGACAATTCCACCCCACGTCCCAGCGCCGAGGTGCCCCCACTCCCGCCCCCCGTCGGCCCTGGTCTCGGCTCCGGGGCGGGGGGGGCGGCTGAGCGGGGCCGGTCCCGGGGGGCGGCCGGGGTAAGTGACGGCCCTGCGGCCAGCCCGGTCCGGGAGGGCGGAACGGCAGCCACCCGGCCCAGGGAGCACCCTCTGCCCCTCCGGAGCACGGGCGGGGCCGGTCGGGCTTGTACCGTGGGGAGGCAATTTACTCATTTGCCCGGTGAAAAGAGAAAGCACGAGAAATTCAATTAAAGCGGCTCTGGCAAAAGGAGTTATTTGAGGCATGAATGTCTCCCCTAAAGCTGCAGCAATCATGTGGCATTAGACACTTCCGGAATCCTATAGCCAACTTGAAAAATCCCAGACCCCTTTTTTCCCTAATTTTTGCTCTGATCTGTAATTTTATCCACATTTGCACTAGTTTGAGCATTCTGGCTCTCCCATCTGAAAGCCTGCAATTACTATATAATTCTTCGCAATTTCACATGTCCTAATATGGACTGTAATTTTTGCGCAAGACAATTTCCTGCTATTTCAAGCATCAACATTGTCAAAGTTGTATGTACATAATAAATGGGAATATCAATGCATAGTTTTTAGCATAACATCTTGACTCCTCGATAATTATATCCGTTCGGAGCCTACGCAGAATTAGCCTGAATTGCATGGTAACTGCTGCTGCTTTAAAATTTTTAAAAATTACTCATAATTTTCCCAAAGATTACCAAGATCTCGAGTGCACAATGTCATCAGCGTAATGAAGAGTAAACATTTATGCTAATAATCTGCAATTTTTTTCATCAGCTATAAAGACAGAGGCTATATAGCAGAAAATTTCAGTCATATTCTGCAAGAGCAGAGCTGCAAAAAGGCTGCTGCGCTCAGAGGCATGTGCATCTCTGGGGGATCTCAATCCACATTTGCACTCTCAGGATATTATTATTGTGCTCGGATTCTTTTTTTTTTTTTTTCCTCTTTCTTTCTCCCTCCCCGATCCTCTCTCCCTCTCTCACACTCTCTCGTTCTTCTAACTTTCGTAGCAGAAAACCGCGCTCGGTCCTCTGGTTTGTTGTAAAGCAAAGGCTTGTGCCCAGAGCCTCAGGGACTGAGGCGGAAGGTAAGGGTGACGACAAGCTCCTTTCTCGCGGGGGTAGGTGAGTGTACGGGGCGCCACGCGGACGGATGCCCCGCGCGGGCCGGGAGAGGGGGGAAATACCGCCGGCAGCTCCGCCGGCCCAGGCTCCCCGAAAAACTTCCCGCCGGCGGCACCGGGGCGAGGAAGGGAGTGGGACGGCGGGCCGGGCGACGGGGATTGCGCGCACAGCCGAGCCGCGCCTGCCGGAGCATCCCGCGAACCGAGCCGCGCCGAGCCGCGGAGCCCAGCGCGGGCAGAGCGGAGCGGGGGCGGAGCGGGGGCACTCGCTGCCCGGGACTGCCGCGGGGCCGGGGGCTGCTGGCGCCGGCGTGCGCCCGTTTGCCGTGGTGCTTTCGTGGTGTGCGTTTGTCGGTTCCTTGCGAAGGGGAGCGTTACTGCCCGGTCCCGAGCCGGGAGGCGGGAGGGGAAGGCGCCGGCGTGGGGGGGACATGGCACTTTTCACTGGCATGAGAGCGGCGGTGGCGGCAGGAGCGGGCTAGGAGGGCGGCGGCGGGGAGAGCGAAGCGGGCGGCGGCGGGGATATCTTATCCCCCTCTGTCAAACGAAGGGAGCAAATTCCGAATGCAGACGGGCTTGGGCTCTGATATTTGATTTTTTTTCTAGTTTCAGGGGCCGCTCTGTGCTCTGCAATTAGATTGACACATGTACAACATCCCCAGCTATTCAAGGGGGTTCGCAGGGACACTCCAAGGGGATTTTTTTTCCCTTTTTCTTTTTGGGTGGAAGATATTAAAGAGGTATCTGTTGTTTGGCAATTTTGCTAAGTCTGTCTTCATTACTTCAACATTGTGCATTTGCTAATTTGGAAGCCCCTTCCTATTGACAGCTCTGCTCCATACACCTGCAAGCAATTTGCAGAGCTCCAATATAGGAGAATTGCAGAGATGGCAGCTCGCACCTATTTTATTTTTTTTTCTTCGCTTTTCTCAATGCACAGCAAATTTGGCTTTCAGTGCGTTATCTCTTTTGTTAATGCAAAAAGATTCCCTGGGCGAAAAAATTGCTCATAATTACCAGAGAGATGGGGAAACTGCATTAGAATAAATAAACCTGAAATTACTGTAATTATGTTGTGTTTGATGGGCTCGGCTTGTAATCAAGAAGAGAATACAGTGAAATGATGCTGACCCTCTTGGGTTTGCAGCTGTACGCGCACTTTGGGGTCTTTTTTTGCAGAAAAGAGTCATTTTGATCATCATTAAGCTGTGTGTAACCTATTTCAGAAGTGTTTGAAAATGAGGGGCACTTTTTTTTTTTCCCCAACAAGGAAAAATATATCCCAAAATTACATTTTGCCATTTACAGGCTCATCCATAAGGTTGTATTTGCCGGGTGACAATTGGTAAAGGTATAGTATTCGAAATCAGGATTAATCATTGTAATGAGGTATTGTTTCAATATAAGCACCTTTGGATTATTCATAGTTTAATTAATATCCTCATTATGAAAATCTTCGAATCAGATATTTGATGAACTACTTGTCAGCAACAAGACAGAATTAATTAGGCCTGTATTGAGATTAACATTTTCAAATGTACAATTATAATAGCCTCTAACTCAAGACCGCCTCGCTGAGAGAAAACTGATAATTTCTCCATTTGAACTGTTAGGGAGACCTTATTGAATTAGGAGAAGCTAATATATTTTCAAAGCGCTCCGAGCTGCTTGACCACCGCGCTCCTGTCCGGTTTGGTCTCCGGCAGAGCCGCCGCGGGAGCTGTGCGGGTCCTGGGGCGCTACGGGGCCGCGGGGCCGTCCGGCTCCGCTCGGGACTTTGGGCCGCTCGGGACCGGACTCGGGCGGTGGCATTGCGGGAATGTGGAGCGTTTTCCGTGTCGGTACAGCAGCCCCGCGGGCCGCCGCGCCGGGTGTGCGCGCTGGGGCGGATGCTGCTCTGCCGCGCATCGGCTGCGCAGCGGCCCCGCGCACCGGGGAGCGGGCGCGTATCTCGGGGCGAGTGAGCATGGCCCCGCGGGGCCGCACGGCCGATCCCCCGCGGAACCTGCGCGCAGAGACGCGCACGGCCAGCCGGCCGAGCCCAGCCGCTCCCGGCTCCTCCGCTCTGCAGCGCTTTACCAGCCCCAGCGATAGCCACGGGCTGCGCTCGGCACCGCGCCACCCCGGGGAGCGAGCACGGCTCGGTTCGGGGCTGGGATAACCGGGGCGGCACCGGCACGGGATGCGCGGGTAGGCAGCCGGCTCGGCTGTCGGGACGGGGGCCGGGGCTGTCCGGCCTGCCCACATCCCCCTCCCGTCCCAGTAGCTGGGCTCTGTTTCCCCCCGGCTCCGAGCGACTCCTCTGCCGAGGGCCCCGCGGCACACTGCGACGGCCGCCGCCGCCTAACCGGGCCTGGCCGGGCGCACGGGGCACAGGCTGCCCTGTCCGGGGCGCGTCGCTCCCCTGATTCCGTGTCGCCTCCCGGTTACGGCCGCGGCCGTCCCGCCGCGGAGCGCGGAGCCTGGCCCAGGCCTCGCTCCCGGCCGCGCCACAAGACAGGGAGAATGCGTGTCTCTTTTTCCAAACCATAATTTTACTGTCTCAAAGAAACTTTATAACTTATGTACAAAGATTTGTGTGGGTTTTTTTCCATTTCCTCCCCCAGATACAAAGCAATAAGTTAACATTCTCAATATAAAACTAAACTTTGACATATAGAACACTAAACACCGCCGAGCTCAGTTTATCACATCTTCCGAATTTCACAAGTAAAATGTCAAGATCTCAGTACACAAAGCATCATGTTTTACAGCCACACGAAACAGAACGGAAATAATAATAATAATAATATAATAATAATAATTAAAAAAGGCTAAGTTTGTGCAACATGTTTACAGAACAATAATAATAATAATAATAATAAAGAATAAAATATGTACAGCGAGTATTTCCTGCACGTCAGTTTGTGCATTTCGGCTTCGGGCCGGCTTTGCGCGGGGAGGCCGCGCCGGGACTGAGCGGGTGCGCCCGCCCGCCCTCCCGACGGGTCCCCCCCGCCGCCCTCCGGCCTCTCGCTCCGTCCTCTGCGCCTTGCTTCACCTCAGCAAAGCACTGGCAGCTGCTGCGATTCCACTTCAGAGTACCAAACAATGTGCATTTATTTCCTTTGTTAAATACGCGAGAAATGCAAATCGTTCGGACCAAAACTCTCCACACCAGCGAAGTATAAAAGTTATTGTAAAAGTTAAAATCGCATCCTTCCCTCGTGGTGATTTATTCGGGCAGAAGGGGGCGGGGAAGGGGAACGGGACGACGGACCGTCTGTGGTTTTGTTTAGGCTGTGCGTCCAAGCAGTGCACTCAGCGAGCTGAGTTTGTTTCTAGCACTCCCATAGTGGTAATTTAAATCAATAAATAAACCCCCGTCTTCCCCTTTTAACAACAACAAAAAATATACAGATGGACAGTGAAAGGTACAAAAAACGTCGCGGGAAAGAAGCTCTGGTAAATTGTACAGCTTCCTTCCCCCTCGCAATTGAAGAGACCGTCAGATCGGGGTAGTAAATAAATGACCTACATTTCAACAGACACAGACAGACAGACAGGACAGAGGAGAGGGCTTCCCCGCCCCCCAGACATCTTTTTCTGATTGTCCCACAAAGCCGTGGCCGGCGCTCGCTCTGCTCCCAGGCTGTTGTGCGGTGCTCGGGGCCGCTCCGTCAGCTGTCAGCGGTGGGAACCGGCCCGCATCACATCTGTGCTCTCCTGCACCGAGCTACCGTGCAGCGTCCTAATGGCTGGATGGGCAAGAGACCTCCTGTTTGTTTGTTTGCTTGGGTTTCTTTCGTGTTTTTTTAAAACTCTCTCTTCCCCCCTCTTTCTTTTCTTTTTTTTTTTTCCTTTCCTTTTGTTTGACTTAATTTCTTTTTTTTTATTTTCCCCCGTAATAATATTAATTATTTTTGGGACCGATAGTGCTTGAGTTAGGGGAAAACGTGTATATAATCACATCAGTTGCGGCTGCTGCATAGCTTCTTGGTGGGCCGAAGGATACCACGACGTGTAGCTGGGGATGTAGGTGCCCGGGGTCCCCGACGAGGCCTTACCGGAGGCGGAGGTGGTATTCCACACTGGAGGCACGGGTGGCGAGCTGCCCGAGAGAGCTCTGCCGTTGGTCAAGGCGCTGCTCTCCAGGGCGGCCCCTCCTTGCTTCATCAGCTTCTTGAATTTGGAGCGCTTGTTCTGAAACCAGATCTTCACCTGCAAAGGGGAACGGGACAGGGCTCAGCATCTCTCGGTACGGTCCACCATTCCCCCATCCCTGCCAGGCCACGACGGACCCCCGCACCTGGCGGCCCCCCAGCTTCACTCCCTTATTTCCCCGTGGCTACTGTGTTATTTTGTGACCCCAAGACACCCAGTAGGAGCCCCCTGGGCCCCCACTCCAGGGGGTTCTGCGGAGGCTTTCACAGCACCGGGTGCGCCTCCGCGGCGGGACGGGTGACGCGCCGGGTCCCGTTGCCCGCGGCTGTGACCCGTCTGCATTACGCGTGTGGTCTCCCACGCCGACTGTGGGGACACGGAGGGGACATGGGAGAGGGGCCGGCTCAGCCGGAGCTGTACCTGGGTCTGGGTGAGTCCCAGAGATGCTGCGAGCTCGGCTCTTTCGGGGAGAGCCAGGTACTGGGTCTGCTGGAACCTCCTGTTCAAAGCCTGTAGCTGCAAACTGGAGTAAATAGTCCTGGGTTTGCGGATTTTTTTCCCTTTCCCATTAAAGCGAACTTCCCCTCCTTCTACCACAGTGCTTTTCTCCGATTCGGCCCCTACAAACAACAAATGATGCAGAATAAATAATAATAATAATAATAATAATAATAATAATAGCAGCAATAGCTATAATAGCAGTAACAGTAATAGCAGCAGCAGCAGTAACAATAACAAAAGCAACATCAACAATAACAATAATGAGAAGGAAGAAAAGTGAAGCTCGAGTAACGCTAACAAAGGCTCCGGGCGATTATGGCAGCCCAGGCTTCTTCCCAGAGAAAGTTTGCTATTTTTACAGGCTGCAGTTTAGGTTTAATTACCCTTAATTGCATACATTGTTTATAGCGCTACGCAATAAATAATTACGAAGACTAATACGTGCACATCTGGGTTGGTTTCTTTTCCAGCCAAGCATTGTGTGCTCTGTGTATTGGTCCCCTGTGATCCTCAGCCTCTCTTGACTAATATTTTGTAATTTAATTTAATTTTTCCCCCGATAGATTTTTTAATACAACACCCTCCCTCCCGCCTTGCCTTCCCTCCTCCCCTCCCCCCCTCCCCAAAGCCGAGTGCACCTACCTGTCTCCTCTAACCGGGTCTGAGTCAGGCTGGAGCTGTTGGGGTAGGACTGCACTGAACTGATGTAGGGGTTGGTCGAGTGGCTGCTGACCGAGTTCACATAGGGGTAGCCCAGCGGTCGGGAGAAGGACGAAGCTGTGCTGTACGAGCTGTCAGGCTGAGAATGGCCCGCGGAGTGTAAACAGTGCATGGAATAGTGTCCGTGGGACATGGGAGAAGGAGACATTTGCTGGCTGGGCGGCCCAAACTCCATAAAGACAGCCTTCCCTGAGACGGGGCTATTTAGACTCTCTGGCATGGTAGTCATGGTCATTTCTTGTCGCTTGGTCTGTGTGTGTGTTCTCTCTTCAGCTTGCCTTTTTGGGGTCTGTTGTGTTTCTCAGGACAGGAAAGAACCCAATTTAAGCGAAACAGGGTTTTTCACTTTCCATTCATAAGAAAATGGAGTTTGTCTCTTTGAAAAGTCTAAGCATGATGCTGTAGATCTACACAAACTCGCCTAAAAGCTTTGACTCAGCCAAGTCTATGAATATTCATGAGACGGCGGAGCTGATTGGTCCGCCGTCTTGCATAATCGCTTTGGATTGGTCCGAGGCGCTCGGGGCTCGCCCGGACCCCGGTGAGCGCGGAGAGCCGGGCTGGCAGCGCCGCGCCTGCCCGAGCGCCGGCGGCGGCCGCACTGCCGCCCGCCCCGCTGCCGGCCGGCCCCGGCAAGGAGCCGCCCGGGATCCCGCTCCCATCGCGGCCCGCCCGCTCCCGCCGCCGGCGAGCGAAGGCGCGGATCCGGAGCTCGGCGGAAGGCAGCACAACCCCCTCCGCCCTTCTCCGCCTCTCGCCGCGCAGGCGGCGCGCAGGGGACGGCAGCCGCGCTCCGCCGGCCTCGGCGGGCTGCGAGGGCTCTTGCAGCTGCCCGCCCTGCTCCGGCAGACGGCGGCGGAACCCGCGGACAAAGCGAGCATCCCCCGCCTGTCCGGCCGCGCGCTCTCCGCGGGCGCGCAGGGGCTCTCGGCTCCGGGCCGCGGGTCCCAGAGCCGCCCGCACCTCCAGATCGCACCGCCCGGCTACTGCCCTTACTGTTTTAAAGGGAAAAGAGCAACCCAACCAAATAAAATCGCCTGAAAGGGCCCAACTGCGCATTTGAGCTTAAAATGAAAACTTCCGCGTGCGTGAGCGGTAAATGAGGTGGGACTTAGGAGATCCTCCCCAGAAAGCCCACGATAAATCCCAAATTACTTTGCTAGATAATTAGAAAGTGTTGATAATTATTTCTTTCATAATTCTGCGGTGTGACTGTAACAGGAAAATGATCTTGTGAAAGTTCACACGTGCAGATGTATTAGTTACTGATTCATTTGATTAAATGCTAGTCTCAAGTGCTCTGATCCACAGCTGAAGGCGGCCCCATTAGCATAACACTGATGTTTAATTTTCATACGCATAATTAGCCATATATTTAACACTAATAGCAACATGCAGCCTTCCAGCATTAAACAGCCTGGGATTTGATCTGGCCTGGGCTGAACTTTCCTGGTTACACCTAGGCTGTCTAGGGTGCGCAGTTATCACGGCACTACATCTATGTAATCGAGCACATTTTGGCAAAGGGAGAACACCAATAAAAGTGAACATTCAAAACAAATCGCAGCGTTGATGTCGTTAGAGGTACAAGCGCCGGCAGCGGGGCTGGGGCACCCCCAGCAGAGTCCGCCCGGTGTTCAGGCTCCTTCGGGCAGCGACGGCCCTTGAAGCAGGCGGCCCCTGACTGTGCAAAGCTGGCACAACAGAGCCCCTCTGCTCCTGAGCTTTTTTTTTCCCCCTTTCATTAGTGGCTCGGTCGGTTTTAATTGCCCGTAACGGGTAATTTTTCCTAAAGCCTATTTTACTTCCTTTCCCCCTCTTTTTTCTTCTCAATGTTTTTTGGGGTTTTTTTGGTTTTGATTTTTTTTTTTTTTTTTTTAATTTTTTTTTTTTGCTTTGCTCGCGATGCGCGAAGTTCATTCTCACGAGCTCTCCGAGGCTTGGCGGGAAAGGGGCAGTGGCAGTGTGTCCGCACTCGCACGGTCTCCCCCGGCAGCCAGCTCTGCCCTCCTGGCCATGTAAGTGACCACCCGAGGCGGGACAGCGCGCTTGACCGGGGAGGGAACAGGGCGCCCCGGCAGCTCCGGCACCTTCGCCGCTCTCAGCCTGACAGCTGCAAGGAGGGGAGGCCGCTCCGCGTCCGCCGGGGCTGCCGTCTTCTCCCTCGGTCGGCCGGGCACAGCCAGTCCCGGGGCGAACCACAGTCCCCCCGGCCCCGCAAAAGCCCGCGGACCGGTCGGTGAGGCTTGCTCACACCCGTCCTCCGGAGCGGGGCGCCGCCCCTCCGTGCATTGCCGGTCCCGGTCAGAGCGGCTGCGGCGGGCGCGGAGGGGCCGCGGCCGCGGGACGTCCTGACCCCGCGGGAGCGATTGCTATGTCGGGGCTCTCAGCGTGCTGGCCCGGCAAGACCTCCTGCGTGACGGGCTTGTGCGAGGCGCTGGTTTTCCCCGAACAGCCGAGACATCTCTTCAGTCTCGTTCATAATTAGGATTACAGAGGTGCGCTATCAATGCCTCCGCCTGGCCGCCAGCGCTCGGCAGCGGCCGGTAAAACTCGCAGTCCCACCAGAGTTACTGGCGGGACTTCAGAGCGCAGCGATTAGCAGGAGCTGCCGGCAGTCCCCCTGTGACGGGCTGAGGGGGGTTCCCTGCTCCCGGCTGCCCCGTTCCCGCTTCATCCCAGGCCGCGCTAAGCGCGGGACAGGAGGCAAAGTGGCACACGATGGTGAGAAGCTTGGCACCTGCGGAGCTATCCAGGAGCTCCCAGCGCGGCCAAAATCCACGGGAGGCGCCTCTGGTGTGGTCCCGGGACGTGCGGGACACCCAGCTGCCCCCAGTGCCCCTCTGAAGGGGCAGCGCTGCTGGGGGATTGAATGTAAGGGAACAAAGTACCTGCCCCTCCAGGCAATGCCGACTGTCCCTCGCACTGTTTAATCTCTGCGTAT
The DNA here is from genome assembly GCF_008360975.1 of Lichenostomus cassidix. Taxonomy (NCBI): domain Eukaryota; kingdom Metazoa; phylum Chordata; class Aves; order Passeriformes; family Meliphagidae; genus Lichenostomus; species Lichenostomus cassidix. Next base: position 17,767,620 of record NC_139488.1, read on the forward strand.
TTGTAAACTTGGCTGCATCGTTTGTTTTGCAGGTTTTATGGCCTTCCAAGCTCCTCTCGGGAAGGATGAAGCTGAGTGGCTGCCCCGCGGTGTTAGCCGTGTTCAGGGAGGGGGGGTCTCTGCTTTTTGAAAAGATGCTGTTAGAAACTATTAGAGCTGAGAGCTCACTGTACTTGAGTGAAAGCAAACAGCAGAGTAAAGCTGTAAGAAAGAAGCTTACTTCTGTCCAGGACTACCGAGACAGCCAGTGCTGAGCCACTCTGGTTGCCTGAATGTGCAACTGGCCGGCCCTCAGCACGGGACCACATCTGCCTGCAGTGCGGGGCAAGTTATTTGTGCAAAACTACACTGCTGTTGCCGGGGGCCTGGGGAACTTCTGGAAGTCCTTTAATTATCTCCAAGGTTGCTCTGCATTTCACAGGATCAGGTCCTGCTCTGGCATCCTCCAAATACCAATGCCAGATCCATTTGGCCTGACAGGGCGGTCAGCAACTGGCTAAATTGCAAATCAAGCCCTGCACCCCTGGCAGGCCTGAGACAGGACTGCAGAGAGCACAGGGTGGAGTGAGACCTGCAGCTTGTGAGGTCCATCGGTTCCAAACTCGATGGCAGAGTTAGGGCTCATGCCCTGGACTGCAAACTCCTCTGCCTCCACAAAATGCTTGAACTGCAGAGTGCCTCTCCCTTAACTAACACAGGCACCACAGAGCAGTGATTACCCCAAACTGGTTAATTCTTCAAACAGGGCAATTATTGATCCCCAGAGAGGCATGCTTTGCATCTCATTTTTAATCACTTTTTGTGCTGTGTAAAAAGAGGCAAGAAGGGGGGGATTGCTGCTGGGAGTGATGCTGGGAAGAGGCTGCTGCCTCTGCCTAACACTCTCAGGAAACTTTTTTCCGTCCTAGTAGAAGTTACAGCCTGCGAAACAGCTCTGTGCTAATCACAATGAAGACAACTTGACTCCATACCTCAGCTAAAAAGGAAAAATACGATGTTTCTGTGTCCTCACAGCTGCTGAAAGACAGTATGACCTGGTATCTGTTTGTCCCACATAGGATTTAGAAGAGAGGAGAGCCACTTTCTGCTCCTAACCCCAAATAACCCAAACCCTTTGCCAATTACAGACTGTGCATGGCTGCTTCAAGGGTCACAAAAAAGCTAAGCACTTTTATTAAATACGCACCAGGTAACACACAAAAAGAGCTATGTCCAGAGCCAACCCCTCAAACTGCTTTTTCTGTCCCCTGGAGCAACTTATGCAGCACACAGTCCCCACAGAAATCACAGAAATCTCTTCTCTGTCTCGAGTGAAACTTGAAATCCCAGAAGTACAGCAAGTCCCTCCACTCCATGCTCCATCTTTAGGCTTCTTCCACCAGTTTAGTGAGGATTTCTGCTCCCTCTGAGGTAATCACAATGGTATGTTCAAATTGTGCTGATCTGAAATTCACATTTAACAGTTATTAGGAGGCAAAGAGATCCACCACGCCTGAAAACTCATCTGTTTTGTTATTTTTTGTCTGTCAGTGATGAGTTCCATGGCTTAGGAAATAGCAAAAAATAAAACCAGGCACCTTTTATTGTCTACAGAAATTGCAGTCCATTTATCCTTCAGAATCTTAAATTCGGGGGATCCTTCCATTATTATTGGCTCTGCAGCAAGAAAAACAAAACGTATTCTAAAGTTAGTTGCACTCCTGTGTGGATTGTGAAACAAGCAAGAAAGGGGGAGGTATCCCAGCAGGTAGCTCCCCTTCCACACAGGTCCCGTCTCCCTAGGCTGGCACTCTCTTGCCACACTAAAATGAGAATTAAAAAGGAAGACAAAATAGCAAGGTAGGAAGTTGCCCATTCCTCTTTTGTAAAAGCAGGGAATTTTAATCAAGCTTTAATTAAGACCCCGTGGATAATAACCAAAGCACCAACCACATTTATAAACAACAGATAGTTTTAAATATTTGAATTTTTAAAACAGGCTTAAAATGTTCATTAAATCAGCAAAACAACAATTTTCTTATTTCCCTCTAATTGCCGCGCCATTTAGCCACACAGTGAGAAAGAGGGCTTTTCCCCCAGCAGTTCTCCACGACTGGAAGTGAGCGCGATCAGTCTGCGGGGCGAGGCTCCGGCTGGTTACCGCCGCCGCAGTCCCCAAACCCAACAGCAGCTCTGGCAGACAGAGAATGTCTAAGTGCCACCAGGCTGCTCGGCTTCGGGGACACGATCGCGTCCTTCTCACCCTCCTCAAACCAAGTGTGCTGGCAGAGTCTCTGCCTTGCCAAAAATATGAGTCAAATATTAGTAAAATTTATAATCAACATTTCATTTTTTAAATCTTGTAATTTGAAAATTATTTCACCCAATTTGTTCTTAATGCATTTTTAAATGATCTTTTAATCTGTTTCGTAAGGGGTCAATCTCACCACCATCAACCCTGTCTGCACGGTTATTTCTATATCCCAATAAAAAAATGTTACAGATCTGGGCCGCTCCGTGTGTGCTTTTTAACAGAAAACCACAGCAGAGAGTTACTAACCTATTGTGAACGCCATTCCCTCTTCCATTAACAAATCACTGTCATTGGCTACAAAAGAAAAAAAACGCGTTTATGCATCTTGGGTCCTTTTTTTTTTTTTTTTTCTTTTAAGAGAACGCGATCAGCCCTTTGTTTAAACCCCTTTTTAGCTCGCAGGTACTGTGCACCCCGGGCCCCGTTATAAGCCGGAGCACCCGCCGAAAGCGATCCCACCCCGGCCGCAGCGAGACCACCCCGACGGCGGCTCCGGCCAGGCCGGTGGCTTTAATGTTTCAGCAAAGATTTTTCTTTGCCCCGTGACAAACTTTGCCGGCGCGGTTCGGGCGCGGGCGGGTTGCGAGGCGCGGGACACGGCGGAGCGGGCGGGGAGGCGGTCCGCGGCGCTCAGCTGCCCCGACAACTCCATTAACGAGGGACTTGTCCTCAAAAATACCCGCGCGGCTCTCAGAAAACGGGGCCGGGGATGCCCTCCAGCTTGCCAGCGATTTACTCTCCCCACCGGCAATCCCCCGCCCCGGCGGACCGGCAGCGTGCGTGGGGGTGTGTGGGGGGCTCCGCTCGCTTCACGGCCCTCCCTCTCCCCCTCCCGGAGCCGTCTCACCGCCCGGGCGGAGCGCAGCGGCGCGGGGGGAGGCGGGTCCGGCCGGCGGGGCCGCTTACCGTGGTGCCACACCTCGGGGTGCCCGTGAAAGTACGACCCGATGCCATGGCCGACGAAGAAGGGGCAGACCTGGAAGCCACCTTGCCACGCCACGGAGCTGCGGGGGCAAAGAGGACCTGTCAGGGTGCGTGCCCCGACCACCACCCCGCTAGACGGCCCCGGCCCCGGCTACCGCATCGCTACCGACACCGGGTCACCACTTTGCGACCACTCCTAAAGACAGCAGTCATGGCAGCGAGCATGGATGAGCCATTGCTAGGTTTCAGAGTTAACACGCCTGCCAGTAAAGGCTGGTAGCTCCTGTGCCAGCCTTGCTGCCTAAGTAAAACGGCAGTGTGTTGTCTCCCTGCGTGATGGAGGGTAACCTTTTCCACAAGCACACTGGGAACTCATTTTAAGTCAGCAAAGCTAAAGTTGCCAAGTTGGGCAGCCAAGGCCCCAGCACACCACCACACCGCAGCCTTACTGAGCTCTCAGTAAGTGCAGAGCCTGTGCTGGGCTGTGTACCCAGGGCCTGCACTGGGTTTCCTCAAGGAGAGGAGGCTCCCACTGCCAACAGGGAGAGTTAAGAGCCCTACTGCTCTGCTTTCATAACCCTGCAAACATTCAGTATAAAAATCTGTGGAAACTCCAGCAAATACGTTCATGCTAAATAACAATGTATTTCTAATGAATCTATCACCAGAGGCAAACCCAAATCATAACAATAACAGTGTTTCAGTCCTGCTTGTGAGACCTACCCTGCCCTTCATTGCCTGCCTCAGGGAGAAGCATCTCTCAGAACTGTCTGCAGAACCATGGCTGGGCACTGATCCCTACTCATGCTAGGAAAGCAAATTCCTATCCCAGGTCCCCAAAACTGGAGGACGTGGAGATACATGGGGTATCCTCTGGCTGCTGGACCACCCGATGTCTGCAGGCTTCACTCTCAGGCTCTCTCTGTACTCAAAGAGTGGTGGAGGCAGTAGTGGACAGAGTGATTTGAGGCAGCTCAGCCAGGAGGCCTACCCATACCCAAACCAGAAAAGTGCAGAGATTCAGGAATATCTGGAGATGGATTAGAAATGACAAGGAAGTTACCCTTGTCCCTGCATATTATCCTCACCCCATTTCTCAAATCAAACAGGAGCAAGACAGGAAGGCACTTAGCCTGAAGAGATTTCATCTACAACATTAAAAGCTTCATTTGCTTATTTTGAGTGAAGGTAGGCCCTGAAGAACTTCAGGTTTGTCTGTATTTACTTCCCAGCAGATGCCCTCTCACAGTTTCACTACAGGTGGAAAACCAAAAATGTTAAGAAACTCAACTAAAGGTAAAGCTCTTGCAGAAATTAAAGCATGTTAAACCTCATGGGGTAACTTTTATTCAGGTGTAAAGTGGCCTCAGCTTGCTGTACAAAGTAATCCCCTTTGCACACCAGGCTCCACAGACCCTGCAGTGCTGGCTCCAGTGCCTGTGGGTCATTGTCCCAGAATTTAATGCCATTCAATTGAGGGACATGCTGCTCCACCACAGCAAAATGGCAATGAGAGAGCAGAGTTGGGTCAATGGTTAATAATGTTGCAGTGTTCAGACCTTAGAGCAGGTTTTAACAGGATTTGTATATTACCTTTTATCTAGTCATTGCTCTGATACAAAGACTCATCACATTTCTTCATTAACTCTGGAGAAGAATGGAAATTTCAGGTTTAGCTTCCCCCACACTCCAAAGAACTGACAAAGAGGATTATCGATAAAGCCAGAAATTGGGGCTTCACTTATTTGCACTCAAAGTCCAGGCTTTATAAATTATTTATATATACATAACCTTTATACTTAACCTTATACATCATTTATATTGAAAAAGATCCTGAAGGGTTATGCAATGAGAAGTCCTACTAGAGATGGAAAATACTTTCTCCCCTGCATTTCTATCATGTCCCCCATATCTGCATCAGAGACTTGGCCTGCTGGCTATGATGCTGCTGAAGGCCAAGCAAGAAGTACAGGGAATGGCGATGAGTTAGAAAGCCACATTCCTCAGAAACATACACAAAATCCCAAATCTCCAGTGACCAAGCCCAGAGCAATGCAAATGATGATTCTATATGGGTGAAGTGATTCTCCGAAGAGAGATGGGAGAAGCCATCCATGCAATAAGGTTTTCTTTCATCTTCTTCTGCTAGTCTTTTTGCAAAATCATAAACAATCCCATTAAATGTTCAGCTTTGCTGATGTACTTACATAGCATCCCTGACCACTGACTGAGTATGGTAATTTTTTGAGATGCTTTGTATTACTACAGGAATTTTTCTTCCAGAAAAATCCATCTTCTGTATCAAGACAGAAATATTTTTTCTCTGTGCAGCTATTCTTCTGAGCACTATGGCTACACACTTTCCAGTGAACAGGGGAAGCTCCAGTTCCAGCGTTCAGTTGCTGCCAAGAAGGGTGGCAAAAGCAGCAGCAGCTGCATGCTGGGCACCAAGCACACAAGCACCAGGGCACACAGAAGGCAGTGTTACGACAGTATCCTATCCTCATGTAGTCAAAGAAATGGTTCACATGCATTTCAATGGTGAATTCTATCACTTTCTTGCCAAACAGCTTGAAAACAACTCTGTTGGCATCAGCACTTCAGTGGTTACTGTCTGTGATCAAAATAGGGGATCCCAGAGCTCACAGGGCTTTGACATCTACACTGACAGACACCATGCCCTTCCTTCCATCTTGTCTACATATAGGGCCTTGGTATTCTTTACATAAAATGTAACATGGTCAACAGACCTGAAGTGACACACAGCAAACCTGTGGAGAAAATAAGCTGCAGAAATGAAACTCAGCCATTTTCAATCTGGTTTTAGTACTTGCATGTGCTTCAGACGGTTTTGTGAGGCATTTCTCTCCACAACTACTAGCTTTACTTTGGAGTATTTAATAAATCCTAGTGAGCTCTTACATCCTTGTAGAGTTACAGTAAAACATCCAGCTTTCATAAAAGACCAAAGCTGCTAATCCCAGCTACAACTTGCAAAGGTAATCCTGTAAATGTACATGTAGGCTGGAACTTTGAAACAGCTCTGAGAAGAGTGAATTGAATATTGATCTTGGTGAGCCTCTGTCTGCAGGATTCTCAGGCTGCGGAATCTGATTAAAAAATCAAGATGTCATGGAGTGGAGAATTTTTGCACACATTTACCATTTGTTGCTGACAACAACTCAACATTTTGGTCTCACTGTCTCACTGCCCAGCTTAGGACCTGTAAAGGATGGCCTTTCTTTGCAGCTTTCCCATAAGACAATCTTACAAGATTGCAGCCCCAGCTTCATCAGATGTTTCTTGCAGACAAGCAGCGTAAGCTCAGACAGCTGGAGGAGCCCTGATTGCAAGTGTGAAAGCAGTGAAGGCAGGAGACTGAGACTGACATGGCTGAGCTGGGCTGCCTGGCATCTGCTGTGGGAAAGGATGTGCCAGTCTGCCAATTTCCCTTGTCCATGGTGCACATCCCAGCAAATCATTTCCAGAGCAAATACTGGGGCAGCAGAGGCATTACCTCACAAGACAGCATCAAAAGAAAAGGTTATTCAGAATAATCATTGTTAAAAATACCCATTGACAGCATTTATCATCACCCATATTAATTTCTCTTTTGTATTTGGGCAGAGGTGAATTGGGCAGGATTAAAAGCTTAATTATTTAGTGAGCCCAGTACTTGATTTTATGTTTTGCTGCCATGTGTTCTAGCCCAGTGTCTGCATAGTTAAGAGCAGCTGCAGTGCTGCTTTTCTTTTGCTGAGGACAAAGTCAGGCAAAGTGTGACATTGGGATGGATCAGCAGTGACCAAGCTGGAAAAGGAACATCACTGGGGGCCAAGCTGTCCTCCTAAACCCATTGTCAGAGCCTGTCATATGGTGGTATCATGCTTCGGAGAATGGAGACAGGAGTGATGGGTGTCAGTTGCCATCTGAGCATCCTCTTCCCATGTTGCCAGACAACAGTTAATTCTCTGAAAGGAGGGATAAGTGTGGAGACATGCATTGCTGTCCTGACAGCAGCCTAACAGGGAAATTGCCACAAAGCAGGAGCAGGCAGGACTGACTCTCTTGAAAGCTTTCCCCAATACTCAAGCTTCCCCTGAAAGGAGCTCTTGGGTGATAAATCCCTTCTGTAAAGAAGCTGAAAAGCAGGTTGAAAGAATTTTCTTAGGGGGCTGTCCTCTGCAGATACCCTCAGAAGCACCTAGAGGAGCATTTTCTTTTCTTTTACCTAATTTTGTCACTTTTTCCTCAAGGTAGGTCTGGTCTAGTATTCTTAGTACTCACTGAAGAAAAAAAAGTGAAACAATCCTATTTTCAGCATTGATAGCAACTGCTTCTCTGGGCTTTGTGGTGGCACAAGGGAAGAAAGAATTTGACTGATCGGACAAGATGGCACAGACTGCTTTGCAACCCAGGATGAGCATCCTGGTGAACTGATTCTCAGCCAGGGATGCTTTTCCCACAGTGCCAACTTCTCTTACCAGGGATGAAACTTTATCAAAAACAGTCCTGCAGAGCAGCATGACATGAATGGCTGAAGTTGTTAAAAAAATCACTTCTTGGCAGTGAACATACTTGAAAGACACTGAAACTGATAGCAGCCCTATGGTAATTGTGTTCTTGTGCAGGGATCTGATTTTTTTTTTTTTTAATTAGAAGTAATCATGTTTGTCTTAGATATATTATTAGCAAAATGACCAGTGAATGGCATACTTGTTTTTTGGTGGTTGGTTTTTTTGTTTGGTTTTTTTTTTAAGTATTCAAACCAGCCTAAACTATATTTATTTGTGATAAAAATATCTATATTGAATAGTACCATAGTATTTAATTTAAGAAATTACAAATTTCTACAGATATTCAAGTGGGTTTTTTTTCTGAAATAGTAATCCTAGACTGAGGGAATGCACAAGTTCAGGGATTCCCTATAATGACAATAAATGTTGAGGTATAATTAGTAATATTTTTGAAAGCCAACAATTGTTTTTTGAAAGAAAGGTACGTTTTAGTTTCAAACTGTAACACAAATTACTGTATTTTTCTTACAATAGTGCTGAACTTTTATTTGAGGTTCTCTGTTTCTGAAAGCAGACATGATGGATTGAAATAAAAGATAATTTATTGCAATGCTTACTTTCAAGTGCAGAGAGAAGCAGTGTAATTGTAATTTACAGTAGCTGTCAAGGAAAATCTATCACAGATGACATTAAAATGACTTATTTTGCCTGAGCCACTTATTGTTTAAATGTGCATAATCTGATAGAAACAGATTTTTTTTTAAATCTGCTTTATATTGTTCTAAATTAATATCAAAACATATACTTACAAGTTAAACATTTTAAACCATTTATTAATACTTTCATCACTACTATTTTTTTGGTAGGAGTTGAAATTTCGTTTATTTAACAACATCACATTTAAGTTTTTTAGCTCTCTACACTCACAACACTTTTCACCTAGACTCACTGTCTAAAAAGCAGATTTCAAACTGGATTTATTTTTGTCTGAAAGAGAAATGTCAGAAATGGTAGAAGAAAATGGACCATAGGGCCCAATTCCATTTCCACAGGAACTGACCACTAATTTTGATATGCCTTTCAATGGAAAGAGGTTAGCAAAGACCCAAATTTTTCTAAGTAAAGTAACTCACAAATCCATGCAATCTTTTATTTGCAACTTGTAGCTGATGGGAGAACGAACTGCTATCAATGAAATACTCGGTGTCAGCTATTGAGCTTCCATAACAAAGACTGTGTTAGAATGTTGACTGCAAACTTAACCTCTGAGACATAATTATTTTGAAACCTATTGTAGAAAGGAAATATTCTGATTATTTGTGCGTAAGACACATTCTGCATTTGACTTGAGCACCTTTACGGAAAAACTGGTGAAAGAAACCTAGACACATTTCCATTCTGCTGGACCTAAACGTTTTCAGCTTGTAGGTGCTTGGTTTTAGGCATTTATCATCTCCAACTCTTGTGAAACTTCAGATTTTGATGTATGTATATATGTATGTATTATATGTCTGTCTGCAAGCAAATGTCAAATGACAAATGACCTGCTACACACAGCTTCACCAAGCCAAGGTGATCTTTCAGCAGTTAAAGTAGCTCTAAACAAATCAGCACATTTAAATCGTCAACATGGTAAAATCTTGAGAAATAAAGTTAATGACCTGCTATTTCATATGCAGTTTTGAACAGCTACCAGCTTCAATTAATCTACTTTGCAAAGGGGATGCTGACTATATATTTATATTTTGCAAGTAAACTGACCTCTGTACCAACACAGCAAAAATCCAATGTCACATTCAACTCTGTTCTTTTTCTTCTTCTTCCTTTTTTTTTTTCTTTTTTTTTTAAAACAGCTAGAATTAATGTAGTGAATCTGTAATGAAATGCATTATCCTGCATGGAGATTTATCAGATTTTCCAACTGAATGCCATGCTTTGCTAGCACTAGCTGGAGTTCACCTGCATGTTGGTGTGGCGTGTGGCTCTTTTTTGTAAAGAGTTAAGTTGAACACAAAAAAAGGGAACAAAGGTCAGCACCCAGCCGCCACTTGAATGTGAGATTTTTCTTTTTATTCCCCTTGATGTATACTAGGCTCTGTGTTATTAGTCTTAATGATGGAAAATTGTAGTGTTGATACAAATCTTTTTTTCAAAGTAGTAGGCGGGAGCTCCATTTGTTAGTAAGTTTTTTTGTGACTAAAAGCCATGGACAGTACATTTATGTAGCAGTAAAAGGCCTAGATGCTCTTTCCATAGCAGAGCTAATTATTCCTACTGTGACCTTACTGATCTACCCTGTTCCTAGTACATCTCATCTGCACGCCTGTTCCTCTGTGTAGATGGTGTCAGAGAATATGAAAAACCCTATAATGAAACCATTTTCATGATGGAGAAAGGCTACTGGAGTTGCACTTGCTACAAAGAGGCTCAATTATATGAGTAATTGTGATAATTTTCTACATTCATAGCCTTCAATGGGGAAAAAAGAATGAGAGCCACAAAAGAAAATTACTTTAACAAGAAAGTACAGAGAGTAAAAATGGAAGAAGAGACAAAAAGGGGGAAAAAATAACCAGAAAAAAAAGTTTAAAAAATAGATCTGGAGGGAGGAATAGCAAGACAGGGAGAACAACAGAAATGCTCAAAAAGCCTATGTGCAGCTGTGTTGCACAATTAAATTGAATTTTTTTTCTGCAGTTGATGAATGTGACTACTGCAAATGTGCCTCTGTAGTTAGCTATCATTTGTTGTTCCGTGACAGGAAAAGGATAATTACCTCTCAGAGAGAATCAAAGGCTGACATGCCCTTTAGACACAGCCATGAATGCAGAGCTCGATAGAATGCTTGAATAAGAATCCAGTGTTCTGTGCCCCCTTCTACTCAAGAATAAATTTTGTTAAAATGCAAGAGCACCACCAGTAAATTTGTTGAACCCTAGGTGTTCAAAAATATGAGGTGCATCTATCGACTCGTCCCATTTGCAAAAATAAAACTACATTTTGAATTCACTTCTATTATATTCATGGACAGTAAGATAGTGAGATATGCATTAAATTTCTTTTCCCAGTAGGGGTCTGATTCAACATTTCCTATGAAAGAACAGAAAGACACTATCCTTTTTCTCCAGGCTAGTTAGCCTATAATTTAAAACTGTCAAAAACACAATTTTATACAAAGTCTTCAATAAAAGCTTCTCAGATATAACCCAAAGAGGTTTTACTAAAGTTTGATTCAGACTCTGTTACAATATTTTTAAAGCTATAAATACATCTAACTGATATTTTGCCGTTCTCTTTTTTTCTTAAAGTATTTGAAGATTTACAAAGAAAAAAAAAAGCAGCATCCTTTCAAGGTGACTAAGCCTTGCAGCTTTTAAGTAATCAGAATGAATTCAATAGCTTGTTGGGACCATTAGCAGTCTGAAGAAGTATTGCTTAATGAAATGAATATAATATATGTCTATTTCTTTTTTTTGGCAAACATTTAAAAATAATCCATAGGTACCTCAAAAAAACTAAGTCACATTTTTATTTAAAGCCATCAGCAGCAGAAGAGTCATGACTGCATTTATGTGAAGGCTAGAAGAGTGCAAAATAGGGAAAAATCTCTGAATGTCAGCTCTTTTTTCCCTGTGACGTTAGCAGGCACTGCTCTTTGTAAGATCAGAAGCTCTCGAGTTAAATATTTTCATAGTTTTTAAACAAAGAGCTTATTTATGTTGACTAATTCCTTTCCAACATTCAATGAAAACAATGGTTTCTAACTGTCTTATACTGTTAGACAGATGTGGTGCAGTGTCACACACAAATAAAAAATAAACAAAAGCCCACTGCAAATTACATCTGTTAATTTAAATCTACTTTATGAATATTTTTGTCTCTTTCTACGGTTATCTTTGCTGACCCTAGTGTAATTCACTTTAAAAAAAAATACCTCTTACCCAAGGAACAACATTATAGCTTGGCAGTTCACATACTGATATCAGACTGAAATGATGGTTTTGAATCATAAAACATGTCATCAGCTTTATACCAAACCACCAATAACCTTTGTCCCACTTGCCAGCCCTCCTTTTACTTGTCAATATAAGGCTTACCTGATTGTGTTTCCAATTACAGAGAAGGGAGCCCCTGGTCTGCAAGCTGCAATTGCTTCATCTCTACATTTCCTGGCAACCTCCACTAACTTTTCACCAGATTTATCCACATTGCCCACCAAAAAGGTTTCAGAAGTGTCACCATGGTAGCCATTGTAATACACCTAAGCGTATGCAGAAATGTAAAAACATTTTCTCATTTTGCATCCAGAAACAGATCATCTTCTTAATTAAATCCATTCTTTCTAGGAACAAGCTATATATTGCAACAGATTGACAGGTAAGTTGTATTTGCAAGACTGGAAAAGCAAAGCATTGCAGAGGGAAGAAAAAAAAAAAGCCTGAAAGATTGCAAGGTGCCTAAGGGTTGCCAATGTTGCCAATTAAAAATTCAAGAAAAGCAGAGGCTGTGCATCTGTGCCCAGCAGTGCACCAGACAGTGACACTGCTCAGCTACAGGACACGAGCATAACTGGGCCATTTGCGAGGAGATGGGTGGGGGCCCTGGATGGGCTGAAGGGCACCTTGGGGGCCATTGGGTGGCCACTCATCCTGGCCCCTGCCCCTGTGGCCATGGAGCTGCTTGTGCCCCAGAGGGGCAGGGCATTGAGCCCCAGTGCTGGCTGTGGGCACTGGTGAACCTGCTGGTGGCCGGCAGGGACGTGTATGTCCGCAGTCAGCAGCCCTCGCTGGAGCTGTGGGGTGAGAGCCATACCCTGCTACCAACACCCAGAGTGAACCCCAGGGAAAGTGTGGGCCAAATCCACTGTCAGCTGCTGCAGGTTTTCTTGAATCTCATTTTTAAGCTACAGTGTGGCATTAACACTGGATTTTACTTCTGATTTCCAGAAATGAATTTTGAGAGAATAAATGAACTGCTGCAGCACTGAAAAATTTCATGTTCTGAAAATGAAACATGCTGTTCAATTAATTACATATTGGGTTTTTTTTTCCTTTTTGACATTTCATAGGTTTTAAATCTTGGCTCTCCTGAAATCTGTTGAACACAAGAAACCCTGGCTATGCACTATGGAGCTCTGCAACACACCATTAAAACAGGGTTTCCAGCTCTGCACCATGGCAGGCAGGCCCTTAATTGTAAGACCAAGCCAAATTTCCCTACAAAAAGACAAATTATAATGGTGCACAATTTTGATCTTCTAAATAATTTTTTTCCCCCAAACAGTGGGCAACTATCCTTCCACAACTAATTACTCACCAAGCTCGAACCATTGAACTTTTGCCACTGGCAAGCTATTTGTGAAAGACAGACTCACATTCTTTTTGGTTGATTCCAAACAAAAAAAAACCCCACAACCCCAAAAACCCCATGCTACAGTTTATCCCAAGGCCAGGTTTATCTTCAGGCTGAGATGTGAAGAAAATGCAGGTCATTAGGAGCAAGGGGTGTTTTAAAGCAAGGTGAGTGCTAGCAAGGGCCCAACTGTGTTGCCATCGCTCCAGCCAAGAGCAGCTGCAATCCCCTGCTCTACACGTTCCTCGGCCAGTTCAGACTACTGCAAAATCTTTCTTAATTTTTTTATTTAATGCCCATTGGGCAGGTTTTAAACTAGCTAGTTCATATTTTAACTTAACTAGTTTGTTTTTAGCTCTAGCAAGTAAAACGCACAAACACCCAACATTAAACATCATTATCCCGGAAAAACAACACAGATTTAAAATACAGGAGAGTTTTAAAATAATATTAATAATAATAAAAACAACAATAATATTTACTGCAGCACATCAACTGCAACTACACATTTTTGATGTTAATAAACTACAACCACAGCAACTGTAACACACTATTTCCTTCAAATTCAGTGAAAGGACCAAGTTGTAAGAAACATTAACCTGGTAACAATAGGCTGAAAATTGCACTATGCTAAGGATCCAGAGACGGATAACACTATTGTCTCTATACTAAAACACATTTTCAAGTCTACATGTTTCAAGCCTATAAAATTTGTATTTAATCTATGAAATGCAACCATCTTAATTGTGGTAAAATGGATTTTTTTTTGTTCAGATAATTTGTACAAAGTGCTACGTATTTACACTTAACAACCTGAGTATTATTTAATTATTTCATATAACCTTTACACAATTATAAACAATTTGTTTTGCAATATTTACTTTGATTTTTATTCTGTCCAGCTGTGAAATGTCCCAGTTTTGGTCATTAAAAACTAGCTAAGAGATCAGTCAGTAATGAGGAAAGGTAGTACTTTTTCCTCAGTTATTTTGGACTAATCAATTATCACATACAGCACAGTTCAGTTTTAAATGATAAAAAAAATCTTTACAAAGATAGTCAACAATTCCCATCCTTGCACGAATCTTCACATTCACAGAAACGTCAAGATTTATTTTATTTTACGAGAGAATATTGAAAGCAAATAAATATATGTCTTCAAAAAGGCCAGGAACATTTAGTCAGACATTTGTGAAGCACAGTGGACAAGATATACACACTATGTTAATATAAAAATTTTTCATTTAGTTTATCATGGAAAGTATCTGTCATATGAGTCTACACATTTTTTTTTAACCTAAAGCATCATTTTTATCTTGACAGATAGAACAAAAAGTAACATGAACCTTTAGGAGGTACAAAGAAATATAATTCAAATCCTTAAGTGTTGCAAACTGATTTAGTCTAACAAACTAAGCAAAGCGACACCAGTTCACCAAAGTAAAAATGAAGGTCAAAAACAGAGTTTAAAAACGCTAGATTGCACTGCGTAAACCTGATAGTCAGAATTCTACAATTAGAAAGTACAGAGATGGGAAAGAATCTAAAAAGATCAAAAAAACAAGCAAAACCAAACCCAGTTCTGGATCACATGTGAGTATGTAATGGGAAAAAGGTCACTGACCCTAATTTTAATAGAAAAAATATTTTAGAAAGCTTGAATCTCGTGCTCAGAGGTAGGTCTGCTAGAGATTTCTTCACTCTGCCAGTATGAAAATAGTATCAAGCTACCAAGAGTTTCTTTAATGATTTTAAAAGCTTGTTTTTATGAGATGCTACTCCCTTGTATGTGACATATTATTGCAAAATAATGGTAGGATTAAAAAGACATCTGTGTTCATATTAGAAATGAACAGCACTTCAGAAAAATAAAAACATGCAGAGCAAAAAGAAAAAAAACTTCTATAAGACACAATTTTTTTTTCATAAATGAAATGAGAATTAGGTTTCCAGTGCCTGTGCTTTCTTGCTCCTAGGAAAATCCAGCCTGTGTTTATTTAAATAGCTATAATTGATGATTCCCTAGAAATATTAAGTCACAGTTATATCACACTATTTCTGTTTCTGCTCAAAAGGTTCAGGGCTTTTATACCAGAAATGGAACACAACACTACCTTCGGGGATTTTAATAAATGTAGGGAACACTGCTAGCAAAAGAGTTGCTGTCCAAATAGACTGACATACACAGGCCAATGTAGCCTCTAATGACAGAGTAAGATAATGTCAGGCCCCACTCAAAATCAGCAGGAAGAGGAAGATCAATCTTGGCAGAGTGAAGGAAAAATGCTGGCTTTCTTCATGTTAGCTCATCTCATACATATCTATCTTCAGCTGCTGCCCAGTACTGTGGTGCTCTGCATTAACTACACAGTGGATCAATAACAATTACACCTTCTCAAAAACATGACACATAGCAGGATTGGGTTGACATTTCACTTAGGCCAACATTGATCTCAGTGCATCTGATTCCAGTCCTAAATTCAAGTCAGGCCTGGCTCTAGCTGGAATAAACACACAGTTAAAAACAAAAAAGGAAACCAGCTGCTTGTGCCTTGGCTCAGAAGTAAACAGCACATCCATCTGTGCATCCCCCATCTCCAATCCACTATTCTTCCTGTTGCTACTAGTGATTCTAAAGTTGATCAAAGACTATTTTTTATATGAATTACTCACCGTGACATCAATGTTGATAATATCTCCATCCTGAAGAGGTCGACTGAAACATAAACAGAAAAAAAAAAAGTGGTGACAGACAGTTCCCAACAAAGGGAATATAAGAATAAACACCTAATGACACATACATAAAAAATCAAGGGGTAGATATTTTGTGATGGAGGAAGGCAGAGGCAAACAGAATAACCATTTTTAATGTTCAGCTCTGACTACTTAGAGAACAAGTGTAGCTGAATGTAAAATAATGAGAAACAACTACCAGAAAAACATATCAACACCTGAAAAATCTACCATTATATTTATTCTTTTTCTCTCACTAGGGTTCATATTTTACTTTGTGAGTAGCTGAATGTATTGAGAATATTAAAAAAAAAACCCACATAAATTCAAATATATTTATTCCTCAGTCTATACTTATTTTGCTGGATAAAAAAAAGTCAGACTGTACCGGGTTTTTTCTTCCCCCCATCACTAAACTCAAAATGCAATATGCTATTTTTCTTTAAATGTCTGGACAAACAGGATAATATTTTTTTTCCTATTTCACATACATTTCTATAACAGCTATCAGCATCATGTAGTAACATGTGGTAACGTGTTCTGCATCTGCAATGTGTTTACGTACGACATTTAGTTAAGCTGAAGTGTGTTCCATATTAAATACAATTTATTAATTTCAGTTTAACATTTTAATTCCCAGTTGCAAAATGTACATTATTGGGGAAATACCTGTCAGGAATACCATGACATACCACGTTGTTTACCGAAGTACAAACAGATTTTGGAAAACCTCCATAGCCCAGAGGTGACGGATAGGCATTCTGTCTGATTATTTCATGATGAACAATGGAATCTATTTCTTCAGTTGTCATGCCAACCTAAAATATCAAACATAACATCCTGTTAAAAAAGCAAAGATAGTTTCTCATATTTAGTGAATGTGATTGCAGCCAATCTTCAATGAAATATTGGATGCTTCAAATACGCTGCTTTGATACAAAACACTATACTGTCTGATATCCTTTATTGATATATGGACTTTTTTTTGAGAGAAAAAGGTTTTAAATAAAGCATGCAGTAGAAATGAGCATTCAAAGGCTTCTAAAAAACCTAAAATACTGTTTACTTCTGTTCCGTTCTTTTTTCCACATCTGCTTTCTCAAAGACACCAATTTCCCATGGCATTTTGTTCCAGTAGCTGCTATAGAAATGTATAGTTTCAATGTTTTTAGACCCTTAAAACACAACATTACTTTCCCTTTTTATTTCTAAAAGAAAGGATATTAAATCCTGTAGTCACCCAATACAGTTACCATAATGTATTTAAGCATTTTAAGAAATTGTTTTCAAGCATTCTTTAATTTTTTTAAGTATTTAAATACTTAGCTTCATATTTTGAGGCTATTTTACTTAAAGTTGCCATAGCCTGGATGATCATAGTGAATCTACAAGCGCTTACCCATCATTTAAAAAAATCTTCATTTTTATGCCTGATGTTTTCTAGATTCATCTTTTCCTCAAGATTTTACATATTAAAAAAACCCCTCTCATAGATCATTCAGCGATTTTCTGAGAATCCATGGAGTAGAAAGTGCACATGTTTAAAATAACATTATTCTCACTTTTCTTTTGGATCAATGCTGTCTCTGGAATGGTTAGAGCTGAAATTTGAAATCTGGTAGGGAAACCACTCTCACTGAGAAGTACTTTTGAGGGTTCCTCCGTAAATTGATTTTGATTTGAATAAGTTCTGAGCCTTTGAAGATCATACTTTGTACAGATATGAGTATCAGTCTTGGCATATTGAAGGAAAAAATCACACTGGCAGTGATTCTGGAGTAACAGGTGGAATATAGGTAGGCTGTGGTGCAGGAGACAGTCATACATTGAAATACTGAGTGGCCATGCACACTGAATACGGGAGAGTGCATTTGTGCTCTGTGCTGAGGATAAAACCACATCTATTACTCAGCTGAATTTTGTTCAGCACACAAACAGTTTTGGGCAGGTGAGAGGCAATGAACGTGGGTTCAAGACTAGGATTTGGGACTGCTGTACCTACCCCTGCTCTGCAATATATAAGTCATTGCAGCCTCAGTGCTGGGATGGCAGCCGCAGCCTTGGCACATTGTCTGGACTGGATACAGCAGCCATTGGCTCTGGATAAATATAGGTTTGTTGTTCTTGCCTTTGCTCAAACATCTTCATCTTTAGCCCACAGACAAACTGAACTGCTATGTACCTGACTGCATGCTGCTGCTCTGTTCAAGCTATTTGATGCACCTTTTGGATACTCAGCAGACAGATTTCTGGTGACTGCATGGCTTACACCCCGTGAAAAGTTCTACTCTTAACAGTATGTGCTTTCCTTTTAAAGATACTTTTGCTAGCTGGGCAAGTTTGGGGTGGCACCTACTGTGCACCTAATCCCTTATCTGGAACAGGGCAATTCAAAGGTATATAATAAAATATTTTCATGTCACAGAATCTGCTGCTTTATTCCCAAATCTGTAACTCAAACCCAGGAAAGCTATCATATATAATACCATATTGTAATTTGAAGTCCCACAGGCAGTAATGGTAACATCAAAACCATGCACAGTTCAAAACACATCTCTCTGTATCTGTGGATTATAATGCACCTTTGTTATATTGGGGGATCTTACTGCCACTAGCTAAAGCACAGGCAAGCGCCAGTTTGGAGGACTGCATGCTAGGTGGGTTCAGCAAGATAAGAGGAACAAGTGGAGGGATGGGACTCTTCAGATAAAAGAGGAATGTAGAGTTTAGTTTATGAGAATAGCCTAAAAGAGCTCGGTTTGTTTACTCTGGTGCACAGCTCTGCTTCTGTGTGAAGGGGAATACACAAGGAAAGGCAGGAAGATTTAAATTAAAGAGCAGTGTTGGCACAAGAACAGATGGGTATGAACTGACCTTGTACAGCTTCAGGCTGGAAAGCAGAAGATGCTCACTGTCAATTAGGGAGGTTTTGGAGCATCCTCCCAGTCAGGGGAGTCTTGAACAAACACTTTTGTAAAACAGAGCTCACCACCAGTCTGTGACTGACCTGGGCAGTGGTCTCAGCACTGCAACTCCAAATGCCACCTCCCTTCTAGTACACAGGTCCTGGTCATGTAATTCGTACCTTATACACCCTTTTGCTCCGAAACATTCATTGTGTGTGTGTGGTATCTTGCTATTATGTATGATTTGGCACATACTATGAACTACATCATAAACTTCACTATACTGCATACATGCGTATTTACACATGATAACAACCAAAGAGTATTTGTGAAAAACTGCTCTCATTCAAAATCCACTTTGCACCCTGACCCTTCAAAAATATGTATATGCCCTTAACTTTAAATAAGTTTTATAGTATTGATAAATAATTGGACATTAAAAAGTTAAACAAGCACAAAGCTATGTAAGACTAAAGCTTCAGGCAGTTTTGTTATTGGCCATCCCAGCTCCAGAACTAAACCTTTGGGAAAGACTGATGATAGCTGAGAGAAAAATCCCCTTTTAAGTCAATGGCATTGACCTACAGTCCCCATCTATCTCTGCATCTCATAGCTACTCAACCCATTTCACCTTATCCAATATGCTATTACATGAAATAACAAGGCAAGCCTAAAAAAGCACTTCTTCATCGGCAAAACCTGGTAGCAGGCTCCTCCTTCTACATTTTTTCTTGGGAGGTATCCCAAAAAGCATACTGCAGGAACATTGCTGGAAGCCATGAGGCTTTATTATCAATGCACTCTGGAAAATTGTGTAGAATTTGGCAGCTATTTTTTCCAACAGCAGCTCTACAAGTTGTATTGGATCCCACAGGACAGTGAGGGCTAAAGGACAGATGGGAATGGAGAAGGCAGACCAAGCCCTTTGGGACTGTACACACGCAGAGCTGGAAAGCATGACATATGAGAAAGATGGGTCATGAAATGAAAGGAAAAAATGTAGCGTGGGCCTTATGAGAAACTCACAATTTGACACAATCCGAAGAGAGGGAGATTGCAAACACAGAGATATTACACCTGATCCAGCAACTAAGTACTACATAGGTCCCAAATACAGAAATAATTAAACAGGCATATCATGAACTGAATCAAAAGTTAATAAATCCTTATTTTTCCAGGACTGAACTTAAAGGTGGATGCACATTACAGGAAAGTTAAAAGAAAAAAGAAGTAGGAACAAAACCCAAATAAGTGAAAGCATAAAAGACATCCAAGCTGTTATGGGACTTCTGTAATTGCTACCTTTAAGCCCTTTCCAGCCAGAAGCAGGACATGACGGGCCAACTGACAAGCTTGACGAAGCCCTTGAATCTGATCTTCATTCTTAATTTCTATGCCGTCTCCCCAGTCTGGTACAATGCCTGTCGTCACATAGTCTGGCTTCTTTATGTGCTTGGAGAAAAAGGATTGAAAATGAAGATCAGAAAACTGAGCATGACAATGGGATCATTTTCTCAGATACTGCCTCCTGCTTCATGGCAGCTTGCCCTTTCTGTCGTAGTATCGACCTTCCAAAGCCATCAGGGCAAACCCTCAAGGCTGCCTCAGTATTTCTTCCACTGCCCTTTTGAACTTAACATTGCCTGTTACTACTGACTTACACAGTCTGTTAGCCTTCCAGTGCTGAAACCCCGGATACTGCAGCTGACTTCCAGCACAGACAGTCCCAAGTTATGAAACTGTGAGAAAGACTTAAAAACTGTTCATTTTCTTTTGCAAAGAGGGACATTTTCTACAAAAGGCATATTAACACTGGAAGTGATGGGACAAACTCACAGAATTAGTCACAAAATTAAAACTGATCAAATCCTTTGTTTCTCATTCAGACAAAACTTCTATTGAGAAATCCACAAGATTGCTTTTTGACTAAGAACCTTAGAATTTAACTTAGAAGCTTAATTTAATTTAGAAGCTTTTACATATTAATCTAGTTCACATGATGTGCCCAAATTTGTCCATCTACAACATTAACAAGGGTATCCCAATCTGCTATATCGAGGGAAGTGTAATAAACCTCATTTTTTCCACACAAGAACTTCTCAGCCCTCGTATGAGGTGAAATTTCCCATCTGATTTTTTAAAATCTGCAACAATTTCATGACGTTTATAAACATGAAAGCTAATAAGAACAGTAATGTCTTGCACAGAGATGGAAGTGCACTTTCTCTCTGAGGGTCCTAGGCTGTTTCACTGGCTGCAGAAGAATCCCTTTGCCCATGACAGCCAGGCTGATTTTCTGCCATGCTGGCTACAGGGTGAGTTTTGCACTGACTTCACAAAATACAGAGTCAAGCTGGCAGGCAGAAAACAAAGTAGGCACTTAGGCTGTACACAACATGACCATCCCATAACAGGGTGTAGGAGTAACAAAGAGACAGACAACTAAGGAGCTTTATTGGGACTTTAAATAGGAAAACTACTGTTACTCCTACAGGTATTTTATGTCTGATCTGATAAAAAGTGAAACTATCTTTAGTGAATTTACGTCAATACAATTTCAGATTTCCTTTTCTTTCAAACTAATGCCATATCAACCTTAAAAATGTCGTATTGCAGTAGTTTGGGCCTTGATTAAAAAAATCCCAAAACAATGCCTTTTGCTGGTTTAGTAACTCCATACATAGCATCACCCTCGCTTTCCCCTTGGAGGGCACTTACCTATTAACTGAAACACGACCTTACTGACCTCTAAGAACTGTTAAGGGAGAAGCCCAAAGCAGTGTACATACAAATGTCCATGTGGCCAGTTTCACACCAAAGTCTTAAAGAACACTATATTATTTCAATGTGATTTCTGGCATACTCTGAATAAAAGTAGTAACTTTACCCTCAAGTTTTCAGAGGTCATAGATTTAGATTGATTTTTAGACAGTCTGAGAACTCTGATCTGGGAAGACAACGTCTCATTATGACAATATACTTCTCCCTCTTTATCCTAAAAGAAGCATCTAAATACAGAAAATATAGTTTGTAAATGCTGTGATTTTTAAGCTTCTGAAAATATATAGAGCATGTAACCCTATGCTCTCCCTGCACACAGAGCTTCCACAATCTCTTAGAGCTAAGAGACCTACATCCATCATTCTTACCTGCTTTCCTATCTAACAACTTTTTAGTATTTCTGGCCCAAGGAAACACCCTATATTTGGCATAAGAAAGCTGTACTTAAATAAAAAACAAAATTGTAAAACGTACTAATATGCATCCTCTGAAGCACTCTTTAGAAAGGGTACTTTGGTTTCTTTTAGCTAAAGGAAAGATACTAAACAGTTAATCTGTATGCTGTAATTAAACAGGGGGAAAAAAAAGAAAAGCAAAAAAAGGAAATCAAAAGTGGAGCACACGTTAAATTAGAATTTGCATGAAAGAGTCCCTTTTAGGTTTAAAGTAAATAAAAATACATGTTGCAAGGAAAAAGAACACTCAGGCACAAAAAAGACATGCACATTAAAATGTGCAGTGGGGTTGTGGGACAGCTACCAGCAGGTATTGTACCTTCTCTTCCTGATACAACCAAATAATAAAACCATCAGCAAAATAGAAACATTTTTACAATTAGGTTGCTAAAGATTTATACAGAAGGGGACTCAGATGATCATCAATGATTTCTACTGACTTCCAGTAGGACTGTCTACAACTGCTCCAAACAAGAGTATGGACCAGAATTGCGGACTGATAATTATAATACATTTATACTACTATAACAGAACAAGCCCCAGGTTTGAACTCCCTCATTACTAGATACATCACTGTGTTTAACATGGTGGACAGCTGAACACTAGCACCCCTATTTCAAATACCAGACCAAGCAACAGAACAGTGATCCAACCCCCAGCTGTTGGACAACAAATACACTTGATCGTGACTGCAATCAAACTCTATACTGACTGAAGAACAGATTAGGTAACAGAAATTGCAGTACCTTAGGAACTTGGTGAGCTGGAGAAACCGTGGCTGGCCAAACTATACTATAAGCAGTATTTCTTTGTCCCTGAAAGAAGCATCTTTGCTGTTGATTGCTTGAGTGCCTGTGCAGGTAGTTACGATTGCACAAAGAAAAGATTATGCGGCAGCCAGTCACAGAACCTGTTAACAGACAAATTAAAAATGGTTAACATTTCTTTCTACTTCCACATTACAAAATGGAAAGTATGCAAAAAGAAGGTCATAATGTAAAACAAAGCACAGATCTCATGTAATTGCCAATGGCAGTTCAAATCTTGCACTGTTTAAGAGAGCAGTAAGAACAAGAAGAAATGAGAACAAAAAAACTTCCCAAACAATGCTTCGAAGCTTTATGAAACACCAGAGCTCTTTTGGTTCGATGCATTAAGAAGCAGTGCAGATAAATTCCCCACAGTTTACAGACAGGAGTGATGCTCTAACTGGCCTCTGCTTGGAGCAATTTGCACGGCTAGAAGCTGCACTGTTCAAGGCTTGGCAAACCAGTTAATGATGGATAATAGAAAGAAAAGCCAAAAATAAAAAATAATGTTATTTCTGACAATACTTTCAGCTGTATTTTTGCAGAATTGGTCACAGATTTGAGCGTAACAAAGGTAATGCTGCTTTTTGCCGTGTTGTTCAAGATGCAAAGAATGGGGTTCATTTTGTTCAGGGGCCAACAAAACAAACTTCAAGAGAGATTTTTAATCTTGGCCAAAAGTAACTGAAGGGATTAAAATCGTAATTTATTTGGAATATTTGAATTAGATTTCCATTTAATTCACATGGGAATTTGGTATGAAAGTTTCATAGCTCAAACTTAGTTGTCAGGCAATGACACATTTTGCCCCTACAAAAAAGAAAAAGAGAAAAGAAAAAAAGGGGAAAAAAAGGGCATTGAGGCCCAAAGGTTCTCAGAGACATCAAAACCAAAATAATGCATCACAAAAGACAACGCTAGCATCAAAACTAAGAAATTCAAAAGGATTATTAACACTGCCCAATTAAATTACTATCACACACAGTGTGTATTTCCATTACTCAAACATTCTACAATCTAAACATAGGTTTGTTTTCCTGAAACATAAGTTTAACATAATAGTTGATCTGCTTCTGAAAAATGTCATTATGTATACAAACTCAAGAGTAATCTTGTGGCAAGTAATCCAGATGAGTAATTATTCTCCAGCATCACATTTTTGTTTAAACAGAAGTAACTAAACATTTTTATATCACAGAAATTAAGAAATTAATCTGCTGCATATTTTGTAACTATGTAAAAATGTTTCTTTTCAGAAGAGTTTCTTTCATATCTTGCATGTTTTTATTCTATTGTACCTTCCTTCCTTTCCTTTGGATGCATTTATTACTTTCAGATGCAGAAATTATCCTTTCAGATGCAGTGTTTCACACACAGCCCTTTTACAGTATTCCATGGCATACAGGATATTCGAGTTTTGCAGCCCCAAACCCAGACTGAAGGAAATAGTTGCATTCGGTTTGTGTTAGAAGTGTTCCTGACTGCCTCTCTGCACACTAGTCAGTGCTATATTTAGGTATCAATACCTGCAATGTCAAAACCTAGGTGCAGAAACTTTTACTCAAGCAAATTTTATTGTTTTTTTGGTTGGGGATTTTTAAAAATTGTTGGTAAGTAACAAAGTGGAGCTGAAGGGTGAGGTTCACCTCAAACTCTCAGTATAACCTACGTATCCCAATGGAAGCTGTCTGCTTCAAAACAGAAGAAAGTGTCTCCAAGTGAAGTGGAGCTGCCCAGTTAACAGAGGGCTGGATTGGTTTGGTGGCCTATTAATTAGAAGGAGAAAAAAAAAGGGTCACCTAACTTGCAACTGTCAGCATGTCTGAAGAACCCAAAGCATCCTACAAACTTCCTGGCTGGTTTGCACTCATTTTTGGAATTAGGAAGCACAGAATCTACTGAGGCAGCAACATTTGGGCCATTGGAAGTAACCATCACTCTGGCACCATAAGCCAAGTTGCCTTTTTTACAAAGTCCAGCAGAAGTACCTTGCTCTTACCACAGCTAAAGATACCATAAATATATTGAAATCCCACACTCACTGATGTGGTCAGCTAAAGTCCACATGGACATCAATATGTGAACATGTATTTTAAATGCTCTCCTTGGTGCCCAGCATGCTTCCTGGGCATCCTGTCTACTGTGTCATAATTTAATTGGGGAAGAAATGGTGCAAGTGTGCTTGTCAATTATTCCCAATACCCATCCCCAAATACACACTCTTAAATACATTAAATCATATTCACGGGTGCATGTCTATCAACTAGCCCACATTCAGAAGGGATACCTTTTTATTTGGAATAAAATTTTTACTTCTGTTCTCCCAAAGATACACTGCAAGTGTTGTCACAAAATAACAGGATAATAAGGTACTGTAGCCTGTTGTTATTCTACTAACTATTCATTATAAACCAGATGCATACAAAAATATCTACTACTTGAACAGATGAAATGAGACAAGCAAATAAGTATCACCGTACTAAAATACAATTCCTAAATTATATCACAAGAATTATAAACACAGGCCAACTAAACCTTTGTTTGAAATATAAAAAATTATAAGAGAAAACATTCTCCCACAAAGTAAAAATAAAATTAAATAAAATGGCATTAAAATATAATGAAGTTTCTGGTTTATAATGAAAATCTGGACTCCATCCACACACTTCCTTCCTTAAGAAGGCCTTCTAATGCCTCCACAGCTCCTTTTATTTTTTAAGCTCCCATATTCCCAGCTAATTTGATATAGCAACATCATCAATCACCTGCGACAGGAACAACTGTCTGTATTCCGCAAGTCTGGCTCAGAGATTCCCTCCAGCCCACCCCTTACACCCATCAAAGCTTTTCTCAATGCCTTTATTTACTTCTGCAACACTGGAGCTCAAGCACATCCTTTGTGTTAAGCTTTCTGCATATATTAATTACTGTAAGATAGTTCATAAACATGGCATTTATGCATCTTCCAGCTGAAACTGCAGCCACCGGAGAATGTGGTGTGTGAAGCTGGGTAGCCTGGTAACAGACCAGCACAGCCACGATGCAAAGTTGACCCTTTATGTGTTTATTCTGTACCCCAACAGCAAGACTACGTCACCTGCCACGAGCAATAGAATATTTACTATCAGCTGCACTAAGGAGAATTATCAGCAGCGTTACCGAATCACATCAGCAGCTCTGATGCATCAAGCACAGAAAATTACTGACAACTGCTCCGCTGAGTCGCCAGTGAATCCCACTGTGCAATCCGAGCGCACGCACGTCCTGCCGGAGCCGCTGGATTCCTCAGCATACCTTCCACACCTTCATTTGGATTAATAATATAAATATGCACTGTGAGCTCTTGTGAATTACCAGATGAATTTACCTTGTGTGGAAATTACATTTTTTTTCCTTTTAAATGAGTCAGTCAGAGGGGCTGAATATGGCATTCAAGAATTATGATGGGTGGGAGCATTTTTAAGTGACTGATTTTGCAGCACAGTGTGCCCTATATTTATTAGCCTTTTACTCTAGGGCTATTTTAATTGTTATCTGTTCATGCATGTTACACTATATAATGAAATGCTCCCATTTCACTCATAGAGTGGAGAGTTTTTTATGTGTATCTCTATTAATGACCCTTAATTAAGTTGATTTTAGTAATTTAAATGTGATTTTCCTCTGGTCAAGAAGTATTTTTAACGGGAGATGGTGAAAATGAACTCTCACATAAGCCCTTTTGTAATGCTTCTTGTTTAACAGTTACAGCAATTTATCAAGCTATGTTTTCAATGAATGAAGTGTGGGGTAGCCATGCAAAAAACTGCTCATTTACATGATTCATCACATGTGATTGTTAGCAACCATTTTTTTTTGTATTTATTTATGAAAGATTTCAATTTTCCAAGCAATTAACAAAAATATTACCAATGGATAAACTTCATGACAGTTCTGAGCTACAATAAATACAAGGGTACATCCTAAAAGAGACAAGAAATAAATCAACATATTTTAAAATAATTTAATCACTGTATCAACAGAAACAGAGTACCAAAATTATTTAGGATTACAAGAATTAACATCCCAAACTATGTAGCAAATAAAATCAACTTACTCTTGATAAAGTTAACAATATCAAAAGCATTGTTCTGACAACTCTTTTCAAAATATGTGATTTAAGGTTTTTTTTTAAATTGAAAAAAATAATGACTGTGGAGATTTTCTTAGTATATACTCATTTGGAGGGCAAACACTAGAGATCTTTCATTTGGCTTGTCAGGTAATTTTAATATTCTACTATAATTTAGCTCCTTGTGCAAATATTCTTTGCTGAAACTTCTGAAGAATAAAGTTTAAAATGAGGTACTAAAATTCACTAAGGGTAACAATATGTAGAATCCAGCCAATGCAACTAGGTGGGAATATATAGCTTTTTACTGCTAATTACCAAATGTTCCCATTTTTCAATCTGAAATAATGGCTGTGGTTTGAAAGACCTTTCCTTGTAATTGTAACTCTAACTGACTAATAAAACACTGACTTTGTAATCCCCCTGTTGCAAAGGTATGTCCAAGCTTCAAAAATAGGATGGGAAAGATTAAAGGTTCTTTCCAGCTCTGTGTAACCTGTGTAGCAGAAGAGCAGCTCACATTTCACATGCAATAACCTGTGCATTTACTTAAAAAAAAAAAAAATCACCCCCCCAAAAAAAAAAGGAGAAAACCTCCAAGAACAACATAGGGAAATGCCTGAGGCAGAAGTTGAAACTGATTGGGCAAAGTAGAGGGACAAGAGCCCTTGAAATTAAACAAAAGCAAATTCATTCTGTTGACAGATGTTGATTACATCAAAGACACATAAGAACTTTTTTTTTTGTTTCTCTTTTTTTTTTTCCTTTTTTGCAACTAATACCTCCGCATTTTCTGTACATTATGGATATAACGTACCTTAATCAACATAATCCAACACATAATGATTCTCAAATCTGGTAGAAGTATATTGAAAGAAGGTCTTAAAGACAGGCTTCTCCAAACAAGAGTGTATTCACATGGTCATGTCTGCATACCCGTGCTGGTCACGCCATCATCAGCCCCTTACTTCCAGGGGTTAACTGCTCTGGCAGCCAAATAAAATACAGAGAGCGCTGTGTAATTATGGAGACAGTCAAAGGGCAGACTCTATTTTGAAATCTATTTGCACAGACAAGGTCTTCCAATTTCGCTTACAGGAAACAAGCTGGTAAAGGGGGTCTCCTCCTCTCCAGATGCTTTCCACACGTTTTTCCCACATCAGGAAATCGTGGACATGGACACCATGCAGCACTGTTTCCTGGATTGCAGAACTATGACATTACAAGGAGAAGAGCAACTCCGTGCTCGTGAGAAATATTTCCTCCTAATTGGATGTATTAGGGGAAAGCAAAACCCATAAGGACTACTGAATATGTGACTAGCAGCAATTTGTAAACAGGATGCAGCCACAGCTGTCACAATGGTACTGGGAAAGAGAAAACAGAAATGAAAGGGTAAAAACACTCTGTTTTTAATAGCATGATTGGGGAAATGAAATATTCATCAGGATAGATGTGACTTCAGTTACAACAGCAACACATGGGTGAAAATCTCAACCACAGCAGGTTTAGGACCCTACCCTGATAAACTGAAGCACAGGCCAGTATCATGCAAACACTATATTCTAATTGAGATTGTTTTATTTAATTATTTAATTTTCCCGGAAATTAACAACAGAATCTGTTTAGTTAATAAAGGCAGTAACAGAACTGTCCTTGTTACTCTCCTAAGAGGCAATAAAGCAAAGCAATGGTCAAATGGCAACTGACTCCAAGGGAGAAGAGTCAGCCCCTCCGCCAACATCACTGTGACTCCTCCATGTCATTGAAAAAAATCAGTTTTATCCCTCAGTTATGCTCCTTGCTAATTACAATTCTGCCCTTACTTTATGCAGACTGGAACTGGGCAATTTGTTGGCCATATGCCAATACAAATGAGTTTGTAAATTTATAAACTATATAGAAATAGCTTCTTGTTTGGCTTTACTTACTATGATTTAGTCCAGACTAACAGACTAAAGTAATGAATCACTGCCTTCTGGAATAGTGCTGTGCTTCTAAACCATTACTCAGTCAAACTTAGGGCCAACAAAATAGCTGTTCTACAAGTTGGTAAACTGGGAAACCACAGAGAATCAGAACCCCTTCTATTTACAGGAAGGATGACAGCCTAAGGGTACTTCATCCCAATAATAACAACATTCAAGTACCAGTGCCCAGGTCATGACAAGCCATGACCCTCCCCATAGCTCCTTCAGGAAGCTGGCTCGATGCCACCTTTTATCAGCAGCAACTGACAGTGCAACTTCAACAAACAAGAAGAAAAAAATTAGTATTATATCCTCAAAACCTCCTTTGACCAGTTGAGCAGTTCTGTATATATATACACACAGAGTCACACCAAGGCAGTATAAGAAATAAATTAAGTGACTGAATAAAATTCTGGTATCGTTAAATAGTACTTTTCCCTTTTATTATAGGATTTAAAAAAAAAAAAAGAGTACAATCTAACTACAGCTGAGTGATATTTATTAATACACCAAAGGAAATGAATTGTCTATTACAGAAAACGGGATCAGGCTGTAAAGACTTCACTTTGGGAACAGGGTATTGCAGTTTTCCAATAGAGCCTTCCATCCTAGTGTTATTTCTACTACATTTTTTCTCTCTGATAGAAAAACACAACAGGAAAATAAAAAGACAGTGTTGTCTAAAGCAGTATTACAGCAAAATGAGACAAGTCCAGTACAAAAGCTGGACAAAGCAATATTAAGGGTTTCAATCAGAGTTACTATCAAGGGAATTTAGGCTCCAGATCACAGCATCTGGCAAGTTTCAACTTCTATGACTAGCAGGAGAAACATTCCTCTTATGTTACTGCATTCCTATATTGAGTAAATTAATTTATCACAAAGTGAATAAATTAGGATGAGAAACATATCTGTTCAGGCTTTCATATATAAATACATTTTCAAAGCGCTTTCTATCGATCTTTAGATTTTTTAAAAGATCACAAAAATTACTTTTGCTTGAAAGATTGGTTATTGTATTAATTATTTTCATTTTGTAGGGAAGTAACAGCTATTGGAACTAGTTAGTTTAAAAAATAGCAGTTGTTTCAGATTAAAATAATAAGCCCTTCAAATAGTCCTTAGACAGAGCACAATACCAAATCTTGCTGTTTATATGCACCCACCCACAGCTCTAACATTCATTCAGTCCTACTGGGTTAAAATCTTTTCAGGTGCTCTGTGAAACAGCTGTTTTTCAACTAGCATGTTTTTGTCCTATATACATGCCTGACACAATATTAGATGTTGAAAATAAATCCTACTTTAACCTCTTAAATTTCCACCTGAAATGGAAAAAGAAAAAAAAAAAGCCTGGAGTACAAGATACACTTGCAACAGAAATCCTTTCAGTAGACAAGCAACTCTGCTCGTAGGAAATTTAGGAATGCTTCTGAACATTGTATCAGGATGTTTTGTGTAGCTTGACACACGGGAAGTGAAAAGCAGTCACTCTTTTTCCTGCAATACGTATTTTCAATACACCTGCAGCCAAATCTCTAAGGACACAAGATAATTTCAGAATCATAGGCCAGTCTTATCTCAAAATTAAGGAAAAAAGTGCACGTGGCTAGCAACTTTGGGATGAATACCTCAATAAATTAAGATTACATTACTACTCATTTGGTAAAATTGACAGCTAGCAGTATTTCTTGCCTTCTTGTGTTAGAAGTTCTTAATTACTTGTATTGTCCTGTTTTCACATGAAAACCCAAGTTACATCAGGACAGCAAGTCTCTACTGAAAAAACACATATGTGTCCTTTGCTAGAGTGATGATTTGGAATGGGGAACTACATCCTATAAGCCAGATTTCAAAATATATGAGCAGAGAGGTCTAAGAATTTATAGCTTTTTCTGCTAAACTGCTGTGGCGGTGGTAGAAATAAGCTCTTATTTTTATTTCAAGAAAATGCTCTGCACAAGGAAGATGCTCTAATCAAGAGCTTGTTGCAGATAACTTGTAGCATCCTGATTAAAACATTTATTTTTAAACCTGTCAGTCATTACTATGTGCTATTAATGCGTAACTTGGAAGCTTATTCATAAATATGTGACATTTGGGTCACTGAATGGATTATAATGATAGAACTATGGATCAAATTTGGAAGAGTACAGTATAATGTTTGGGAGATATTTTAAATGTTTTTTAAATACCTCTCACTTATCTCCTTGCTTAACATTTACAAAGACCTCTTTTTAGCATAAAACTCCCTGTTTATCAAACAATGATACAGGAAGAAGTTGTTTACATTTTCAGAAGTACCAACATACATCACTTATGACAAAAAAACCAAGCACTCCATAAGAAATGCTCAATCACTGTCAATCATACACACTAAAATATACATAAACCAAAGCATGTGGTATGAACTGTATTAGATTCAAACTGAACACAGAATTACAACTATAACAAACAAAAACCGAATAATTACTAGTGACTCACAGGCTGATTTACACATCTCACCAAACTACTGGAAAGATAGGTAACCATAGAAACCTGTCAGCCTAAATTCAGTACTTTAGAATTTGTATTTAGTTTAAAATGTTCACAATTCTGTTTCTATTTGACAAAATCCATATTTTTAAAGGCTTCAGTTTTTGCTTTGGTACTTAAATAAATGCTTAAAATTATTTCATCTCTTGGTTACTAATAATTTGCCTTTTATATTTGATTTTACCCAAGTAAAAATTGCAATTTACTCTTGGTAATATAAAATGTTAATATATTTTAATATCACAAATTAATTTCTAACATTTCTTTAATCATTGAAATTAAGTAACAATATAAACCAAACACTTCTGCACTTACTATTAAATGTTTTGCATATAGACTTTTTTAAGCTGCACACTAGCAGAAAAA
The DNA here is from genome assembly GCF_008360975.1 of Lichenostomus cassidix. NCBI lineage: Eukaryota > Metazoa > Chordata > Aves > Passeriformes > Meliphagidae > Lichenostomus > Lichenostomus cassidix. The sequence goes on from NC_139488.1 coordinate 17,799,372, forward strand.
AGAAATTACTCAAATTAACTGTTAAAGCTGAAATGCTAATAGCCTTTTCAACTTATAGTTCTTTTTCACTGACAATTGCAATTTGCATGGCTTAAAATTTAATACTATCATTAGTACTAATGTCCTATATTTTACTTCATAATCTAAATGAGTAAAATATTATTTTTGTAGTTCACTGGCTCTTATACTTAGGCTGTAATGTTCAGTGTGTATTTCATTATGTAGATGAGCAATGGATGTTGTCTAACATGATTTAAATGGGTCAACAGTATTTTCCTATTCACATTAATCATCCAGACAGCCACACACACAAAAAAAAAAGCCTTGAAAACTAACCTAGGAAATCTTTTTATCACTGACTCTTCCCACTACTCCACCAGCAGCAAACACATGCTGCAGGAGACGGGAGCCTCGGGAAGTGGGAAGGCAAGGCTGGGCGCTGCTCCCCTCGCCAGTGCACAGCTCCCGCCGCTCCCTGGGCTGCCCGCGGCCCCGTGCCAAGAATGATTCTCGTCCTGCGAACTTCAATGGGAGCTGTGTGTTGACAAACTGAGCAAATCTGAATCGGCAAAATTCATTCTTGGCACGGGGACACACAACTGTGCTGAATGCAAAGGCGCGCTGCCCGCTCCTCTGCGCTGGCAGCCGGCTTCTTCTGGCGTAAATATGCTTGTCAGAAAACTCCCACTAAAGTCAAAGGACACAGGATGAGGCCATTTATTGCCAATTGTTTATAAAACACATCAAAATTAAGGGTTCTATTCTCAAGCCACGTAACTACCATCTATCGCCCAATTCATATATGGCATATTGCAAATAAAATGGCAATTTATAAATAATGTAGCCCTTCTGTAAAAAGGGAAGCTGTTCTAATAAATACTAGAGAAAGAATGTAAGTATAAAACAGGCAAAAAGTAACAGGATGATTGTGTACCAAACATTCAGACTCATTTATTCAAATATATATATATATATTATTACACTTTAAAAAAAAAGAATACCTCATTTCTGAACTATCTTCACCAGGTTATTTACTCATCTTGTTCAGTTTATTGGACTATTCTACTGTCTGATTTTCTAAGCTAGATAGAGTAAGCAAGGATTCTTTGCAAGAAATTAGGTCTCAAACTCTTTTTTCTAGACTGAAAAGCGTTTACACGGTCTTTCCTGCACAGACAGTAAATCTATAAGAAGAAATAAATGTTTTGCTTTCCACAAGATGAAGATAACCTAACTTGCCAGCTAGATATGACAGGCACTTCTCCTGAGCAGGCTTAGCTATCTTGTCTGCAAAACTGGGCAGTAATCTATGAAATTCTCTATGGGAACAACCACCTATTCAATTACTAATTTGCAAACTCAACTCAGAACTTCTACATTCAGTCAATTACACGCCAAGAATCCTGCTGCATATTTTTTTCACATGGAAAACACGATTTCAATCTACATGCATGGTGTACTGAAAAGCGATGTGACTGTGAATTTGAATTTTACAACCCTGGCCACAACTTCATAAATGTCAAGGCTCCAGATCTGCATTCAACAGGCAAAGAGCAACAGCAAAGCTGATTCTGACATGGCTGTTCCCCTGGCAAAGGCACAGTCAGTGGAAGTGTTATGCCCATGCCTGGGCTGTGCTTGCTCATCCTGCAGTGGTTGGTAGTCATTGTCACCACTTGTCTCACCAGAGGTGACAGGAGAAAACCACTGCCTTTCCCCAGCCACCCCAGCAGATTATTTTCATCTGGTTGAACTTGCAGCTGCCATCACCCCACCAAGCCGATTGCCACATTCATCTGGTCCTCACACCTGGGGATGCTGTCACAGCAAGCCCAGCTAAAGTCTGTCCACCAGCTATCTCACGCTGTACCTGATTTTGTGAAGCAGCTTTTATAGAAGAGTTATTTGGATAAAACAGCCTCTAAAGGAACAAAACCAAGACTGTCTTTATCAAGCAGATTTTAGAAACAGCCACTTTTGTAGTCTTTGGGTTGCTCGGCAATTAAATTTTTTGCCAGAAAACATGTATTAGTTAAGGAGGGTACTCTACAACTCAAACCTCTTAGACAACACAACGGTACTACCCAGAAAGCTGCTGGGACAGAGCTATACCAGCAAAATAATTCTTGTTGATACAACTTCATCTTTTCAAGCAGCTAATTTGAGCTTTCCCAGAAGAGAATGATTCCCATGAGCTGAGCTTCTGCTGATTTAGCAGGGTGTGTCAGAGCATGAATAAATCTTTATAAACCCAGACAAGACCCACCACTCTATTTCTTTAAAGAACACCCATTTCTACCATGACGCATAGGAATTATGTTAATAATAATAGTAATCAGTGCAGAACAACCAGAAATGGGTTGGAGAGGTGAGCACTGCCTAGCCACCTCACAGGTGTCACTTCAAAAAGCACAAAGCAATGACATTAAGTCTTGCCATCACCTCCCATTTCATCCACGAGGCACGACTGTCACTCAACGCTCAAATGTCCAAAAATGACTATAAGCAATATTTCCTCTCAGTGTCAACCCAGGATGGCTTTGAGAGATGCCTATCCACTTTGTCCAGGGAAAAAGACCTCAAATCAGCAGCTCTAGATGAGTTTACAAGCCCACTCAAGAGCTGAGAAGTCAAGCAGAATATGGGCAGATCTGCAGTGACTGCACCATTTCTTGCATAAAGCATCTCCATTTTACATGGAAGGAAGCTAGGAGTTCACTGTTGCTTTGGTCCAACTCCATCTTCACCTGTGTCTATCAGAAAATCTGAGATTGAGTGCCTGGAATTTATGTGAAAAACAAACTTTCCTTTTTCTTTCAATGTTATGCCACATCTGTTGGCTTTCTTATTTAAAAAATACGTAAGACAGGACCTAATTTAAATTTTTGTACAAGAACACATGAAGCAGGTAATCTGAGAAGTGTACACATTTCTATAGAGAACATCTCATATGCTGTATTAATGTATAAATTCAGATCGTGTTTATTATTGCTATAGTTCTTAATGGTTCAAAATGAGCTTGATCTAAAATGAAACATAGCTTTAAGCAGGTTTTAATAATCAATACCTGAACATAAACATCTTTAAAATGTGAAAGCTGGAGACTTTATAGAGCTGGTTAGAGTGGCTGGTTATTTATAATCTAAACTCAAAAGAGAACAGTGCGACTTTCAAAAACACTCATGGAAGTTTTCTCAAGCTGCATGCTAGAGAGTAAGTCTGCCAAAAGACCTCCAAGGAGCTCTGAAGAGCCCTTTATTCTCCTTTCTAAGGCTTCCATGCAGCAGGGCAGCTTGTTGAACATTTGGTTTTCAACATTCTCTTTTTTCCTCAAAAATTACAAAGTAGAGGGATAGACATTACTGATTTGGAAAAGACATAATCTCTAAAAGGAGAATGAACAAACTTTCCATACTTTGTTTCTATGTCATAAAACATGTCCAGTGTTTTTCACTCAAATAATGTTTTCAATATTAAGTATCTTGAGGGAATTAAAAAAAAAAATCAAACTTCCCTTGTCCTCCAAGGAACAGCCAGTTATCATGCAGATAAAGCCCTTTGTCAATGAACAGTTCAGTTGGTAACATTTACCAATCATTTCTTCTAGACAATTTTAGGAACATAGCAATACAATGTAGTAACTATAACAAAACAGAGAACTCTGACACTTCTCATTACACTAAACACAGCCACATACTATATTTTCCTGGCTGAATTGCACCCAATAAACTACAAGACCTTACCCTGTGGTATGCAAATTATCATGCACGCTCTTACATTTTACTCCTACAATTAAAACATGCACTATTCTGGTTACACGACACATCTCATAAAGTGAAGGAGACTGCAGTTAAGCAATTACAAATGACTGTGAATCTATTAAAGATGGCATTTGCTTCTGTCACAGCTCTAACCCAATGCAGCACACCAAGATCAGGGTTAAAGTGAATATTTAATTATCCAAGCTGGACAGACTACATGGTGCTAATACATAACAAACAATACGCAGTTTTCAACTTGTGACTCCACAAAACCTGGGAATTTGATAGCAAGACTTTTATTTAGAAAGCAAGTTCATTATGTGCCATGTGGCAAGAACCACTGAGAAGAGTTGGAATGAGGGACATAAGCTTTAATGGCAACTGCAGAGACAGATGGAGAGAAGGTCAGGGAGAGAAAAGTTACAGTAGTTCACACAACAGTGTGTCAGAAGAAGCATTTGGCAAAACAAATTTGGGAATCTGGCAATCAAAACACAAGTCATATAAAGAGGGTAAAAGATGACCAAGTGAGAAGAAACCCTTATTACAAAACAACATGATTTTAATGTTTTGAAGCAGTCCCTTTTAAAAAATCTTCTAGAGTCTTTTTTCTCTCTAGGTTACACTGAAGTCCAGTGGTGTGACCCGGACTGGTGAACACAAAATGTGAGTAACTTTTCTCAAATGGAAACTAGAACCTGACTTCATACAGTGCCTTCATACTTAGTGTTATAAATTGCTTTAAATACTGGCAGGCAAACAGCCATTAGGCACTCAAGAGCTCATACATAATAATACTTAGCATTTTTATAGAGCTTTTCATCTTCAAAGTGCTTTACAAACAACTCATTAATCTCAACCAATGCACCTGCAAGGTAGATAAATATCTGCATTGTAGGTAGAGAAAGACTCAGAAAGTTCAACGACTTACCTAAAGCCATGCACACTACCAGCCCCAAATACCCTAGCTCCTGGCTCCTAGTTCTGTGAAGGACCTGAGCTTCTACTCTGTGTTGAGATCATACCTTCTCTTCAGCCACACAGCCATTAGTGAACTTATTTTACTGCAAGGCAGTGGCAGAGTAGCAGTTTAGCTGGAGACCCTTCCTCTTCCAAGGCTGGTAAGCTCCCAAGGACTGCTAGCTCCCACCAGGATCACCAACCCCAGCAAGTGGGAAGTCCATGAGATGCCAAAGTGAGACTCACCACATAGATTCTCAAACTGATTCACCACCAAGCAGTGAGCTGAAAAAGCCTCTACATTGGCAGAAGCCTTTGCCGCTCTCCCTATTTATTTCTAACTGCTGCATAGACTCCAGAGCAGGAGATTTCTACAATGCAGACAACAGAACCCTGAAGCCTGTGGCCTCTGAGTACTGCCACAAGTCAAGAAAACAGCTTCACTCCTCTGGTGTTCTCTAACTATCAAACACTTGTAACGAAATTTTGTCTTCAAGAATGGTAATTCTCTTTCCTGTTGGTGACTGGAAAAAACAATCTTAACATTATTATACTGCATGATTGTACTTTTAACTTTTTGAGGTTTAAAAATATCTGATATGATTTTTTTTAAACTTCAGAAATACGAAGAACGTCAAGCCTGGAGCAGATGAGAAACGTGGAAGGTGTGAACAATACAATACCTGTACTGTGCTACAGCAGACTTCCTATTCCATTACACAGAAAAAATTAATCATGAACTTTTAGTACTGACATCTTTATTTCAGATGTTTACTAGTCACTAGATTTAAACAAATAAATCTGAGAATCCTTATCTGTTCAGTCTTCACATTTGTGAACCCAGAGCTTAACAAGTTCTCTAGCCACTAGTTCCTCCCTGGGTTAACAGCTCAGTCAGACAAACTATTACAATAACAGAAAAACAAAACCCACTTTTTCTTAAGATATCAAAGAAAAAAATTTCTCTACAATTAATGGTATAACATGTTAGCTAAGTAAACATGAGCAGTAAAAGATAAATGGACAGCATAAATGTATGTAGCTAAAAGAGCTCTGCCAGCCTGCCCAGTTGACCCAGGTATAAAAGCTAGAATGAGAAGAAAGAAGCAGCCTTTAATTACTCTTCCCCATCTTAATGTTTCAAACTTACAAAGAAAAAAACTAACAAGGCCACATAATCCAAAGCAACATGAAGAAACAACTCCTGATCATTAAGCAGAAACTACAAGTTCCCCACATTTAGAAGAATTTTAAGCTAATTATTTCATTGATTTAAAGTGAGCTTTTGTCTGACTGCCAACAGCATGCTTTAAAAAAATATGTTATATCTACAACTCCCAATGAAAATAAAGGCATATAAGCAACCTAAAAATAAAACATACAGGAAATGCAATTAAACTTAATTACACTGAACACTAACATTTATTCTGCCATCATAAAAAAATTCTAAAAACATTTTCTAAATTAAAAAGTCCACCATAATATTCTACAGCTAAAATAATATGCAATCTTTATATAATGCAGTTTTTCCAACAGAATTAAACAGATTAAAGAGCAACACGCAAGAAAAAAATTAAAATATGCAATTATATCCACTAAACTCTGGAAGCCTAAAAATGGTGATGCAGTAAAAAACTACCCAACATCATAATGGTAATGCTGCAACATTCTTTGTTATTTTGTTTAATAACTCATCACTTGATTTGTACGCGGTAATGAAGAGATGTCACAGAAACTTGTGTCTCTGAGTGCTCTATTCTTTCCTGCTTCTGTTTTCAGGGTAGGTTAAAAAGAATCTTTTCTCCTAATCATCAACAAACCAATACCAGATTTCAGTTGAGGTAAAATATGCTACTCATATGTACAAGGCAATGCTACACAAAAACAACAAAGGAAAAAAAAAAGCAAGAGGCGAGGTCTTAACACAGTTTTCTTTCAATTCCCTTGGGAATCATGGTTCTATAGGTCTTGAATTCCCAGGCTGAGGGGATCATGTTCATCAGTTACGGCAGCTCCTCTGGGCCTAAGTCCAGGTAGACTGCTTGTCTAAACCTGATGAAATATAGGCGCCATCAGGTAACAGCAGTGGTCAGAGAGACTCCAGAAATATGTAACTGAAAACTTAAAAAATGAAATTAAAACAAGGCTGTAGCCAAACAGCCTCTTTCTACGGGATGTAAGAACTGTAAGGCAGAGTGTACAGCATACAGACTGCTCCTTATATATGTTCTCTTGCCTTTTCACATAGTTAATATGAAAGCTGGATTGTGCAGACAAGTGTATTTTAACAAACATTGATTTTAAATAGAAATGCTTAGGAAAGAAACCACTATGGCAAATACACGTGGCTTGAATAGACAAAACATTAAAAAAAAGTCATTGCCCTGTAATCCACTCCCCCTCACACTTCATTACTTCAAAATATTTTCAAATTAAATTTTAATGCTAATAAGTATTGCTAGATCAACAGCACTGGGATGTGGTGTCTAGAAGCACTGCAAGCTAACCATCATGGCACATCACCATTTCAAACAAAGAGAAGAGGCAGCAAGACTCCCACCAGATGTGCACAGGAAGTGCTATAGGAATGTGCTTGCTTGGGAGTGGAGAAGGGAGGAGGAAACAAACAAACAAAAAAAAAAAGTAAAATTATTCAATCCCCAGTTGATAAGTTCATTGCAACCGGAGGTCCTACAGGCAGTTGTAGCCCAGTAAAGGCCTTTTCAGACTGCATACTTGATCAAGCACTATTTTGAAATCAGATTGTAGTGGTCCAGCAGGACTGTCACTGAAGAATGCTCAAAAGCACCTAAGCTTTTGCTTAAATTTCCTCTTAATTCAGAACTGTCACCATCAGAACAGCATGTCTACTACATCCAAATATCATGGAAAGGAAAACCAGCTCAGATTTCTTAACACAGACTTCCACTACAGCTTTAGCACCAAACAGGTTCAAAACTAGAAGCAGTTTGTCTTCAAGGTGACTTCAGCCAAAATCCACATTTCTTTACAAAAAAAAAAAAAAACCCACCAAAAATGAAAAAACAAACAGAAAACCCCCCCAAAAACCCAAACAAACAAAACAAAAAAATTTTAAAAAAATCCAAAAAACCCATGACACCATAGCAATATTTTTTGGTAGCCTCAACCTTACACTTCAACTACAGCTACACACAGAAAGCCACATAAGAAATGAGGGTAAGTGTGCCAGACTGGCTCAGTAGGGCTTCCCCTGCACAGCTAAAGAACACCCATGACACACAAATCCCAGACTTTATAGACATGTGATGTGTCACTTTTATGTGCACCTTAAATTCAGCTTCTGGTCTAGGTAGGATAATTCAGTGCAAAAACTCGAGTAAAAGAAATTCTTATCTAAATCTAGAAAGCCACTTCACCTATGTCCACTGCTAAACTGCATGTTTGCCTGGTGGCTCAGGAGCAGCAGGCACTAGGGCAGGCTCACACCCTTTTTATCCTGCTGATGCTGTGCTGCCACAAAACCCTCCAGAAATTACTCCCTCGGCACTAGAGTTTCTCCATCCATCAGCTAGTGCTCACGATTTCAGCCCCTTTCGTCTGCTTTAGCTATCTGCACTGTGAACTCTCAGAGGCAAAAAAAATGTTTTACGATATGCTCACAGGACATTTGATCCTGTGATTTTAGGGAGTGAAGCTACCTGCTCTAAAATACAAGGCAATTCACTATTTGAAGTCCAGAATTTCTTTAGGAATGATTCAGTCCTTCATTCTTTCTCCTCAAATGCTATGTATTACTCTAAGCAAGCTTAGAGACCAGAAGAGATATGTGATATACTCTACCACTATTCTTGATGTTTTAAGTAACAGAACATTCAAGGACCAAGTAGCCAGACACTTCACAGTTTGATCCTGCATATAGGCTTGGCAGAGTCATCTTCCAGTATAGATTTTAGGAGCCTTATTTTTGTTCCCTTTAATTTAATCTCTAAATATTGTGAAGTGGTATCCGTTGTTTCACCGATTTGCTGTGTGAGTATAGAGGAAGTTAAATCAGTCACTTGGTTCTTTGCAGAATAACATTAAAATTTGTGTGTGTTTGTTAACACTGCATTTGTGAGCCAGAAGAGTAGGAGAGTGAAGCAACACACCTAAAAGAAAGACAAAGTTTGTCCTCTGTGTCACCCAGAGGCAGCACTGAACTGCGTATCTTGAACTAAAATCACAGACATTACTTTCCACCCTATTATGAGGTATTATGTTGAGCCTTTGCTTCTGCATCTGCAGCCAGGAAAGGAAATGCCAGACAAGGAGAAGAGACTTTAGCAGGCGATGTAGAAGTCGTGCATGCAAACAGTCCTTGCTCACAGACATCCGCATGACCAGCTGTGAAGACAGAGACAGAACTGTAAAATCCACTTTGGAAACACAGCAGCAAGCCAACTCCCTATGATGGCGCATCCCATTTTCTTGCTAGAGTCATCCCCAGAGTTTTCTGGTATTCTCCTTCAGGGTAGCCTTTGCACAAAGCTGGACAATGGCCCTTGAGCTAATCACCACACCAGGGCAGTGAGCTTCTGCAGGTGGTGGAAAATGCCCAGAGCTCTGCAACGGGAATGGAAAGAGGAAGCAGCTCTTTTCTACCTACAGAAAGCTCCAAGTGAACTTTAAGGAAAATTCCGCAGAATGGAAAGTGATACATGCAAAATACATTTCCAAACAAGGTCTGTTTTGCCTGAGGAATTATGGTAGGCTTACTTTCCTTAACTTCTGGCATGTGAAAATGTACCTGTCTAATATATTTATCGCAAACGAAACACTGGCAGATACAGGACACTGCCTGAGATCTGGGCACCCAAGATATAAGGCATGCAGAGCAGAGAAAGCATTCCCAAAAAACTGAAACAAAGTACTCTTCAGGAGCTTGTAATTAACTTTGTCTCTATGTGGATTTTAGCTGGAACCACAATGGTGATGCTCCAGTCCCAGGTCAATGGGCACCTTCCTACAAAAGAGAAAGGACTTCTTAGTATGAAACGAATGGCTACAAGAGTAGGTGCAGATCAGCAAAGCTGTTGATGTGGCAGAAAATGTTGGTTTTCAGCAGCTGTCCTGGACATCTGCTAATGACTTTCCTTCATTTAAAGGCAATATTAGCTAATGCTGAGAAACCTAAGCTCCCAGAGAAACCACACCCTACAAATCCACCCACAGCCAGAAGTGATAGATCTTGTAAGAAAGAAAGACACAGTGTGCTGCCAACAATACATTACCTCTCAACTGAAAGAAGACAATTAAACACTTTATTGAAAGGGGAATATTTTTTCTCTCGTGCCACAAACCATGAAAGTGCATGTCTTCCCCAGAGCTGCTGCACTGTTGAAATGGGAATAATTCCTCGCCTGCCTGATTATTTTCAAGACAGGGATGAAACTACCTTAGGATCATTTTTAAAATGTTAAAAGTGTACTACAATCAAATGGTTTGAACTTCCACCATGCATCACTTGCAGCTCATAATACTAATGTTAAATTCTGGAGACATGAGTCTGTCTACAAATTACTGGAAAATGTGAATTAATATTTTCTCCCAGCTAATTGCCTAACTCATAGATTGCACAGTGCACCCAAGCATATTTGATCTTGAAAACTCTCTTGCACAAGTTTTAAATCACTTTTTCTTATTTGCAAAAAAAAAAAAAAATCAGAATTACAGGATGCATTTCACTGTAAGTCTGGAATACCAGGAAACAGTCAAGTCTCCCCTAAACTGTTATCTGTGTATTCTATGGTTAATTTTTTAAAAAAGCATTAGCTTAAAAGCATTGGGAGTTACTATAGGTGATGATTAATTGTTTGAATTGTACATTTCTAAATTTAACAGTGAGGAAAATACAGATGAAGAGATACTTCTACCATTTGAATATTAATCATGCTAAGCAGATTTTTAGGATTCATTCTTAACGTAATAATAGTACCTAGTATGCTGAAATTTGTGGTTAAATATTCTTATCAAAGAGCAAGCTACAACAATTAAAAAAAAAGAAGCGTAACTCCTGTTTCAAAATGCACCATCAGAAACATGGAACAAGACTGGTTTAGTAGCATGTGGCAGTAACAAAAAATCTGAAATGCATACTTTGATGTCAGAGGAAAAAAAAAAGAAAATTACCTAATTTTGAGTCCTTCTTTCACTTCCTCTTAGAAATACTGAAAAGTTTGAATTTTGTAAAACCATGAGCATTAGCAAGGTCTGCAGATTAAAAAACTGCAATAAATTAACTGTATCAGAAATACTGCTCAGTAAAGGATTCAGTAAAGCAGGCTCTTTATTTATGTAACCACTTCCCAGATGGAGACCCCACAGCATACATTTATACAGTAACACGCAGAGTTCAACATAAAATGGCAATTCAACAGTTGATTACCAGTTTTACCATCCTAAATGGCAGCCACGTCTGACCAGGAAGAAAAACACTGTGTAAAATTACATGCCTGCATTCTATCTAGAGCATGCAAACCAAATCATATTGCCCCAGTCACTTGCTACACCTTCTTCTGTTAGTCCAACTAATGTTTCTAACACGTGTAATGCTTCAGCAGAATAGTTTGATGATTTTCATATAGAAACCCTGCTGGAGAAGAGTTTCTTATTCCTTTAACATACTCAATTTTGGCTAACCGATGAAGTATAGACAATACACAACCATGCATTACCGACAAGGCCTGTGAACCAAACTTGTGATCTATATGGCCCAAAAAAGAAAAAAGAAAAAGAAACAAAAAACCAACCAAACAACAAACCAAACACCAACTCGTTTCTAATGAGACTCAGCACTTCTGGGCAAACTTGAAAGTGTGAGGCTTTGAAGCTGTACTGCAACAGAATCAACTCCAGCTACGTCCCCCTGCTTTTATTACCAAAAAACCCCAACAAAACGTTTAAAAACACGTTTATGTATTTCTTCCTCATTTTACTAACAGAGAGGAAAGAGTAACATTCTCAGAAACGTTTTGAAAACAAACATCTCTAAAAGGCTCTATATTTACAGAAGTACCTCACAACATCTGACATTCTGTGGTGCTGGAGACAGCTAGAGCTTCTAGCTTCGTGCAGTTTCCAGGTTTCCCATTGAAGTGCCTGTGGGTGAATTCCCAGCTCTGCAAGGGGCTGAAAAAGGCAGTTCAGCCCCTTAAAAAGCTGTCAGCCTAGGAACACAAACTACATATCTAAGGATGTCTCACACTCCCTCAGTCTATACTGATGGAACTTCAAAAACCTGGCCCAGAGTAAGTCACACAATTACAGAATACTTACTCATTGTTAGGGAAGCAAGATCAGAAATCAGTTATATCAGTATTTAACACAACAAGTAACTCGTTTTACAAGGGATATCATCTCATCAATTATTTCCTTGTGGCTCTAAGCTCAGAAATTTCATTACAAGAAATTAGGGGCTTCTACTCTACAATAATTTACTTGTATAAAATAAATAGATCTGTAAGAGATTACTATGCTTGAAACCATCTAAGATGCAATTGTAGATATAAATGCAGTTTTTTCATGTCTTCTACTTTATTAACAATAAAGTATCACAGATGCAATAATTATACCAGAAACTGTGATATTATCAAATAAGGCTATTTACAAGCCAGTGAATCAGCATACAATCCGTATTATTTCTAACTACAAACTGTTACAGTAACTTAAAGTGTCTGTGTTCTGGATGTTTCTTAGTTTTCTTCTGCAAAATAGTAAATTCAATTCACACTTCTATGTATCACCTGTAAAATTCTTTTTGAATAATCTTCAAGAAAAGGCAATAGCTAAAATGCAGTTCAACCCACTGCTAGTCCACTCTGAAATGCAACATTTGAACATACAGAATTTCACAATGGAAATTCTTGTGGAAACCATTCATACTCTGAAAGAGCTGTGTGCCTTCTCCTTGGGTTGAAAGTGTTTGAATTCTGACATTAGCAAGGCAGAGACTATTCAAATAATTTCCCCATACGATTATTGAAAAGTACTTTATAACTTCCTAATCTCTTTCAGTCAATTGATCTTCCTTTTAAAATATAATGAAGTTTTTTTTCAGGCTAGCCTAAGTTCTTCTGATATGTAGAGGAAGTATTCAACCAGTATACAAACTTTCAAGATCTCTGCTACTCAAATGCACTTATGTAGAAACAATTCCATAATAAAGAAAACTTCCATCATTTACAAAAACATAACATCAGATATATTTTACGAAAACACAAAAGAAGCTATAAGAAAGTAATTTTGTTCAATTTAGGCAGAATATATATCCTTAGGTGAACAGAAACCTAATTTAAATTACTTTTGTCTTTCAGTATTTGCAAATTAAATTATACTGAACTGTCCAACTCGAGGAAAATCGGATTTAGTTTAATCAGTCTTGTCTTAACTATGACAGTTTCACTTTCTCAAGTCTCTGGAAAAGCATATCCTCTAGGGAAGCCGAACACGGTTTGATGCCTGAGGGGAAGGTAGGAAGGCTTAACAAATTTAATTCACCTGGTTTTTTTTTAACTGGATTACAAACTCTGGGTTTTAATTGCGCATGGTGCTACAGCTGGAGATAGGTTATGGGCACACAGCTTTCGCTTGTGAAAGGTTATGTGCTAGAAAAAATGCTCTTCAGAGAAGCTCAGGGCACGGGGGGACAACGGGCCCTGGAAAGCCATTGCACACACGGGCGTGCCAGCGGGTGAGAAGGGCTGCACTTGAACGGGTGGGTAGAAGAAACACGTATACATAATGTCAGGTCACTTTGACAGCAAAACTAGAGCAAAACAGCATTCCTGCAGCCCCCCACCCCGTGTGCGAGCCCCACGCCCGAGCACGGCACCGGAGGAACACGCCTTAATGGGCAGAAGCCGAGACTGGACAGCTGCGGCCGCTGCTGCGAGCCCCGCCGCCACACGCCTTCCCGCGCCCCGGCCGGCGGAGAGCTCTCGGGCTGCCCTCGGCAGGCGCGGCGTCTCCCCGCTGGGACGGCGGCGGGTTCGCTCCTCGCTTTCAAAGCGAGCCCCAACTGAGCGGCGGCGCGGCGGCGGGCACGGCAGGGCAGGGCAGGGCAGGGTACGGCAGAGCGGCGGCCGGCCGGGCCCGCGCTCACCCCGGCGGCGGCGCGCACTCACCTCCGCTCCGCAGCGCGCGGGCGGCTCTGGGCGCCGCCATGCTGCCCATGTGAGGCGGTCACGTGGCCGCGTGTGGCGGCGGGCCGGGAGCGCCCCCTTCCCGCCCTCGGCCGGCGCGGTGCGGCTGCGGGGCTGCGAGGGCAGTGAGGGCTGCGAGGGCAGTGAGGGCTGCGGGGCTGCGAGGGCAGTGAGGGCTGCGGGGTTGCGAGGGCTGCGAGGGCAGTGAGGGCTGCGGGCCGGAGCCGGGAGGCGGCCAGCGCTGCCGGGGCCAACCCGCACCGCGCCGACCCGGCCCGCTGCCCGCAGCTCCTTGGTGCGAGAGGCGCTGCTGAACTGCCTTTCTGTAGGGCCCCCATCCTGCTCAGCTCGACAGCATCCCCAGCGGGCTCGGCAACTGCTCCTTCCGCCAGCGGGAGACACGGCAGGGAAACAACTGCGCAAAGTGGGACTCTGTACACCACATGAGTTCCAAACACACTATTCCATGAGTGTTAGAGCTACTTCATCATTTCTTTCCATTAAAAAATAAACAAAACCCATCTAACCAACAAAGAAACACGACCACCCTCCCTCCCCCAACTTATACTTTCGTGAATAAAATATGAGCTAAGAGGGGATCTAATGAATGCACACAAACACCTCGAAGGGCAGTGCCATGAGGATGGTGCCAGACCTTTGTCAGTGGCGCCAAGTGACAGGATGAGGAGCAATGCCACAAACCAGAGCACAAGTTTCACCTCGACATGAGGAAGAGCTTGCTGTTGAGGGTGGCAGAGCACTGGAACAGCTGCCCAGGGAAGGGCTGGAGTCTTCCTCTCTGGAGACATTCAAAACCCACCTGGATATATTTCAAAATGCAGAACTAATACAATAGCATTTCTTCCATCCTCACACACATGTAATGATTTTTGTATCCTTACATACATGTGTGAGTGTACACACAGTGGTAATCTGTGGGATAAATAAGTAAATTGTCAAAACTTATTTCCAGATTTATTAACCTCCTGGTACAGCCATTAATAACTTTTAACTTCCCATGTACAAATTTTATGATTTAGTTAAGAAGAATAGATTCAAAGCCCAAGGTGGATGGGAATGCTGATCATATTTACTTATATTTACTTTGGAAAAAGCACCCAAAAAGAATGAACTTAAAAATAATACTACAAGCATTTCTGCTTTTAAGGAGCAAATTCCAAGCATTCTCTGATCAAAAAAATGTGCTGTGATCTTCTTAGACATGGCTAGCAAAAGTGCATTACTTAATCAGCTGCCACAGCATGATAGGCAGCCTATCATATAGCTTATATCCAGACCACACAATAGTTCAGAGATCAGTACAATACCTTGCACTGCCTCCAGAAAAGAAAACATTTCACTTCTTATAGCCACATTCTGCATCAACTGACATGTTTCATCATCAGTATTCAGTGAGGGGAGAATGATTAGATTTTCACAGAAATAAAGATATAGAAATAAATGTAGATGAAGCATTGCTAAGCTGATCAGTTACACCTTGTGAGTACCACGACCCCCTACTCACTGGTAAGAGGTATTGCACACATTTTATTTGCAGGGCCAAAATGTGTATGTCTTCATTTTGTTCCTAATTCTACAACATAGTATGGTCTTTCAGGAGTTTGAATTGCATCAGGCATCATTTTATCCTCTTTTGTATCTTGGCAAGGCTTTAGGAACCCAGACACCCAACCACTAGTTCTGTAACAACAATGTGCAGTGTAAAGCAATCACACATTCTGCTGCTTGGCCTAAGGAACTATATATACTCTCGAGGGGGTGTGCTTGTGTGTGCTTGAAGAGAACAGCACATTTCACATGAAAGTATCCAGGTATGATGAGTAATTCACCATGTTTTCCTCAGCTGTCACTAAAGGACAGAAACAGAGAGCTCTAAGGTAGCCTAGTTTCATGTTTCTTATTTGAGTCAGCAAGTATTTCCTACTCAGTGGAATGGGGCTGCTGTTAGAGAAAATGAAGTGAATGCTTGGCTTTTGTCTGCAGCTGTAAGACCCATATTCCTTATTGTAACAGCCTGAAAGCTGGTTGATGGCATAAGAAAATGGAGGCAATACTAGTTATGCTGCTACCACCTTTGTAATTACCTTGTCTTTAAGTGTCAGTCTATTTCATAAGTACTTGTAGGTATTGCCTAGTGTTTAGACTGGACCAATTATTTTTGCATGCCACAAAACAAGAGGGGATCAATCAAATTACGACCAATTACATTTCAAGTGAACTGTGTAATTTTTGCAGTCTCTGGATGAATTTTAAGCCTAACTACAGTCATTATTCAGTAGTCTCTAATTTATAGTCAGATGCAGGTTTTCTCCTTTTGCTAAGGAATATAAACAACAAATAAACTTTCTAGGAATATAAACAACAAATAAACTCTATAGCAGTAAAATGGGGATGAACATCTCTGAAAAGAGAGATACAACAGATGCTAAGACAGCAAACCTGAAAAAAATCATACTCTGCTGTGTTCAAGTTCCGTCACCAAAAGAAAATACATCATTTTCTTCTTCACGTGTATAATTGTCCTTTGGTAACACTTGACAAATCCCCTGAAATGTTTAAGATGGATGATGTGGATGTCTCAAGCTGTCTGATGTCTCAAGCTGTCCTGAGTTTCAGGCTGAATGGCAGCTTTGGAGAAATCACTTTTCAGCCTAAGGTTTTTTCAACACGTCTGTGTGAAAGACTTTCCTTGAAGAATGTTTCACATCCCATCTCACTTACATTGGTTCTGTGCTGTCAAAACCACCAAGTTCT
Organism: Lichenostomus cassidix; assembly: GCF_008360975.1. NCBI lineage: Eukaryota > Metazoa > Chordata > Aves > Passeriformes > Meliphagidae > Lichenostomus > Lichenostomus cassidix. The sequence continues at coordinate 17,816,029 of NC_139488.1, forward strand.
AAATGTAGAATCTCAACTTTATTTCCTCTCAAAATTGAGCAGGCTGATATTAAAATAAGCAAAAGTGTGCCAAGGAAGACATAAAGCTAAGGTTTTACATGCAAGTTTCAAAATGGTCTGTAAGAGCCAGTAAGACAGCAGAGTTATACCTTTTGTACACATGAATCTTATGCACAGCAATACAGAAATATACTTCTAGTTTAAGTATAGCAGCTGGATATTTCTGAGATTAGACTTAGATTTTCCTGTCTAAGATAGTCTTAAAAGATGATTTAGTTGCACAGCAGCTTTTGCTGATGAGGCTGGTGCTGTTTGAGTCCTGCTCTAATCAGAAGTAGGTGTTCTTTCTTTCAGCACTGATGTTCATCTGATCCAGGGTAAGAGTTCACAGCCCTGAACTTGCAAAAACCCAGAAACCTCCAACATCAGTGATAAATATATATAACCAGATAAAACTATACCAAATAAAACTTATATCACAACCCTGGGGAAATAAAGCAACATATTTACAGAACCTGTCATATTAAATTCATTCTAGGCAAAGATTTTCTCTTTTCCATGAAACAATCAAGTTTTAAAAGGTGAACACACCATATAGCTCAGGGAAAAGCCTAACTAGAAGGGAAGCATCTAAAAATAGCAGCTATTGAACATGGAACACCTCCCTTATTGCCCTACCATTTAGAAACAAAAAAGGGGATGTCAAGCTCTTCCCATTGATTTAGATTTTCTTTACGTTTTATCTCTTCAGCTCAAACTGTGCCACAACCACAAATGGAGCACATACCTCCTGTGTGAGGAATGTTTACAGCATTACATGTTCTTTATTTACGAAAGAAAGAAGCTAGTGCTACTCTCAGAAAAAAAACAGTGCACAGTACTGCACCTGCTGTACAGATTTTTGTAAAGACAAAGAGGGAATTCTGAATCCTCTTCCCAAGGCTTTGTCTTCATTGTGACATTACCTGAGATTCCTCTGATTTGGGTGGCAGCCTTATATCTGAACTGAGCTTTGAAGAGCTAAAGTAGGACATTTTTCCCCCTTTTTCTCTCTGCCTCTAGTCTGAAGAATTAAAAATATTTTGAATATGGAAATATGAAAACTGTTAGATTTATGATCCTTTCCACACTAGCTTGTACTTCTAGATCTGAAAAGAAGTTCAGATACACAGTCTGTAATCTTGTTTCTTGTAATGTGTATTACTGAAGGCTTGAGCACAAGGAACAAAGAACCTGGTAAGTATGTATTTGAGTGAATGGGTATGAGTAGAAACTGGTATTTGCATTATTTTTCTTTTTACATTGTAAAAAAGATGACTGAGAGGGAGCCAAGCTCATTCTTACAATTCTCCCACCACAGTTATAAGCCGGTATGATGGCAGATAGCATGCCCTGCCTGAGCTGAGCTTGCATCTATTTGTATTGCTTTGTGTAATAGCCTTCCATTTTTACTGGCTGTACTAAATTTTTAGCCTCACAATTCCAACTATTGTCACTGGAGTGGTGAATGGCCTTTTGTAAATGAAATGTTTTAATAGACAGAACTCAGGGTTTGATTGAAATCTTTCTGATCATTGGAAAAAAGAGCTAGCAGTGTAAACCAGCTAAAATTACTAATAGCATGAGAAAAAAATATTCCCTATGACTTTAGGCTGATGTTTTCAGAAGACAAAATATCTGCAACACATACTTGCATATGAGAGAGAGATGTTAATATTTTACTATACTGTCTTTTTTCAACTTCAAGTCCAAATTATCCTAGCAAGCAATATTTCACAAAGCAGTAGCATTACAGAATAATAATTTTAAATTTGAGAGCTGAAACTCCAAGGCTTTACATGATAGGCTTACCATGTAACAGGTATTTCTAGCTCTAACAGTTTGATACTGAAGAAAACAGGTCAGAACTGACACTGTGAGGAAAGTAAAATGGCAAAATATGCAATATAAGATTTTCAAGCTTTCTAGTGTGTGACAGTCATAAAATATGACAAAGGAGAAGCATAAAGAGCAACAAAGTCTCAGTGAGAGACAAAAAAAGGAATTGAAAAAAATCTATATAAGCACACACAAATCCTTCATACAGACATTATGGACTGCTTACCCTCCTGCTGACATTGCAGAGAGAGACAATAGGTCAGTCTTGAATTGCCGAAACTGCCACATAGCAGCTTTGTGTGTTTGTTCATAGGAGGCAAAGACATTTGCTGCCCAAGACAGTCCTTCAGCAACACACAGACCTTTATTCCCCCAACTGCACCAGTTAGTGTCCTTCAAATCCTGCAGCTTCTGGTAGCTTGCTTTCTCAGTTCTGAAGCTATAGGTATTCTGTTGTATTTCTTGAGATTATTAGTTGTTGAGCTAGAAGTTATTTCCTAGTATCTGCAGTAGGTAACTTTTATGTTTCAAAATACCTGAAAGGGAACAGTTTGACCCAGCTTTCTGAACATAAACACTTTTCAGAGCTTTATTTATCTCCTATGACAAAATCTTGTATTAGCACCACTGACAATAGCTTTACATTGGAAGAAAACTTGTATCTATCTGCCAATTGAAGTAAATTCACTATTTTAGAGACTCTACTGAATTTTCTTAAAGTAGATTCACTGTTGCTGTAACTGGATTTGTAAGCAATAGAAGGGCAAACCAGCATCCTCATGCCAGAAGCATCTATAATGAAAAACTTTATAAATTAAATAGTGATCTTATGTACATTCTGAAAAGTATGTAAAAAACTCTCAAACATAAAAAACTCTCTAAAATACTTTATCAGTATGTTGTTTCACTTGAAGTTTGAGTGAAGTGACTGAAGAATCTGAATTTTACAAAAATGCATTAAAAAGGTCTCATAAACCTATTATTAATAAGCCTATTATTAGTGTTGGCCTTAAGTTTCTGTTAGCTAGTAATAACTGGAAAGAACAATAGCAGCTTAAGAAACCCAGGATAACAGATTAAGTATTTGAACAAAAATATTTTTAATCCAGGATTACTTTAGCATCATATTGTGCCCAGAATAGGAGAGGGTTCTAATAGCATTCAGCTTCAGCTATCCAATTCTCATGCTCCCAACATCTAGTATGAAAGAGTTGCTACTAAGCTTAGTGTTAATTTGTCAGCTCACAAATCCACAAAATTGAATCCCTCCAGTATTTAGTTGCAATTCCATACAGATAGCTGTTGTTAGTTCACAGGTCTTCTCAGCATGCAAAAGTCAAACTACACTAGTGGTAGCTATCCTATCTTCCATACTACACCACTGTAGGTATTTGTTTAAATATAGTAGGAGTTCCCTGTTCTTCATTACATTAATACAGAAATACAGTTGATAAAACTTACTAAACTTTTATAAACAGTATGAAACTTTTATTTCACAAATATGACTCACTGAACTGCTGGAGTTGCTGCTGTGTGTACTGCAGAGACAAGAATCCTGCAATTCACTTGTAGGTGAAATTTGCTGTCCAGTTAAAACATCCAGACTGGCAAGCTAGGACTTTGTCTGGTAGCATCCTGAAATCTGGGTATTTAGTCAATTTTGCCATGAATGCATAGTCTCTAAAACGTTAGCTCAAAGAGGTGCACCCCACAAGCCTGCTGAACAAAGAAGGGATATGCTCCCCAAGCAGTGTCAGAAGAGCCATCACTGTTTTCTAGCTGTCAAACAAGATTATTGCCTCCTTCTTTGCCAAGGGATAGTCCAGACAGTTAAGACCACTTCAGGCAAAGTCATCAGGGCTAGTTTAACTTGCTGATGAAGATTGCTTCAGATAATTGGCTTAATTTACTGTAATGGATTAGGATGTACTCACAAGGTCTTTCCAGGCAGCAGAGCTGCAGAAGCTGTAAGAATTCAAAATTTCTAGACCTTTAAAAGGTTGTTTATTCCTATTTTTCATGCCAAGAAGCTTTGCTGTTTACAGGTACATCCCAACATCCTAGAATGCTCCCAAGACCATACCGGAATGAGAAACCACTAAAGGAACTCAAAGCACTAGCTTAGCTCTTTCAGATGTGTCAATATAAAAAAAAAAAAATTTCTGGTACTTTATGAAAAAACAAATCTGCCCTCACTGCTGTGTGAGGGAAGTTTCACTATTTTTGAATAGTGAAAAGAAATTGTGAGTAAGGAAAGCAATTTTGTGCTTCTGGCTCAGTAATTTTTAAGTGGGCAAACAGCCCAGTTTAGGCAGTTTCCTCTTGTCAGTCCTACACTTTCTGAAATGGCTTAAGCTTCTTCGTGAGTGGCTTCAGCCTTAGTAATACAACAGCTCAGAGTGTTAGTGCAGGCTGCTCCAGAAGCCTCCTGGACTTCTATGCAGGAGCCAAATTTGAGCATAATTCATCAGTTCAGCTTTCCCACTTCTGACTTATACCGCGGTCTGAACACATTCAATAAAAAACCTAAATCAACCGAACCAAAAAAACAAAGCCCAAGTCCCCCAGCTTAATCTCAGCCTTACTACTACTACTGCTATCAGGAAAGGTCTTTCAACAATTGTTTCCACTGATTAGCATAACAGATTTGGATACTACAATAGATGAAAGATGTATCATACAGACAAGATATCCTAATCCAGAATTAAAATTTCTAAAAATAACTTAATAGGAAATACAAAAACCCCCCAAGATTCTAAAAATTATTTCACTTTCTCTACATCTCTATTTCACTTTCTCTACAGTGGAGAACTGTCAACCTACAAACTCCAGTTTTGAAAGCTGGACCTGAATCCCATTAGGACCATCAAACATGGTTAATAAATTTCAGTGATCCTTATTCAGATTAAGTTCTCTAAAGTCTGAACTACCAGAAAAGATATAATTTATTCCTTTGAGGGAGGACACACAGAATATTTAAGAACTAACCTCAGGTTTGAGAAGTAATGGATAGCAGAATACAATCAAAGACCTATATAAAGGCACTTGCTTGCTACAGATTTACAGTAGAAGTTCTTTCGGAGTCCTTAGTCCAAGTCCAAAGCCTTGGCTGGATCCCCAACTGTGAGGTATCTTCCTGAAAATCATGAACCTGAAAACTTGAGGGTTTGAAAAAATATGTGCTCGAGGCACTTTAGAACCTGAAACAGAATGGCTCTGTTAGCTTGCAGCAGCAGGATCCACTTCTAGCAAAGAGTAAAGAGTCTGTACACAGGAAACACCAGAGAGACCACAGATCCAACCTTGTAACCTGCTCACGTGGCATTAAACCTGCACAGGCCTTACACTCTACCATAGGATCCAAGGAGAACAGCCTGAGGAGAATCAAGTTAGGAGAAATTTAAGAGATTGCTTAGATTTATATATTAACTTGCTATTCAAGTATCTAGTAAGTCTTGTTCAAAACAGAAGGGTAAAAGAAAATGCATACAATTGAAACAACACTGTATCTGAGAATCTGCATTATTTATTTCATCAAGAAGTGCCCCCAAACCTAAAGTACATTTTAAAATCTACAACACAAAAATAGAAAATATTCAAAATGCACAGAAACACAAGTCACCTTTAATGTGATTAAAACGTCACATGAGATTTTTTGCAGTTAAGTGGCAATTAAGGATGTGCTTTACAACAGTGTATAGATATCTGCAAGTTTCCTGAACAGGCAGGATCCTCATGCTTGTGCAAGTCGTTCTAGGACTCTTCGGTAATCTGAAACAAGCTGTTGGAAGCTCTCTTCTAACTGTTCACGTTGCAAGTTTAGGTCTATTTGGTTCAACTGATTAGTCATCTCCTCTGGTCTTAGACACCTTCTCATCTTGGCAAGTTCTCTCTGTTTTTTCTAAGCAATCAAACAAATAGTAGTTTGAACACAACCAGGAATTATCAAGCATATGGTATTTCATTAAAATTTATTCAATTTCAGTATCGAGTTCTTTAAGATGTCCCTAATCCCAAGAGAAACAGTAACAATCTTTGATTAGCACATTTGCTCTGTTAAAGGCTCATAGTTTCTGTATTACCAATGAGCCAGTGAAGGAAAGAATGGTTTCAAATTTTTTTCCTTAACCAAACAGATTATGTCTAACAGTACACCTACTGCTGAAGATGTATGGCATGAAAAACTTGACTGTAGAAATCTGAACAGGATATTTAGTCCTACATTGACATTAATTACACTGGTATGCCACTAGTTGTTCAGCCAACTAACTTCCCTGTAACTGACTATCAGAAATTAATTTCCATCCTCCAGTACACACAAAAAGTTTCACAAATTCTTACAAATCATTCAAGTTACCAGGGACTAGCAGTAACAGCACTGAAATGCAGTAAGAATATTTATAAGCATAAACGTATCTCTTGAGGAAGACAATGAGTTGTCCTTCCTTTGTCTCATGTGATATTTTCATCTGTTTCTTAAAATTACCTCAGAACACTTTTGTATTTTCTTTACCCAGACATAGTTTTATACAGCTCATACCTATTTCTGAACTACTCAGTTCTTCAGGTACTTTCCATTCTTCAGTCTTCTCTTGCTTTGTAAAATCAGACTGTCATTCAATATTTCATTTTAAAAAAGCATTATGTATGCCTGGTATCTTACAAATAAATCATTGCAATGCCTATGGAATCAATGTATTAAACCAACAAAATTTCACCAAATAATTCTGTTTCTAATAGTCTCAAAATCAAAGCCCTTCTGTGCTCTAGTTTTATATTTATCTCTCAAAGGAATATTTGTTTTCTTTCTGTGGTTGATGCTGAGGGTCAGAAGGAAGGAGTGGAGACTACAGTAAACTGTAAATGAGTCAGACCAGAAAAACTTCTATAGTCTCCCGAAGATTCCACAGATAGGCAAAGTTCTGTTCAGAAAAGGAGGTTCTGTACGTAAGTCCTGGTGAGGCCTTCAGGCACATTTCTGGCCAATAACCAAGAGACCTTTCCTTGTGGGAAGGATGTGAAAAGCAGCAAAGATGATTCAATTTTAGATTCACATTAGCTTTATGCAGTCAAAGTGAGTAAGGTACTCAAAGCATATGATGAGTGCCCAAATGAAAATTGAGATGTGTACCTTATGGTCAAGCTTCTGTCAGTAGAACAACTAAAACTTTATTCTAGAATTAATTCAAAGTCTGCCTGACTAACAGGAACATCTGTTTAGGTTATAAACAGTAGCTCTGAAAAAAGCTTTTAAATGTCCACTACATCTGATACTGTAACATTAGGCCGTTTTTAAGTTCCAGATTCCTGCTCAAAAGCAAATCCCCTCTGCATGTTTCAGATAACTAGTAGTTTCAATATCCATTTCCCCCCAAATATACTACAAGCATACCCAGGTAAACAAGGTTCTGAATACTGCCATAAGTAACATTTTACCTGGGTAGTTTCAAGAGCACTCTTGGGGAGCAAGTTTTGTGCTGGGCAGAAAAGCATATTCTCTTCAAGTAGCAAACAAAGTATTACAATTGAGAAAAGCCACACAGAAGTGGTATTTACTTCCAATAGGGATGACATGAAGAACAAAGACATGATTAAGCAGACAGGTCTACCAGCACAGTTCACTAATTAAAAAGCAGAGTGCATCAGAAATGGAGAAGCCACAGTGAAACTGAAATTTCACAAGCTGCTCACCCTTTAAACTCTCTTAGAGTGATGCCCTGTTCAACAATATACCAAATCTTTTGTTTCCTGTATTAGTACTACTTATACAGAGAGCAACAGATCCTGCTGCATCAGTCATTCCAATCTAGTGATGCCACATACATAAAGGTCTCAATATCTTTAGCAACTGCCTCCTTGCTAACGTAACAACTTCAAGGGGAATAGATGTGTTATATGTTTTTCCTGAGGTTTCTGGATGTATGTTTTTTCACTGCTACTGTTAGCCAGGAAATAATTCTAAGATGGAATACCATTTTTATTAAACCAAGGTAGTGCCAACTTAGAATTATTCTACATCTATACAGCAAGGTTCAAATGAAGCTATCAAACAATTTATGTAATAAAACATTACCAGTATTAGTGTACAGTAATATTCCTGATTGTTTATAATATTTGCTTCCCCCTCAAAATTACCCTCTCTATATTAAAAGAAAATTACATCTTTGAGAAGTTTTTGAAAATAGCACTGTGACTAGAATTTATTGGAAATTGTTTAAAAGGAGTGTATGAGTAAGCTATTCACTAGGTAGAACTACCATAAACAAGATGACTATTTCAAAACGTGAAATTTAAAATCAGGGAAAAGAGGTGTTGGCTGCTTTAAGGATTCTTTTGAATCCACATTGAAATAACAAAGAAACCAAAAATGCAATGTTCTAAAGTAGCGATATTGCATATTTAGCAATACAAAATCCATTCATTATCCATGTACTTACTGTGTGCAAAGACTGAAGTGGAAACACCTGCTAGAAGCACTAGATTTGAAGTTGCTTATGGAATTTTGGATTTCACCTATGGGACCTCAGTGTTGAGTGAATGAATTGAAACCATGTAATAGTCATGAAAAACAGTTGCTAAAAAATCCCCTTTTTTAAGACCTAGCTAACAATTAGAACAGGAATCTATTTAACTATACCTAGTCTGCAGTGTAAACTTCACCTCTCTTCAAATTTCTGGCTTGTCTATTAAGGATATATTTTTAACCTCTTCAAGAAATTGACAATTTTTCCCCTTAAACCTACCTGGGCATAATGCCACTTGTAGCTAGGTAGCATAAGCTTAATAGTAACCTCCTGCTGGAACTGGGCATGAAACAGTCAGGAGCCAAACACAGGATCTTCAGTGCTGCTATGTACGAATGTCCTCTGCATCTGCACGTGTCAGTTGAACACTGCATAACTAACAGTAGCTGATTGGCAACATAATTGGCATCAACTACATTTATGGAAATGAAAGTAAAATCAAGTATAATTAGCCTTGAAATAAATATTAAATTATACTTAAGTCATATACACCTTATAGGGGCCAATCAGTCTTCTTTTAACGTCCAACCGATAGCTTCTGGACTGTTCTGCATCACCCATATTTGTTGCACGCAATCGGAGAATTTCATAAACTCGTCTTGTGTGTTGCTAATGAACAGAAAGGAGAATAAAAACCATGTCTGAATAAAGAGGTCATTTAACAGAACTTCAAGTGCAGAAATATTGAAATATTAGAGTAATTCTTCAACTTATCGGAAGAAAGGGGCATGGACAAATCTGGTGAGTTCAATGAATAAACATTCTTCTTTTTACTTCAAAACCACTTTCTTCCATGCAGCCAGTGTCTCATCTCTCACATGCTGCACCAAATCCGTATGAAAACAGCATTTAAGATCAAGTATTCTTTTGCTGAACACCAGAACAAAAAGGAAGTGGTTTGTATGCTACACTAACGCATGTTTATACATTGTTAAAAAAACAAATGAAATTATTTTTTTCAGGATTAAAATACAGAAGGCTGCAAATGTAGTTTCCGAACACAAGCTATGCCATTTTCATGAACACGTTTGAATATGGCTTCACATTCAAGGCTCAAGGTCTTCATTAAACCACATTCAAATACATTTTTAATTAAGCAACTCTGCCATTTCACTACCACACTCAAAAATAAGTTTAATAACTTACTGAGATTACCAGCAAATTTAATTATTCAATTTAACTCTTTAGTTCTCCAAGTGTTTAGAGTTGCATTAGTAAGTTGTTTGCCACTTTACCATTCTGCATTCCCAAAGCAACACTTATGTGCACAAATACTCTTGAAAGAAATCAAAACCATGTCAAATTCTATTACAACAGAATCTGTATGTTAAAAAGGCATTTATCCAAAACCATGAGCCATGTATATCCAGATACATCCTAGAAAGATGTCAAAATAAGCCACAGTGTGTAAATTCCATGTTTCCAGCTATAAGTTTAAATTGTATTGTACTAGTTTGAGAAGAATATGTCCTATACTAATTTAATACCTTATTTATTTTCAATTTTTGTTGAGCTTCCGTCACCATTTCTTGACTGAAACCTTGCATTAACTTTACTGGGGAAAAGCAAAGCAAATCTTGACAGAGCTTTACAAGAACAAAGTCTCTTAGCTTCACATAGTTCTCAGATGGATCTTCAGCTAGAAAGAATAAAAAAAGCCTATCAGCATTATTTGTTTTCTCATCTCTAGTATGTAATTACAAAGAACTATGGAAAACAAAAGCAGATGCAGTACTCATCAGTATATAAACAACTGTGTTTAATTGCAAGCACTGTTATCAAAGGTTTAGATGTTTGACAGTAGACATCAAACAGGTCACAGGAAGAGAAACTTGCAATATTATTTTATGTATGCAGTACTGTACAGTATTATGAAACTGACTTGTTTAAATCCATTTAATTCCTTGGGACAAGATGACTACTCTATAAACCCTTTTTCTTGTATCTTCCATCTATTCAATATTTGGCAGAGTGGTAGAACTATTAGAACACAAAGGGGAAAATGAGGGAGAAGATTGGTGAAAATATCCTTCTGTATACAAGTAAACTAGCTGAAGACATGTATTGACCAGGAGTTAGTCTTTGTTAGCAAGGAAGGCATGAAAAGGTACAAGGACCCAAAGCACAAGATTTTCCAATATTAGAAGGCTAAAAGGACCTAAGCAAAAGCTGATCACAATTTCAAGTTACTTTTGTTTTACTTAAAAAGGACAGCATAGCTATCAAAAGTGTTGCTTTAGCAAAAAACACTGAAATTGCGAACTAGCCTTGGTTAACATCAACATGAGCCCCTATGCAACTATTTAATGCAGAAGGAATGTACTACATTGTGAATATACTTCTTTCTTGCTTGCTTTAGACAGGCTCACTACAAACAAGTAGAAGGGCCATACTTCCCCTTCAACACTCATTTTTCTGGGAACTAGCCTTGTGGAGTTTCTTGCTAACCAGCTTACATCCCGGCTGCGTTTTCCTTCAGTTTTGAGGAACACCGTAAATAGTTAAAATTTGTAATTTTAGGATGATCAAAAGCAAAACAAAGTTACCAAGAAGGACAATGATAAAAGCTTTTGCCGTGTATATGTGGCACTGCACCATTAAAATTTTGTTTTACTGGGTTGAGTTAAAATGTTTTGTGCATGAATGACCTAATCTTGTATGGAAAGCCTCATAGCACTTATTCTGCAAAAGAGATTGGAGAAATGCACTAAAGTGTGGCTAGCACAGGTCTTTCTCATGAGAACATTCTGCTGTGTTTCATAAACAAAGATAAAGTCTGGATGTTTTTCAAACAGCGTCTCGAGACTTGGACAGTTCAGGCCTGGCCAATTAGGCCTAGGGGGAGGTTTCTGACTGACCAATCTGGGCGACCTCTGAAAAATCTATATATATATATATGGAAATCAAAATAATAAACGCCTTTTCTTGCTACACTGAGAACTGGGGTCCTTTTCTCTGCTAGCGGCTCAACAGTGACACTAAAGTAAATTGATTCTTTTGCACTCAGATTAGTTAAAAGAAGATGAGGCAGTTGCTGAACAGTAAGCACTATCAGCATACATTTTGCTTGTGTCAGTATGACAAGGTATAAGCAGAACAAAGTATTTATTGCAAATATGAAACTTAAAAGTAATTTTAATTAGTACATCATTAGCTCTTTCAAAGAGATTAACTAGATCTTCCCTTCCTCTTTACAGAAAGGTTAAAGGCTTTATTTCACAATTTTAGATGATATTTAACTAAATATCCTGGTCATATGAAGATTGTCTAAGACAAAACACTCCCTCAAGAAGGACAATAAATAATTGTGTAAGAGCCTTAACTTTAATAGCTTGCAATATTCTACATGGCACTCAAGTTTTCTCCTGCTTCATTCCATAAAAAAAATTGAACCCTACTTAGTGGACATTTACTGTTTGCTACAACCCTGCACTTAAGGCACTGAGCCATGAACATGCCATAGGATTTATGTAGTATCATGTTAAGACTTTGTTCATCCTCAATTATAAAAGCTATGTAAAAGTGTACACTATTTAAAGGAAAAAGTGAATACATAATGCACATGAGTTCCTGTTACATAAACTAAATTATACTTCCTCAGGCTCCCATGAACTGGATTGAAATTATGAGGTGGATTACTTTATGTTACAATTATCCTGCAACAATGCATTATGAAAACAAGTGTTCTCTTGGGTTTTAATTTGAATGGAGAGTGATTTCTAACTAAGATGAAACCGCACATGGAATTGAATGGTCAACATGTGTTTAAACTGCATTTCTTCCTATACTAGTCTTGATTCTGCAGGACTGATATCATGCTTGTGGCAATTTTTAATGTTACTTTTGTTACGCACATGGACCCTTTATTTGCCATTTCCACAATCTTTTATTTTTAGGTATTTGTGCACAAACATCTAATATCATGGATGCCTTCAGCCAGCAATACATGCTCCTAGTGCACAAGCTCTCTAGAGACTTTTACCATCTGCAAAATTTCAGCTTGCACACTAATACGCTATTTTAGTTAGGTGTGTTGTGTTCTCCCATAAATTTGAGTTTTGGCTAATAGGGGTAAGTTGAACACGGAATTTGACATAGCTCGATCTCTTGGCAAACTCAGCTGTGTATCTCACAATAAAATAGTTAATTAGCTGGTAATCCATTCACACTAGGGATTGAATTTTCCTGGCGTGCTGTTCTCTTAGTAAAGTATTTAAGAAACTACATTATATACACTACTGTAAACCAGGCTGCTATTAATCCTGAACTGAGCAGAAGCTAAATCTTCAAAAGGCTTTACATTCTGACAAATGAACATAAAAGTTAGTTTGTGGGCTAACAACCAGTGAAAGTTACTTATTAAAAATTTAACACAAACCTGTTATATCAAGTACTGTAGGGGAAGACATATAGTATCTATGAACTGTTTCGAGCAGCTGAGCACCATGGCCTTCTCCTTGGAATGGTGGCAAGATCAGCATCTGGCTATAGACAAAGGAATGCATTTTCAGTTCAAATACAAGCATTTGCAAACATAATGCAAAGTCTTAAAAGCAAAATGGTATTTCATTTTAGATTAAGATACATGCAATCTTCAAGTTAAAATGTAATTTTTAACGGAATCTTAAAATTGTTAAATATTCAAAACTTGTTTGAGATTCCCTCCGCTTCAAGAAGGGAACAATGAAATAAATGAGTGCATAGACAGCTAATAATGGGGATTTTTTTAAACAAATCAACACTATTATAAACAAGTATTGGGAACTTCAGCAGTTCCCTCTTCTGAAATAAAAGGCAAGGCACGAGTTACACCGCCAATTACCTTACACGTGGCCGGGTTTTGTCTGGGTACACATAGTAATTATAGACTGTCATGTAGCCTACGGTCGCAAAGAGTGTAGCTCCATCCTTATTATACTTCTCAAATCTGCAGATAAAACAGAAAGCCAAGCAGGTCAATTACAGTCGCGCTCCCATGCAGTGTCCATTTTCTTTTCCATTCTCCAACTGAATTTTCAGTGTCAGCAAGCTACTCTGTGAGGGCCCAATGGGTACACCTGCTATGTTCTGAATGTACAATTCACTTAATTGGTGTGCAGCAACTTGGATAAATCAGACCTCTTTACAGCACTTCAGTGCACTTGCCTATTATAAAGATGAATAGGTGGCAAGTAAAAGAAAACACAGGCAAAGCTCATTTTACTGTTTAAGCCTACATTCAGGGCTCTAACGGACAACAGCGTTTAATTCAGCTCTATTCTCAAGCTTTCCCAAAGCATAATGGAGGAAAACTCAAGCCTCATAAACAATGGTTTTTCTTTCCTGGGAAAAATATCATTATACTGCTCCAATAATTGGCCAGCCACAATTAAAATGCAGGCTTTGTGGAGGTAATAAGGTCCACTGTTGCTTTAGAACTGTACTTACACTAGAAAGTAGTTCCATCTTTCATCATCTACATCAATAAAGCTAGCAGTTTCAATAAACCACATCAAGAACGTCTGAAGCCTTTCATGATATTCTCGAAAGCCTGGACACGTCATGTCAGCCTAGGGAAAAAGCCAGGAGAAGTCAGGTGAAACCTAACACAGATGCAAGAGGAAAAAAATATGCAAAACCTAATTAAATTCTCCAATTTAAAAAGCATGTTTACAATGATAAATAAATGGGTAAAATTATAGTATTTATATACTACAGTTGAATCACTACAGAATGTGCATCTCTGCAAAATAAAATTGAATTTGGTTGCTCAAAAGCAGAAGTTTAACTTAATTTTCATACCTTGTATATCTGATATGTTATATCTTCACCAGCTTCCTCATTATGGATAGAATATGTGTGTAGCAGCATTCCAAAGGGCTTGAAATTGACCTCCTTCTCCAGCAGAGACACAAAGTCATCTGTGTTTGTGCAAAAACCAGGCGGAATGATTTCTCTAATTTTACTTTCAACATCATCTGCCTGGAGATTACAAAAACGGGAAGGATCGGTAGAAGATTAGAAAAAGACAGCATTGATGTCACTACTGTGCTTAAGAAATGAACATATAAGAGATGCTATAACTACCAGTAATTAAAAAAAAAGAAAAAAGAAAAAGCAAGCATTCTTGTTGTTCATTAGTGATCTTCCAGCAAGTAAAGGAGCTGCACTGATGAGATCAGAAATGTCACAATCCAGCCATTGTAAGCATCAAAAGTTCTTGGTTACAACCTAAGTTCATGAACATTTTTATGGTTAGAAACTGCTGTATTTGTCCAAGTTTGACTAAGAGTGTTGATAGCTACTCTGTAAGTGCAGCATGATCACAAGCCAAGACCTTCCAGACAGCAATTCTCCAAGACTATGTATGCTACACAACCCTGTAGAACTCAGGTTCCCAAACAAGTAGCCTACAAGAGGTATCAGGTGATGCAGAAATAAGCAGAGAAAAAGGGACAAAGATCAAAAATGGTAACTCTCAAATAGGAAAGTGACAGCTAGCACACTCTTGTATTCCTACAGCTCCCTGCTTGAAATGTCTATAGAATCAGCTGCAAAACAGTACAAACTTAGACAACCACATCCTGCACTCTAATAAAAGGAAGTTTTGAAAACAAAGTTTGACATAAAATAGTATAACTTATGATTACTGTCAGCAAATCTGACCTGTAGTCCAACATACTGTGGAACACAAAATATTCTGACACCAAAATTTAATTCAGAGATTACTCTTTTCAGATAACCAAAGTTAGAGACTATCAGCTGAGCAGACTTCATAATCCTTTTCAGACCTCCAAAAGACCACTTGATTGAATACATTTACTACTTCTTTTTAACCATGAATATTTGATGAAGCTTCACAATAACGTATTACTGCTTCTCACCAGGCAATAAAACTTAATGAATTGGTCTCAACTTAACAAAACCATACTCCTCAATACAACCCCTAAAAGCCTGACATTACATTCAACAAAATGAGCTTACATTCAATTCAAACTTTCCTCTGGACAATGAATCCAGGTTTTTACTTAATGGAGTTTGCTGTGAGTTCAGCTGTAATGTTTGTATTGTATCTATTTCCACAAGGACGGACACAAGAACACTTTGTGTTAACTTACTAAGCAGCTCTTTCACACCGTTTACATGCATGATGGGTATTAGTTCAAAACCAAGACCCTTGCTACTTAGCATTCAAAACAGGGAAATTAAGATGCTTAGAACAAAATACACTACAAAAGGCTAATACAACATGCTACTAATTCCTGTCCTTTCAACCATGGGCCCTTAAGCAGAAGCAATGCACCTGCAAATGAATAGCACTTTATCATTCAGTTAAATTTTTAGTGTAGAGAAAGATAGACTTAGTTCAGCACAAACAAGTTTTATTCTTAATGGTTTGGTACTACCAACATTTATATTTATATTTGGAGAGAGAGCCATTAAGCAGTTAAAACGCAGCTCTACAATACCTGGTGTAAGAACTCAACTAAAATGTGTAGGCTTTACATTCATTTCATTCTCAAAACAAAGATAACTTGTTGGAGACTTTGCTATTCTTCATAAACCAATATTAGCTAAAACACACTTTTCTGTACACTTACTGATTGAAGGGCATTACACAAAACAAGCAACTTTTTCAGAATCAATGAATTACATTAAAAACATATTTATAAGGAACACATTTTAGAAATGCCTTTTTTTTAAACTGTGCAAATGCACTGCTTACACAGATCTTAAGTCTGCACTACTGACAGAGCTGTAGGAACCCTCAACTAAGAATCCGTATTGACTTGCATTTTATATAGCTGAATACGCATGTAAAAATAATGTAGAATTAAAACAGTATTTCCAAGCAACAGTTCAATAACTCAGACTATGTGGATGACATCTAAAAAGGGCAAATATAAAGTATGAAGTACTATATAAATAATGTTTAAGTACTTCCACTTCCTCTCCCATTGGTTTCTTCATTAGTGTGAGAAGGAAGCCAAACTGTGACCTGCTCAAAGCGGTAAGGTAACACAACCATCACTGGCTGCCACCACAGAAAAGCCTTGTTTTCAATACAACAGAAAGAATTAAAACACATCACAGGCTTAGCAAATAAAGCACTAGATAATACTTCTTGGTTCTATATGACTACAACATATTTTCACCTATTGCCTCCTAAAAATTCTCTACCCTTGAAATGCAGTCTGACAAGAAAATATAGTCCAATTACTTTTAAGGTTAACAGGCTCTCTCCTTCTTACAGAGCAAATGCCAGAATCCTCAGTTTGAGCAGTGGCACAAGTTTAAGCCACGCAATTTTCAGTTAGTAAGACGTGGAAAACTGGAACCTTGATATATCAACCACACAAAGAATTTATTTCATTAATAATTGTACTTTTTAATGGAAACATTCATTACTTAGTAGGTCCTTTTCAAACACTTCTCTCTGAGGTGCCCATAATCCAAGGAGCTACTAGAATGTAGCTAGAATGCCTTTCCTTATGTATTTCTTTGATAGTGGTGAAAGGTTAATTTCTTTTATCAGAGCAAGACACTTGTATTTTACCAACTGGAATGGATGCACACAATGATACACAAGTTTCTCTTCAGAAAAACAATCCTGTTGACTACTACAGCAATGTTTACCACAGGTTTAACAAATCCTGCAAAAACATGAATCAAGCCAGCCAAGAGTTGTTGAGCTTATGGTTCATGGAAGTGCAGCCTGTAATGGATTACCTTCACAATCACAATCACGAGGTGAGGTCATGACAGACAATTTGGTACAGGCTTCTAACTACACTTGATTTGTAGTAGGATTACTTAAGTGAGTAATGTCTCTTTGTACATTGCATTTGACTCTGGCTAATTTTAATATAGAAAATATTCTTGTACTAATAGGCAGCTATGACATTTGTATACCACGTAGATACTGTTTCAAAGTGACTGTATTTAAAGTAACTACAGAAGCACATTTGAAAGTTGAATTTCTCTAAGAATTGTATGCACGTATTTCAGTGGGGAGCAATGGAGTGATCAGCAGTATTACATTAAAAAACCAATAAATATTGAAACAATACTTTTTAATTAGCTTTTGTATAAAGCAAATGTATAGACTAGCTGCAAAACAAGATACAGACTTTAGTGAAATATTTTACCCCTACACCATCATAAAATGCAGATGAAAAGGAAGATACTGGAACAGCTGCAAGTCTCAAAGCAGCAAGCAATTCAGAGGTCATTGCTATTAATATTTACACTAGAAGAAAGCAGTTTCTCTTCAGTTATTTGAAAGAATCAACTCCATTCAAGGGATAAATTCTGTCTACTTTCACTAAATGAAGTGCCAACTTCTGTTCATAATGTGATCATACTTTGCTGAGCCTTCTGCAATAATATCATCTCCTTAATGGTGGACCTAAATCATGCTGAGATCCATAATATGACTGGAATTTTGGCTTTTGACATTTCAGGATTGTATCTCTTCCTTATGTTCAAAAAGATCTTGGAGGGAAACAAATAGTCATATTGGGATGAATATTTCTGTCAGTCCCCAGCAGGGATGGTAGCAGCTGCTTTGGCGATAATGAAACCAATCCAAATATTACAGTATAAAACCACCTGCTGTTGAATGGGCTTGTATGGATATTTGGATACAAAATCCTAAGCTGTGAATAACTTTGTGGAGAACTAATACCAACTTACTTGTAACCAGTTATGGTAAAGCCAGAAACCACTGTCCTTTCCTAAACACCATCTATTCACAGCACAAGATTAGCTGTCATGTATGGTGCATAGACTGTATCTTAGTAAAATTATCCTCAAGGAGGAGACATCAGCAAACAGTTAACTTAGAACAGTAAGCATTGATATGCATTCAAATCAACATCCTGCTGTAATGACAGCTTATGTTTTAATCTCTGCAAATGCATATCTTAAGGTGGTTAAATTGATAGCAAATATAAATGCAGAAAAAAGATTGATTACAGCCACATCTTTCTGTCTACATGTTTAGATACAGCAATATGAGCAGCCTATTTGACTGTACAGTGCCAATAACACCACGTGAAGCAGAGGGTAAGCAACCACGTTCTTCCCCTTCAGTCAAGGCATGTAAATGCTCTGGAAAGCATACAGAAGTGTTGCTCAGAAAGATCTTTTTTGTGTCCATCTCAATCCCTTAAGGAATTGGAGGAATAATTCAGTATAGGAAACAGCACTTGAAAAAAAGCAATCATTCTGAGCAATCAAAAAGCTGCAGTGTGCATGGGGCAAGACAGACCTTGCTTACACCTCCAGGAATGTAAATTTGGTTGGCATTTGTACAGAAAATAGACTGAGTAAAGAGGTGCTATGGTACAGATTCCTGTTCTATTTTCAAATTATACTGTTGAAAGGTTGGATCATTTGATTTTAATACATTTACTACATAGACAACAGCCTTTCCTTTTTTTCCTTATTTCCAAAAAAACCTTCTTAAAATTGAAGAACATGACCTTTCACTCCTAAGACATGTTGCTCTAGCCTCCAAAGTATTTCAGACATGTCCAGGCACTTAGCCTTTTCAACTGACTATATTCCAATACACCTGCAGAACACGGAAGGACAAATCTTTAAAATTAATTTAACAATGTCATTCCAATGTACTTCTCCTTTTACAATAGGCCTTTCCTTAAAAATATTTAAATAAATTGTAATGAATTTGAAATTAGCAACTGAAATACAACCTGAAATCATATTCTGAGAGTATACAGATGGACAACAAAAAAAACTCTTCTACAAGTATCCTATAAGCTTAGAAAATCTGCAGGCAGAAAGAAAACCAACCAAAAAAAAAAAAAACCCTGCAGGTAATTGTATTATCACATTCCTTTTAATTAATAAAGTATTCATGATACCCATCCAGATGTTTATAATCTCTTTTCTGCCTTACTTGTTCTCCACATTTAGAGAGACAGTCAAGTATCCCATCTCATGAAGTGCTTACAGAAGCCTCATTTTCCTTCTTACTGAATGCTCTCCATCATAAACCCCACCAATGCTAGTCCTCCTCCTCGTCACAGTTAACATGAAAATACAGACTTGCCAAGTTGAGGTTTATTTTGTGAAACTGGCTTTGATATCACCACCTTGCATCTGATTGTTCTGTTTGACACAATTTTGATTGCACTGTAGTCAGAGAATAGGAAAATTTATAGATGAAGGTCAGAGCTTTTTGTTAGCTTAGCAACAAAGGAAGTTTTGTTGGTTTACTTTTAATTTAAATCATGTTTAGGTGGGCAATTACTAAACCTAGAACTGCTGTGCATAGCAAAGTAAACCTTCTCAATGTTACATTACAGGCAGAAGCAGACCTACACTTACCTCCACACAATCAAACTTCTCATTTACTTTTGACGTGTATTCAATGCGGAAGAGCGTTGAAAGGTTTCCAGCAATATAATACAAGAGGATCTTCAGGCCCTTGTAGCCAAAAGCAACTTCACTGAGAAAGGAGAAAATAACCAGGAACTCTATACACAGCAAAACATTCACATCACAGTGGTTTCATTTCATGAGACATTCTCATAATCTTTCCTAGTAAAGTAAAAGTAAGCTTCCTAATAGGAAAAGAGAATCAAACTGGATGTATGCTGTCTAGACAGAGACGATGCCTTACACTGCTTCTACTATTTCGCTCCTCTAGTGGAAAAATTCTGAACTCAGTAAGGCAGTGCCTGTGCCCTTACTGTGACAGCTCAGGAGAGAAGACCTGAAACAGCTAACATTGTGCGCATGCTTTTTCAATAGCTTAAACTCATCAACAGTTATTTACATTAACTGATTGCTAATATTTATTAAAAATTGCTCTGCAGTGTAGTAACATATTTTGGAATAAACTATTTCAATTTATACTGTATGAAGCACAGATAAACAGGTGTAGTAATATGTGGACAGTTTTTAGTTGACAGTTTCTATTTTGTTATCCAATCTAACCAGAAATGAGTAAAGAAAAAAAGTATAGAACACCAGTCTTTTTTACACTTTGAAAATACAAGCTGCCTAAAGACAAACCCTATACTCTTATGAAGTATAGAGAATTTCTTTTCTGAAAAAAACCTGCAGAAAATAGTAATGCTCACACAGAAACAGGCCATTTTTTGGTTATTTTAAAGCATAGCTAAAACTTTTTTTACTGGGATTTTTCTTTTATGATAATACATTCATAACTTAAAATTTGAAATTTAAGTGACAGAACAAGAATTTGCTTGTTAGTTATACTAACAGATTGAACAGTTCTCTGATTACTAAAATTATAACTATTGTCAATGATAGCTGCAGCAGATGTGTAATAGTGTAACTAATTTATTACATTTAATATAGGTAGTTCATCCTAATTGGAGTACTTAGAATGCTTTTAAAAGGAAATTGAAGTTAAGAAACATAACAAGAAATCCACAGAAATGTGCAGCTGGGTTTTCTTTAGTGGTTTTTGTTGTTGAATTTTTTAAACTTTGGCTGGATCGTTGAATATCACTCTACTGAAAATAATAAACAACACTTCAGCAGTAATTAATTCAGCATACTCAGAAGAAATAATACTTTGCTACCTACACTTTAGGAAACACTGATACCAGCATTCTTCTGAAGACACTGGCTGCTCATGGCTTGGACAGGAGTTCTCTTCACTGTCTGGATGGCCATGCTCAAAGAGCAGGGGTGAATGGAGTTAAATCCAGCTGGCAGCTGTTTACCTCTGCTGTTCCCCCCAGGGCTCAGTGTTAATAGCTCCTTCATCAGTGATTTGAATGCTCACTAAGTCAGTTTGCAGACAACACTAGGCTGGACAGGAGTGTTGATCTGCTGGACTTGGGTCACAACAACAAGTGAGAGACTTGGGGAAGAGAGCTGGAAAGCAGCTCAGTGGAAAAGGCGCTGGGGATGCTGGTTGACAAGCGGCTGAACGTGAGTCAGCGTGTGTCCAGGTGGCCAAGAAGCCAAAGGCACCCTGGCCTGGATCAGCAAGTGTATCAGCAGCACAGGGCAGCTTTTCTTCCCCTGTACTCAGCATTAGCAGGATTTCTTTTTAATGATTTGAAAGTAAATTTCCCCTTCAGAACCTATTAATTTGAATCTGGAAATTTTAACTTACTCGTCTCCAAACACTTGATGGCTATATTCTGGATTAAATGTTGTGTTGTCATCCTCCAAATCCTCAGGAAAGCGAACTGAGAAAAAAAAAAAAAAGCACGACCAAGTTGCCACCTTCCCTCTGTCTATCCACAGATGCCCTGCTACTTGTTTGTGTGTGCTTCCCCAGTCAGACAACCTCAGTTAAGAAACTATGTACAGAATCAAAATCCTGTACAATTTAGATGCATGTCAGTTGATCCGAGAATATCAAATCATTAATCAGACTAGAATTATGACATTGACACAGACATATACATGTATATTTTTCATAGGAAGGTACTAAAATAGTTCAATATCACTTGTAATATTTAAAGTGGTATTACCTAGCTTCAGCTGAATTGCTTCATTTGTATTACACTTGTATTCAGCCAACTTCTTCTCCATAGCAGTAAGTCCTGAAAAAAAAGGGTTTTTAAAACTTAAGAGGTGTTAAATCTGCCCACCACTATTACTCAAAAATATATTAAAAAAGGGTCACAAACCGAGGAAAAACACACAACCACCTAACAAGAAAGACTGAAAAAAGCTATAATATGCCACACCATCTTAACACAGAGAATAAAGAGATCTTTATCACACACTTTTCTGAAACTAGAAACAAGAACTAAAAAACATACAAGTATCTCTTTTTAATTTTTAATAATTAAAGCCATTACTATCAAAATATTACATATTCTAAGTTACTACTAATTAAACATATATTTAAAGGTATAAGTAAGAAAATAAGAACTCAGTCTAACACGTTATTTAAGTAACATGTGTCAGAACATTCCCAATGCTTGCATTAAGTCATTATCATAAACAGGTGTTCCTGAACTACAGTGGCACGTACACCACTAGCAATTACTGAGCCAGTGCTGCTCTTCCACAGCGGATGTGGAATAAAAAAAGCATATAAACTGTATTTAGTCTGTTTCCCAAAACATAACCCAGGGCAGAAGACATGTTTCACTTAAGCTATGTTCCAAATGCTTTACAAACATAGTCCCCGTTCATTTCAAAAGTATCATAAGAAGGTTCTTCAATATCTTACGTCAGGCAGCAAACTTTACGTGAAAACATTCTGGGGTTGTTAATTCCCTGCCTACCCCCAGCAAACCCGTGGACGTGGCCATGCCAATACACTGTGGTTTGACGCTAGCAGCCCGCGGGGCCGCGAGCCCGAGGCACGCAGCAGCAGCAGCAGCAGCAGCAGCAGGGCCCTGGCAGCTGAGAACAGAGCAAGCCGCGCTGCCCACCTCACACCCCACAGCCCTCCGCCCGCCTCACCGCGCTCCGCCGTCACCCACACCCGCCAGCCCCGAGCCCCAGCGCCACTGTCCTGCCCCGCACCCCGGTCGCGGCGCTGCCCCCGGGCCCCGCTGCCTGTCCCGGGGAGGGGCGGACAGAGCCCGCTCCCCGCTCCCCGCTCCGCTCCGCTCCGCTCCCCGGGCCGGGCCGGGCCGCACTCACCCGCCATGGCCGAGCGCCCGCGCACAGCGAATCAGCCCGCGCGCCCGCCCGCCGGAACTGAGCGCGCGCAACGCGCTTCCGCTTCCGCCCGCCAAACCCGGCGGGGAGCCAATGGCTGCCCCGTGCGGCGCGCGCAGCCCGCGCGCATGCCCAGCGCTGCCTCGAGCCTCGCGCTCGCTCGCGTGGCCGGCCCCGCCCTGCACGCCCAGACCGCGGGCCGGCTGGCGCGCATGCGCAGTGCTACCCGCGCGCCTCCCGCGGCGGGCGTCTTCGCGCGCGCGGAGCGCGTGGCGGCGCGGTGCCATCGGCACAGCTCGAACGTTCCTCCTGAGGGGCGGCCTCTACCTCTGTTCGGTCCTCACGCACACGCCTCGTGGCTCTGCTGCATTTACGCTTCAGCCGAGCGAGCAACCAGGGCTTTGTCATTAGTGGGGAAAAAAAAGCTGGATGCTGAACCACTTGCTGCAGACACTGCGGGAAGGACCCATGGGGATTTCTGCCATTTTATTTCAAAAGGCTGGCTTTTGTTGCTCTATGTGCTGCTTTGGGCTGGCGTACAAGTCCTCTTCACAGTGGCTTGTGTGAGGGTGTTGGATTGGGTCTTTGAGGGTCCCTACCAACTCAGCTTGTTCTGTGATCCTGTGAGGTGTGCTGAACACAGGGTGGATAATACACAGATGCTTTTGTTATTGCTGAGCAGGGCTTACACAGAGCCAAGGCATTTTCTGCTTTTTGTACTGCGGTGCTGGTAAGGATGTTGGGGCTGCATGGGACGCTGGGAGGAGACACAGGGAGGGACAGGTGACCCTAAGTGACAAAAGGGTGTTCCACACCACATGGCATCATCCTCAGTATATAAAGTGGGGAGAAGAAGGAAGAAGGGAGAGGATGTTTGGAGTGATGGCATTTGTATTTCCAAGTAACTGCTACAGGTGATGAAGGCTTGTTTTGTTTGCTTGTGTATGTGGCTTTTGTTTTCCCTATTAAACTGTATCTCAACCCACGAGTTTTCTGCTTTTCACCGTTCCAATTCTCTCCCCGATCTTGCTGGTGAGGGAACAAGTGAGTGACTGTGTGGGGCTTGGCTGCTGGTTGGGGTTAGACCACGACACTGCAGCTGGCATATATATATATGGATTTGCTGAACAAGATGCTTTAGTGGTCAGATGCTTACCAAATAGGCAGATTTCTTGCAAAACTTTTATTGCTGTCTGCTGGGACATAGGCATATGCATAGTATGTGAATTCTTAAGTTATATGCAGAAAGTTTTTGTTGAAATGTAACAAAAAAAAAGTTGTTCTCCAGAGAAAAGTTGCTTTAAACTTAAGAGAGTCATTGTTTCGTGACCACCATTACAAACTACCAACTACTGTACTGTAGTTTAATATTTCACTCTGTCATTTGAGGAGTACCAGAATCTTACCTTTATATGTTTTCCAGTGGTATGTAATAAAAGCTGGCCCTTTGGTGGGCTCTTGAGATAGTGCAGCAATATTTCAAGGCAAAACATGCAGTATTATTTAAGTCAGGTTTTATAAGCACTTACTGTGATTGAACTGTTGCAACGAAGCAGGTCACATCCTTTCTTAAGGATGTGACCTGCATGTTTTTCTTTTCGAAGTACAAAGCATATGTGTGTTCTGCTGCTAAAGGACTGTAAGACCCTATGAGAAGTTACTGAATTCCAGGCAGCTTTTGGGCATCCGGTTCTATGTCTGAAATATGGAGCTACCACCAGTTTGTAGCCAGGCTGCAAGAACAGCAGTCTACGAACAGTTTTGGCACTTGGAACCAACAGGTACAGCTTTGCTGACCCTCAGGGGCACGGCTGCATCTGTTAGGCCAGCAATGAGATTCAGCAGCATTGAGAAAGGCTCAGTTTTGCACTGTGCTACAAGCAGCCCCCCGCACAAGCCCACCGTGGCTCTGTCGGTGCCCGGGCGAGGCAGACGCGTTGCCCTCAGGGCGCTGCCGGGCCGGGCGGGGCGGGGCAGGGCAGGGCAGGGCAGGGCGAGGCGCTCACCCCCGCGGCGCTGCGCTGAGGCAGCGGCTGCTGCGGCGGCGCGGCGGGCGGGCGGCTCCTCCTCCTACTCCTCAGCGGGCGCAGCATGGCGGTCAAGGTGACTCTCCCGCTCCTTTGCTGGCGGCAGGAGGAGCCGGGCGGATCCCGCGCGGGGCCGAGGGCAGGCGGGCGGCGGGGGGAGGCGGCTGCCGCCGCTGCGGGAGCCCCGCGGGGCCCGGGGGATGGCGGGGCGGGGGCGGTGATGGCGGGGCGGCCCCGAGGGAGCGGCGGCGCAGCCCGGGCTGCCCCCGCCCGCCCAAGTGCCCCGTGGGGCGCGGGCCGGGGTCCCGGGGTGCGGCGGCGGTCGTGCCGGGGGTCGGGGCGCCGCGCCCTTGGCGGGCAGCGCGGTGCTGACAGCTGTCAGCGGCGCGGAGCCCTGTGCGTCCCGCGGAGCGCGGCGCGGTCATGGCTGAGCTCGGGCCTGCCGGGCTGACGGGCGAGCCCGCCTTGCCGCCCTTGCCCGGCGCGGCGAAGCACTGATTTTAGCTGCGCTCTCACGGTAGCCCGGCTAGCGAAGCATTAATGTGCTTGTGTTTACAGGTGCATTCAACCAAAAGAGCGGATCCCGCCGAGCTACGAAATATTTTTTTGCAGGTAAAAAGATCTAATGTTTGAGTGACAGACTTCTGGTGTTTGCCATTCCAGCAGTCTGCCGTGGCATCAAAGGCGGGTCGTGCTGGTGGGACACTTAAAAGTTCACTTAGCAGACACAGGGTATTGAAAAGGCTGTCAGGCATTGAGGAGAAGCTGCTGCTGGCACACATTGTGATAACTAGTTCCATATTATAATATTAAGCACTTTTGTGAACTATTTTCTAGTTTTCTATAAAACAAGTAGTTATAACTAAGTACTGGGGTTTTTTTAATACACCTTTGCAGCATTTAAAAAAAAATTTTCTTCCATGGCTGTATGTTTTGTTCTTGGGATTTATGTGTTCTTACAAATGGTTGGACCACTGGCAATGCTTTTACAACTTAAAATTGACTTTTCAGGATTTATATATTTCATAATATTATTCCTTGCAGTGCCTTAGAATTAACATATATAACTAATAGTATGGAGGTTTCTCCACTCCCTTGTTTCAGTAAAGCATGATCAGAAAATCCAGATCAATCCTAAATCAGAAAGGAAAACCAGTCAATCCTGAAACGTTGATGATGAAGTTTGAATCAGGCATATGGAATAAGAAGAACAAGAACTAAGTTTTAGTTACATAGCTGGGCCACTTATATTTCAAAATCTCTAAAATACCTTTTTTCCCCTTATGTTGAGTGTTACACAGTATATTCCAGATGCTTTTCTCTATTAAAAAGAGTACAAAATTAGAGTTAATACTGTAAATGAGAAAATCTATTATTTAATTTTTTTACCTGTATTTTCTGTTCCACTGTACCATCTGATAATTTCCATTTATGATAAGTTGTCAGAGAGACCTTTCTGCCTGAGAGAGAGGAGTTATATCCCAACCATAATTTTGGTGGTTTTGCTTTTGCATATTGGATTACATTGAAACATTGCTGGAATGCAAAAGGTTAGAATGCTGGCATCAAACTATGGACGCTCACCGTCTAGTTTCTAGTAAAAAATATTCCAACACAGGTTCATTTTTGGTTGACATGACATTCAGCTTTCACAGATAAAGAATAGAGTAGAGTATGTTAGTAAAATCAGCAACATGAAAATAGTATTTTTAAAAAGAAATATTAATACAGTATAAAAACATGATTCTAGAACATATTTTTCCAACTTTTTGCAAGATAGTTATGTACATTTGAATGGAAAAATGTGAAATGAGGTGTCCAAATATTCAAATGTGAACTCTTTATGGTTCTTGACATCCGATCAGTAGAAGTTCTTGCTTCTGGAAATAAACAATTGAAGTCCTTGATAGTGGTCACACAGAGAACAGTGGAGAGGAAGACCACTGTACAACTGGATGTTGAAATTTTCTGAAGCAGACAGTCTGTTTTTAAAAAATGGCTTTTTGGTCTTCCTCATAACTCTGTCTTGTTATCTTCAAAGAAGCATGCAAATGAAGGTGTGGATTGTTTTGAGCTCTGAGGAATGAAAAAGCTCTCCTTTCTCCCTTTGAATATCTGAGATTTTGCAGTAAAGAAAAAAAGCATAGAAAAAGAGTTTGTATTTCTTCTGCATTCTATTTGATCAAAATTGAGTTTGAAATGGTGTTTTTGTTTGATGGTTAGAAATCAAACTTAGTTACAGGTTTTAACACAAAAGAGAATAATTCTTTTCAAGACTAAGTTGCAGAAAGTCTTGTTATGAAATATTGCAAGTGTTTAGGGGTCAGATATGTTGTGCTCTTTGCTGAGAGTGCTGGCCTGTTCTGTGAGCTTCAGCTAAAGGTCGTGCATTCCTTCCTAAATTTGGCTTCTCTTGGAAATGGTTAGAAGGCAAGATGTGAACTGTAGGCTTCGTCACCATTCACCTTAATCGTAGAGAGTGTACTTCAGTTTCCTTCTGTTCATGCATGTCTTCTAACATGATTGGTGCCCTCTGGCCATGCAGTTTATGTTGTATCTTAAAGGATGTTTGATATATACCTTTCTCTTTAGAATTTCTGAAGTGTGCTGTCTGCTTATTCTAACTATTTAAACTGTTAAAAATATAAAGTTTGATTTGCATTAAAAAGGTGTGCTATTTCTCTAAGTCTTGTAACTATGAAATGCAGGTATTGAAATTTCATGTCTGTGTATCATCAGATAAGTTACCTCTTAGGTTTTTGCTAACCACAGACTTCAGTAACAACCATAAAAGAACAAATTTCATAAAAAATTATCACTGAAGGATAAAAGAGTTGGGTGGAAAACCAGTTACCGGATTTCTTAGTGAACCTTCATTATTTTTCTTAGAAAAGTCACAGTCAGCCTTTGGAAAATACAGTTGAATTATTCCCTGCCTGCTGAGTTCAAGTGTAACCTGTTGGAGCAAGGTGGAGAAAAACAAAAAGAAATTTCCAAAGCATTGTTTCTGAAAGTGTGGTGATCCCTAGCACCATCTTGTAGAGTAGAGTAGGGGGGTTTGTATGTTTGTCTTATGTTAAAAAAAAAAGTCTCCTGGAAATTCATCAAGTGCCTTCCTGAGACAATCTATAAATGTATAGTAAGAATTTTGTCTTCTAAAGTAATAGAGTTCAAGACTGACAAAAATATAGATTTAATTGATGTGTTATGTTTTATATTCAAATTAAGTTATAATTTACAATTGCCTAATTTGGGCTAAAAAAATTCTGAAGTTATGTGGTGAAAACATAGGACTAATGTATTTACATGTGTAGCAACTTGGTTAGGCCTTAATTTACTGGCTCACTGCCAAACTCTTCCAAAATGCCATGACCTTCTCATACGGAGTTCAATGTGTCTGTCAGTTAATTATTTTTGTCTCAAATTTTTTTTAACAAAACTTCCCCCAAACAGTTTTTATTGTGAAAGTTATTATTATAAATTATTTTTTATTATAAACTCAGGTAAATTGGTGTCTGGAGGAAAAAAAGATGGTATTTAGATTTTGACTGTCTTTGATATGCACTCTGTTGTCATACAGTTGACCAGTTATTCTTGAAGATATGCTCCATGCTTTGCATGTGTGATGGTCCTTCATACATAACATTTTTTCTGGATTTCATGTCTTGCAGCAGCATTGTGCTTCATGAGGCTTTTTTCAGTCACTTGTGTGTACGGCTGAGAAGAGAACCTTTCAGAGTTGATTCAGAGAAGCCACAGTTTCGTTGTGCTTCATATTGGCTGCAGTGCTGAATTAAGGCATTCCTGTCCACTGCTTTGTGTTCCTGTTATAGTGGAAATACTCTATTTTAATTCTCCATAAATTCAGTACTCTGGTTTACAGTAAAGTCTTGCAAACAGTTGTCATCACAGCTATAGGGTGGATGAGGGAGAGGTGATGAGGTGATGTGAGAGGCTATGATACTGTGAAGCAAGCCATGTATGTGTAAATCTTTCCTTAAAAACAGTGGTTTCGGGATAAAAATTATTGTGAGCAATTATTTCTCACAAAAGGAGAAAAGAAATAATACATGTTTTACAAAATAATTATAGGTCCTATTATAGATCAGGAACAATTATTCAGAAGATATCTGCTACTGGAAATAGTAAGAAAATTTATGTGCTATGTTTGCAGTGTAGCTGCAAATGGAATGCTACAGCGTGGTTGTAATTTTTATAAATTTTTGCAATTTCCTGACAGTTTCTGAAATATGTAATTGTCTTTTAATTAGAAGATACTGGTCATTATGTGAACACATATATTGTACAGGGAAATCTGATTGTTGGTAGTATAAAACTAGTTCAATAACTTTGTTCATTTAATCCAGCCCTTTAATTTCAGAGCATTTACGTGCAGACAGTTGTGCAGCATTTTAACTTATATTCAGTAAAGATACTAATTTGGTAATCACTGATAATTAGCATGTAAATTGATTAATTTTTGTTTGTGTGGCTTTGATTTTTTATTTTTATTCTAGTATGCAAGTGTTGAGCAAGATGGTGAGCATTACATGACCCCAGAGGATTTTGTGCAGAAATACCTAGGGCTTCATACAGATCCGCATCACAATCCTAAAACAGTGCAGCTGTTGGCTGGAGTGGCAGATCAAACTAAAGATGGGTGAGAATTTTGCTTTCCACTTGAGACCTGTAGTGCATTGGTAAATGTATGAGTACATGAGTTTGATAGCTTCATATTCTAAAATATGTTATTGATTTTATTACAGTTGAGGTGTATTTAAATGAGAGGTATTTTTCACAAGTACAGTAGACTAAATTTGTGAAGACTGAGAAAAAATGATGGTGTTCAACGTGGATTTTTTAAAAATTAATTACTTATTTTGATGATATTTTATTAAATTCTATAAAAGCTGAGGAAGTTGAACTGCAGGTAAGTTTAGTGTAGTGTGGTTGCATTGGAGCAGTTCTTTTCTGTATGTCTGTGGCCATCACTAGGTGTAGAGTCTTCAGTACCTGTAAGTAAACATGAAAATATGGAAGAGCTTTCTTATTTCTGTAGTGTGCAATTCAAATCAAACCACTGGGGTCTTTTTTAAAGTGTTGACAATTAGGAAATAGAGACACTAGTGACTCTATGAAGGAAAAAGCCGTTTGCCTGATGAAGATCAGGTCACACCACATAAAGCTTTTCCAATTCTGCTTACAGGTGCTGCTACACACTTTTAGACAGTTCCCTGAAACTAATTTATGAATTGTCTGCTCTGCTGAGGTAGTGCCCTCTAAGTCATTTGTCTTCCAAGAAGCCTTTTCTTTTGCTGTATATAGGCTTCTAGTTTTGGCCTTGGATTGTAGTAGGAGGCATGAACATAGTTAAAGTGAGAAAGTTAAGATGGATCAGAGAAGAGGTCAAAAATGCAAAAGTGAGTGGCTATTTGTAGAGAAGAAAATGCTGTTAGAATAGTATAGATTTACAAATATAAAAATGTAGCTTATTTTAAATTGAAAGCTCCTTAAATTCCTTGGTTACTTAAATTTTGGTTTTGTTTTCCTGCATTCTGCTGTAGAACATTTTATTAGTTTGCTTAGTATCCCGAGCAGCTTGCACAGTATCTGTGCTATAGAAATGAAATTGTATATGCTGTATGCTTCTTACTCTAAATGACAAATATAGGATCTCCTATTTGATGTAATGCTATATGATTTTTCTTTTCATAAGGCTGCAGCACTTTGGTAATATATTTGAATATACATATATTTGATAAATCTAAGTAACCCGTCTCTCTTTCCAATACATGGCTGCAGTTTGTTGCTTTATTATGGATTGTAAAGGTAACTTTGTATGTATCTGTTCAAGTAATAGTTTAATTGAAGAAGTAAACCAGCATGCTTAGCATCTTGTTTCTCTGAAAGCTGTTGGTTATCTTTTATGGTGTGTATTTCTTCAGAAAATGTCTTATAAAAGGGTCTTTCTTACAGTAGGAAATCAGTTTGTTTTACTGGTACAACAGAACTTTCAGGCATCACTTTTTGTTACTTTCTCTGTGAATACAAGATTTTTGTTAGTTTTGTTTTATTGGTTTTTTTTTTTTTAAATCTGGGTAGTATGTGAAGTGAGATAATCAAGTGTGGGTAAGTGTGCTTTATCACCTTCTATATGGGAAAAGTGGGATTTTTATTTTGCACTACCATATAGTTTGAGGTATAAAATGTTTATCTGTTTGAATAGTTGTCTGAAACTTTTTTTCTACATGTTTTAATCTATATTTAGTCTATATTTTATGTGAAGAATTTGTTATAGCCCTGTTATCATCAGTTTATTTTTACATTCGTATTCTTTCATTTGTAGTGAGCTGTAATATATCAAAATCTAGACTCTAACAGTGTGAATAATTATTTTAATCTTAACTGAATTCCAGAATGTGTTTTGTCTTTCCAAGGACTTAAAATTACTTTATGAAGTCTGAGGAAGTATCAGTAGTCCTATTCCATACTTGTAAATTGACAGCCCAGTGTGGTGCTGCAAGTCATGGAGAAGCTTTGGGTTCTGTTACAAAATTTCATTCCTCTATCTGTATCTGGTATCATATTCTCTTAGCCTTGCTTGCCCTTGAAATATATAGCCAAAAGTTGGTGGTTGCTTCCATTGTTAATATATTTTTATTTCTTTTAGGTTTTAAGTTTGGCACTTTACAGAAACAGCACATTTTGGAACTGGCTCTCTGTAGGCATGTGTTTAATAAAAATGGGTTTTTACTTTATTCTAATGGTAACTTGATCCTTACTTAACTGTTCCAGAGTACTATTGCCTTCTCCCATTACTGCTGTACAAGAGTGGCTTGCTTTAGTGGAGCTCAGTAAGGTAGTTCTTATAAGAGATGACTGTTCACTTCCCAAATGTTTATTCCTTGTTGTTACAAGTGCATGTTCTGAGAAATTTACATGATGATCTCTAAATTAGAATTTGGTTTAAACTTGTCTGTTGTCTGTTATCTATTTAATACAACAGAATTTCACTGATGCTGAAAGCATTAGCATTCCCATGTCTTCAGACTGCAGGCACTGGTTTTGAAATTAGGATAAATATCCTGTCTGAAGAATATACTTACATATATATATATATATATGTATGCACACACATATGTGTGTCAAAACCAGCTAAAATATTTTCTTGTCCCTTGAAACCTTCAAAAATTGACAGTAGCAATTAAAAATTAATTTTATCTGCTTGTTTTTGGGTACCCTTTTTATCAGCATTTCATTCTTAAATCTGAAAATCTGTTCTTAAGTGAAGTCCCCAAGAAAGAGTTGGGATTTCACATAATGGAGAGTCACAGCATAGCTATACATAATGTTTATAAAGCTATGTTGTGTGGGGAAAAATGAGAAAATACTTGTGGTGGGAAAAAAGACAGAAAAGAATTGCAAACACATGGCTTACTTTGTGTGCTTTTGAAGGGTAACAGTACAGAAGAAATCAGAGGGAAAGAATTTTTTTTAAATGTTACAGATAAGACGAGAGGTGAGTGATTTGATATTGTTATGGACTCTGTAATGCAGTGGGTTCAGTGGATGGTACTTGAGTAGTGATTGGGTGGGAAGCTCCATCATTCTGTTAAATCTAGCTCCTGTTATCTCCACCCTAATGGCTAGTGGAGGATCACAGGCTATCCCTGCTCTCAGGCATTGCAAGTTGAATATGTGGAAAGGAAATTGAATGTGTCTATCACCTTTTGCTGTAGGCACTGTTATAGTGAGACCTCTGAAGATGTCTTCTTTCAGGTTCAGGCTTCTATGGATGCATTCTACAGGGATCATCACTTGGTTTTGTCTGTTATAAAGCTTCCTGGTTAAGAATTAATTCATGTGTCAGCTTTGTGCTTGTATATGAGTGATAGTATTTACAATTATTTTAAAGGAACATTTGTTTTTTTGATACTAACCCTTTATTTATCAAGATCATCCTTCAGATGAAATGGATTTTGCATGTGAAGAACCATTCTCATATTTCTGATTTTTGTGGCTAAAATGTGACAATATGGTAATTTTTTAGTTGCCATATCTTAATTATTTTCAAAGTTACTAGTTTTTTTCTGTATTTCTTGTGCAGTGCATATATATAAGAATGTTAACATATTTAACCTTTTTAAAGTATTTCAATTCAGCTTCATGTGTACTTAGACAGAGAAAGACTAGATAAAGTAATGAATAATGTGAATACTGTGATTTTTCTTCTCTTTTTTTTTTTTCCTGTGGGGAACAGAATTTATATGTGGCTCTTTAGCAGTAAGCAGTAATGTTTGAAGTAATCACTATGAGCTAGTGATCTCGTATGATGAGTACTAAGTTCAGATCAATTACGTACATTTTCTAGGAAAATTGTTAGGCAGCAGTGATATCCCCTATTTCAACAATATTTACTGATACATAGTAAATTTTTTTAATATAAAAATCTGTTTGAAATTCCTACTCCTATTGTTTATTTAATGTTAAAATATATATCCCATCATTTTCTTGTGCCAACGTTATCTACTCTTAGCTTCAGGCTTGTCTTTCTGCAACTGTTCATACATACAGCATTAGGATCCCTTCTAAATATTTTTTTTCTGTTAGTCAGAATTAGCAAAGTTCCTCTAGAAAAGTTACTTATTATTATCCTTTTAGGTTATCTGTGCATACATTGAAGTCTGAGTTTATATGAGGTGACCACAGGGACTTGGATTTACTAGTGCATACTGAGTTGTGCATAGTGACTGTGTTGCATACACAGCTCAGAATCTTGTGATCTGCTGTTACACTCAAATCCTTCCCTGCCTTGTCATGTCTGTCCTTGTGTCCAGATGTTTTTATGTTCTTTCTTTATTGGCCCTGAGTACATGACTTGACCGTTCATGTTATATTTAAAGTGTAGTATTCTTTCCATATGCATAGTAAGGTGTAACTTTTTCTGAACCTGTTTGGTTTTTATGAATGTTATGTATTGTTTTAAGAAAATGGATGTTTTATAGTGTATTCCTGTACTTGATTACAGTATCTTTTTTACTAGAAATACATATGTAGTAATTCAATGACAGACCTGTAAATTTCATAGTGATAGAACTTCTGTGGTGTTTTTATGTCGTAATTTTAAAGTGCTGTCTGATTACATTTATAATTACAAAGTAATAACTTGTAGGTGTTCAGTGAGAATGGATTATATTTGGGTGTTGATGGATAGGAAGAATTCAGTCGCTTCATAGAGGAGGAAACTGAGTTGCATGAACATTAAGTAACTACTTAAATGTAATATACTTTCCAGTCACTAGAGTGTTAATTATTTTAACGCTAGAATTTTATGTAATATTTGGATCACACTGTTTTCTAGAGTATCAAATGCAAATTATCATTGGTATTACAAATAATTTTAAAAAATCTTTATAACTTCTCTGTTCTCCTTTCTAGGTTGATTTCGTTCCAAGAATTTGTGGCATTTGAATCTGTTTTGTGTACTCCAGATGCAATATTCATTGTTGCTTTTCAGTTATTTGACAGGAATGGCACTGGAGAAGTAACATTTGGTAAGAATACATAAAGAAAAACAGTTTAAGAAAGTGATTATAATAGTATCCATCATAATAACGGTTTATGACCACAGGTGCATAGAAGTGCATTTGTGCAGTACTGTATTGTTTTCCCAAGACTCTGCATGAGTAGAACTTTTTTTTTCTCTCTCAAGTGATACAAGCTTAAGAAGTACACAGCGGCAAAATATGTTTTGCTCTGTCTTCTTGAATCAAGGTTTTTCATTTTCCTGAAGTAGTAAATACAGTAATGTTCAGTGTCATCCTGAGTAAAATTCCATGTAATGAACTTCAAACTCCTTCAGCAATGAGGGAGTTTTAAAATATGTTCTGGATCTCTACATATCTTTGAAGAATTGTTATTAGATACAGTAAGAGCTTGATACAGAAATTAAAGAGGTCTAGTAATTTGATTTCCTGTGGTGGTATTCCTTTCCACGAGGAACAAATCTTACTTTAATGTTAGGAGTGTATCTTAAAACCAGATCATAAATTTGTGAAATTATGAAGAAAATACGGCCTTTGGTTTTGTTACCTAATCAATTAAGTTAGTAATCAGACCAAATTCTTTAGCCTAACTATACTGCTTTATGATATTGCTAAATAATTGTTACTAACATTGCAGATTAAGGAGGACTAGGCTTTATTTTTAAAACCTCTTGTTCAAGAAAATTAGATAAATCAATGGTAAGAATTTTAACAAAATGGAATGATAATTAAATGTTATTTCTATCCAAAAGAATAAAGCACTCAATAAAGAAAATACAAACTATGCTTGGATTTGTAACCACTTGCTGTTTGTACTATTTCATTCTTATGAAAATTGTTGTAACTTGTTGGGAAAAAAAAAAGCAAAGGTCTTTTTATGGAAACAAACTGTTTGACTTACGATGCCTGTTAAATTATATTGTTAACTGGAGAATCAGATACTAAGCAATTTGGATACACAACATCTTGAAAAGAAAATCTTTAGAATTTAAATAAAGTGAAGTCAGTAAATGCAGTCATTAGGAATTGGACAAACTGCTACAATCAAGTGTGACTGTGTTAACGATGGTGTATTTAATAATCTTACAAAATGGGGGTTTGAACTTGGTAGCTCTCATGAACACACTTGAAATAGCTGGTTCCATAATTGAGCAAAAAGCCATTTCAGATGATATACAGATTCCTCAATTAGACTGAGGATTGTTATTTTTATGAGCATATAATTAAAGTCTAAAAGAAAACACACGAGAAATTATACAACAGAAAATTGGTGGGTTTTTTCTGTATCTTTCTTGCTGATTTTTTTATGAGGCTGATGAATCTTGAATAGGAAATCCTTGAGGGAATTTGAAATACACTATTGGCTTCATGTTTTTTTTGCAAAATCAATTATATTGCAACTGCTACTATATTTAACATGTTATTAACACAACATGGTACCTGTCTTTTGTGCAACAGTTCCCACATTCACTGCTGCTTTTTGTCTTTGTTTGTTTGCTTGTTTGTAACATAGGCTACTTAATTTTCCTTCATACGCATATCATACAAATTCATACATCTGTGAAAAATGTGAATGATAATATGTGACATCTTCAGAATTTGGTAACCCTGCAGTCAGTTTTCAAGTCAGTCTTATGCCCGTTGGAGGCTGTTTTATAACTGAAACCTGCAGTCTTTCATACTACATAAACAGAAAGGCACAGAGTTTAGTTACATGTAAAAACAGGACAATACAGAAAAATAAGTTTTAAAGTTAAAAGTTTTAGTAAATTATTAGAAATATACTGAAATGGAGTAAGTTTAGCCAATTGGTGTGAGAATCACTGTGAGACAAGTCAGGTCTTTTCTAGACTCTGTAATGTATCCAGTCTGCAGGTAAGCCATGTTGGTTATGAGAGCAAATATGAGTCAAGATTTTCCAGTTTAGATGAAATGCTCTGTGGATGTGGTTGCACTGATGCCAAAGCTAACTCAAACTAGTAGGTCTTGCCAGAAGCAACATGGATTTTCTGAGGTTTTTCTACACTGTGCATCCAAAGCAAGGGACAGAATCAACTCAGGGCTGTTAGACCAGTAACTTGAACCAACACTGGCCTTGCATAAGATAATGCGTTCTCAAAAAATATTCTCATCTACTCAAATTTTCACTTATCTGGAGGAAGTTAAGTATGCTTGTTGAATTTTAGAACTGTCTCTGTATCTGAAAGCAAGTTGCTCTTGGGTTCACATCTGTTTAGGATTTATTTACTGACATGATTTTGAACCATTCTCAAGCAATTAATTTTACGGTCCTCTTAAGCCTCAGTCTAGTACTTGTCTTTTAAAATATTTAGCTTCCTACTCTCCCGTGATGAAACTATTAATTAAATTGTATCACAGAACTGTCTTAGAAGAAGACTTTAGAAACTATTTTGTAGAAATACTTTTTAACTGTGCTGTGCTGAGATAATGTCTTTGTCTGCAATATCATATGTTGGAATTGTTGAAACATGAAGTCTTCTGCCACTTTATTGTCATCTACTACTTCCTTACTGGTTTGGGACACTTTTCCAGGGGTTTTGGGCATCCAGAAATCCTGCATGAATGACTGCCATAAGTGTGTAGTTGGTATTCTGCAACATTTGTGAAGTAGGTCCGTTGCAAGAACATGAAACTGGACCTGCTTTGTTTGAGCAAACAGCACAGCGTGCTCAATACTCTCTGCTTGTTTCAGCTGCACTGGACTTGCTGTCAGCTTGGTGAATAAAAAGCAGTGAAATGACTCTTTTAATAACCCATTGATTACAAGTGCTAGTGTAGTTTAAATGACTTTTTAATCATGGAGAAATAGAGAAAAAGCATGTATTCCTATTCAAGTGCTTCTACATCTTCATAAATGCTTCTTAGGTGAATATTTTAGGTGAAATATGTTGTTGCTGAGCCCTTGCAATACTACATTGTCCATAAAATATTTAATGCTAACAGCTAAAGCTGATGAAGACAAATTATTTTTTTTCAGGTTGTTGTCTGTAGCCTGAGAAGAATGACTTTGGTCTTTTAATCATGGGATGTAACTGACTATGCAACTTAACAGTAGTGAAATATTTAAAAACTCCATAAAATTAATACTATTATATTAAGGAATATTATTTTTATTCTGTGGAGGTCTTTTGTCCTGAATTCAGGTTAAAGCAAACCTGAATAATAAATCTGCTCAAGCTATTTGGTTTTTTTTGGATGTTGAGGCAGATAATCCTTACTTGTGTTTAAAAGGTGAAGTTTGTGATTATCTGTGAAACTTCTCTGAAAAATAGGTTGTCTAACTGGAAATAAAAGGATTCTTTGTAATCTCTCTCTGGCACACGGTACAGTGATCTGTACTTCATCACTTTTAATTGGACTATACAATTACAAAGTGTTTTCCAGCTGTTCTTGTAGAGTCACCACAAAGAAAGCCATTCTCTGATAAACTGGAGAGTTTTTAGAGATGCTTTTTCAGTTAAATACACATGCTGGTATGGATAAAAACATAGAGCAAAAATATGTTCATGATTCTTCTGTATTCAGAATTATTTGGAGGTAATTGGTAAATATTTTTGGAACTGAACTTAAGGCATTTAGAAACATCCTGCACTCAAAATGTAATTACAGATACTTTGCAGGGTATAACAGCATCTTCAAAGTCATTTGGGGGGAAAAAGGCGACCAGATGCCTCATAATGCTGCTATGTGAAAATTGTACAGTATTGGTGAACTGAAATACTGAATATCAATGTAATAGTTTCAGAATTTGAGTCTGCAGGGTTACTGAAGTTTTGGCCAAATTGTTTTCTTAGGCAAGTTTTAATCAGAGAGAGAAATTTCAGGTTTGCCTTAATCAGGACACAGAGTTTGAGAACACTGGAAGATGATGAGCAAGATCAAGATAAAGGAGTTAAATACGCGTTAGTGTTTTCTTTATGAGTATTATTTTTCAGGAAACAGGAGTCACTTCTGCTAATCACTCATTCACCATTTTTAAAAGGCATCTGGATTGAAAACATTAGGATTTGGATTTAATCTTAAGAGTTCTGCTTTCTAAAATATTATTGGCAACCATAAAAACTGGAAACCTTTTAAAATGTAAACAGAAGAAAACACATAATTACCTAGCTACAGACCTGAGGATATGAGGAAAAAATTTGTGTGTTCATCAGGTATGCTGTAAACCAGAACTACTATTTTTTTGGCCTCCTGGTAGCCATCTGTTAGTTGCCTATTTTCAAAGTGTCTTTTGCTTAACACATACAGATAACATAGGAAACATCACTGTTAGGACTTTTTGTTTCATTTTTTTGTTGTGTTTTTTGTTTGTTTTGTATTTTTTTTCAGGCTTAAACTACAGTTTTAAATACTTGTGAGCAATGTAGAATGGGAACCCCTCCTCTTAATAATAGTAATAATTCTTCTTCAAAACCACAGTTCAGCAAGAGGGAACAGAAAGGGAGAACTTCATGTTCAAATTATATGTATTGACAATTTTTTATTATGGCTGTCAGTCATCTTTCAATAGTCCTTTCAATAATCCTTTTAAAATAAGAGTAAAAATAAAATAACTATTTCTAGTTTAGCTTTCTCACATTGAAGTAAATAGTGTATTACGTTTGGGTTACTTCTAATGTACTTCTGTGGCATCAGGTGTTACAAAGAAGTCTTTCTGCCTTTAACTGTAGTTCCTTATTTCATGCATCAAGGTGGAAATATGCTGTTATCAGGAAGTGAAAAATAGCAACATACAAATGTTAAAATGCATTATGTACATTAGGCATGAAATATGCACAAATTGGACAGTAGATTACTGAGTAGAGAGATTAAAAAAAACCCAAGCAACTCTGTTAAACAACAAAGCTTTACCATACTTACTCTGCTGCTTAAAACTTACCACCTTTATATTTTTGTGTCCCTAACTAGTGTGATTGCTTTTTCATCACTGGCACAAGGGAATGGCAAGCTCTGTTAACAGGTTGATGGCGCTAGAATTGTATGAGCTTTCCACTCTGCTTCTTAGGGAGCTGATAAGTCAAAATAAATAATAGGTACTACCTCAAGGGTTACTTGGAGTATTGAGCTCATCCCACAGTGGACCACCAACAGGACATCATAGTGTTTATAATTTAAAGTATTCTTCCTCCTTACATGAAATTGATTATTGCCTAGAATCTTTGATTTTTTGTATCATTTTTCTGAGCCTGATAGGTAACAGTGTTTGATGGAAGTTGAGCCAGTCATGTGTGTGCTGCCTGCAGATAGCTGCTCCAGGCATCTATAATTTGTTTAAAATGATTGGGTGGGGAAATTCTGAAGCAATCTTGAGAGAATGTGTGTCGCCTCGGAGGTAATGTACTGGTACACTAGAGTAGTAGGTTTATTGCTCCTGGGGCTGATGGTAAGTTGAGCATGTCATCAGGCTGCTGACTTGTATGGCTATCTGAGAAGAAAATGCATTACTGTAAGCCTGGAAAGAAAGTTATCAGCTCAGTAGGAAAGAATTCCACTGCAGAAAGGTGAGCAAAGAGTAGAAGACATTAGTAAATGAGCAACATGTATTGACAGGGACAATGAATGCATTCTGTAAAATGTCATACTAGAATGAAAGGCTTGAAAAATAATTTACTGTTTGCCCCCTGCAGAATAGCTCTGTTGGAAATTTGAAACACTTGTAGTTTATCTTAATTTAGAAGCATTACTAGGTTTTGACTGAGGAGATAAAAAGAGCCAAGCCAGCATCTGTACCTTAATGTTGCTTGTTTTCTTTGCTGTCAGTGCTTTGGTTCTACCGTGAAAAAAAAATAGAAAATTAAACATTTGATCATAATTCAGAGTGGTGAAAGTGTAGGTGCTGATCACATTGTGTGTAACTTCTGAAATGTGATTGGCTGTTTGCTGCTTCTCGTTACACAAGTTGTTTGCGGTGGTGATGGCTATTTCCGTTAATATAATAGAAGAACCAATGAAATTGGATTATAAAGATATTGTTGATATATTATGAAGAAAGCATCCCTGCTCTTGGGTAGATGTAGTAAGTTTTAGCATCTATTAACAGGTGTTTGAGAGTCCCAGGGGGCTTTGGAAGATTGTGTTTAGTGTTTCCATGGGTTTAACTGGGTCAGTTACTTTACTGTGAGGGTAGTGAGGCACTGGAAGAGGTTGCCCAGGGAAGCTGTGGATGCCTCGTTCCTGGAAGTGCTCAAAGTCAGGTTGGAAGGAGCTCTGAGCAACCTGGTCTAGTGGAAGGTGTCCCTGCCCATGTCAGGGGGATTTGAACTAGATGATGCATAGATTCCTTCCAACCCAAACCATTCTGTGCTTCAGTGATTTTTCAGAAGAGCGCAGTTTTGCCTTTGTGCCCCAAGCGTTTCATGAACAAAGGTAACGTGGAATTAAATAAGGATTATATATGAGAGCATATCTTCAAACCCAGACTGTTGTAATACATGCAGAATACATTATTGTGTGTGAGAGATTGCCTGGGAAAGAGAAATGGACAAGGCACCTCAGTTTTCAGAGAAGCAACAGGCTAGTTTGGATACCATTTATTAAAGCTAGTTAGCCATTTCTGGAATTTGTCAAGTACCAATACACTGAACTATTGAATGTAAATTTACTAATTGATTTAGCTATTATTTTTGTGTGCTGAAGAATCTTGATTGGTGATATGTTGATGAGTAGTTGTAAATGTTTTTATGAAGAAAAACATTAAGTGTAGGAAATAGATTCTTGTTTTTTAAGTAGCATACAGTTAAATGCTTGAGAGTTAGGAAAACACCAGGGGCTTAAGTCTCACTAAAAACAAGTGAAAAATCTGTCTTGAGGAACATGGATGGATAAGAAAATAAAATTTTTAAAGAAAAATGTTTTTTTACCTTTCTCTAAGGTTAAGAAAAGCAATTATTGGAAGCAAATGAAAATATGATTTAAATTTTCTGGCCGCTTCAGCAACGTTCTTTTCTAAGTTTTGATTAGGGGAGTTCAGTGTGTATTAAAAGTCAGTTTTATGTACACGTAAGGAGTAGCCAGTTGGCACCCTGTTTGTACTTTAGCAGCCAAGTCAACAGAATGCAGTAAAGCAGGCCTGTCTTCTGCTCTGTTCACACTTTGCCATTTTGCAGGCTCCACGGTGAGCTGCACTGACCTGTTTGTGTTTGTAGTACATGGTGACTCTAGGTAGCTTGGCCAGAAGCTGCAGTGAGTTAGTGGTAAGTGGTGAATTTAAATGTACATATTTTGATTCCTTGGTCTCCAACAATGATGAATAAATATACTGCAGACAGAACTTTCAAAGGAAGTATGGCAAAATAAAATAGTTTAGCACTATGTATTTGGTGCTTTCTCTTTTTTTTTTCTTAACCCTCACCTTGCATATTGATACTGATGAGTAAGTATGAATAGACAGTTACAAACCAAATAGTTTTTTAGGTTTCTTGTTAACCCTAACAAGTCCTTCAGACTACCTGGCAGTGGCAACTGGTTTAAATTGTAGATTTTTGACTATACTCTTGTGTTTGACCATTATGTAAGGGTTAAATCACTAGCCATAATCTGCCCTTGGAATATATAATCTCAGTCTAACTGTGAAGGAGGTGATTTAGCCAAGGAATCCTACCTTGTATACCCCTGTTCTGAGATACATATTCTGGACATTTCCCTTCCTTTCCTCACTGAAAGGATAAAACCATATAGTGGTTTGCCTAGATTTGATCTAGAACTAGTAGAAAGACTGTGGAATTGGAACAATGAGTGAATCAAGTAGGCCTTTATTACAGAGAAAGCAATATATTTACTTCAACTAAGTAGGTCTTGATAAAGTTATCAAATGATAATTAAGGTGCTTCTCATTGCATTTTGTCTTTTAGCAAAATTGTTCAAATGCATAAAAGAAGAGGTGTGTTATCAGCTGAAATATTTTGTATTTTGTTTTAAATTTAAGCTGAATGCCACATTTTATTTTGGTCGTTAGCAGATTCTAGGCTGATAAACCATTTCAGGGACTGTGAGGGAAATTTTGATAATTGTTCATGTGGTGTGGGTAGATGTCCTGTTATACAGTTCATGTGTTTGCTAATCTGCACAAAAAGCAGGCTTGTTTTGTAGCATGGCAGTGCTGTATATGAATAATGCATGCTGTTTTTTAGATGAGGTTTTTGACTGAATTCAGATAATATGTTTAGCATTGAGATTGCAGTTGTACAGTATACATGTGGAGAATTCCATAATCTGAAATGGCAGGTTTTTTTCTTCATTTAAA
Source organism: Lichenostomus cassidix (assembly GCF_008360975.1). Taxonomy (NCBI): domain Eukaryota; kingdom Metazoa; phylum Chordata; class Aves; order Passeriformes; family Meliphagidae; genus Lichenostomus; species Lichenostomus cassidix. The sequence goes on from NC_139488.1 coordinate 17,858,879, forward strand.
AGAGGACATCTCTATCTTCACTTAATCTTAAAACATTTTAATAACTGAGACTACCAATTATGTTTTATAGGATTTGATTTTTGTGCTAAGGCCTTATCAAAAGCATCTAGTAACGTGCTTTCTGCTGAGTTAATGATATGTTTTAGATGTCATTTCTTATACCTATCTTCAATAGCCATATTCAGACAGTGTGATTGTAATAATCAAGTTTCAATCAAACCATACTTAGTATGACAAATATTGCCTGAGATTGTAGTGCAGGTATTCGTGCTCATGATAAAGGGCTTAATTTGACTGCTGGCAGAGACAGAGAACCACTATTGATTTTTATATCAGAATGCAAAATAGCTTTTATTTGTCATGTATGAGGGAAATTGCTTCTTAATTAAAACTAAATAAAACATTCACTCTAAGATTTTATGCAATAATACAAAAAGTATCGTGTTGTGTCTCAAATGTGTTCTTTTACAGGTCTGTAACGGTTCAGTTAGCAATTATTCTTAACAAGCTGAAACGCTTCTTAAACAGCTGCTGAAATCATAATTTGTTTTTATCCTAAACGGAATGTTTGTAGATTTACTGTACCCCAAGGCTCACTTGTTGTTTTTCCCTCCCCAAAGCAAATGTCAAAGAAATATTTGAACAAACTCTCATTCATCATCAAATCCCGTTCAACTGGGACTGTGAGTTTATTCGACTGCATTTTGGACATAACAGGAAGAAGCATCTTAACTATTCAGAGTTCACTCAGTTTCTTCAGGTCAGTTATTAACCTTGTTCCAAAGTTGGAACTGAAGTCCATTTATCCTTTAATAAAACACTAATACCATTATGAATTTTGAGCTTATTCTGGTAGTGATAATGGTTATCTGATACTAACCCTGACAGTTAATGATGAACTTTTATTTCTCCATACCAGTTTTGTAAGTAGTGTGTACTCTTTGTACTTTAACTTGAATTCCATCCTTTAAAGGAATGGGACAAAACATACTGTTTGTGAAGTTAACCACTTTACTGATTGTTGTTAAACTGGGTCGAGGGTCTGCTTTTTCCGTTACAGGAATTTAACAGCAAAACTAAACTGTACCAGAGAAAAATAGTGTCCTTAATATAGCCAGTTGTTACTGACGATAAAACCTCCCATATAGAGGTTTTAGCTTCTGTAACATCTCTTTTCGTTTTATAAACATTGTCCTAATGCTTATCACTTTTTTTCTTCCACTGGCATGCTTGCTACCACACATACACTGGGAGTTCAGTCTTAAATGCAGCCAGCTTGCAAGAAGTAAATCTGATTTCCTGAGATGTTGCTGAACTACCCTCTACCTTTAAAGACCCATCTAAAGGATGGGTCTTTAAAGAATTTCACTTATTCAGCTGCACTTTGTGCTAAGCCAAAAAGTTACAGTTAAAACGTATTATGAATGGAACATCATACTAGAAGGAAGGAAAGGAAAATGTCTATAAAGGGTGGAGAAAGAGCAAAGTAGGAGAGATACACATTGTAATTCATGGCAGTTCACAGAATTGCTGGTAATTGCACTGAATATCGCTGATCACCTCATGATATAACTTACCACTGCCTGTTTAGGAGACATGAAGAAAAACAAATTGTACACTTCTAGAGCTGCCTTTGTTGCAAGAAAACTTTTGTATGTACAGTCTTAAAAGTGAGGAGTGATAGATGTGCTTTGACATAATCTGTAATTATTGTCCAGGATAAAAATACTTCATCATATCATAGAATATTTTGGGTTGTAAGGGACCTTTAAAGGTCATTTAGTCCAACCCCCCTGCAATCCGCAGGGATGTCTTCAACAAGATCAGGTTGCTCAGAGCTCTGTTGAACTTGACCTTGAATGTTTCTAGGAATGAAGCATCTACCACCTCTATGGGCAGCCTGTTCCAGCACTTTGCCACCCTCATTTGTTTTAAAATCATTAACCCTTGTCCTATCACAGCAGGTCCTACTAGAAAGTCTGTCACCAACTTTCTCATAAGCCCCCTGTAAGTATTGAAAGGCTGCAGTAAGGTTTCCCAGGAGCATTCTGTTTTCTTTTCCTGTCAGGCTGAACAGCCCCGACTCTCAGCCTTTTCTCTTAGTAGAGGTGCTCCTGTCTTCTGTCATTTTTATGGCCCTCTGTACCTGCTTCCAAAACTGTTTATTGGGAACTCAGAGCAAAGCCATAAATAAGCCTCTGTCCTGGTTTTATGTTTTATTTTTCCAAGATACTGCCATGTAAAATACAGTAACCTCTCACTGAAATCATAATAAAAACCTTCAGTAGGGAAGGCTGGTGTGGGTTGCAGTAATTTCAGTATGTACACAAATTGGATATTGTTATCCATCCTTTTAGATAGGATTATTTTTCTCATTTGGTCTAACACCATCTTTTGGGGGTTGGGACTTGGGTCAGAGCAGGTTTGTTGTACCCTGAAATAGAAAACCTTGATCATGAGGTTATGAGAGTTGAGAAATTACTGTAAAGGTGACAAAAGCTAGATGGTTTGCCCTCTTCTTACTGTCTCTCAGAACATGGGGTGTTTTTAGCAGCTTCTAGAGGTCTGAATGAAAGCTGAATGTGCTTTATTGTTTGCTTGAGTAGAAGGAAACAACTTTTTCTGGACATAGAATTTACAACTATCATTATTATCCTGAGGTTAGGTTTCCACAGTGATCTTTGTATCAAGGTTTTTACAGTTTGTATAGGAGTTTTAAATTGTCTGAAATGAGTGACCATTTCTGACATTATGTGAGATAGCTGTTTGGGGCAATCTAAATCTATATTGTATAATTTTCACTGTCCTCCTGTGTATTTTCAAGTACTTTCCAATGAGTTAGTATATAGTAGCCCAGTCATATTTCATGTTGGATCTTTAAGAGATCAGCTCCTTTTGCATCTTCCAGACCAGTATCAGAAGTTTTTCTAGCAGTTAAGTATTTAATTAAGGAATAGATAGCAGGCAAGATGTGGGTATGTGAAGTTCATTTCTCCAATCATTTATTGAAAGTGCATATTTCCTTGGAGTTCAATTAAGGCTTTTCTTTGACAGAGGAATGAATCTGTGGATAGAATCAATATGCACACTTCTTGTTTTAGTTGAGCTGGCCTTCAAGTTTAAACTGTAGTTATGCTGTTGTCTATATGCATACACCTATTGGAGCATAAGAATATGAAATTAGTGAATATTTTGTGAAAAGTGAGTTACAGAATTTGCTTCTAATCTGCTGTCTCTGAATATTCATTCTAGGAGCTGCAGTCAGAACATGCAAGACAAGCCTTTGCATTGAAGGACAAAAGTAAAAGCGGGTTAATAACTGGGCTGGATTTCAATGAGATCATGGTTACCATTCGCTCCCATATGCTAACTCCATTTGTGGAAGAAAATTTAGTTTCAGTAAGTGTTTAAAAAACCTTGAATTCAGTGTTTAATAGCTGTAATGCTTTAAGATAGCACTGCTTCTCTCCCGCTTTGTCTTCTACCTGTTTGTCACTCACAGCCTTGGTGCTAGAGATTATCAGCTTCATAATACAGTGGGCAGGGTGAAATGTGGCAGCATTCCTTGGCTGCAGTAGTGAAAAGGTTGGCAGTCTGGCTTTACATATTTAAAGTGCCATTGGAAGCAGTTTGAGTTAGTCTGCTATACTTTCCACTAGAGCAGGGCAAACTACTTGGCACAGAAAGAATCATAGAATTGTAGAACCATTTAGGAAAAGTCCCTTAAAATGATCAAATCCAATGGAAGTCATGTAGGATAAAAGTATCCAGTTTTTATATTTGAATATATGACATCTCTGAAGCTGGAGACTACTTACAATGTTGTCTTTTTATATACTCTTGCATTCTTTTCTTTTTCAGATCAGAATTTGGAAAATCAATATGTAGATTCTAGAGGTAGAATGGTTACAACTCTGATAGTTTGGCAAGATCTGTAGGTAATGTAATAACAGACAAGTTATAATCTGAAAGTATGTAGGGTGAAAATTACTTGAGAATGAAATTTATATAAAAGATAAAGTAATAACTTTTATCTTGGTATCTTACCTATAAATCTTGCCTTGCCTTTCTAATGAGGCATACTGTCTTCCATAAAATTTTAGTATCTACTAACTTTGGACTTTGAAGTAAATGGTCATTGATGTATGTGATGCAAGAAGCAGGCATCTGCATGCATTTCTCTTTTAGAAAACTACTTAGTGACACTTTTAGTGTGTCTACCAGATAAATTGAGTAATAATCTACTTATATGATTATTTCCTAATTGTTTCCTAGTATTCAATCTTTACCACAAAAATAGTTTCTTGTCTAATAATTCTCCCCTCATGTTTCTATTAAAAGTATATTAAAATTACAGGAATAGAAAGATAACTTTAATTCTTTAATAATTTGCTCAAATGGATGTTTCTGTAATTGTAAGAAGATGTTGTAAAATCGCTTAAGGCACTTAACTGTATTAATTTAATTTTTAAAGGTAGCTGGTGGAACTGTTTCACATCAGGTCAGCTTCTCCTTTTTCAATGCATTTAATGCCCTTTTGAATAACATGGATCTTGTTAGGAAGATATACAGCAATATAGCAGGTGCAAGAAGAGATGTTGAAGTCACAAAAGGTAAGGTATATTTCTTATATTTTATTAATTTTTTGGTTCTGTCCATTTTGTAATTGGTGATGCATATGGGTTAAGGTGAGTCACAAGCTGCAGTAGTATGTGAGGTTAGGGCCACTGGGAGGGTGTTTTTTTATCTGTGGGTGATTTTCATACTCAGAGGTTAGTAAGTATTTTCAGTTAGCTCAGTGAAGAGAAGATTCTAGCAGGAGTTGTGTTGGCTTTATTAGTTTGAATGAGTAACTGCAAGTCAGTACAATACTGAGGATTTTACAACTACTTGAAAGAGATACATTGTTGCTTAGCAATAGGAAGTTCCCAGGGAATGTGGTAGAATGGGTGAAGTGTGAAAATCCGAGTGGTTTTATATATATGCCAGTTAGTACATAACAAATCCCTGTACATGTGAAAGGTTGCCATATTTCAGTCTTACCACAGACATAAGCAGATTGCTTTTGTAGCCATTTTATGACAGATTTTATCACCAGTTTTACTACCTGTATGGATGAGACCAGCCAAACCATTGTGTGGTAAAAGCATGCCAAGGTTTTTTTTTCCTTCCACTTCTTTGTTTGGCTTTTATTCATACGCTCTGCATATTTTTCCCTAAAGGAAAACATAAAATGCTCGTTCTCATCCTCCAAACTGTGCTAACAAATTGCCTCACAATGTTTTTTGGTATAGATGCATAAAAATATCTTGCTTGGATTTGTATTGAGAAAAAAGGCTTCTTTCTGTGTTTTCACTGCTTGGGCCTGTTAACTGCAACTTGCCAATTATGTTATGAACATGTTGTGTAATTTGGCCAGATGAATATCTAAGCTTGGGGTCATTCAGAGCTGGCGGAGGAAGAAGTCTGGACATGATGGGAATAGATGAGTCAGTTGCCCTTAAAGCTGTGAATAATGGACCATTATTCTGTTCTGTTCTGTTTTGCAGAACTTCAGAAGCAAGAATCACAAATTGTGGGTGTCGTTTTGTTAAGCTTGCTAATTTGAGAATTTTTGTTGTCTTTGGTGAAGTCTTACCATAGATCAGAGTTGTGGAGTCAGACTTGGTCTGTGTTGGAAAGGCCAGTTTCAGGATAGATGTTCTCCTGAAGATATCCTTTCCCTTTGCGTTATGGATTTTGCTTCTTGTTGACTTGTGGACTTCATTTTTATGATACTTAAGTTATTAGTAAGGATTCAAAGAGGAAATCTGGCAAATAACACAACTGTTGTATTTCTCTTTCCTTTTTAAATCCAGAGGAATTTACACACTCCGCAATTCACTTTGGACAAGTTACACCACTGGAAATAGATATTCTCTACCAACTAACAGATTTATACAGTGTTACTGGGTAACATAATCATGATTTTTATCATTTTGCAATCATAATTTTGTGTTTCCTGGGACTACTTATTTTCATCTTATTTTTGTGTTCCATTATATTTTGTTACAGTAATTTATTCAATGTAAACTGGTTTTGTTGTGTGCATGGGTTTTGTAAGTGAATTGTGTATATCAGTAGAATTATTAATTGTTGTGTTACAAGTATACAAATGAAATAGCAAAATGCAGTACTGCCAAAAGGCTATGATGCACTGGTTGATGTTTTGCATGGTTCTTTAATGCATGCAAAATCTTACATAGGAATAGCTAGGAATAGTTTAATTTGTGCGTTATATTCCTTATTACTAGTAATGAAGAAGTCACTTCTACAGAATAATCTGTACTCCCTTCATCTCCAAACATTCTTTAATACAGTGTAGCAGACTTCTTAGGTGTGCATTTGAATGTGACAAGTGTCTTTTTTTAAACTCAGATGTACTCTGTGGGGTGTGGCCAGGAATACTGTACTGAATATGTTTGATGCTTTATCTAATTATAATTTGCTGTTCTCTGCCTTGTGTAAAGGCGCTTAACTTTGGCAGATATTGAGAGAATAGCACCACTGGCTGAAGGTGCATTACCTTACAACCTGGCAGAACTCCAGAGGCAGGTGGGTAAAAGGAAAAAAATAATTGAAATTGAGTGAATGTTTACATGTACTTTCAAATGAAAAATAAGAATAATGTGTTTTAAACAAATTCCTGACAAGTGAAACAAGCTGTGTGTACTGCTGTAAGGATAGAAATTGGGTAGGCTGTATGTGTCTAAACAAGGTATGAGATGTGTTGAAGAATGGCCTGTTTAGATATGAGCTTATATGGATACTTGGATTCCTTATTGGGGATACATTTGTTCACTCCTGAGAAGGCTTTTCACAGGACACAGCCCTCCATGGACTTCTCCAACAAGTCCTTCCCATGGGCTGCAGTTCTTCGCAAATTCCTCCCGTGTGAGTTCCTTCCACATGGTGCAGTCTTTCAGGAATAGATTCGCATGGGTGCTCTATGTGGTCACAGTCTCCTTGAGGTGCTGTCTCCTGTCTGTTCTTGTGTGGGGTCCTAGAGTGTCTGCAGGTGGACTTCTGCTCCACTGTGCACCTTCATGGGCTGCAGGGGCACAGCTGTCTCGCCATGGTCTGCACCACGGGCTGCAGGGGAATCTCTACTCCAATGCCTGGAATCACCTCCTCCTGCTCCCTCACTGACCTTTGTACCTGCGCAGGTGTTTCTCTCCCATGTTCTCACTCCTCTCTCCAGCTGCCATTGCACAGGGATTTTTCCCCCCATCTTAGATACATTATCCCAGAGGTGCTACCACTGACACTGATGGACTTGGCCTTGGCCAGAGGTGGGACCATCCTGGAGCCAGCTGGCATTGGCTGTGTCAGACATGGGGGAAGCTTCTGGCAGCTTCTCACAGAAGCCACCCCTGTATCCCCCACCCCCAGCTTTGCCACACAAAGTCAATACAGGTAGCAAAAAATACGAATATTGAATGCGAAGCTTATAAATATATTCCTTTTTGAAAAATGGGGTGAAATTATTGGCTTACCCATTTATCTAAAATGATAATTGAGTTTTACTGTACTTGTTGGCTGATCTTCCCAGTAGAAGGCAACTTCAAATATATTGGGATTGATGAAAAGGGTAGAATAAGAAGATGAAAAATATTGTAGTAGAATGTAAGTTCTTTATTTCACCGGAGCTTTACATTTATGTTTGCTAGCTTTGCTTTTACCATAGTTTTCTTAGTAAAAATACACATGTGTAGTACAGCATAGGAGTTCCAAGCTGTGCAGTTGGATGTTGAATATAAATTGTTTCTTACTTCAGTGGCTCATTTTACAACTGTAAGAACTAAAGATTTAGGACCAAACATTAACTTATGTTGTTATAGTTACTGTTACTAGAGTTGAATTTGATAATTTGATTATCTTTCAGACAAATTGGTCTGAAACATAGTGAGCTCTGCTCCTGTTCTTAATTCTACTGCTCTTTTGTCCTTGGTTGTCCATAGGCAATTAGACATATCTGAGCCAATGCATGTCAAAAACCTAATTAGTGGTAACAGTCTTCCTTTGGATTCCTGATGGCAGGAATTATGAAATGGAATGACCCAGAAATGTGGATACAACATTTATCCAGGCTAATAAATATTTTCGATGAAGTTTTGTAATACCATTCCACAACCAGCTTTGGTTTTATTCAGTGTTGCAGTACTCACCTTTCTAAGTAGAAAAAATACTGATTTATTTTACTTTTCAGACCTACCTTTGTAGCTTGGCACTCTTTTAAAATAAAATCACTGATAAAAGCTTCACTCATCACTAGAACAGCATATACTCTTTTCACACTCTTGAAGTGGTACATTATATTTTCATCTTATTCCACATTTTGTGTTAAAACATGACACCAGAAAACAAAATAATTTCATTTTATTTCATTTATAAGGAACAGTCTTTGATTAGACCATGTCCTAAGTGAACCCTATATTGACAGTAAGTTAAGTGAATAGACAAAATGAAAGATATCAGTTCATGAAGAGTAAATATCATCCCAGTGCAGTCCAGCTGTCCCTGGGAAATGAAACCAATTCTGTAATCAGTTTTATATGATTTAAAAATCCCTTTGTAAAGAAAAATCTAAATTTTTACATAAAATCACTCTATATAGATTGGGTAGAAATGAAAATTAGCCTGCTTTCAACCATGTTTACTTTATTGTCAATTTTTTTCATTGTGTAAGATTTTTTTAAAGCTTAGCAGCTGAATATCCTATGGGGATGACAGCTACAGTAATTTTCTCTTTATAAATATTCATGATTTGAAAGCTATAGCATTAATTACATTCATTTACATATCCATCTGAACACACAAGTAAACTGAAAACTTTGTGAACACTTATTTAATAATATAAAAGTGACATTTCCTTCAGAAAGAATTTGATTTTTAACATTCAAGGATGCATTCACTAAGATTAATGTCTAAATGCAATGATTGGATTTTGATGAGAACTGTGTGAAGCTTAGGAAAAAAGAATAATCTTAAAACGGCTGAAAGGCAGCAGGTGTGCTAAACTAGGAGAAAATTTCTATGGAATGAAGAACTAGTTCTGCTTCTAAGGCTTTTCGGGGTATATTTTTGCATGTGTCTTTTATTTACATGAATGAAAAGAAATATATCTGAATTTTATAATTTATTTTTGTGGTTATTTTGTTTTTATTATCCTTTGGGGGTTTTGTGTGTGGTTTTTTTTAATAGGAAATCATTGAGGTTTTACAGTAATGAGAATATTCTTTGGATTTATTGCTTCTATTGCTTGTAAAGGCAGTACATTTGATTTATGGTTTTTTTTGTGCTGGTCTGCATGTGCAGTGTGTAATTTTGGTGCTACCTAGAATTTCTCTATTATTCTCTGTTAAGCTGTGTTGTGGGGGAGGAGAATGTCTTGTGGAGGGAAGTGGTTTTAGCTGTACCTTTTTATTCTGTGGAAAAATGGTACAAAATATAATCCATGGTTTTTTAAAGGTAATGATCTCACCTTGACCTCATAGGCTTTTGTCCTACACTGTGTGTATACAGTGTAAACTTGTGCAATAAAGGCAGGTTTTGCACATCGAATGTAACACCAGTCCACAGAGAGTAGCTTGTGCTGAGATGGGCACTGTGTTTCTGTAGTGGTTCAGTGAGCTGAATGTACCTTGGTTGGGTGGCCCTGGGGAGTGAGCTGTGAAGTGTGTGTGTGGTAATCTTTGTGAAAATTCCTAATATGCATCAGAGCAAAGCCTCCTGTGGCAGTCTGGGGGCTGTAGACATTCCCGGTGTGCTGTCAGGAGCACATCTGCTAACAATATACAGGGTACTTTAAAAAAAAACAGGTTTGTGTTGAGAAAATGGACTTTAGTATGTGCTTTCATACGGAATTTAACAGTTAATAACTCAGCCCAGACAAGTTACACTGCATGATATCAATACTTCTCTAATTGTCTTATTTATGTTTGGAAGAAAATTTGGCCAGTCATGCGTACTTTATTGTGCAAGTTTGTGAACACATCTTGTTTATCAGTTACCTTGTTTCTAATGGCCATATAATATGATTATGAGTCTCTGCAGATATTTTCTCTGCAGACTTTATTATTTAGAACACTAACACATATACAATAGTGTATGTCATTGAAATGAGTGAGGTCAGCATTGTTCTGTAAAGTAACAACTGCATGAAAAAGTCTTGTGGAGTTTACTTTTAGGAATAATTGACTTTTTTGCTTGTCTTGAAGACATGAAATCTCATGTTAATGCTATGTATGAATGGATATGTAATCTTTAAATATGTCCTGTGCTGATAGAGCCTGTGTGTGAGATCCTGAATTCCTTTTGAGATGTTTTTATCAATTTGACTCAATTTTATTTGAGTCAAAAGGGAGTTCCTTGCCTTACAAATTCAAAGGCAACAGAATGGAAAACAGCAAAGTTGTTTAGCGTTTCTGTCTTCTTTTTCTTGAGCATCGTTGTTTCAGTTGTATCAGTGTGCTGGTTTTGGCACAACTAGGAATATGTGAGGAAGAATATTTTCTAAAAGGAGTATTTGAAAAATGTAGTTCATGCATTAGGCATGATAGACATTTTCTAGTAATTATTTTTTCTCATTCCTCCTAGACATAAAGCCACCAATTTTTATCAGATTCTTTCTGTAACATTATAAAAGAAGTTCACAGGTGCCTTTGTTCTCCTGTGCAGATTTTCAAGCTTTTTTCTTTCTTTTTTCCCTCATGCAGCAATCTTTTGGCGAATTAGGCAGACCTGTTTGGCTCCAGATAGCTGAGTCAGCTTACAGGTTCACTTTAGGCTCAGTTGCTGGAGGTGAGTAATTTTCTGCTTTCTGTTTTCAAGCTTGGGTTAATTAAACACTGTTTTGCCAGCCTATTTGATCTCTTCTAAGTTGGATTTTTTTTGGTTATACATGTGAAGAATTGGATGTCGGAACCATTTTGGTTGTGCTCTTCGCTTTCTTTCCTTGTCACTTGGGTTCCAGAATCCCCCCACAGTCCTCTGAAACTATGCCAGTAACTAATTTCCTTAGTGGTAATTCACATTGGTGTTCTTCATTATGTAACAGTGTAATTCATTCTCCTTGAGACTTTTTTCTAGACTTTCGGTGTTGTTTCTTCTTAGTTTGAATATATCAGAGGTCTTACCAGCTAATATATTCTTTATGTTTAAATAAATACTGTAGAAAATCGTCACAACAGTTATATACTACACCAGCAGTGATGTTGCAGAAATAATACTCCAAATGCTTTCTTACAGCTGTTGGTGCTACTGCAGTATATCCCATAGATCTGGTGAAAACTCGTATGCAGAATCAGCGCTCCACAGGTTCAGTCGTAGGAGAGTTGATGTACAAAAACAGCTTTGACTGCTTTAAAAAGGTTTTGCGTTTTGAAGGCTTTTTTGGTCTTTACAGAGGTAAGCAAATAAAAAATAAATAAAATATATATATCAGTATTTATATATAATCAGTAATTTTCTGCCACCTTTTTTTTTTTTTATAATACCTCAACAGCTAATGGGCAAGTCAGGATACTTGATATCATGTCTAATTTTGCTTTCATTTTGGAGCTCAGTATTTATCTTCCACTGAGCACTCTTCATCATAAACAATTGCTGGGAAAAACTGGGCTTTTTTTTGTTGTTGTTGTTACTGATTTGCTCCTTGCTACTTGTTTGAAGACCTAATTTTTGGGGTGTAAGTGTTGAGGACATAATTGTTACCTCACAAACTGAGGATTGCAGCTTTTGGCTGGGGTCAAACATCAGGAGCAGATTAGCATCTGAGGAATAAAGATTAGTTTTACTGCAAATATTTTTTGTTGAGAGACAAAAGACGATAATTTTGAAATGTATCTGTAAACTGGATACCAGATCTTATGCCTCATACTTTTGCAGGTAGTGAGACTTGTTTTATAGTTTTACCCGGTGAACAAAAGTTGCATTCTGCTGTTGAATTATGTTGCTCTATTTTACTTTAAAATATCAACAGTGGAACTCAGAAAATAGTAACTTAAAAAAATAATGGAACTCTAAAATACATGTTAGGAATTCAGCTTTTTATCAGTTAGGCTGAAAGCTGTCTTATATTTTATATCTTGTTTTAGCTTAGAAGATTCTGAAAGAGTTTTAATCCCATTGATAAGGTAACTTACATACAGGGTACATGCTTGCCAACCCTCTAAAATAGATAGTTGAATTCTCTATTTTTAATTGTAATTTCAAATAATTTTATGAACTTCGCAATTTTCACAAGGATCTGCAAGGTACTTATTAATTGGTACACCTGTTTCTTTAGTTGCAGCAAAGTCACTCACTTGTGTGATGGCTACATTATTTTGTTCTGCTTTGTGGTGTGTTCTGTCAGTGAAGACACTGGACAGTGTCCTTTATGGACAGTATCTAAGAAGTTTCTGCATACAGAAGTCTGTGGGTTCTGGCTAAAGAGTGTTTTGTAGTCCTGCAGGATTTTTTTATGCAGTAAGTAAGGGAAGGAGTATGTTAGTGCAAGGTTAATGAAATAGCTGTAGTCTGTGTAAATAGTGTCTTATCAGTAATTTTTTTTTCTGTTTTTGATGCTAAATCTTTCACAGAAGCAAATACTCCCTGAGTTACATCTATGAGACTGATTCTTCAGTGCTGTTCTACAGTACTGTTTTCTTTCTCTCGCCCCCCCACCCCGTTTTTGCACAGCAGCATCTAAAATAATTTGTTATTTTTATTTTTGTTTTCTCACCTTTCTTAAACACTTTGAAATCAAGGATGATTCCACTGACAAGTTAAAAGCAGTGCTTTACACTTGAAAAAAAACTTCTGGTTTGAAAGAATATCAGTTTGCTAAACTTTTTAATAGCCTGTTTAATAATTGTCTTTAAGATTGTTTAAGGAAAGACGTTCACGTAGTTGTTTTGAAAATGTTACGGTTAATGGTCAGCATGTTACTAAGATTTGGGCTCAGAGGTTTAGATGTTCTGTTGGAAGTATGTTAACTAAACAGCAGAAACACTTACAGAGTTGACTGGGGGTCTCTCTTACTGGGTTCTTATATTCCTGAGCTGAATTATCCTAATTGTATTGTAGTATAAAGTACATCTATACTGTAACATAATGGTACAATGTAGTTGTTTAGTTTAAAGAATAGAAATTAACACAAACTGGAAACGTCATAATTCTAAATAAAAACTTACAAGTTTTGGCCAAGAAACTAAAGTCACTTTAGAGCCTTGGTATCCAACTTCAAAACTAAGAAGTTTCCTCTCAGATCCTTCACTAGACCATGCAGTGCCCCAGGTTCTCTGGCACACCAAATGTGTGTGCTCGATGAGTTCAGCTACATAAAAAAGGGAGTGGGGGAATTGTCTTGTGGTGTTTTGTCTGGTGGTTTTGTTTTTTTTAAGTGTAGACATTGCAGAACTGGATTGTCTTTTCACGGTAGATCAGAAATTCAGGCTGGGAGGGCATGATTTCTTTTTGTTACTGTCAACCTTTCTTTGTATTTAATAACTACCTTTCCTCAGCATAGTAAGTCTGTAAATCGCACAGAAAGTACTATGTTGGAAGAAAACACTACACTGCATTTAATAACTGTTGCACTTTCATTTAGGGTACCTTTGTTCTGAGCTTCTTTTTAAGGAAGTAGTGTAAAAATTCTGCAGGCTGAGTACTTCTTGGGATTTTGAACATTTAACTTTTTTAGCTGTGGTTTCTTTATACTTAATGAATAGTGGAAAGTGGCATCAATGCAGTTTTGTTGCTGTGGGTTTTTGTTTGTTAGTTAACTGGCAAACACTTGACAAAATGATATTCCATAACCATGGAATAACTTTAGGGAGTGACCGTATCTAATAAAAACAACTCTCCTAAGTTTAATGAATCTATACATATGCCAAAATGACCGTGGAGAAAATGGATTTAAAAATAACAGATATGGTTATAATGTGTTATGTTAGGAAGTTAAGACTGCCATCTACTGATTTTTTTCTTAAACCTATTAGTTCCTAGAAAAGTGTATGTGCGCTTGTCAAATGACAGTTCATTTTGATTGTAGCTATTTTCCAGGAGCAAGGGCTTTGTCAAAATCGGTTTCTGTCCACTAATACCTCCTCTTAGTGAGATAAAAAATGTTTACTAGTGATAGGGTTTGAAGAAGTTCATGCTACCATATTGAACTGAACAAGAGAAAGTCCTTTATACCCTTAGGTGACTTGAGTCTTCAGAAAACTCAGGTTAGTGAGTCAAGTAGAAGCGAGTTGATAATTTATCATAGTTGTGTATATCTCACAATTACTCTCCTATTTTAAAAAGTGATTGCAAGCTGTATGGGAAAATGATACTAAGGGGCTAAAAATGTCAGACAATCTCTTCTGTAGTCAACATATCCAAGGTATTTGGTCCTTAAACTTCTTTCCTTCTGTAAAGCATCAGGCATCAGGCTTGACTTGGTCGAGGAAGGTAGATCTGGTCACCCATTTCATTATCACTTTCAACAGAAATTATAATATAAAATTGTACTGGTATGAATATGCAGTGCTCTAGCAGCATTCCATACTTAAATGCCATCCACCTCAAAGGATATCCCCTGTGCAGAAAGGCATTTCTGTACAGCACTTGTAAAATACTAGTTTCTTTATTAGGAAGATAATGTTGCCTTATGATGTCTTTGTTTCTATAGGCTTGTTACCACAGCTGATAGGTGTTGCTCCAGAAAAGGCTATTAAGCTAACTGTACGTATATTTTTTTTTTTCTCCCTGGCATCCTTTTGTTTGTTAACATGCACAGGATTTATTTCCTAAAATGTGTGAAAGATGACCACTTACAAGCATTCTAATGTATATGGCTACAGATGTACTTGATGTATGTTAAAAAGAAGGAAAAATAACTTAAAATAGTGTGTAATATATTGTGTCTTTATTAGGTTAATGACTTTGTCAGAGACAAATTTACTAAGAAAGATGGTTCCATTCCATTCCCTGCAGAGGTCCTTGCTGGAGGCTGTGTAAGTATCTGTCCTGTATTGCTAGGAAAAATTGATTCTCAGTCATGTCCAGAATAGTTGGAATGACAGTTAATGGGTGTGCTTTGTCAATTTGAACAGGAGTGCTCTTTTTTCTCCCAGTCACAAGAACTAAAAAAAGTACTTTTTCTGCTTGAAAAGCTTTGCATACTTCTGAATTAAGTTCCCTTGGAATGATGTGCTTAAACTGCTCTTTTGGCCCAGTTTGTAGCGTTTGGTTTCAGCAGTGGTTTTATTCACCAAGTCCAAAGAGCAGGACGCCTATTCTCCCTTTCCATATGTACTGCTGGGTTGCCATTCACCATTAGTTTGGGAAGATACAGGTACTCCTTGACAAAGGATTATAGGCATGATTGAATTTCCTTCAGGGGAGGGATGAAGATGTCTAGGGTGGTTTAAGAAAATATATTTCTTGCTGTATTTTTTAAGAAAGAAAGGAAATATATTCTTCAACTTGCTGCATGTGAATTTTTTTTCTGTTTGTGAAAATATGTAAAAAAAGAACAATATAGCTTTACCCTTCAGGTAACAGGTATGAGTGGATTGTCTGTTTAAATGACTTTGTATAAAATGTAGCTGTGTTAGTTGAGATGCTAATTACATCCCTCATCTAAATACAATTAAAAAACAAGCAATGTTTTTGTTGAAATTGAGGGCTGTGATTCAGTGAATGTTTTAGCAATCTGTAAGTGTTTTGAATTGATATTGATGATAGATTCCTTTTGATTTTGCACGTTGGCTAATTTCATTTGTGGGATTCCCCAACAGTTGTTAACCCTATAATATGTTTAAAGCTTGAGTTAGGTTTCTTTTGTAGCAGAGAACACTAATAACTTCCAGTTGAGTAGGCTGACAGGCTGGTAGAAAACCTCCTCGGCTTACAAGAAAACCTGGGGCAGAAAGGTTGTTGACCTCTGCAAACTTTTAATTCAAAGAAACAGCCCTGAAGGGAAGCTGCTTATAGTTCTGCCTGATTGAATTTGGCAGCCTGGTACATGCTTGAGTCTTCACCTGTCAGTGCACAAAGTTTATTTTCTGAGAAATGTGAGAAAGCAGGTCTCATGTATAGCTAGCAGAAGACTAACCTTTTTCTAGAAAGCTCAGTAACACAGAAAGCAAATACAGGTCATTTATAATGGAAGAGAATATAATTCATTAGTGCTTGTGTTGTGCTTAAACTCATAATTAAAATCAAATATCTGATACTGAGTTTTATTATTTTACATTATTTTGTACTGAAATATATAATATTAAATTGAATCTACATTAGAGGCTTTTGCACTTCGTGCTACACACTCGTTTTTTCAAAATAACTTCATTGTCTTACTGTAATGAACTTGGAAAAATTGGGGAGAAATTGAGTTTCAGATAAGCTTTCAGTAATTTGGATGTTTTATTTGAAGATGAGCAGATCTGTAGTCTGCTCATCTTCAAATCTGTAGTGCTCATCTTCTCATCTGTAGTGTCAAACACAACACTTTCTTCTAGCTGGCTGTCGTAGCTGATATTTTCACCTCCTTTTTCAAGGTTATATTACTCTCACTCACTCTGGGAGAATTTTAAATAAAATTATAGAAGAGGTGTTGACCACAGTTTAGCAACCTGAGGGATGTTACTTCGTAAGCTTCCACTGGATCATCTGATATCTTACCAGTTGAAGATTTTTCTGTCTGTACTGCTGGTTGGTTCAATTTTAGCAATTCCACTTCTTCCTAAATAGCAGAATCTTTGTTATCAAGCCTATAAGGTTGAGTCTGACAGTATCAGTTGGCTAAAGCAGATCAATTTGATACTAGTCTTTTTTTTTTTTATCCTCAGACCTTTTCATTGTCATTGTGACAGCTCTTTTCTGTGTTGACTTGCTTGGAAATAGTATTGGTCTTCACATTTTTGGTGTTACTGTATTGTTTTTCTACAAAATATTGTGGGGCACAACCAACATCCAAGGCAGTGCCAAAAGTAAGCTTAGTCCATTTCCTTGCAGGGGCACACAAAGCTTTGTGTTTGGGTGATACTACCTTTCATTTTTCCTTTATTCTCTTCTTTTTCTCTCTGTTAGTACAAAGTGGTGTGATACTGTGGGAATGTTTGGATTTTATATATGCCAAAATTATTTTCAGCATCTGGATTTGGGTAACTTGATTCTTTATGGCTTTTCTTTACTGTTCAACACTTCAATATTTTGCTAATAGTACACTATAAATACAGGCTAAAATTAAAACATACTTTTCCACCTTGTCATAACATCAGAAGAAATAGCATTATGCCTGCATGTAGTTCTCAGAGATGTACTTCTTACTGTCTCTGACTCTGACTTACCTGTGTTTAGTGTTGAACTATCTCCTCATTAACAGGAATAATGCACTTTTTGATCATTTCTGGTATGGAACTGCTGGTGGATGAACAAGTTGAGCAAGGCATATTTTCAGCCTTTTTACAGAGTTTACAGCAGAGACCTTCCATGTTTTTGGAAGCCTTCCCTCTTGCAAAAGCAAGTATTGTGCATATAAAAGTTATATGCATATATTGTGCATATACAAAAGCATATTGTGCATGCCACGGTCCTCAAACAGCAATCAAAAGAATTCTTGTGAGGAAGTGGAGGCAGCTTGGGGAAGGTTCCAGCAGACATAGCAAATTCTCCTCTCTGGATGGCAGTGCTGTATCAAAGCTCATGTGTGGTGTTACAGTCTTCTAAGACACACGCATAAGGACAGGTGAAACCTTTGATATCAAGACAGTAGAGATTCATGAGACCTTGTGTAGGCTGGTCAGTATCCTCAGCTCTGGAGGATCTGCTGGCAGAGCTCTACTGTCCAGCAAAGGGGCCACTCACAGACACGTCCCCAGGAGACTGAACCGCTTTGGCCAAAATCTTACTTCTCAGGCTCCAATTATTCTCAGCTTCTGTGAGTTATGGAGTAAACTCATGTTCTCAGTACGGGGAAACATCTTCATTCTCACAGCAGTTAACAAAGACTTCTGCCTTTGCAGTGGCTTGTTTATGTGGTCAGCTGCCTGTCTGTTGTCTTTCCTTCCTTACTGCAGGGCAGGGACCTCCCGCAGGCAGCCTGTGCCCTGTGCTCATTTAAACCTACCTGCTGGCTGCTGGGCAATGTAAATGTCACTGGGAAGTGAAGGGTCTGCTCTGTTGGAGCCCAAATATTCCCAGCTGCTTTCAAGCTGTAGCTGCATTTGAAAACTGCAGAGCAGCTACGTGGAGCAGCTCAGTTACAGCAGTCAGGTCATACCTGTCAGTGAAAGGGCTCTTGTCCCTGATGGATGAAACTGATATCCCATTCTCCTACCTGCCTGAAGTATGCTGGTTTGTTAATCATTAACAGCACTGTCCACATTTACACATGTTCAGAGCAAACATTTTCTTTCCCTACTGGTACTGTAATTAATTGAATTACATTTCAGTGTAATTCAGTGATTAACCTGCATTCCTGCCTTTGAAGTTTTCAGCTACCATTAGCTTTGAGTTGCAGGGAGACTGAGTGAGGCTTTGGCAATGCTTTCCTCTATCCCGACAGAGGCCTGGGAAGCAGAGAGAGCGCATGCCTGATATGGACAGTGCTTCCCAGAGGAGCTTACACGCATGACACATGTGAGTACATTGTGAAGGGCAAGGTGCTGTAGGGCAGCTGCTCATCCTCAGCTGGGAAGCAGTGTTGAAGTAGACATCTAATGCTATGTAAATGATTCATGATTACTGGTACACGAGACAAAGATACTGTGATTTTGGGCTGTAATTCCTATGAGTTACACAGAAAGAAATGGATTCTTCCCGTCCTGTTCATGGTGCTTAGCATTTTGAATGGATGAATTGTGTTTCATCAGAGAGATGTTTTGGCTTTATGCTGCAGGGAGAAAGATGATGTGGGGTGCCAGGCAGAAAGGGTCTGAGAACCCTTGGAGGAGTAGGCAGTGCATCTGCTGGTAATTAGAGGTTGGGATGTGTGTATGTGAATTCGTGTTTGCACATAAATACACAGAGAGGTCCAAAGTTACTTGATTTTGAAGCTTTCATGAACATCAAATCTAACATTTAGTCTAAATATTTTGGTATACTTGTAAAAAATAATTTTCGTACATATTTATGCATATATATATATACCGACACACAAAAATGCATGTAGGTTTATCAGGCAAATAGGAATGTGTCAAATATTTATTTTTGAAAAAATAATGTAAAATGTTAATGGTTTTGTTTAACAAACACAAAAATACAGAATTAGCGCTGTCAGACTGATTTTCCTTCAAAACTCTGTAGATATTCTACTTCTTTTATTATACTTCAAAAACATGAAGTTAAAAGCAGATTTAAACTTTACTCCTTTATCTTGATTTCTATTGTGGACATTTAAAATCAGGGAGAAAATGATTGTTTAATGAAAGAGACAGTAAGCTTACTGTATGTTCATGAACAGTGTCAACTTTGCCTTGAGAAAGAAGTGCAAGTTCTTTTGATGTTTTCAAACAACACTGTTTTAAGTAACATCTTATTTTAGCTGCTTCTGTGGGACATCGTTGTGGTGCAGGATGTGGTGGTTTCAAAAAGGAAGGAAGGAAGGGCTTGAAATAGGCCTCTCCTCCTTTGCAGCATATGCCTCTCGGGTGGAATTGGAAAGGGCAAGAGGTCTCATGTTGCAGGGTCATTTGTGTATTTCCTTCAGCCTTTGGCATGTCATGGGGCGTTTGCTGTGGGATCTCAAACTACATCTTTTCTCTCATAACCTTTGCTGTCAGATTTAGTTCCTTTATTTGCTCCTTGTAGAGTTATTTTACATGACATTAAGGTTAAGTAGAAGCTTTTATTACTGGTATTTTTGATGTGTATGAATAACCTCCATTCAGAAACAAATTTGTCAACCTTTTTTAAAGTGTCTGTTGCAATTTATGTGTGAAGAGAGGTTTTTGTGGGAGAGAAATCTAGATTTACTGCACCATCTCCAAAAGCAATTCAAGGAGTGCAATATATACCTCTGTGTACATATACACATGCACATGTATTTAACATACATAGCTGACAGCTGAAGTAAGAGACTTTGAACAAGAATGATGCTGATTGCTAATGATTTGCACAGGAGCGTGGAGATTTGTACTGCAAACCTACATGCTTCCAGTTCATTTTTATTTGGAGATCCTTTGTGTCATTCTCCTCTGCATCCTTTTCTGCTGTGTTTTTCTGCTCCCCAAGGCAGCACTCTCTGCCCCACACGTTCTTTGCCACTTCTGCTTAAATAGAAAACACAAACAAGCAAACAACCCTTGCATTCATTCTTGCATTCAAAAAACTCACTTTGCATTGAAAGTGAGTTTTCTTGTGTTACATGTTGTGTGTTAAAGTCAATGCTTGTCCTGTCTGTACTTGTGATGCCTTGAGGGACCTAACTCATCTGTGCCACTCTGCTGAATGCAGCACTCTTTGCGTGAATCAAATCACTGCTGGGCAGAAAAGTTTGCCAAGCTCCAAGTAAAACAGTGTTAAGACAAGACTTGGATAGAAGGACATATTGCATATTCCCAGTATTTATCTGGGAATCTAGGAAGTTACAGCTCTTTTTGAGAAAGCTGCCTGTTGAGAAGTCTGTCAACACTGTAAATACTCAATGTTTAAAGTGTTGATGTAATTAAAGAGCTTTTTAATGGGTTTTATACTGATAAGCATAGGGTTTTCCTTGTATTTTATTTTCCTCAATAACCTGATCACCAAATAATATTTTAATATTATTGGAATACATAATTCTGTATTAACTATATAGAATTTGTAACATTGTATGAATATTTAGTGTTGCTACTAAGTTATTAAAATGTGTTGTGTTCAGAATCTTTTACTTTCTGTATCTGAAGAGGGCTATGGCTGATTTTAACAGAAAGGTAGGCAGCTGTGCTCCTAGGAGAGGAAAATGTTAATTGCAGGAAGATTGAATTCAGGATAGAAAATAGAAATGTTTACAAATTGGCCTATTTGTGTTTCTGTGGTGGGTGTTAGGCAAATAGGAAGAGTTATTTTGGCTGCTCTGCAGGATGTGCTAATTTTTAACATTAAAAATAAAAAATGGAATTTCACATATATGTGTAAACAAATAATACATATTTAATAGGCAGGTAGCTGGTAATTGTCTAGAAGGAGTGAATTTCTAGCTTAGTGTTGCAATTTAAAGTTACTTGAATTTTTTGTGTGGTCCATTGTAATATGAAGCCAGAACATGCGGCTTAACATTTTATCTACCAAAATTATTTTTTCAAATGATACAGGGAAATGCTAAACATTTGGAATTGGTTTTATGCTTAATGCAATACAAACAAACAAAAAAAGAGGTTGTTTAACAGAACTTGCTGGATGCAAATTTTATAAATTTTGTTTAGATTGGAAGTTTGTCTGGCAAGACAGCCATTTCATCTTGCATGCATAGGTGTGTGTGAACTGGAAAAGAAAAAGTGAGATGAGAAGTTAAGAGAGTCTGAAGAATGCCTTTGGACATGAGTAGTGTCAGATAACTGAGTAAATACAGTGCAGCAAGTCCAAGGAGCAGAGAGGATAGGAATCACTTTGGCCAGTCTGGGAGTTCTAGTGATCTTCCTGATGGTAGCAACAAATGTCCACAAAAATGTAGGCTTTGATTTTCTTTTGGAGAGGTGAAGAAGTGAGGGAATAAAATTAAGATTAACTGTATAGACTGATTATTTGAGTGGAAAGTGTTAAAGACAGTAATTACTACAGTGGAGATAATTAATCAAAAGCAGGGGTTGATCTCCCACTGTTTGGGTCAAGGTGCTTCAGTAAAGCTGTTGCAGTGATGATTTTAAATGTCAATATTGAGTGAAGTAATAATCAGGGCTTGCAATAAAAGGCTGGCAGTGCTCAGTAGAGGCTCAGTGGAGTATGGGATGCTTGGTCAGTGCAGGTGTTGCTGCTTCATGCCCCCAGCCCATAGATGCTGCCCAAGTGCTAGGTCATTCTCAGTAAGAGCTGATGAGGTTTGCAATGCTCTTTTGTCTCTAAGATAGAATAATTCAGATTGTCAAATTCTAAACTGTGCTTCAGAGCTAATCTCAAATGTGTTCTGCATGCTGCTGGAGAGAGGAAATTGTGCTATAGGCAGAAAGGATTGGTGTTCATCAGTTGTGAATCAATTAGCAGAGCACACCATGCAGGCTGTCCAGGAGGTGCTGTATCAGACTATTATTTTATTTCACCATACCCCCAGCATCACAGAAAGGGTTTATTTCCTGGACAATTTAGAAGTGGTAAAAAGTTTTAATTGCAGATATTCTGCATCTGTTTACTTCACTAAAATTTGATGGGTTGGAGGACTAGGTCAGAATTAAGAGGAGCTTTTATATTGTGCAAGAAATGCTTTTAAAAGTTGGCTGTATTCAAGTGGTTATATGCCACAAATTTTAAGGAAGTGTGTTTAATTTTTTAATGAAAAAATGTGGCTTAGGAAGTGGGGAGGATAACAAGCTTAGTAAAATACAGGTGGTTTGTGATGAACCACATACTTATTCAGAAGTGAATGGTAGTACCTACAGCAAACCAGGGAGAAATCTAAACATGTAATTCTAAACAGGTTTAAAACTCTGAAACAGAACTGTCAGATTGAATCTCTCTCAAATGTGAAATGCAGTTCTTTGAAAGTCTTTGGTTAAAGTGCAGAATCAGAAGCAGCTTTACAACACTACTACTAGGAAGTTTGCAAGATAGTCCTTCAACACTGCCAGCAGAGCATTTCCTGCAAGTAAAATCTGTCATGCTCAGCTCAAAGATATGACTCCTGTTTTTATCTAGTATCATATTTTGAAATGTTAGTTTTCCTATTTAAATTTTATATTTTGTTTCCACTTAGGACTATTACACACTGCTAAACAAAACTCCAAACACCTTTTCTAATAATTTAAAATTACACTGTTAAATGCAAATTTATCTTTTAAACAGCATCACTTCTGAATGCAAATAGCATGTCTGCACATTCGTGATGGATTATTATTGAATAAACATAAGGTCTTCTTTATGTGTATTTGATGCTCTACTAGCACAAGTCTATAATGATTATTTTAGTTTAGTATTTCCTGTAATATCTGATAGACTTTCAAACACAGCCATGACTTCTAGAAAGTGATGTCAAGGAGAAAAGCAGTGACAAACTGAATTAATTCACCTCAGGGGACTATAAAAATATAAATGTAAAAATCTATTTTTACAAACCCATGATTTCTGATCTGGGGCTTTTGACTTCCAGACAGGTGCTTTATTAAATTCTCGTATATTTTTACATGAGAATATCAGCCAATGCAGTGAGAAGTGAAGGCACTCATCACCTTGCAAAAGTCAGTATGTCACTACATGCTCTAGTAACACAATTTACTTTCTTTTTCTTCGGGTTTGCAGGCAGGAGCTTCCCAGGTCATCTTCACTAATCCTCTGGAGATTGTAAAGATTCGGTTGCAGGTAGCAGGAGAAATTACTACAGGACCCAGAGTCAGTGCCCTCTCTGTTATAAAAGATTTAGGCTTTCTTGGTCTTTATAAGGTACGTACTTCTGCTTTGAGTGGCTTCATCGTTTTATGCTAAACTTTTATATTGTTGAAACAAAAACCTGTTAAAGACATCTTTTGAATTTAAAACCAATCTCTTCCTGCAGGGCAGCCCCACAGTGGAAAACTGAAGGAAACTCACTTCTATATTAATGGCAGTGGGATACAAAAAATACTCCCCCATTCTATCCTTTGGGCTTTTATGCCAAGCTGCAGGGAGTCATGTATTGCAGACCTGCTGGATTCTGGCACTGCTCATTTCATTTGGTGGGGTTTTGTGAAAAGTTTCTTTAGCTTTCCCTGTGCGTTTTTCTTACATTTATTTTGAATCTCTGTATCTCTATTGTTATCTTTGCAGCAGGATATTCTCTTTGTCTTAATAATTTGATGGCAGTGAAACAGTAGTGGAGTTTAGTAGGATTCAGATTTTTAAGAAGTTAAGTGGTGGGATTTGTCAATAAATTCCACTGAAAAAAGCCTGTTCTGTATGGTACTTCAGCAGAATGCCAGTCAACAGATTCCTTCCCTGCAGGTACACTTACTGCCATCATTACAGATCAGGTGTAATGGAGCAGAAGCTATTAGTTTTCTTAAACAAGGAAGAGTGTTTCTTTCTGTATCTTCTGCCAGTGCAAGGGGTAATACGTAAATTCAGCAGTTCTGTTAGCTGTGCACTTACAAAACATGGCTTTATGTGATTTGTCCATAGACCTGCAATAATGCTATAAAAATGTGCACATTTACTTCTAGAGCTGAAGCTTTTGTTTTGAATTTGGTAGATGAGATTTGTGACCATTGTATTTCCTTATTAAACTGCACCAAATTTGCAGCATTTTTCCTCTTTTTGCTAACCTTCCAGTGCAGCTTCTTTGGTCAACCAGATGATGATCAGTGTGAGGTCTTAGAGTGCTCACTGGTATTTTAGTAGTGCCTTTGTGTTTGGTGGGGAAAATAGCCTGCAGGGACCCATCTGGCTGCTTCTCTGGTTGTCAGAAAGACATAAGGACTTATCTTTGTCACTTCCTTCATTGCCTTTGGACACATAGTGTGTAAAAAGTATTTATCCTAGGTACTGATGTCAGGATTGATGTCATGTATACCATACCAAAATTAGACATGAAACTTGACTCTGCCTCGTTCTAGACACTTTAGATGTGCTTAATTCTTACTTTCAAGTTCCCTGTATGTTTCCTGAGACATTTTATTTTCTGATATTTATGTAGTAGATCAAAAGAGTTTGTACTTTCTGGGCTCAGACTGCTTGCTGGATATCATTTTCAGCCTTGTTTACAGAATTTATTTGCATTCTGTCTCTTTTCTCTGTGTCAGGGTGCCAAAGCATGTTTCCTCAGAGACATTCCCTTTTCTGCAATCTATTTTCCGGTTTATGCTCATAGTAAAATGATGTTTGCTGATGAAACTGGCCATGTGGGAGGGCTTAATCTCCTTGCAGCTGGAGCCATTGCAGGTAATTTTGCAGAATGTTTCTTAAAAGTAATTTTTTTCTTCTTTTAGTGAGTAATATTTAATATTCATTCAGTAGCCCCATAAAAAGGAAGGGTGCTGTACCATTGTATCTCATTTAATCTAAATTTGATCACTGTTATCCTTAGTGGGAGGCGATGTAATTTTGATGAGAGCTAATTACATTTGCATAATGTGGATAAACAGCGTAATGCAGCTCAGCAACTTGTAGTCAAATTTGATCTGTCTGTCTCAATGGGGTTTTACTTGTTACTGAGCTCTCAGAGTTGAAGGCTAATTTGAATCTTTGATGAACATAAAATGAGAGATCGTAAGAGCTAAGAAGAAAATTACTTGCCCAGGTTTGGATTCCGGAATAACTGAAAAGAAACTTTGTTCAAATGTAATTGCTGAAAATAGGGCATTAGTTTGTAAAGAAGCTGAAGTACCATACTCTGAAATTTAAAATATTTTAAGAATTTTCAAACAAGTTTAGTATAAAGACAATATGCAGCTGTGATAAAAAGTTGTTTGTAGTAAATGGCAAGGGGTATAGAAATACTAGATGTAGAAACTAGAGTGGTGGATATTTAAACACGCAGATAGGGATTGCCAGATTCTGCACGACCAAGGACGAGCTCAGCAGATAAAAACCAGGTATCTGCATGCAGCCTCTCAACTGTGAATGATTCAGTGTCAGAATCTGCAGTTCAGAAACACCACTGGGCTGAGCAAGACCCTTTGCTACTTTTTACAGTCATAAGGAATCATTTTATAAATACATATATGTATATATAGACACACACACATCAGTCATGAGCGCCTGTGTGTGAATAGCAGTTTCCCATATTGGACTTGATACAGAGCTTGGCTGCACCTGCTCTGTTCCAGTTGGTGTCTTCCTTGTGCCAGAGGGAAGGGAGACCACTTAGGAAACATCTAACAGATTTGTAGCCCTGTTTATTCTTTAATATTGCAGAGCTGCCAGAAGTGGAAAATTATTTAGCTTCTTTTACAATACTCATATATAATTTTAAATATATTATTAACTTGTATCTCCTATAAGACTTTTTTAGATTGCAAATTTCACAGTTTCTGTTTGTTTCATTAGTGTTTCTGTGTTGCTCATACTAAGTGATGAACCCTATTAAAAATGTGTGTCAATCTTATAGGCCTAGTTTTATAGCATGTACAAGAATCTGCCTCTCTGAATTGCAAATTTCAAATTTTCAATTACTTATTCAATTCCTGGTATGCATGTGCAGCAGGCACAGAATACAGTCTGAAGGGATCTGCCTGTAAGGACAATCTGCATTTGACTGCTATTTGTGTATGCTTGCAGGCTTAACTACAATGCTTCTGTTTTCCTTTAAAACCTCCTGAATTGGTCAGTGACATTTTAGAGTTTATCATCAGCTATGCGAGTCAGTGACTTGTTAAAATTTTTAATTCAATATTAACCAGTTGTAAAAGTTCAACAGAAGTCAAAATTAATTTCAGAATTTTAAATCAGCAGATGGTTCCTCTTTTTAAGGGGACAAAGTTTTTACAGTATTCAGAGGTATTCAGAAATAGATAACACAGTTACATACTACTGTGGAGTACATTTCTGAAAACGTTCTCCTTTCCTTTGACTAGAAAGCTGAGTGGTGCCTTGGAAGTGGAGATTTGTTTTTCCATCACTGTTGGCTAATATCACGCTGTTGGTACTAAGCTAATTGGTACTAAGCTAGTTGGTACTAAGCTTTACTAATGTAAAACACCTTCATTGTCCTCAGTCTTTTTATGGCTTGCCTACTGCAGTAAGCAGCATCTATTCTCCTACAGAACAGTCCAAGCAGCGGTATAGACATATTTCTGTGGAGTAGGGGTTTTAAGGAGTAGCTTTTCTCATCAACACCTTTAACAAATGGATGCAATTTGTTGGATGCAAGAGGATTCAATTCCCAAATCAATCATCTATGTAATTTGCAAAATACATTGTAGAGTATAAACAAATACAGTAAATTTGTGCAACTAATTCATGTTACATAAATAGCAAATTTTATCTTGTTTCAAAGTACTGCTCCTGCCAGGCCGCTAGAAGTTGATACCGGTTTTTGATAGTTTATTTCCTTTACTATCAGTTACAGCCTTTTAACTTAGAAGAAAGTCGAAATGATTATATCAGACACAACAGTTTGTATGAGCATCAGGAGTAAGAACCTGCACTTTTTGTAATGTCTAGCCTTTGTAAAACATATGAAATTTTGCACTTGTATTTTTCAGTTCTAAGTGTTCTATCTTTTACAAGATCCTTTGTGCAAATTAAATGTGGTTTCTCCTAAAAGGTGTGCCTGCTGCTTCTTTGGTAACCCCTGCTGATGTCATCAAGACTAGACTGCAAGTGGCAGCTCGCGCTGGCCAGACAACGTACAGTGGAGTTATTGACTGCTTTAGGAAGATTCTGAGGGAGGAAGGCCCTTCGGCTTTGTGGAAGGGAGCTGGAGGTGAGAAAAAAAGTATTAAGGCTGACTCCAAATCTGCAAATTAGCACTTGGCTTTGATAAGGACTCAAATCAGAGCAGTGTTTACAAAGTCTGATTGTGAAAAATATAACACCTTGTTAAAAATGTTTAGCTTTTCTCTTGAAAAATTGTTTTATTTGTTTAACACTATGATTTGTAATATTTAACAGCTCGTGTGTTCAGATCTTCACCCCAGTTTGGTGTTACTTTGGTCACTTACGAACTTCTGCAGAGATGGTTATATGTTGATTTTGGAGGCCTGTAAGTCAAGTATTTGCTATTTAGCTTGCACAAAACAACTGCCAAGTTTAAAGAAAAAAAATAAAATCTTTTCATGCATGGGACCCATTAAAACTTATTGACTTTGAGCACCTGTACTCAAACTTGCAGAATGTAAAAAATCCCCCCATCCTTATATAATTGAGGGAAACTTGCATGCAACTTCTGAACAATGAGGAGATAAAGAGCCATTTCATATTTATTTCAGTACACTAATTTGTATTTCCATTGTAGCAAGATAGTTTTTTCCATTTTCCTCATGACACTGGAAGTTAAAGGAATTTACAAAGGTATCAGTGAAAATTTAACTTTAGTTTTGGGTTTGATTTAAAATTAAGTAGTGTTCTGACCTCGTTCTCTTCAGCAGAGGAGTCTATTAATTAAGGTCAGCTTTAACATCTTCCATATTAAGAAAAAAATACACAAGTATTTAAGCCTGAATAAATCTATATAAAGTCTTTTTGTATGGAATCTAGACAAATAAAAAGACCTTTTTTCTTTTTCTTTGTTCAAACAGCAAACCTGCTGGATCAGAATCTACCCCAAAAACTCGAATTTCAGATCTTCCACCTGCTAACCCTGCACATATAGGAGGATACAGACTTGCTACAGCTACATTTGCTGGTATAGAAAATAAATTTGGTTTATATCTTCCAAAGTTTCGAGCTCCTGCCACCACCTCGGCTCAAGCACAAGGTAGCAGCTGAACCCTGAAAAGGTGTTTCAATGGGACAAAGTGATGGCAGTGGAAAGAGTTCACAAAACTACTACTGTATTTTTTCCAGTCAGCTGCATGTGTTCTAGCTGAACTGAGCTTGCAAATCTAATTGCTCCTTTCAAATATTCATACATACCTGCATTTATTTATTTACACACAAGGAACTGATTGAAGCTGTGGTTCTCTGCCTTGTTTTAACCAGTGGCATGAAGCTGTAGCCTAGACTTTGCCTTGCACAGCTTGCATTTAATGTTACTGTACATATTGTACATCTTTGTACAGAGACATCAGGGCATCTATACACATACATTTATATAATGGGTATTGCAGTTCAAAATAGTTTGAAATGTACAGATGTTTTGAAGGTGTTTTGTTAACAGTCGTGACAATAAAATGTTTAAAAATACTTCTGTCACTTCACTTCTTTGAATTTATAGGAAGTTGTCCAGTATGATTGCTTTTTTTCCCTCCACAGAGTAAAGGTAAAGATCAGATGCACTCATTTAATGAATGGACAGGACAGGACAGGACATGGCCTCTGCAGGCATACCCTTCATTACTAATTACAGCAAAGGAATTAAAATGCTATGTGCTGGCTCATAGGTGGTAGAGAACACAGTAATTAGATGAGCACATGGAGGATTTTTATTTTGCAGCACTACTTTGTGACAAGAATTCTCTCAAAATACATGGCAATACTAAATGTGTAATAGATATTACTTCTATGGTAGCATATTTAAAACATGAGATATTTGCCAGTTACTAACAGACTCAAGAATTTTTACAGGGTTTATTACTCAGAATGCCTTTTTTTCCAGACAGAAAACTTGTTATGAAAAATTGAAAGCATTCTCTTTATTTCTAGGTTGTTTTACCACGAGATTAGGTTATTCGGGGCAGGGGGGGAAGAAACCTACTTACTTTTGTATTATTTTAATATGCAAAACTGATTTTTACCTTTGCAGGTGAGTGGAAGTAAAAGGAGAAAGCAGAAGCTTTATTTCTGGCTTAGTGTCTGCCAAAAGTTTCTCTGGTATAATATTTAAATGCAAAAGTGTCAGAGGAAATAGGGGAGTCTAGATTCCTACCGTTCTTGAGGAAAATTAGTTACACTGTCCATGCAGCCAGAGATGAGAGGGGTGAGTTTCCAGCCTTACTGGAAACCTTTCTTGCTTCCTCAATACAGCAACCTCCAGTCTTTACTATTGTATATTTCTTAAAGGGTTAAACATCCTGAAGTACAGCATATCCAAGCAATATAAACTCATTTCAGGTTCTGTTTTCTTACTAAGGTGATGGTGATTAAGTCAGTTTATGAAGAGATAGCTTCTTAAGAACTCAGCACAGACCAGCCCTCCTTCAGCTCTAGGCTCTAAGGAAGATAAAAATAATTTTGGTGCTGCATAATTAGTGAGCCAGAGGTAACAATACACTGACCTTGGGAGTTTGATCACTATTCTGCAGTATGAATATAAATAACCCCATTAGAACACTTCCTTCTCTATTTGTGATATTCTGTTTAAGGAATTTCTTGTTCTGTAGTGCTTTTTGGATAGAGACAGACTTCACGGGAACTCTCTCTTGTATCTATGTATTTTGTCCTGTGCTTTTCTTAAAGAGACAAAAATGGTGGGTACCCACTGGCATTTAATCTTAGTCACAGCTTGTTGACTGACTTGGATCAAGGCCTTAGGAGACTTTACAATGCACAACAGCATTTGTATTTCTTACAGCTCCAAAACTGGACAGTTTGTCTCCCAGAATGATCATTTACAGCATCTAGCATCACTTTTGCAGGTATAGGTTTTACAATGTTTTAAATCTGTATTCAAGTATTCTGTGAGGGAGGAACACAAACAGGAATACAGAGCAGTATTAAATTTAATAACTGAAAATTATTAGAAGGTTGAAACTACACCAAACTAATGCCAGATGAACTGCATGTATGCAACAGTCATTGAAAGAAAGCTTTATCTACTGGATTTCTGAAAATAAAAATATGAGGGAAATGTATTATTTAATGAGAAGTAATCTCAGTGAAAAACCCACAAGAACAGCCAACCAAAAACCCAAGCACACCCTCCCTCCAAAACCATCAAACCAACAGACCTCCTCTTGTGCCTAAAGGTACAAACCATCTCATGATGTGCTGTTCTTACATAGTTCACATGCTTCCCAGCTGAACAGAGCTGCCCTTGTAGGGCTGAGAACACCCAGGGTAAATGTGTGCAACCCGAGCAGCAGGGCTGCGTTGAAAAGGGAGGGGAGGGACACACACTCTTGAAATGCCAACACCAGTGGAAGCCCAAACATATTTCACTTCCAGACCCAGCAAAAAAGAAAATTTCTGAAGACAGAACTGCTGTTACTGCTGTGTCTCTGTAAGCTGCTCATAATAGAACTGAGACAAGGAAAACCAGAAGAAAACCCAAAACAAACCAGAAAAGTTAAAACACAAACAATGAAGAAACAATGATACTACTTCTGGATCTAAAACTGATTAAGGAATATAAATCTATTCCCTATTTTTAAGCATATAAAATCAGCTCTTCTGGCAAAATGATAAGCTTGTAACAGATTAAGAACAAACGGAGAGTCCTAAGTTAAAGGCTTCAAAACTGGTTTAGAGCCTAATTAGTACAACTCACAGTATTAAAAAAAAAAACAACCCAAAACCAAGCAAGAGCCACCCTGCAACCAGTCTTGATAGAAAACTTTATCATGTGCTAAGAAAGAAAAAAAGTAACCTTTAACAGAAGTTCCAACTGTTCTGTTTCAAGCCATTATGAAGTTTTGTTTCAATAAAAATGTTTAAAATCAGTAACAATAACAAAAATCTTGCTTTAACTTAGCACAGAAAATTAATAGCAAGTCTGTAGTTAACAGAATACAAATTATTGTGCTATAGAAGTTAAGTCAAAATCTTGTTCCTTATCCTTTGGAAAAGAAGTCTGATAACAGGAACTTTTACTATTGGCCAATTGCCATGGCCATAAATGGTGATTGGGGGTAGAAAACAACTCTGTGATGTGTGTAGTAAAACAAAAGGATCAGCTCCCAGAAACTTTAAACTACTGCAGGGACACAGATTAGAAGTCAGGGCAGCTGACAAGTGCTTGTATAATATTTATTTATGAATCAGTCTCACCTTTAATGCACCAATTCAAACAAAAGAAAATTGGTATTAAATATGTATTTCATTAATTCAGGTCTGATTATCAAGGAGGTTTGTAACTACAGACAAATTTTTATTCACATGTGTTACCCACTACCAGAGTCTGAGTCTTATCTATATATAAACAATGAAACTTGGAACATATGCATGCATATCCATGGGTAATATGAAGAGTTGAAATTAAAGAATGTATCAGAGATTTACTACCTAATGAAGGTTAGTCTGTAATAGAAAAAGTTTTAGGAACGGAACTTTTACCTTCCAGAAAGATACTGTTTCAGATTGGACTTTACTGAAGCCAAGTAGCAAATTTATACCAGGTTAGTGTTTCAGCAAAAGAAGATCCTTGCAGACTCAAAGTTAAGTGTATTAAAAGTTACACAAATCCAAGCATGTGCTTGCAATTTATATATAAAACATAACGATGCAAGATCTGATTTTCAGTGTTCTTAATACATTTCCAAGTCCATTGTTGAAACCATATGTTCCTCCCTTAAGCTATGATTAGAACTGACACATGAACTGACACTTTAGGATTTGCATCCAATCACTCCCAAGTCTACCCCTGCAGCCTGTTTGGAAGGCTCTACGCTGGGATGCGAGTCGCAGCCTCCTCTTCTGCGTCAGCTCTGTTGGCGTTTATTTCTGCCAGCGTTCGGCCAAACCGAGTCCACTCGTCACCGCGAGGAACGGCGATTTGCTGTTGACACAGAGAGCGTTACTTGAACCTACTAATAATTAAATCTGAGCTCACTTGCAACAGCAGAGCACCTAAAGAATGTTCAGAAGAGGTTCCAGTAGAAAAGCTTACCTTTAGTTTAGTGTAAGCATCAAAAGCTCTAACTAATAAAAGAAGCAGGATTTCAGATTCCTGCACTGAAGTGCAGAGTATTATCATAAGCTAATGCTATGGATCTCCATCTGAGAGACTGCCTCCAAAGAGGAATACTAATGCTATATCCTCATCTCATCAATTAGTCATGTACTACTGCAGTACACACACTTGCAATAGCAACAGCTTCTCTGTAGGAACAAAACAGAGACTGCTTCACTGCGAAATTGCTTGGTACTTCTCAAGCTAGGCTCAAAATTCTCAAGTGCCACAGTTACAAAGAAAATAAAATTCTATGAACAAAACCACTGATTCTTATTTCACCAGCCTTACAATAAATTTTTGCTTTCTGACTGGATGACAGCATACTAAAAAGTTATGCTAGAACACCCTAAATAAAACACTACTAGGGAACATTAATTCAAAAATAAAAATTAAACCTAATTATTCTTTGTCTAATGACAAAAAAGTGAAAGGCAAGCTGCTAAATAAACTCAAGTGTTTAGCAATATACTTCGCACAATACATGGTATACTTACCTCTCCCACGTCATATATAACTATTTGTCCCTCTGAATCACCTACAGCAATCTCTCTCCCAGAATGTGTCCATCTCACACGGTTCAGAGCAGGATTGCCCTCCACAGTGATGCTTGCAGTGGGCACCTGTACCAATTGGAAACACATTGCTAAAAATGCATCAGGTTTCCATAAGCTAAAGATTACAGAACACACCTAGGCCATCTGTGTGGCATCAAAAGAAACACCCAACACTTCAGCTGGTGCGTGGTGCACAGATCAAAGGCTGTTCACAGTACAAAGACCCTCAGTGGCTTTAAGCTGTCACCAGTGACATGACCAAAACAACACATCTGTCCCTCTGCCAAAGTACAAACATCTGCTACGAAAAGGCACATCTGCACTCTTCTTGAGAGACAGGGGGCAGACATGCTTTCAGGCAGTGCCAGGGCACCCTGGGATCTCAAGAAAGATTATGACAGAGAGCAGGGATGAAATCAGCTGTTTTGGCAGGTCAAGCCCTGTCCAAAAGGCTAGAAGAGGTAATTCTAATTTGAAGGCACAGGCTGGCATTTGGTCCTGCAACTTGCTTTCATATGTAGTTTTAAGATAGTGAAATTTAAGTACTAAGTATCTGTCAGGTTTCTCTTCTGATCTACCTCCAGCAATTCTTGGAAAAAAAATTTACACTGTAATGAAGTTTGTAACTCACACCAGAAAACCAAGCATTCCATTGTCTAAGTTTAGAAACAAATGGCACTTTCACTGCAGTATTACTGTGGCAATAGGACAACGGTGGTGTGTGGTAACAGGCTTGTTCACACTGTTAGGCTGCAGGCTGACAAGGCCTCAAGGTGGGAGGTCTGTAATCACTTTCACAACATGGATCAGTGTTACACCAACAGATGTTTCCCTCTCTTGTTATAGGTAAAACAATTTAATTACTGCTGTTATTCATTATGAGGAGTCATTTGTAACCCTGTAATCAAAGAATGCTATCTGTTACACAGAAACTACTGGATTACAGAATATTTAAGAACAACAAAAACAAGCTATGGTAAAAAACCCCAACAATCCAAGCTATGATAAATTCCTGACTTTTTTTTTCCAAAGAGTATAAACAACTTTCCAGTTGCATTTGACTGTTAACCTGACTTCCTCACCTCAGTATCATTGTTGAGATTCCACAGGTCAAGCCTGCCCATCCCATCCACACAGGCAAACAAGGCAGGGTGAGTTGGAGACCACATCACATCATAAACATAATCTGAGTTGTCTTCAAAGGAGTAGAGAGGTTTGTTATTCTGAAAAAAAGCAAAAATAACCATGTGATACCCAAACCCTACATTTCAACATTATAAAATTAACAGGTAAAGCAAAATATAGAACTTCAACAGCATTACCAGCAATAAGAAGTCATTTGCATTTTGACTTGCTTTAAAAA
This sequence comes from Lichenostomus cassidix, assembly GCF_008360975.1. Classification (NCBI taxonomy): domain Eukaryota; kingdom Metazoa; phylum Chordata; class Aves; order Passeriformes; family Meliphagidae; genus Lichenostomus; species Lichenostomus cassidix. The sequence continues at coordinate 17,893,404 of NC_139488.1, forward strand.
TTGCCACTGCAAAGATCAGCCAAAATCAATGCTCTTTATTAATAATTAAAGGCATGCTTCCCAAAGCATGCAGCCGTTTTGCTGGCTGCTGCTATAAAACAGCCAATAGCAAGCCAATATTGTAAATTGTAAATTTAATGCTTTAAGAATCTTGTAAATCAAGCCAATGATAATTTAGTGACAGCACTTCAGACTGTTACTGGGAGATTTGAGCTCTGCTTCCTCTGCTTTGCATTTCTCAGGGCATCAAACTAACAGAGAAAGAAGTAATTCTGGCAATGGAAATGACAGATATTTCAATTGTGAGCCTCATCAAGTTTAACTGATGTCCCTTAGTCTTCCACAAAATTGTAGCAAAACATTTGCCTTATGAATATATGAAGTAACTGACTTTATAACAGGATTTACATTTGATTACATTGTAATCATTGTTGATAACAATGGGCAAAAGGATGAAAAGAACAGATCAGAAGTATACAAATGATGCACAAGCTGAAAGCAAAGCTTTATGTTAGTAATCTTAGTTTTGCTCATCAGCTGTCTCCTCTTTGCAGGAAAGCAGCTAAGAACCTCAGAACGTCCCATGATTTCTTTTCATCAGGTTAGTGAACTTCCTTAAGTAGCTTACATTATAGCACCACCTTGTGTCAAGGGCTACGAAGAAAACCACTCAACTATCTAAGTTACCTTCGTTGTCCAAAGCTTTACTGTCCAGTCAAAAGAAGAGGTGACAAAAAGATGTGAGAAGTCTACAGGTCCAACTGCTGCATGGCAGTTGATACCTGTGATTGGTCCTTGGTGTCCTTCAAACATCTCACTGATTCCAGCTTTGCTGTTTCAGAATATACAACCAAGGTTAATTGATTTGGAAACCAAACATCTGTAGACAGAAACAGCACTGAAATGCAATTTAAATATAGCCACAGGAAGAATTTGCTGCCTTCTATGATGTTACCCCATCATAGGGGGTAAAAGGCTTCACCACAGCAGGATCACAGAAGACCAGTCTTGAAAACAGACCTTAAGTTTAACATGTATTTTCTGCTAACCTTAAATACCAATATATATCCTAGGAACAAGAGACTAATTCAGCAGGTACCAGTCAGTCCACACATTTAACTACACTGTCCTCCCAGCAATAGCTACAACTTCAATTCATACAAACAACAAAATCTGGCCTCAGGAATAACCACAAAACGCCCATTAAATTAAGAGAAGTTGCACATACTTTATGAACACGAGGTTCAGACATACACCAGAAACAATATATCCCTAATAGCCTCTTATCAGGGGTGATGATAAGGGAGGAGGGAAACAGATGGGAAGGATGTTACACAAAAGTGATACAATTTTGGGTATTTTGGAACCAAAAAAGCTGTGCAGCAAGGTGATGTGTATTTGAGATGAAACCTGGACACTCAATTGTATTTAAGAAAGCAATTGATAAGATACAGTCAGACAATTTCAAAATAGATTGAACAGCAGGAGAACAGCTAGCCAATTTAAGATTTGTGCGTGATGTTACTGTACAATTATCTACAAAACAGATACAAAGTTTGGAATGTTCTGCTACAATTCAAATGAATAAAACCACAGTGACATATGCTGTCCTCATCAACACAAACAATTCATAATACCAATTCACTATTCCAACTACTTCTGTTTTTAATGAAGCTCTTACTCAGGAAAAAGTGCATTGGAATTCAGACAGAGCTACTCTGAACTCCTTCAATGCAAAAGAGAAAATACTAACTTTAAAAAATTTTGAGTGTAAAGCATGCAGGGACTCATCCTTTCACTATTTTTATTTCCTTTGAATAATTAAGATTTGTATTCACCTGCCATGACGACATGCAGTGTACACTGAGCCTTCTTCACTGCCAACAACAAAGTTGTTAACATCTCCAACAGGGAAAGACATGCAGGTAACAGCCACAGCCTTGGACTGTTTGTGAACCAGCTCCATGCTATCCTGTAGTGAAAATATCAGCAACTTACTTTATAAAAAGAAATATTAACACCTACAAAATCCCTTAGATTTCACAATATGAGTGTTTTTATTTCACTTATATAGATTGGGCAGGAATAAGGAAATTCTTACTACGTTTGTGTTCACCACTAACACAAGTACACCAAAAATATACAAAATAATCTACAAAAAGTATTTGATTCCACAGGTGGGGAAATATTTTATCAAATGTCAAGCTATCTTAATTTCTATGTGTTGGGAAAATGTTGATTACTGTTTCTTAGATTAACAGAATTTTTTATAAAATACTAACCTGAAATAAATACCATATATATCCAAAGTTATCTTACCTGTGGTTGGGAAAGCATATCCAGACTCCAAGAGCATATTTTGCCATCAGTTGAGATACTAATCAAATTATGAGCATTCTGGGTCCCGACAACATTTACACAGTACACTGGGTGCTAAGAAACAAAATATTATCAGAAAGAAATTTACAGGTAATAACCAGTTCTGGTTTAATAAATATACAGTAGAAGACACCATTTCACCACTTAACAAAGCACAAAAGATTAATCACAATCAAAAGTACAAATGATACTCCCCCATAAAACTGATGCTTGGTTTTTTTGACACTCTAGTTTTTATGAATAGCCTGGATCTTAAGTGTCAAAATACAGACACAAACATTTAAGCATCGCCAATCAAGTTCACTGGACAGAATTTTGTAGACATTAAACACATCTCAACAGGGCACAGTCCTTGAAGATATTTCACCTCCTACCGTGTGAGCAGCAGCTGAAAGTGGAGTTCTCTGCACTGGGGTTCTCTTATTGCTGCGATTATCCCACAGCACTATCTGGCCTGAGTATGTGCCACCAACCACCAAATTGGGATGAAATTTTGCAAATGTAGCTGACATCACTGCTGACTGAAAGAAAGAAAAACAACAAAATACACAAACGACCACTCAAAGACACTATGGTTAAAACTAAAGAAAATGAAGCCAAATATCAGAACAACTACTTTGCCTAGATGTAGTCAGTACATTATTTCACTGCCCAGTTACTTAAGGATTCACACACCCTTTGTAAACCCTCAGTTTCAACTTATAATTCTAAAATGAAGTTTTCCTCCTCTTTTCCTTCACATGCTAGGAATAATCTGTATTCTTCCTAGCACAGTTTATTAGCAAAGGAAGGCCCAATAACACAGGAAATTTTAATAATATTTTGCCACATCCTGTAGTCATTACTTCTAAAAGAATGTAGAAATACATTTTGGTACAACAGAGTTACTTTTGCAATCTGGGCTTTGATAGTAATGTGACAACATCAGGTTAAATTTTGATTCAAATGTGTAATTTTCCATAATGATGGGAAAAAAGTGGCTATCTTGGACTTGGCATAATGGAAGAGATTTACATGTTTTTATCTCTTAGAAAGCTAGTAGAAAACCTCCATCTGCCTTATTCTTGATGCATGTGCTTCTAGTTTTCATCCTTGTTCCACTTCCTCAGGCTGACTTCATTTTAGTAAGTAAACTAAGCTGTAGTATTGTTCAATCCCACTCAAGGCCCTCACATATAAACCTATGTGGTTCAACCATTACACAAGAAAGTTTTCCTATTTTTTAAATAAAAAAAGAAAATTAGTCCTCAAACAGGAATTCTGAATTATGTCAGAAATTCTGAAACACCATAGTATTTCTCAGCTGAAGTCTCTAGCTATCAGTATCTGTTGGCAAATAAAATGTGGTTAAAGTGAATGCTAGCCCAATGAAATTACTATGTTGACAAACACAAGAAAGGTACTTGTCCAAATTCATCAGCGTAAAATCTTGAGCCTCCCAAAACAGAATCATACCTGGCAGTGAAAGACATATTCTGGGGTAGTTTTCTTGTACTTCATATTCCATACAAGGGCCACCCCATCAGGCTCGTGAGGCGCATCCTCATTGTTGTTGTAAGAGGCGACAAGTAATTCTGGATACTGCATGGTAAGTGAAAAACACTCAGAGTAAGCAAAACGACTGGCTAATGGTCCAGATAATCCCAGAATCTTTGTTTTCTTTTGCCAAAATAGGGTTAAAAAAACACTTTGCATTTTAAAGACATGAAAAACAGTCACTTAAAACTGCAATTGTTACTAATTTAGCTCATGAAACAGCATTAATGTACATATTACTCTTGTTCTTTTCATCATAATTTACTTTTAACTGTAAAACCCACAACTTTTAAGCAAGGTTTCTTTTTAATGAAACCGAGTTACCTCTGTAAAGCAGTCCATAAACCAAAACCAACTTTCTTCACAATATGAACCTTTGTTACTTTTTACAAAAGATTAACAGCTCTGTCTACTTTTTGCAAACCATGGAGCAAGTAAATAACACATTCAGAAATACAACTGCATCAATTGTATTCAAGTCAAATGCACAGAACTACAACAATTTACACACCCAACTGTTTAATTTAGGCATTATTTTTTACCTGAGATGACCAGTCCAGACAACTGACAACACGATGCTTTGACCAACGTTCATCAAAAAACTGCCTATTCAAGGACAGTTTTGCTCCTGCTTGAATCTCCCTATGAAGACAATTTGGAGATATTAATCTTAGATCACTTTTTCAATTAAAAGTATCGGACATTCACAGAAAAATATTCAACATTCACATTACCCTTCTTTGTCCTCTAAGTCTCTTCCACTGTAGTCGAAGAAAATGTTGATTTGCTCAGAAAGGGCTCTTTCAACAATGCGTGTAGAGTGGTCAAAAAAACTTAAAAATTCTTCAGAATGCAAAATTTGTTGCTTTTCCTCTTCAGTGAGTTCATGAGGGGCAGCTGAAAAAAATGTATGCAGACATTTTCTGGACTGCACGCTTTCAACCAATTCTTTTCAAGAAAGAAGAACAGTATTTATCATGGTTTTTAATAATTTTTGCATTTTGTATTTTGCTGACTAATTGGTATTTAACAATCAAACTAATTCTAACTTAATGGAACAAAAATTTAAAAATGTATTGATGGCTTTCCTTCCAGCACACTCAGAATGTCTTGAGGTGAACCATACCTTCTTCCTCCTCCTCTTTTTTCAATGTTTTTTCTTCCTCAGGTTCAACTAATGGTTTTGGTGCAACCACATCATCTTCCTCTTCCTCATCTAAGGAGAAACATTATGGTGAGACCGTCAGTGTTTCTAAAGAGGAACAGTAACATTCTATATGAATCTCAAATAAGCTGATGTAAAATAGTATGTAGCTGAAAATGATTGCATTTGTAAAATGTAGTCCCTAGGATAACATTATCACAAACCAAAATATCATTGGAATGCTGTCTACACCTGGGTGTGAGTTGCACTGAGTTATGTACTTGCATAAACTGAAATAAGACATGCAGGAAATTGTAAAGAATCCAAAGTGGAAATCTGTCTTACAGGCATTTATGATTCCACACAGAACCATGGGGTGAATGCATGTTCTGTGTAACACACTGACACATTAATGCCACGGAATAAAGAAAAATCAAATGGCTAAAATAGTCTACAGAGCAGCTGCTTACTTGTGATCTGAAACCATCAGTCTAATGGGTCTGCACATGGCATGAAGATGGCTTACATTAGCTTTCAGGTTGCTATTCTGAGAAGCAAATTTTGCTAAAGATAATAGCAGAGAGATTACATTTTTTCTGTCATTCTAGATGCAAGTCTCATTATCTGTATCATGTTTGGCAATGAGAACTTTACAGGAAAATGTGTTTTCCCTAATTGCAATGAATAACATAAAATGTTAATGTTCAGGAATACTGACAAGGCTTACAGCACTTTCTGCATTTCTACATTTTATTCTTTGAATACTGTAAACCAGAAAATACCTTTAAATGACTTAGAATTGTGGGATATGCATTTCCTGGCTTTTCTTCATTCACTTTCTAGAACAAGCATCTGAAAAGACTTGTTTTTATTGGTTAAACAGCTACGTCATCTGCTTATAAGGGAATGGCAGCAGGAGACTGCTGCATGCCTCATCACAAGTAATGAGACAGTATTCAACAGGGACTAGGCTTGTTTGTTGCAGCCATCTCCCTGACCCATGTTCAGTTATCTAACACAAAAAGTAAAAAAAAAAACCAACCAAAATCCACATGCATGCACACAAAAAGAGTAAAAAAAAAAAGGGGTGGTCAAGGGATGGGAACCAGCTGCCAAGCCATGGTCCCAGCAGCCAGGCCAGCTGACTAGATAGCAACAACCAGATGGTACTGCAAGGATTGTCTCTCTGCTATGAGGTGGCAATGGGATGGCACAACATTTTTCTGCCTGACTGCTTCCAATCATGTCTTTCCCCAATGGCAAGCCTGTGCAATTACCAGCACTCCAGGAGGTCTACAGACAAGCCTTTACCCTGCAAACAAAATACAGCTTGTAGGCCATACCAGCTGCCAAACCACACACATAGTGATAGGTTTAAAGAGGTCTGAAAATCCTTCTAACTCCATAGTATAGGCAATAAAAATATAACTGTACCTGCAGGAAAGAAAGCTTTAAATGACACTGTATAATGCACACAATAATACAAACTCCAACTTAATCAAAATGATAATGACGTATGCCAATCCTACATTACTTGAAATTGAGCGATTTTTATGTTCTGACAAGTTTACAGAACTAGGATAAATGGCATGAATGATTTCAATATATGCTCATACTTTTGAACCAAATGGTGAAGGTTAAAATCTTTCCTTTCAAGGGCCTCAATCAGCCACAAAGGAAAACAGTAATCACTGTCTTTTCAGCCAGCCCAACCGCATTTGTCAGCCCTTTCTCTGTCAATGCAGCCAGAGCAATCAACCTGCCAAACATTCAGAATGGAAAAACAATCTGAAAATACAGGGTATAATGCACCTGCCAGTGAAAATGGCCATTTCAAGAAAAGCTAGTGATCTCAGTGACCCTGCTGAGGAGGCGGTGGTGCAAAGGGGAAAGAACCCGTAAAAGAATTCTTAGTGATCTCCACTCTCTTGCACATTGACACTTCCTTACAAAGCATGCCAATTACAGCTTTTGTGCTACTTAAAAAAAATGAAAGCTTTTTTGGGCAAAATAATCACGCAAAGAAACAGAAAGACACTGCTCCTTTTTCGATGGATTCGCGTGTACAGCGGACTCGTAACCTGAAAACTGTATAACCTGTGGCCATTTTAAAGAAGGGAATTCTTAATGTCCAATAACTACAGGTGTGAACAATGATTAATTAAAAAATGTAATATGAGTTAACACACACGACTTTGAGAACAACACATACAGGATCACATATTCAAATTGCAGCTACTTGGATAAAAATCCCCCTCTTTTTTGTCCTGCCAATCAATCTTGAAGAATTAAATGATGCCTTCAAATTTAGAAATTTGGTTTTGGGTCACCCTGGATACATTATTCTAGCTTTGAAAGTCCCAAATTAGAAATTTCAGCCCAACCCCCCATTAGTCATACTACACTGATTCTAAGTACCATTTTCAGTGACAGGAGTCAAATTCTTGTCAAATGTAGATGGTCAACCCCTTAGTGCTATATGACCTTCTAATCTACACATTTTATTCAAAAGATCATATAGTTGATTGCTCCTGCCTTTTAATGTTTGAAACATAAATGGCATATATTATACAGAGCTCTAAATTCCTTCATAGTACTTTCACTGCATACAGCCAGCTGATATTACTGCATTTAAATGCAGGATACAGCACTTATTTTAATATTCTCAAAGTATCAGACTTGAAATTGAACATGTCATCTCACTGATTTATCTGTAACTGCATAAATCTACTCTCTAAAGAAGAGTCACATGCAAACTTTCTCATTAAGGGATCTGGAGGAAAAACCCCCCCCAAAAAAAAAAAAAAAAAAAGCCCACATATACAAGTCCTTGACCTCATTATCCAAAACTAGAATGCTTTCTTATCCAAACCCAGGAGACTTTCTCACAGTTCACAAAATAGACCCTATTAAGCTGCTGGACTACAAACGAGATAAGAAATGTTTGTTTTAATTACTTTTCCTGTCTCCATCTTGGATTTATTTAGTAGCAGTCCAGATAACAGAATTTGCAAGAAATTAGCATAACAATAATATAGCACCCAGCAAACACTGAAACATTGGACATAATATTTCTGAAAAAGTTCCAATCTAGTAAGTCAAGAACCCATGATACAGCAGTGCCCTGCATTTATTTCTAGTCAGCTACCTAAATTTGAAACCTTAAGGGCACCCCCTGACTGCATCCACCTTATTCATTAATGACTGTATCTACTGGCATTTTAAGCCACTTCAATTGTCAGTGTACCAAATATGATTTCAGATTTTATAAAGGCTGCAAAGACTTGGAACAGGGTCACAAAGACAGGAAAAATGGGACTCTATGTCACATCAACATATTGATGAATATTCATTATAATATGCTAAGGGATTAACTCCATGTTGCTTCTGACAGGCAATCAGGGGATCTAAGGTTACAAACTGAGCAGTAAAGTAGCTGCTATTTTTATGCAATCTTTAATAGCAACAAAAGTCTTGTCAATGAATGCTAAAAACAGATTTAATGAACCACCGAATTTTTACTTTGAGTTAACATAAAAATTGTGATGTATTTTGGCAAGACAGAAAGAACAGCAGTGCTGTAAATTAGGCTGCACCTAGCAATAACACTGTAGAGTGTAGTTCCAGTTGTCTGAGTAATCTGTTGCAGCAGAGTAGGTTAATCAAAGTTAAATCATCTGTGAAATGGGTGGCTTTTGTTAAGCCAAATGTCTTCACATCAAGTTTTCCTATCTATATTTCTGTACATTTAAGGCATGTACTGGATAATATAGAATCACAGAATATTCTGAGTTGGAACAGACCCACAAGGATTGTACATGGATATACAAGGGTCTGTTATTTCTTTTAAAAATATTAAAATGCATAAATCCTACATTGACTGTACTAGCATCCAAGAAGCAAATCCTATACGTCATATTTTTATTACTCTGCTTAATATTTTAATTCTGTGTCTTGAAGATGTTAGCAGACAACTACTCCTCAAAGAGTGGAGCTAATGCAATAATACCATCTGCAGTCAGCTGCAATTGCATATGCACACTATTGTGCAGCAGCACTAAGTAGCAAGTATCCAATTATCCCTGGAAAAGCCTTAATTGTGAGAGCTGAGCAAAATCATTTTCTCCTATACACCCACCTTTCTCTGGACAAACTGTTTTCTAGGAGAGACCCCGATTTTATTGTTTTACAATATATAAGAATCAATCTTCCTAAGACAGGCAGTTTCTCTAATACTTTGAGGTCATAATAAATCAACATATTAGTACTGCAATAAAATAATGGAAGTTGTGAGAACTGTTAGGACACTAAATGCCTTCATCTCCTAAGGAAGCTGTCACACTTCAAAATTAATTTAACTGTTACACAAATCCGAAACAGGCATTTCCAAATGCCGCCTCTTATTTGAGGACATGAAGTCTCTCCTATTTAACTCACTTGGTATGTGTTACCACAAATATTTCCTTACAAACTAGAAACTGTTTTAACTTAAAACTAGTTTACTTCTACTTCCTATCTCTCCCACTAGACAGACTGGTTGTAGTTTGAATGTTTCCTAACTCAGCTTACAGTGTAACTACATAACCACTGCCACAGACAGAACTGGAACAAAGAGAACTATTTCATTTAGTGATTTGTTGTGGGTTTGTTGTTTTTATTTCATGTGCTGTCCTCCCCCACCAAATCAAAAATTAGCACAAGAGGACCTAAACATGCAGAATGACTGCAGAGCATATGTAATAAAACTGCTTCTATTTTCCTTATTCAAAAGCACAGCTCCAACAGCATAAAGCTTTATTATGACTGTGTTCAGGTAATCTTAAAATAGACCTTAAAAAGATCTTCAACACTGAAATGATGAAAAGATATCCGTGAATTTTGAGAAGCACACAAAATAAACATAAGAAAAAAATTTATGATGGCCCTCAAAAAATTTTTATGATGGAATAGATCAGGAGGCAATACATTGAGACAGCTTTCTAGTAAATGACTACTGTTCCAACTCCACTGCAGTGAACCTCAACTACAGCCTATCTACTGTGAAACTCAGATCATACAATCCCAAGCAATTTCCACTGTCAGCAAGCAAACAAATCATGACTGAAAGAAAGCCTATGTCCAATTGCTGAAAGCAGAAACTGGGTAAGTTATAAATAAATTAGTTCCTTCTTTTAAAACTCAAAGTATAAACTTCAGGTATAAAAATTAAAATTCATAAGAAGTAGGGGTGTTAATTGCTAAGTTTGTTGTAAGGATCCATAGGCTTCAAGTAAGTTCATAGAATGTTAGGGGTTGGAAGGGACCTTAAAGATCATCTAGCTCCAACGCCCTTGCCATAGGCAGGGACACCTTCCACTACACCAGACTACTCCAAGCCCCATCCAACCTGGCCTTGAACACATCCAGGGATGGGGCAAGCACAGCTTTCTGGGCAACCTGTTCCAGTGCCTCACCACCAGCACAATAAAGAATTTCCTCCTGATAGCTACTCTGAAGTTAATCTCTTCCAGTTCAAAGCCATTGCCCCTTGTCCAGTAGCCACATGCCCTTGTGAAAGGTCCCTCTCCAGGCAGAATCACCTCCCTTGACCTGCTGGCCATGCTACTAAGGATGCAGCCCAGGATATGTCTTTTCTTTTGGGCCACTTCTCAAGCTTGCCCAGGTCCCTGTGGGTGGCATCCCATCCTTCAGGCATGTCAACTGTCCCACTCAGCTTGGTGTCACCTGCAGGTGTGCTCAGGGTGCACTCGATCCCTCTGCATATCATTAATGAAGATAATAAATAGCACTTGTCCCAGTCTGGACCCCTGAGGGACATCACATGTCACTGATGTACATCAGGACCCTGAGCTGCTGACCTCTGGATGCAACCATTCAGCCAATTCCTTATCCACCGAACAGTTCACCCATCAAATCTGTCTCTGTCCAATTTAGAGAGAAGGATATTGGGGGGATCATGTCAAAGGCCTTAGAGAAATCCAAACAGATGACGTGTAGCACTTCCCTTGTCCACTGATGGAGTCACTCCATTGCAGAAGGCCACTAGCTTGGTCAGGGCAGGAGCTGCCCTTATTGAAGCCATGCCAGTTGCCTCAAATCACCTCCCTGCTCTCCATGTGCCAAGTTGTGTGTAGATTTTTAAATGTCATAAATGCAAAATAAAGCCCAATTATTTATCAGCTGTCAGCTAATTAAGCAACTGTGATTTTAATCTGAATATTTACTAGGAGTGTGAAAATACCACACAGTAGCAAGAGTGATGTTAAAAGAGATGCAGAATGACAGTAACAGTTAAGCAAAACCTTTATAAATTTAATAATAGAATTAATATAAATTATCTCACATACCAGCCTTCATTTACCTTATTAAGTTTCAAGATCACAAGTGCTAGTTCTAATTCAGCCTGTTATCATTATTACATTAAAAGAAACAAGAAAACCCTTAATAGTAATAAATTAACCATTCACCTTCCTTGGGCTGAGTCATAACAGGCGTTTGCGTCTCCTTTGTGTACGTAACAATTTCTCGAGGAGGAAAATCAACTTGTGTAATTTTGGCCATTCCAAGTTTAACAGGTCCACGTCTAAACAAAATAAATTCAAAAATCAGGAAAAAAACCCACTTAATTTTATTATTTCACATTTTACCTAGAATAATACCCAAGTCATTTTGTCACAGCACTGCTTAGCCACACTTAAATCCAGTGGAAACTTTGAAAAAGTCACAAGATTGTGACTACTATCTTATCATTACTATTTAAAATCAACAACTACTTATATATCTGTGACAAAAAGAAAGATGTGCACATATAAATATCGGGACATTAGGATATAATTTAAAATTTTTGCTCTTTGTGTTTGACCAGAATATTGCCACTTATATGATACATCTGTATTATGAGCGGTACAGATCTACTCACAAATCGTGTTTGTAAGCAACATTTCTAGGATTGTAAAGCTTGAAAACCTACTTAGTTATGCTGAAGGAAAAAGCATTTCCTAGTCTTTTAACTTTGCTGCCCATTCTTGTCCAACTGTAAGATGCTATTTAGAATGCAGAACTGCAAGGCTAACCTGGAACTCACACTGACAAGTGATTTATCTATAATACATTGTTACAGAGCACAAAACCTCTGAGCTTTCTGATTTTAATAAAGGCAGATATAGATAGCATCATACAACACATAGTACACTTCCAAAACCTGCACAACATTAATTCAGTCATTGCAGCCTCCTGTAAAACCTAACTGCAGTATGTACTGTAATAATACTGCAACAATCCAAGAATTTACCTATATCAAATTTAGTTTCCACTCCTCTCCCAAGATAAAAGCGGAAGAGCAACTCCTTTCGAAAGGTTTTGGTGGGCAGAATCGTAATTCTTAGAGCACACTATGGGTTTTATTAGTGCTTATAAATGAGCTATAGCTTCTATAAACATCTTTGTAAGAAAAGATGGGAGTTGCTCTGTTTTTAAATAGAGTCATGATAACCTTTCTATTTTAAACAAATGACTTCTTTAAGTTCAAAATTTTCAAAGAAAGACTCAAAAATTATTTCTGTTTATTAGAAATAAGCATCTAATGCATGTTAAAAGATATAAAAATTTCCCATTGCAAGCCAACTGTGCAAACTCTTGGGACAGCTCTATTACTTACAGAAGAGTTTCTCAACAACAACAAGTCTTAGAGGAAAACACGCTCATACTTATTATCCATAAGCACATGAAAGAGGGAATATAAGAAATCTATGCAATACCCCAGATCGGAATCAGAGTGGAGCTGAAGAACTGATGGATCAGTATCCCAATGCAGCGTCCTGATACCCCAGGTTGAACAATCATGCAGCATTAGCAAAAAAGGCCAGAGATTAGTGAAGCAAATATACACTATGAAATTCTAGAGTTACAGCAAGCTTATAGTTATTTCATTGTTCACAAGAAACAAGGCAATGCAACATCAGTTAACAGAAATTCAGAAAACATTCAGTGCAATAACACATGCAATAAATACAAAAGTTAAGAAGCAAACAGAATTCAGAACTATTAGCAAAGAATTAAATTATTTTAAAGATTGAAAACTAAAGATCTGCAAACAGATGTTGCCTTTATGAAAGGCAAATAAAAGTATTTAAAACACTGACAAGAACCATTAAAAGCTTGAAATTCCTTTTAAATTATGTTCACATTTGTTCAAATTATATGAAGACAAATTTGTTAACATAATACAAACTTGCCCAGGGCAGTAAATATGTGGAGGAAACTGTCATATTGGTAAAGGAAATGAATCAACACATAAGCCTTTTGGTAGCAGGGCAAAAAAGCATTTCCACTGGGATAGAGAAAAGCTAGAGTTTCCAAGATGTGACATTGCAGTAATTATGGGTTAAGCACTGCCTTGGGCTTGTAAGTGTCATCTGAGTTAGAGCCAACTCCATCTAAGATACTTAAAATCTCTTAGAAATAGTGGGCTTTATATTAATAACATGTTTCAAAGTCATGTGCAATAACAAACAGAATGGATCCATTTCAACTCGTACCAGAAGAAATAGGAAGGGGGAAATCAATATTCCCTCTACCTTCACTTTTAGCCTTCATCCCTTCTTCACAAATTTTCAGGTAGTCTACTGACTATCAAGCTTAGGCAGGATTTTAGAAACACACTTGTAAGACATTAGCAGATTAACATGCATTTTTTTTCTGACTGCTCAGAATTCTCAGTTGCTATGTTCTATATTTTTAAAATAATGTTTCTGGAAAAAAAAATTAAAAGTACACAATATTTTACTGTGCTAAGTCAATAAAAGATCATTTACATTTTCATCCCATACATGGTAACTTTTCTATAAAGCAGGTGCAAAATTGCTAAAGTTGAAGTTGATCAGAAAAATATACATACAATGCCATAAAAGCTCATAAATATGGGTGTGTCATGCACTACCTTGTTCTAGTGGAAAGTATGCCTTAGGACTATTAAATCATAATTAATTAAGAATTACAAATCCACTATCTTCATATAGAGCAAATCAATTGAATCCACAGCAATAGCTTAATATCCAAATCTCCAAAACCTTTTCATCTCTTTTGTGCATCAGCACACATAATTTTAGCTGAAGTTAATTACTTTGAGCATACTTATTCGACCTTATTAGATCCCTACTATCTTTCATGACCAAAGAGATTTAAGCTTAGAGTTTAATTTGGTGCCTGAGACTTCAAGTTGGATATTGCTTGTATGTTGTTCAATCACATGCAAAACCAAACCACCACCTCAATGTTCATGTTGCAAAGGACACCTTAGCTTTAGATGCAGATGCTGTAGCACCACAATACCTGCCAAATATTTTCTCAACTTTTTCAATCATATTTGAGAGGAACTTGGGGAAAAGGCTATAAACATAAAAGGCTCCAACCTTTGCATCTGTTTAAGATCTAGCCCTTAATGAGGGCTTTCCTGCTTTCAAAGCATTATTTTCACTTTCAAAAGTTGATTCAGTGGCACCATGGAGAGTCTGTCTCTTAAAATAGTTGAAGCCAAGAAGTAGTACAGGAGATACAGTTAAATACTTCTCAAAGATATTGTTTTAAAATAAAGGTAACAACATTCTAAGATAAAGTTCACCTGTTATATATGGGCCAAAATTATGCAAAAGACTGTTTCTTTTGTTTTTCAGTTGTTTGTTTTGCCTTAAGTTAAATGAATTTATCTACAAGCTTCAGTAAACAGAAGTTCCCATTCTTCCACAACTGCCCAGATTTCTCTGTATGTAAGCACATTCCTGATACTTCCTATATCTCTAAAAATCTTTTCTGGTTTTAAACTAATTCTGTGAAGCATCCACCTCGCCGAAAAGTAAACCAGCTGTATTCATTTTTAATCCTGGATTTGCACCCTTGACTGAGGAAAAAAAAGAGAAAGAACCACAATCAAACTAAGAAACAAAACTCTTCACTAATGAAAATAAAGCAAGACAGATGGAAGTAACAGCAGGAGAACAGTCTGAATGCTGCTCTGCTACTTACTAAAAGAGTTACTGACAAGATGAAGCATCACAAAGGAGACTTTATATACTCATATTAGTAAAAGCCACCTATGAAATGCCAGGTGTAACACCAAGGGATACCATGCAGTCCACCTTTCATGTTCAAAATGTATGAACTTGTACTAATAAACTAGGATATAGATACCCATTTGCTGGGGGAAGGGAAGAATGTTATCCAGTGGCAGGTGAACAAGCACGGGGACTCTAATAGGGACTCCATAATGCCTTCAATTTAGCTGTACATTCATACCTCCATGCCTTAAAGATGACAGTCTTGAGAAAGATTTAAAGTTTAAAAATGCATGAAGCTACTGAGATTTAGGTTATGGGTTTTCTCAAGGCTTCACAGAAGATGCATGCATACAACATTGCCTTACTATGTTTGAGAACACACGATCAGAGAGTGCAGTGCACTGATGAAGTGGAAATAAATTCAGTACACAACATGGCATTCCACTACAGGTATGTGGCTTATACAGATTATTTCAAACTGAATTTAAATTAGGTATGAATGGGAAGGAAATATTTCCTTTAAAAAAGTCATCACCAAATACGTCTTGGTTTTTTTTCTACCAGTGAACATAAATATATATAAAAATATAAAAAAAGACAATTTAATATGCAATAATCTCAATTTAAAATAATTAAAATTTGCTTGCTGCTCAATGAAGGAACAATTATATTGGCTCTTAATTAACGTGACAGGAAAACAAGATCATACATGAGCATTGTTAAAAAACAGTCTGGGTTCATATCTGCTGCCTGATATATTCTCTGTTCTAACTTAATGATTTCTACTTAGAAACAGGCACCATTAACCTTTGTTCAGGTCATTAATATCTTGAATATTTTTAGATGAAGAAACATATAGTTATGCTTGCATAATCCATATGTATACAAGATGTTACTGCAGTCTTTTAAAAACATATTTCAAAGCAGTCTAACCATTGACTCTGTTTCAAAAACCACTACTCATACACAACAGTAACTGATAACTGCTGCAGTCACTGTGCTTTAACTAAACTTCATCCACAATGCATACTTGGTAAATTTAAAGTACACGAACTTCACTTGCTGAGAGTATCTTACTGATATTAATAGGCATACTGCTCATATTTGCAGACTTTGCATGGGAAACAGTCGAAATACCCCTTGGAAGTCGTGTTTTCCCACCTTATCACCCATATATCACCACTTTAAATATTTAACAGAAATAGTTATCTGACTCTTCTTTAGAGTAGCGTGTCTCAAACCATCATGCCCAAAGAAATGGTCAAACAGATATGTCAAGTACTGGCACTGAAAAAAGACCAACACAACTGTGGCTGTACTAAGGTGGAGTTACGTTCTGATAAAATAAGAGAGATTGTGAGTGCTGTGGTTCTATTATGTAGATGAAGTGAAATAATGAGAAATATGGTTCTAAGTAAGAGAAAAATAAAATCAGAAGTAATGCTGTTTGAAGGCAATATCAGATCAACTAGATATGGGGAAAAGGAAATAGCCTATCACCCATACCCACCCTCCTTTAGAAAAAACTGGGAAGAGTGCAGAAGTTAGACTTTTTGAGTTTGTTATTATCCCAAGACATTAACTGTACTTTAAACTTGCATGTTTAAAC
Organism: Lichenostomus cassidix; assembly: GCF_008360975.1. Taxonomy (NCBI): domain Eukaryota; kingdom Metazoa; phylum Chordata; class Aves; order Passeriformes; family Meliphagidae; genus Lichenostomus; species Lichenostomus cassidix. The sequence continues at coordinate 17,910,124 of NC_139488.1, forward strand.
AACTCCACATTAATTCTGGCAACTTCAAAGTAGGAAGTGTAGCTGCATTTCAAATTTTAAAGTGAAGTAGTTTACAAGACAGTCACTCTTGACAGATTCAACACTGTAACCTCGTAGTATTATAATAAAGTAATTAACCTTGATTTCTTCTAAAGCTTTATTATTCAGAGCAAGTGACGTACCGAGATCCAACAGCACCATCCCCGGAGTCCTGGCTCCCAGCCTCGCTTGGCGTACTCACAGATTTGGAAGACGGAGAGGTAGGAGGAGGGACTAAATAGTGAAACAGACAGGTATCCGCTGTTACTATTCGCAGAGGTTGCACAGCTTAGGATGTTTTCAAATTAATTTAAAATGAGGGATTAAAAAAAAAGTGATGGCAAACGAAAAATACATGGATGAAAATGAACAGTAGAAAGAGAGGGGAAAAGACAATGTTAACAATTCATGCTGGACTTTCATGCAATTGTTTGGCATTTATGCATCTGGAGCGTACAAAAAGACATGGAGGGGAAGACATTTAAGAGAAAATGAATTGAAAAAGTTATTTTTAAACTGAACTTTTGACAAATGATGACATTGATTTTCAAAAGGTAATTTCCACTGAATCATGTTGCTTAAACATAGAAAAAAGTTGTTAATACAGCTCTGACATTAGTCTTTCTTAAAGATTAGACAATGAATGTGTTCAACTGGCAATGTTATTTCAAAATATATAACCACTGTGGCGTGGACCAAAAAAGTGGCTTTGTCATACAGCATCCTGTTATTTTTGTTCTAGTTTGAATCAAATCAACATAAATATTGTGTATTATGATAAAGTTTCTAATGTTAGGTCTTGAGGATGACTTTTTTTTTCTTTTGCTTGACAGCAAACAGTCTAGTATCACTCTATTTAAACTTAAGTCTCAGTTCATTTTCTGCATGTAGATGAAGACTGCATTTATAATTTAATAAGTAACATGATTTTTGGAACTGATACATAGTAGTGAATGATATGCAACCTGATACAAATACAAAGCAACTTTGACATTTGTTTCAACTTTTCTTTTTAGAAATAGTCCCTTTTAAATGAAACTCAGGGTTTAAACACAAGAATCAAGCGGTGTTTTGAAGGTCCTTATATGCTTAATTTTTCAGCAATATGTAAAGCATTAACTCCTTAGAAAACCTTAACCCTTTAGTCACCTGAAGACAAATTATTTATATAAACTATTAGCTACTCTGTCAGCAGTTAAGCATGGGAGAACTCTGACTTTATATCAACAAGATTTCTACAGAATTTCTTGAAATCACAAGTATGTTGTGAATTCTAAAGAATTTTTCTACCCCATCCCAAAACAGAGACATGAATTCTCCCTTAATTTTACCAAAATAACAGTGAATTTTTCAATGCATTAAAATTTCATTTCTCCTAGGGGAGAGACCTTTTTAATAGGTCTTGAGTTATATTTCATAAATTCATACATACACGCATTTAGACTTTACCCTTGTATTTATATAACTGTGTGCAAGAATACATACATTATTAAACTCACCCTGGCCATGAACTGGTTAATCTACACTAAAGGAGATGCCCGCAGGTCTTTGCATTGCCATTTGTGTACATTTTCAGGACATTGTGACCATTGCCACTCGCAGGGCCCAGTCCTGGTGCTGCAGCGCTCTCTTGTGGGGAAAGCGATTCTCGAGAAACCCTTCCCAAAACGGGGGTGAATCCCATTGAAAGACCAGCAGTTTTACAGAAAGACCAGATGGAATCTCACATACCCCAGAGGAATAAACTATAGTATCTTCTTGAAAATAATTCTGGTTCAGTAACTTAGGGCTTCTTATATAATAAGTGTGGTAGATATCAAAAACATACTGACATTGATATGGGTCCTTTCTCCCCCAAGAGAGCCATCTCTCTCTAGCAGTTATCAGCACAGGCATTGCCTCAGGAATTAACACAATTTTGTATGAAAGAATCTAATATCGAGCTATCCACCTCCCCTGGCAGTGCAAGCACAAGCTACCTGCACAGCAAGCAGCTCAGCCATGAGTTCACATCAGTTCACGCATACAATCACTGTACTTGTCAGCACTCAGTCAGCAGAAAAGGAGCTTGTGCCTTAGGCATGCTAACTGCCAGGCAGCAAGCAGGACATTTTAACTTAAGGATCTGTATCAGATCTGGTTATCTTGAAAGGAAACAGAATGAATTCTCTGCGTACACTGAAGGGTGTGATTAAGTAGCAGCTCGGTGGAATTAAACACAACATACAGGGGTGTGTCTCAGTCTTGCATGTCAGCACCTCTGAGTTTTTCAGGAACACCTACTCTGAGCATATGCACTGACTTGCTTTGAGGACTGGCTATTCTGTGGTTTTTACATTCTCTCCCAGATTTTAAAAAAAATACAAACCAAAAACCACATACATTTCTACAAAAATTTCGTCAACTGCCTTAGCACAGTGTCATGCAAGGGAAGTGTTCAACTATGAGTTCAGCAAAGAAAAGCTGTAGTGAGTCAGAATTGATTACTTAAGCAGCTGCAGGCTCGTGCTAACAGCCAAATGGAGTCTCTCAACTATGAGAACAGTTTGAACTACCAAAAATGACTGCTGATAATGGTGTTTGTCTCACGTTCACTTTTGAACACTTGAGGATTATACAAAAGCAATTATGAAAAGACAATCGCATATAGACTGTATCTCTAAGAAACTACTAGTATTCTTTTATTTACAAACCCAGTTGAATAGAGCCTCACCAATATCCCAAAGTGCTAAGCTTTAAAATCCTTTGATTTCAGAGTTAGAGACAAAAAGTAGAGTTGCATTATCATACTCTTTGCTTTCATCTTCCACGGAGATGTGCCTATGTGAAGGCAAAAAGCAACAGCCAATATACTAATATCCAAGAGCTGCACAGATACCAATCATCACCCTTGGACGCTAGTTTTTATACTTAGCCTTGCTATTGCTGATGCCTGATGGGGTTTTGCCCTTTTTCATTATACTTTTATACTCTCTTTATATATATCCTTTTACCCTTCCCCATTCCTGCACTTTTTAGTCCCTGTATCTTAACCCTACATGTTTATAACCCTAGTACCCTTGCCCTGCTCCGAATTCTTTGGAGGAGATGAAACAAACCCCACAATCTCAAGAACATGAGGCACCAACCTTGAACAGAGCCCCATCACTGACACATGTTTTTGTAAACTAAGTTGTAACCTTTTTGGGGGGGGGCAATTTTAATAAGGGGGCAATTACTTCATTTGTTAGACTTCTTATTGGAGACTTTTAGATAGGTATGCTAATCTAGGCTGTCCATAAATTGCAATATCGTCGGGGCTGGGTCGTCAGTGTGCATCTGGGATCCTATTAAACCAAGGTAATACCCTTTTCTTATACTGTGTGTCTGCGTCTCAAAATTTTTACCAGTGATTTAAGGCATCATTGCTCCAACAAAGTCAGTCAGGTATTTGAGATAAGAAAAACAAGGGTGTAAAAGATGCAGAAAAGAAACAAGCCAACTCCACACCAAAGTATCAGCATTAAAATTTGGCATTATGGAAGAGTGAGGAAAAAAGGTACAGGAGAATAATGAGCTGGAAAAATTGGGGGAAAAAAGAAAATGTATACATGATACATATAAATTTTAACTAAAATACCTCAAATAATCTAACTGTAAAATGTGTTATTTCATAAAATAATGTTATGTAATGTGTACAGAAGCACATTCCTTGACACTTATAACAGATCATGCAGGACAAAATAGCGTAAAACACAGACATGTATACCCCCCAAAAAACATGGCCAGAGAACTATTATGTTAGTTATGTAAATACCTCAATCCTAACAAAAACAAAACACCACCACAAAAAATCCCCAACAGAAAGCCCCAAAAACACTTAACCCCAAAAAACTAAACAAAAAACTCGCAAACATTTATTTCAAACAGATAGTAACATTCCTACCAACAGGAGACTCAGGTGTCAACCCCATGCTCTGAAGTAATGCTTCAGCTTCTCTCCTCTTCTTTTCAAGATCAGATTCTTCTTGTACTGGAAGAACATCTTTCTTCTGGTCAGTCTAAAAATTATTCAATATTAAGTTATTGCATTTAACATCATTTAACCTTTCATTTATTTTGAGGCCTCACAGGGTTTTTTGTAGTACCGAAACCTATCATCAAGTAACTTAGATATCCAATTTCAATAATTCTTATGGTTCTTTTTAGTAGATATAGTAAACAGACAGGAATAACATCCTGAAGCTTTGGTACTGTCTTTAAAGGACATATAATAAACATGCAAAAAGTGTCCGCTTATTTACCAAATTTGACATTTCATAAAATTGAGTTTCTTATTTTACACTAATCCTAAGCACTGTAAAATGCAAAGAGTGAAGAAAAGATCACGTACCTGTGTATAAAAGTATTTGAGAGACAGTCATATGGTTCCTATTTTAAAATTACAATAACCATTGCAAAGAAAAGCAGCTTTCTTTAAGATATGTTATCTGCTAGATAGAAAATAAAACTACAGCCCTGCCCTCTTTCATTTGGAAATAACACAAGCTCTACTGCAAAAGATGCGGAATATGCCGTATCTTTCTACACTTAGTTAACTGCTTTTTAAAAAAGCAATTCTGGCGATTACAGATTACAAGATCATTAGGGTGTAATTTGAGCTATGTCCTTCTCCTTTTTGTCTGAATCATGCAGTTGGCAGCTGCCCAGTCTTCACTCATATGTGGATTTAGAACACCAACTAGATCATAACCAAAACACAGAGAAGCAATGAAAATGTACCCCAAAACATAAAAAAACTCCAGCCAAAGTTTCTTTTATGAGGTATAATCTGCAGTACTGTATGAGTAAACAGTAATGTATCACTGCTTTTCACATACTTGAGCAGAGAGAAAACCAAAAGACTGTTAACAAACCAAATCTAACACATAAGTACTATACACATCCTGAATGTTGCTCTGATTTTAAAATTCAGCCTATAGACAGGTCAAAGAGCAGAAGAACACAGCACATGGTACAATGATAATACTGACAGTCAGACAATTCCTGTAGACATCCTCAGAACCACACTTCATAAATGAGTTCTACAAGTAACACCAATCACAACTCATTAAGCAAAGTTGCTTAATGCAACTTTCATGCAATAGAGTGATTTGATTAATGATGTCACATGCATGCAAGTAGTTCTAGAAATCTGAATTTTATGCTAGTGTAAGATACTACTTTTTTTTTAATTCAGCTTATCATATGGACAGTTATGAAGAAAACAGCAGGTGTTTGATATTACCAGAAAACGAAAATGCTATACACGTATTAGCACCAACTGTTAAAAAGACACTCCCTGAATAGGACACAGAAAATGATTACGTGAACCTACCCTTAAATTATGGGCAAGTTACATATGCAAAGTCAATTTTCAAAGTGAAAATTATTTCTTACTTCTTTTTTCTTTCTTTCTTCCTCCTTTCTCTTCTTCTCCTCTCTGATTTGAGCCAATCGTTGCTTCTTGCGCTCCAACTCCGCCTTCAGCTCACTTTTGTCAGACATGGCTGAAACGCTGATCAACAGAAGTCATGTCACCGTTTGGCTTTTGGTTTGGTTTGTTTGGTTTGTTTGTTAGTTGGGTTTCTCTTTTTTTTTTTTTCTCAAGATAGCAGCTTTTCGTTCCAGGAATTATACTACCTTACCAAAACCAGCTTACCAGAAGTCTGAGAAGTCAACAATAACTGAAAAAAACCTCATTCCTATTTCTACTTTTTCTTTCACTTAACAGATTCTCAACACTAAAGCAACTGATTTAAAACAAACAGAACTATGGCATGGTGACAGCGACCATTCTTAAGGTAGGTCCAATGCTCTTTGAAAGATCTATTTTGAAAGAAACCTTAGGCACAGAAGATACGAGTAGCTGATCTTGCCATATGATTTTTGCAGCTACAAAGCCGACTGAGGCTAAAAACAGCAAGGAAAGCAGCAAGACAGTATTTCTCTTTCATTTTTCGCTTTGACAGCTAAATATTGGCATGCTATAACTTAACAGTATGTAACCTATATGTCCTTCTACACAGCATTGTATGATTAAAAATAAAGGTTTATTAAAACATTTAGTAGGATTACTATAAATGATAAGGCAGTGTAAGTACAAGTGTGGTGGCCAAAAAAACCCCAAAAAATACATGGATTATAATTTTTTTTTTCTCAAAACTGCTACACTGCTAACAAACTGGTGGATAATTTAAAGACAAAAATGGTACAAAAAGTTTTGCTATAAAACTAACTCAAATACAAAAAAGAAGGTCAACAGCAAAAGGTGGAAACACCGCAACTTCAGAATTTAAAAAGAATTTAGAACACAGGTATGAAAAACTCTGAATGGGCTATGTGAAGAACTTAATTTTACTGTTTATAAGCAAAGAAAATGCAGAAGTGGTCCTACAACAAATGAAGTAACTATAAATGCTTTTACACTAAGCTTGACAATGAGGATACAAGATTAAGCGCTAGGAATATAACTATGTGCTAATTCAAAATTAAGAATACTAGCAAGTGTTTACATAGCACAGCTCAGCACAGGAAGGGATGCAAAATGTTGCAAGCCTCATACGTCTACTCCCACATCTTAGTAATACTTATATTGGGGTAAACGTACGTATCCTTTCATGTCGTCTGTGGGCATTAAAGTGCTAATAAATAAATAATCAATCTACGGTCGGCATTTTCAGTTGGCATTCCGGTGTCCCTTTAGAAGAGCACTAGAAAAGCGCGCTGTCACACCACGGACTGCCGCCCGCCCAGCGTCGCCTGGGGAAGCGCAGCGGCACAAGCGCAGCGAGCCCGAGCACAGCAGCGCCCACCCCGCTCCGCCCCGCCTGGAGCTGGCAGCGGTACGAACCTGGTGCCGTCAGAACCAGCGTCCCCACCCAAACCCCACAGGAGCCGTCCCGGGGAGAGCGCCCGGCAGCCCTGACAGGTCCCACCGCGGCCTGGCAGAAGGCAGCGCTCCCAGCCTCTCCCAGTTAATGAGCTCCGGAGCGGGCCGCCCCCGGCCCCACCCTGCCGCCGCGGCGCTCGCTGCACGGGCCGAAGCCGAAGGAAAGCGCGTTCCCACCGGGCGGCAGCAGCGCCAGGCCCGGCTCGGCCCCCTGCGCACCTGTCCGCGGCTCCTTGTCGCGGCTCCTGCCCTGCGCCCGCCGCCCTCGGCCCCGCGCCCCTTCCGCCGCCGCACAAAGGCGCCGGCAGCTGGCAGCGGCTGCCTACGGCAGGCGCCGAGGGTCAAACCAGCTCCGAAGGCGTTGCGGGATGCGCAGAAATTCACGGGAACTGCGGAAGGACACGGAGCTCCGTGAAGTAAAACACCCAATGCTCCGCTCGTCCGCACCGGCAGAGCCGGCGATCCGAAAGGAATTAGCACGGGGAAAGAGCGCGAAGCGACGCGGGGACGGGGCGCTTCCCGAGGCCCGGCGCCACACCCCTCCGGCGGGGCGTTGGCTGGGGAAGCCGCTTGGAGAACAACGACGCCCAGCATGCAGCGCGCTCCGCAGGGTGTGCCTCGTCGCAGGCGCTCCCCGCGCGTTGCATGATGGGAGCTGTAGTTCTCCGAGGAACACACCCTCAGTTTACGCTTGGCGGCCGTAAGGCGCAAGGAGTGAGCGACACAGCCTGCCGTGGAGTTCGCGTGCGCATGCGCGCTGTGCTCCGGCTGGCCGGGGGCGGGCGCGCGGCAGGCTCCCCTCACGGGGGCGTCGGGAGCGGTGCTGGTCAGGGCAGAGCGAGCCGAGGCGGGATCCCTGTGCGGGATATCGCTTTCGCCTCTGGTTTGCCCTCCGGGCACTGAGGGAGAATCCATGTTAGGCCCCTCCTGCAGCCGAGCGGGAAAACGAGTCGTGTCGATGCGAACACTGACGGAACTGTATGGTTTCAACCGCGGGCCAACTTGCGGCTGGTAGCCATAATCCTTCCAGTGACCTGGGAATAACGAGTATAAAAGCCTGATTTGCTGTGAGCGTCAGGCGAGTGGCGAAATGGCAAACTGTGCTGTGTGGGGGTCAGCCGGTGGCACTGGGCTGCCCTGCTGACACGGCGGTTCCCATCGTGAGCGTCGTGCAGGAGTGAAGTGACACAGCTCATTTTGCTGCAGCTCCAGACTGGGAGCAAGTGGCTTTGCTGTTCCCCACTCCCCCTAAATTAATAAGTGTATAGTCTATTGTATCATGTGGAAACCTATATCGAAATCCTTTACCTGTTTTCGGTAACGGCTGGGCCAGTGCTGCTGACTGCTCTCTCAGTGAAGTGCTGGGTACCCCAGCGTGCTGGTCTGCCAGAACTGTGCTTACCAGAGCGGAAGGACATGGAAGACTGATGTAGTTCAAGTGGAGCGTGTGTTCACAACACCCTGTGACAAGAAGCTTTTGGAGGCAGTAACTATCAACTCCAGAGCAGGTTAAATTTTCTGCAATTACAGAATTGGAGTAATTTATTTGCAATGGCTGGGTCTGCAAATAGTTATACCTGGTGAGTATATTTTTGAAACTTGTCCTGACAAGCACTGGAAAAAGGCTGCATTTGCAGTCAGGCTCTGTCAGGTTGCAATCCTGTTAGGTATCATAAACTGAACAGGTTAGTGGGTACTTTGCTGGGATAGCTGCCAGGAAAACTTCAATTGCTGCCGGAATCAGTGTTGATTGTTAACTCTCCTGTAGTCTTTCATGTGAGTCAGGGTTCATAGTCTACCTTGAGAAAATTTAGAAAAACTGTCTGTTGTCTAGATGGCTTCTGATCTCTTAATAACCTCTGTACATTTTGTAAGAGGTTCTCCCCTCTTTCCCGTTCTTTCTGGATGGACATACTATTTTTCTGTCTTGGCAAAATAAGGTGATGGTGAATGATGGGTCCTTTCTGAGATGAGAACCCTTTTGCAGTCTGGTAAGATTTGGCACAAAACACACTAGTGAATGGTCCAGCACTTGAGAGTGATTCCCTGCCAAGCACTGTAGAAAATAGGTTTACCAGCTGAAAAATTCCAAGTTCTCCTTCCTCGGTGTAATCTGCTGTAAGGGTCAATCCAAGAATCGAGTTCTGTCTCAGCATTTCTCATCAGAAACTACAGGTGCAGGACTTATGCAGAGAATGCTTTGTACTTACCTGAAGCTGGTACGGAGCGAATGCTTTGTGCCTGCCTAAGGTGGTACGGAATGAATGCTTTGCACCTGCCTAAGGTGCTACAGAACAAAGGCCTTGTGCCTGCCTGAGTTGGTACAGAATGAATGCTTTGCACCTGCCTGAGTTGGTACAGAACAAAGGCCTTGTGCTGCCAAAGCTGGTACGTGATGAAGGCTTTGCAGCTGTCGCCCTGACACCCGTTGTGAAAAACCTGCCGACCATGCCTCGGACACTCCTCCGTTGGCCTTGCCATGTGGAGTTTGGCAAATCTCCACAAGAATCAAGGGGGAGCAAAGGTGGGTCGCAAGGAGGGACCAGGTGTATGGACTAAGCATAAAAGACAGCTCTGGAGTGACTGAACTCCGAAGAGCTTCCCCACCGAAAGATCACATAGATCTTTGCAGAGGCCAAGGAACGCCGACTGGATGGGACCCCAGGGACGCCAGATGTCTGTGGACCTGTGGTGGTAGCTGTAGCCCCTTTCCTTCCCTTTCCTCCCCATATTTCCCCAATTTTCTCTCTTTCTCTCTCTATCGCAGGCCGCTTTACGGGCTAAATTAATAAAGTTCCCCCTTGGATTGAAATTTAACTCCCTTGACTTGTTGGATTTTGTGTTTTCTCGTTGCACTCTGAGATCGTAGCTGGTACGAACCATCACGTGTCTGCTTATGAGTGGACTGTGACATCTGCGTATGGTACTCTCAAATTTTTTCTATTATGTGGTTAAAAGAGGAGATAGTGAGAGCTTCTCAAGGTATACTGTAGTGCACCAAAAGCTGCACTAGTTCTAGGGCTTTTATGAGAGAGTTTGAGAACTGCAAAGAGATCAGCCCAAAGGAACTGTTTTCAGATGTCTTGTATGCTAGGCTACATTCTACCCTCAGTTTGTGCACCTGTTTCCCATTGACCTTTATGGAAGTTAGTGTACTCATCAGAAGAGGAGAATACGTTTGAATATTTGTTAAGATGATAACAGAGATCCTTTTGTATGCATTATATTAGCATTACAAGCCAAAAAGATCATAGGGTAAATAAGGAGAAAGTGCTCACTTTTTTCCTGCTGTATCTGTTAGCTCTAACAGTTAAATTTTAATATTTTCACACTGTTATGAGATTTGTTGATTTACTGACTCATAGCATGGGTCAGATCTGTTCAATGGAGACTGGTGCCATGGAGTCATGTTACTGAAAACAGAAATAGATAGACTTTGTTTCTTTTCTGGTTCTTTAGTAAGAAACTTACTCATGTCTTGGAAGAAGCTCTGAAAAATTACATGCATTCAGAGTGCAGTTAAACTATAAAACAAACACATAAGCATCAGTTTTTCATATGAATTTTTTCTCAACATATCTCCTACTTCTTAGCTTAAATCTTTACTTTTAACATAAGTTGCAAGGTGAAAGATAGTTGAAAATGCATTTATTAGTGGCAGAAGCCAAGCTCCTTATTTACACCATATCTACAAACCACCAGAGCAGAAAGGAGATGGCATAGTAAATCACTTGTAGCAATTACTGTTACAGTACCACTGATGTTTAACCCTTATATAATTTGGACTGCTTGTAATGTGTATTTTGCAATACCTTTTATGCAAGAAAACTAGTATTTTGAAAGTTTGGTTGCAACTAAACTGTATTTGAATTTGATTCAGATTTTTGTTCCATTTGAAAAGTGTCAAAATTAGTCATTGAGAATCTGCAAAATTTTTGTGCATTGGTATGACAGAAGTAATAGAAAAAGTTTTAAATTCAAGCCACATAAATAAACATGTTTTGGATAGCTAAACCCATCTACTTGTTAATTTAGGACTAATTTTAGTTTAATGTTTTGTACTTCTAACAAACAGGATCTCCTCTGTTTTATTTATAGATAGGTCTTCTAGGCAAATACATCATACGGTGTTAACCTGTTTGTTGTTTGTCTTTTAAAACAAATTAATTTTTTTCTTTCTACTTTGCTTGAGCTAAATTTGGTCCCATTAACATCCTATTTGACAAGTGTTTTAATTTGTGTTTTCTTGTGAAATAGTTTGACCTTTGCAAGTAGTGTATTTTAAAAAATAACATATTTTGAACAAAAGTAATCTGTTTAGATTTGAATGGTATATCATTCGATGCCCTTGACTGCATTAGGACATGTATATTACAACAGAAAAAAAGAAAAAACTGCAAAAGGCCTTCTGTAAGGCTTGTCAATGGAATATATATATATACACACATATATGTGTGTATATATATATATATATGTGTGAACTTGTATAGATGTAAGTAAGTGCACATATTTCTCATGACACATGAGAGTCAAGAAATCCAAATTTTTCTTCAATAAATGCTTTTAACGATAGGTGTTATCACCACAGGTCTCGATGTCTGTTAGTGGTCACTTTTCCATTGAGTCAAATCTATCATTGCTATCAAAAAATGTTTCATAAGATATGAGCCTGCTTGTCTTAGAGACAACAGTTTGTGGTTTTCTTTTGTTAAATTTGCTACTAGAATCTCTTCTATTTGGGTATTTTTAACAGGAGATTAGATAGAAAGCAGGTTGGACTAGATCTCTGATACCCTTCCCAAGTATGTTCCTAGAGTGCTGTGAGTGCAGAAAGAACAAACAACCAACCGATGTAATTCTTCTCATGGAACATCTTGTTAAATAGCAATCTGGACTCTTAGACAGCTTTAGTGTTTTATAATCAAAGTCTGACACTCTGCAAAAAAGAAACGATTTCCAAAAATTCAATCCTTCTTCCAGGAAAAACTAATAAAATTTAAATTTTATTTTATTAGTTAACTATGGGTTTATAGTTGGGAGTTGCATTTATTTTACAGTAAATAGAGCATGTTCAGATATTCTTCTGGAACAGAACAACACACATAATTTGGTAGTTTTTGTTTTGTGCTACACATACCAAGCAGGGTCTAATCAGTTAAGTTTAATTTTTTTATAGCAATATGGCAAGAAATAGCATTATTTTTATTAGTTTTCTGTATGCCATTAATGCTAGCAGGCTCCGACATATTTACAGATCTGTTTGGATGAGCAAAATGGATTTCCAGTTGGTTTTAAAGTCAGTGGAAGTATATGATACTTAAGCAAGAGTGTCATTAATCAGGAAAATTACTTTTAATTTCACTATATTTGTAGAGAATTATATCTTTTCTTGCCATTCTTTATACTTAATATGGCTGCAATTCAGGAGAGAGGTGAAACATCCGTTCTGTGTGGTTAATTCATTATATATGTCCACAGACAGTTACTGATCAGCTGTTGTGATATATTTATGATAACCATTTAGAGTCCAAGAGGAAGTAAAAAATACAGGTCTGTGAGATTTTATAATTTTCTGGCTTTCATTTTTATGTTTAGTAATAAATCTAGCATTTTCTAGCATTTCTCCAAGAGAAAACAAGCTTGTGGCCAGTATATAAAACAATTTATCTTAAAAGGACCATTTATCCAGCTCTTGTCCTTGATCTGGAATTGTGGGGTCAAGTGACTTAAATTGTGTCTTTTTCACCTTGATATCACAGAAGGAAAAGTGGTGTTTTGCCCTGGGTAGTTTGTGTCACTGGTTACCAGATTGCAAATGTGTATTTTCTTTGTCTCAGTTGCTTAATGTGTCAAATTAACCGTCCTGATTTCAGTAGCTATATTGCTTACTGCTAAAGCTATGTGATTTGTTATTTAAAAGGAAGCCTTTTGAATGGAAGCCACCATTTTAAATTCAGAGTGTTATTAAAACCATATCTGCATGGAATAGTTCGTAACTTCTTTACTAACAAGGAAATCAACAACTGAATCATACCTGCTTGATTTCTGAGCTTTTCTTCCTGCCACATTTCAGAAGCTGACAAAGTTGTCCTTGTGACACAGATATAAATTAAAGATGGCAAATACTGTACAGAGTTTTGCAAGAGTTAACTCAAAATCAGTCACAGGTATTGAATTAATGGTTAAAAATTGCCCTTCCATCTCTTACTCCCATGATCAATTCAGAAGAACATACAAGTTTTCTTAAATATCAAACAGTATTTAGAAGTAAGCATTTTAAATGACTGCAAACTCTAAATTTGTGAAGTTAAAACATGACCTCCATAGGGTGAAAATTTCTATGGGCCATTGTTTGAACTCGTGATATGTACTAAAGCAAATTTCATATTTATTTCCATTGGGAAAGCAAATTACTTTTCAATAGAAAAGGATCAAAAGCATCAGAATGGATATGGTATGTTAATAATAGGAGGTGGGACAGTGAGGGTAGAAGAACTGATGGGACACTTACGGTTCAAAGAATTCAGCACTTTTCATTTATGCTGGAAAAAATGTAAATTATGTCACCCTCGCCTCCTAGTGCAAAGTTATCAGACAGACAATCACTAAGTGATATCTCTGACATTAAAATGGCTGGCTTCTATTTATTTCTTTTGGATATCTTACAATATCTTATTGGAAATGAAACAAAAATCCACATGTAATGGTGTAAGAAACAAAGATTTGTCTGTAGTTTCAGTGCTGGATTATTGTTCTGTCTCAAAGCTAATTGAAATCCAAGATGTTTGTATCAAAGCTGTAATGAGACACTGACAAATACCTTTCTGCCCCAGTGGAAATGTAATCTTTCTGTCGAACATTTTGTCCTGGTAAATTCCATCTGCAATAGGCACAGGCATTTTGCATTTGAATCATGAAGGTCACTCCTTTGGATCAGATGATATAGTGTACACTCCACTTGCCTTTAGATGAAATTGATCCTTTACTGCATTGAACATAGGACTGTGCTTTTTTTACACCTAATTGTTTTATTGTTTCATCTAAATGAATTTGGAATGCTAACACTACCACCCCTTTTTCATCTTTGCACATATCAGTGAGACAATTCTTTGAAAAGCCTCATTCCTTAGATAAGAATACTTTTTGAATATTCAGTTGCATTTCTTTCTTAAATAAACCAGAATAAAATGACAGTGTTTCATTTATTGATAGAATTCAATATTTTGTAACATTTTCCTCACTTTTGCCACAGTAAAACAATAGTTCTAAGTATAATTACTCAAACTTGTTGGATCAAACTTCTAAGTATCTAGTAACTCAACTACATATTCAACATTTAGTATCTAGTAACTCAACTACATATTCAACATTTTGTTTGTTTTACTCATAAATAGTGCCATCGACTTCAGTGAAGAGAGATGCCATAAAACTGAATGGCAGTTGCACTGAGTTCACTCTTCAGTCTTAAACTTTCAATACCTTTGGAAATGTGACTTTTTTTTTTTTTTGGTAATATAAAGTACATTGTGCTGAGTATATGTACAAAAGTGTGTAGATTGTGTGTACAAAAACAAAGAGAAGAAATCTCTAGCTGTGGAAGGGATAATGTGAAATGCATAAATAGCAGCTATGTCTCTGCAGGTATGAACCTGCTCTTATTTAAATCAATGGAAATTTCACTGCTGACTGCAGTAAATGCCACATCAAGACCTCAGCTCTTTCTGAAAATCAATTAGATGCATTCTTAATAGGCTTTTGTGCCTTTGAAAATCTTTCTCTAAATTACAGATGGAAACAAATCAATTAGGTCTTAGAGTTAATTTTATTAAAATAAATCCCACAATATTGTGTAAAATTAAAGGAAATGCTTAAATTTACTGGCTTTTTATTTATTCGGAAAGATTAGGCAATATCTGTGATTGTCAAACCATCTTGTTTTATTTGCTAAAATATGTAAGACTCAGAATGCTGATTTCTCTTAGTGTATTTTGAATTGTTTCTGCACTGTGAAGAATAGTGCTGGTACTAGGAAATTGAGCAATGAGAAATTGCTCTGTCAGGACTTGAACTAAAATTAATTTTAAATAGACTTTTTGTGTGGTACTGTAGCAATTGAAAATTCTGATTCAGTGTCCGCTAAGAAAATGTTGGAAATGCTTTTAGAATCTTCTTAACCAGCTAAAGTTCAGTAATAGTGGATATCAAAAATATAATTATTAGGAATATTAAGCAGTATTTAGTGTAAAAAGACTGTGGTTTGTTCTGATTTGTATTTATTTTGAATCTTTCATTGTTCACAGGAGATCCAGTGATGGCTGAAGAGTACATGACACAAGCTGGCACATGGTACAGCATAAGGTTTGCATAAAGCTTATTTTTCAATTTCTCCCATCTTCACCTGCTGTCTTTCAGGTGCAAAAACCTGTTTCCCTAAACTGCATTACTGTTATATGTGTGTGTGTGTATCTATATCTACATCTATCTATATCTGTAAGACCATGAGGTCATAAAACATTGTGTGCTTCACTGTGCTCTATTTACCTCGAGAACAGCATATTCTGTTGAAATCTTAGCTAGTTATATTGCTCTTATAGATTTAAAATTACAACATTAACGTCTGTTTTGCATTTTGTAATTTATAATTAAATTGTATTTTAGTTGAGATATTAGACAATATATTTATTTTTACAATTATTGCGTAAACTAAGATTATGTAACATTGGTAATACATCAATATGTGCAAATAGTGTGTATGTTAACTTACACATAGTTCTTATATAAGGATCTTGAGGTTATTATTTATTTTAGTCAATAAATTCAGATGGTGAGTCAAGTCCAAAGACGCTCTAAATACCTTATAGCTGTTACAAACCCAGAGAGAAGATAAACTTCAGGAGGAATTTAAAAACAAAAAAACCCCTGAAAGTGGTGTTTGAGGCATTACTAATCTTATTTACTTATAATTAGGAGGGGAAAAAATAATAAAAAAAAATAATGAAAATAAGGAGCTACTGCATTTGGTATTTAGTAAAATCAACTGTGTCTGTATATACTTGAGTATCTGACCCTCAAAAACTAATGAGTGGTTCTCTTCAACCAAAAATGTGACTGTTAGCCTGAGAACATACCTGATAAATATTGGCCTAGGGATAATTGCTTTGGAAAGTTCTACTAAGATAATGAAATGAAGGTCATAAAAGAAAAGTGCCATTTCAACCAAATAAGTGTGGTAATATCATCTAATGCAGAAACACTTTCTGGGAAGAAAAAATAAGCATTGCAAAGCCTGAAGTGGCCAGTATGGAATACAGAAATGTATCCAAGTGAGTAAGCATCAAATGAAGGATTGTTCCTGCTTGTGGAGAATCCATTCTGGCAAATAATTGAACCATGGACTACTGCATCTGAAATTCCTAGGACTTCCTAGAGAGCTAAAAGGGAATCTGCAGGTTCTGTCATCGTTATGCCAAAGATTCTGCACTGTACTGTAATGCACAAAAATAAATGTTCCCCAGATTTCCATTTTTAAAGGACTTCTTTCAGAATACTTGTCAAACCTTGGTGTTCTGAGTTTTTAAAGGTGCAGCTAGGTTCTTTTTGCATGTGAATGCAAGAAAGAAGTTCTGATTAAGGTTCCAAAATTAGAGCAAAAATATTGTGATGTTCTGAAATAGCTTGAAAGATAAATAGAATACTACCAAATATGGAGACAAACCACAGAAAAATAGAAAGGATAAGCATTTAAAGAGAAATATTTTATTCCATATTTTGCTTGAAGTGGAAAGAGGCTGTGCCAAGCAAATAACAGAAAGACAACCAGATGCAAAACTAGGTGAAAGGACACTGGGGAAGTGTGCAGGATGAAACTTCTGAGACTGCAGAATAAAGATGTTAGGTATAAATTAGAACTGATCTTGTACTGAAGGATCTGCCAAAATGATGATGCTAGAAGGTATTGATGCAGGAACATCAAACAACTTCAAGAACATCATGTTAGACCACACAGCTTTTACTTGAATGCCTGTTTTGTTTGGAAAAGGATCACATTATGAGATTCTGTATCTAAACGCGAGAGATAATGTGATCTGTAGAATCAATACTACAAAAGACTTCATCATTTTACTGGATTTTTTAAAACTTTGTATTTTTCCTGCTATGCATTCAGATGGAAGGCTTACTACAGTGTGTTAGACTTCTCATATCATCAGGAAACATGATATAATTTTTTTTAAACTTTAGAAACTCAGTGATTCCATTCTCTCTTAAACGCTCTTTGCTGATTCATTCTGCAAGCTTTCTTAACTTAATTTTGATTTGATCCTGTGTACAGCTGCATAAAGATAGGGGACTAGGGTTTATCATACACAAAACTATCCTGAAGAATCAAGAGATTTTAGCAGAATATGCCAACAACCAGAAATTTGCAGCCAAGTCCAGTTAAGATATTGCTAAATTATTTTTGCCAACCTTGAATGAAAAATACTGTAGTAAAACTGACAACAACAGTTAAGAAACATAAGCATATATATAAGTCAATGAAAACTAATTGGATGAGCTCTCTGACATAAAATTCAATGTGATTTTGTTGGATATCCAGAAAGGAAGCTTTGTGTTTATGAAAGCTAGATTTCAAGTGACATTGTAATGAATTGAAGTACATCTCTGGCAGTGCTCTTTGACTCAGTGAAACATAAAAGGTTTTTCGTTTTGTTTATTCTATAATAAATGGCTGCGTGTGTGATAACAGTGTAATAAACAGCATTGACTTGTGGAATGTTAAGCACATTTTCTAGGTAAGATTTTTCATTATTTCAAGCAAAGAAGTATTCATAATTTTATCTTTAGTTGGTTATACAGACACTTCTGCTGCAGAAATGTAGGCTTGATCCCCTTAGACCTTCAGTGATAGAGCTCAGTTGAAGTCAATACTTTGGATGTTTTCTGCTGTCCTCTCTTCTCATTATGTTTGTATTACTGTCATAAATAGGGACTCTAGTAAGGAACAAGGAATTTACTGTATAATGAGCTGTACAAATTAGAAGAAAAAAAGGATTGTTCTTCACTGGCACATTGTACAATCCAGGTATAAAATAGCTTGGGCAGAGGTAGACAGCTTAGTCTCAAGCTTAGTATTTAAAATACCCAAGACAGTATTGGCTAGTATGACAGACGGTGATTTCAGTCCATCAGTGAAGCACTGTCAGGTTTTGGTAAGCCTCATAGAACAAGACAGTTTTAAGGGAAGAGGTCTGGAGAGCTGGCAAAACTGGATCCCAACTGCTTAGACAAATGCTCAGCAACTGCTAATAAATTTATTGGGAAGCAACACTTAAATCATGTCAAATGTTTATATGTTCTGTCAGGCTTTTTTGCTACAAATAGAATAAAATTACTCTATTACTGCACTAATCCTAGATCAACCAAAAGTGTAAATCTGCTAAGAAAAACTAAATGACCCACACCTTTTTCCAAGAAATGCCTTTTGAAGATTTGCATATGGTAACTGAATATCTCAAATATACTACTTTCTAGCAGCAAAACCAACAGGCATGACTTAATTTAAAGGATCAGATATTCTTAGTAACTGAATTTCATGAGATAATAATAATTTTGTAATCAATAAAGTGCAAAACCATGAAACCAGTCATTGTAGTTAGAAAATCTTATTTAAATGTCAGAATAAACTGTTGTTTATGTAACTAACCAAAGGAAAGGGGAACAAAATAAATTCTTACCCATTTTTCTGTTAAATACATCTAGTTCAGGAACCCCAGAATATTTACCTCAGTAATATGATACTATCTTCCAGTTTTTGAATTTATACTTTTAGACAAAGTAGATAATATTTCTGTTTTGTTCAATTATGGTATTTAATTTTGTTTATTAGGTGTATATTATTTAATTAGAAAAATTACTAAATTTAATTAAATTATCTGTTAATTACCTTTGAAAACCTATACCCTCCCAGTGCCAAAATCCCTCTAACTGCCTTCTGCCCTCAGTATTTATTTTGTGCTTGCTATGTAGTCTTGCCTTGCTTATGAAGTTCCACGCGTTTTGATGCAAACTTTTTCCAGTATCTCAAAAAACTGCATTTTCCATGGGCATTGTCGTTTAACAGAAGACAACAGTCTGGCAACTGGCTGCAAATTATTTCAAGTTGCTCCAGTCTACCTTATAAGCAAAAATCTACCTGTTTAAATGTTCAGAGAAAGTAATTAAAAACTGAAGAATGTGTAAAAGATTATGCAGAGAATGAATTGCTAAAATAATTGTAACGATGCACAGTTCTACAATCACCCTTTTCTCTCTGCTGAAGGACCCTCTGTAGAAGACAAATCTCCACATGACAAATTCTGATGAGAGTTTTTGTTAATTATATCTATCTTACAAGGTGCACTGTGTCAGTTCTATATAAAAACAGTACATTGCTTCCATTATAGTTGGACATTTGCATTAAACCACAAATAGTTGCGTTGCTTATCCGTGTTCCTAGCTTGAGACCAGTAGCTTTCTTGCCTTTTATTAGTTGCAGCATAATCTAAAATAGAGGCTGAATAAAATAATTGACCAAGAATATAGCTTCAGATATTATTGTCTATGTGCCCCACTCTGTCTTTCCCTTTTCTGTCTCTCCCTAGGGGAAAAGCAGTTATCTTCCATATGCTAAATCCAGTTCCTATCTGCAGCAATCATGTAAATCTTGGCATCAGTCTCACAGCAGAATAAAAAGTCAAATCAGCAGGAAGCTTCCACATAAGAGCAACAGGCAGCTCCAGGAGGAAGAAAAAAAAAACTGACAAAAAAAAAATCTTTTCAAACTCTTCCATTTATTTTCTTTCAAAAATAAGAGTTCTGCTCATTAGAAACCCTCTGGTTTTCTTGTACTTTTAAAGATAATATGCCTTCAAAGAATAACAACTCATTATTCACCCAGCCTTTCAAAGCCTTTTATTTCAAAGCTTCTTTCTGAATAAACAAATCTATAAAGAGAACAAATTGACGTTTCTGCTTTTCCTAATGTTTTACATAGAGGCTACACAAGCTGTCTTCTCTCAAAGTGAGTCAGACCTGAAAATACAAAGTAACCAAAAATTGTTGGATGTAGCTGGTGGAATTAATTTTATGTATTTTACATACAGACTGGCTCTAAAGCCACAAAAATATTTTTAATTGAAAATATAAAATGTTAGATCAAAACCCCAAGGTATTCTTTATTATTATTATTTGTTTAGGGATGTTTTAAATGTTTAGAGATAGGCAAAGGAAGACTAAGTATAATACAAATAACTAGGACATAAACATGGCGACAACATAATAAAACTACAAGCAGGTTTCGTGATATAATTTAAAATTGTACATATTGGACTGATGTACAAAATATCTTTTTATTGAGTTATTAAATTCCACAAGAGTTTACTTCAGAGCAAATTAGTCCTTTAAGACATTAGGAGGAACTGTCTTATTCAGACTAAACTGGGTTGCCCTCCCCAAGATGAGAGACTGATTACTCAGGTTTTAAACCAGAGAAAACATACCCAGAAATATAAAGATTTTGTTGCTAGAGCAGAGAGTCAGGGAATACAAAGACAGGAATAAAATGCCTTCAGAAGAACTGGAGAAAAGAGTTTGGAATAAGAAGGAAATGTTAATTAGTGAATGGAGCACATGGAACTCAGTGTCTTGGAAAGCATAATGTTAGTAAGTGCAAAATAATACAATTTGGAGGAAAATGTGAAGAAATGTCTGAACTCTCACAGGATTGTAGTCACTTTTTCACTTAGGAAGAAGACCTAGGCGTTGCTGTGACAAGCTCAAACCACATGTAGATTCCTTGATAGTGTTTCGTATAGTTAGTACCTGAGTACCTGAGTAACAACTGAAACTAAAAAAAGAGGTTCAGAGTACATGAGACTCCATGATGACTGACATAGGCTTACAAAGGAAGAAATCAAAAGAAGCACTCCATGTGATTCTGTGCCAGAATATTTGACTTCATATTAAAGGCAGGTACAAATGCAGTACAAGTACAGTCAGAGACTGGAATAACAGAGAACTTTCCTGTCCCTGAAGTCAACTAAGAAGTCTGTAAGCAATTATTACTTAAAGATACTTTTTTTCAAAGTGGAGTAATGCTGTTGTGGGGGATTTAAATAGCTGTTGAATGTGGGATGTGCTGACCGCCTGTATTGCCTGTGAATTTTCTCTCATTTATTTGAGGAGAGGATAGCAGTGCTTAGATCCATATGCAAACTCTTACTCTCAAATAGTGCTTGTGGTTATACAATTACAGTTTCATGGATAGGCAAATTCTTCCCAGGCTTTTGCAATGCCATCATCAGGGTTCTGCTGCTTGGTAGCAGAGAAGAGTTCATCCAAATCCATTTATAACAGTGCCATCTTTATTGAGCTGCAGTCTTTTTTTCCAGCCACAAGCTGATTAATTGTCAGTACAGACCAAAGAGTTAGGAAAACTTTTACTGCAGCATTTTGAGGTCTGTTGCAGTTCTGTTTTGCTAGGCCCTTGCAACTTCTGCTTACAGTATGCAATAAAGTGAGAACAAGATTTATCTCTGATTTTACATTGTTTCAGATTATAAAAAAGCATACTTTCTACATGGAAATGGATACTTCCTGCAGCTATTCTTATTAGATATAGAGACATGTGAAGTTATGGTATCATTCCATATCATTGTAAATGCAGGAAAAAAAAGTGATTTGTTGTTGTTGAGTAACTGTCTGGCAAACATCTTTGTTCACTCCATGCACCTCATCTGTTACTTGTAGATTATAATTAAAATGTAATTTTTAGGCCTTTTAGGCAAAGTATTTCCTTTAAACAATATGAAGGTAAGAAATAGTTACAAATGGAGAAGCCACTGTCAATCCATAGCGAATACTTCATGAAGACTGATCTATCCAATTCAGAGTACAGGCTGAATGTGCAAGAAGATTGCTGTCAGGGTGCAATGAGGAATGGCTGGGAGCAGGGCAGGTGTGAGTTGCAGGAAATGGCAACCAGGTTCAACTGCTGACACAGGTCAACAGTCATGCTGGAAAGTCAATCCAGAGGTCATAACCTGACCTACTGAGGGTTAGAGTCCTGTGGTCACTGGGCTGGTCCAGGGTGATGCGGTCAGGCAGAAATCAGGCCAGGAAGTCAGGTCCAAGGGGATGCAAGCAAGCACTGAAACACCCAGGGGGAGCTGGATTAGAGCCCCTGGACTCATGAAAAGGAGTGTGGTGGTTGAGGCTCCCAGGTGAGGCTGGTCAGGCCCATTAAGGCCTATTACTGTGTTCAGGGTCATTATTATCCATTGGCAATCTTGCATTTGGAACAGACTAAAATGATTACAGAGGCTGTGCCTTCCTGAACTTTTATTCAAATTCCTTATTACAGATGCAGTAAGCACAGTAATGAATAGTCATGTAAGTTTTCTTGTATTTTTAATCTCATTCTTTACATCTGATCAGAAACAGGAGCCAGACCATATTAATGCTCCCATTGCTGCAGTGATCTATGAGCTATCCCTTAACTGCAACAGCAATTGCTGTTTTTAGCAAAAAGGTCAAGCACTCAAGCGGAATTGCTAGGGTATTTTAAACTAGCATTTCTGCCAGATCCAGTAGTTGTAACAAAAATGAGAGTAATGTCCTGGAGAATCAGAATTACATGAATTTTGCCACTTCATTGACCTAAACATGAACAGCAAGCTTTGTGAAAAACCACAGTGCCTTGTCTACACCAGTACTAGCTAGCCATAAGAGACAAAATAACTTCCAATGTAGACCGAGAGAATGGGTAAGCAAGTAAGATCATGCAATAGCACTAGCATACCATGTAAAAAATAGCTTTCAGTAGTACTGAAACTAGTCTGTCCAGTGGAATAGATCAGAAAACATCATCAGAAAACAAACTAGTATCCACAAGGAGAGTAACTTAAGAACAGAAGCTTTGAGCATGTATCAGATGGCAGAAGTGTGCTTTTTTATTATTTGAAATTGGCACTCATGATTGCTTTTTCAGGATCAATTCTTATTTTTTTTAGGCTGCAAGATCAAATGGTAAAAGTACTGGAAGTTCCTGTTTTGTTTTTTTTTTTTCTAATTCTTGCTACTTTCATATCTTGTATATGAACTTATCCCTAAACTTTCATGCTTTTCTGTTGTTGTTCTTGTGCCTTTTAACCAAGCTTGTATGTGCACAATAGTTACAAACAGAAGTTTTAAGAGCTCTGAGGTGGAGCACAATAAAGAACAATTTCCAACATCAGGGATGAAGAAATACTGTATTCTAAGTGGACCCTTGAAAGGAATAGAGAAGTAAATACACAAATTATGACATGACTGTATGTTTTATGACTACTAACATTGTGATTTTATTTTGAGGCAGATGATTCATCATATTGTATTACCTAAAAGCAAGGCTGAACTAGCATCTGCCAAAGGCCGTTTTGGTAGTGCTTGCCACCTAGTGGGTTACTGCTTGTATGCACATATGAGAAGGATCATCTGCCACAAAAATATTTGACCATTATGCTATTGATCACACTAATATTTAATTATATCCTGCAGAATTTGAATACTACTCAATGGATCTCTATTTTTGTTGTTGGAATGAAATGTTTGTGAAAATTGAACTAGAAATTGCAAACATTTTCAAAACTTTTATCCGTTTTCTGATAGCTGTATTTATAACTGTGACATGACTTGGTGAACAGCAAAATATGGAATTTGAGAGCCAATGAGTAGCCAGTGTGTGTAGCCATGGACTCAGCTGTAAACTCAAGCCCCATGCTAACATGTTGGCTGGTCCTCTATGATGAATATATTTGGCACAGATTAATGAGCTCATTGAAGTTTATACCTGTTGTTTCTACTTCTTCTGTAAGACTTAGCTGGGGCCCTGTCATTTCTTTAGATTTCCGGTATGTATACAGTAGTAACTGGATTTTCCCAGCTTTACCTCTTCTCTTCTCTTAGCTGAATGTCCTGGAATTGTTGTCATCCATTTTCCTGGACTTGAGCTTCTACCTGACTAATCGTTTACCCTTCATTATTGCCCACTAGTCTTACAGAGATCAAAAGAGTTGCTTATGCCATAATACAATGCAAAAATCTGTATGCAAGTTACAAGGGTTCTATCAACTACTTCCAAAATCACTTTTCCTCACAAGTGTAGTCCTCCTGCCAAAATTTGAGTCCCCTCTTTCAATTTTAAATAAAATTGAGCTTTTACTGGATTTTTAAATTACCAGCGTATTTTAAAAACTATTTTACCATAATTTTTCCCAGCGCATCCAGCCTACAGGCAGCAGTTAAGGGAAGTTATCAGCAACAGGGAATTGTCAGGTTTGAATGCAATGCATTTTCCACTACCCTGATGTTTTTAATAGTATTTTTTATTATTCCTTGATGATGACTATGTTGGAAAATTTTAGCCAACAGCTGTATGTTATTCATGAATAATCAATTTTATGCTTTACACTTTGAGGATGATTTCCAATTAAGCTTACTAAGCTCAAGAACATACCTTAATTCTCAGTTGTTACCAATACATTCATATAGATAATTTTACTTTTCTAGCATTTTATGATCATTAACCTATTTATGAGTAACTTGAGATACAGATGGTAAATTGAGATACAGATGGTCAGAAGATTCCATGGGGTCTTTGTTTAGTTTGTCTGTTAGTTATCTGAGAGTATTTGGATCTTATTGTGCATTATGTTACCATTTATATCAGAATTCTAACAACGCGACGAGAGGGAAACTCACAGCAGTCTCAATATGAGATATAAAGTAAGCTCCATTTTATTTCACCAAACGAGAGACTTATATACTGTTACAGATCTTACCAATTATAGTTACACACACACCTGCAGTCTGTTCTCACACATTCAGGGATCCGCCTGTTAACTCCCTTATTCTTTTCTCATAACACTTCTGACTCCCTAATCTTTCTCATGACATTCTTCCCACAGAACATTCTCAGGTAAACAAGCCACTGTAGCTTGTTGGAATTTTACTGAGGCCTGAGAATGCTGAGGCCCTGCTCAGGTTTATTCAGTTAGCATAAGTTTTGCTGGAAAACTGCGTTTTCCAACAGAATTCATGATCTTTCTTTATTTGCTACAGCAGTCTCATGACAGGATAGTTTTGCTTTGGTTTTTTCCTCCCTCTAGCAACTGCTATGAGGAATTTCTGTTATGATCAGAAGATGAAATACAAATTGTTTATGCAGTGATTTCCTTCACTTTCCATTAAATACTGTTTGTATTTCTAAGACTACAAAGTACCTAAATTTCATCAAACAGATCATCACAAATAGGTGAAATTAAGACATATTTAAGAAATTTTGTACTACTGTCCTTTTTTCAAGAAGTAATTTAGGAGGAATTTGATTTCTATCCAAATTTAGAAAGCTATATTTTAGTACCATAATAAAAATCTGTACTCGGTAGTATCATAAGCTTGCAAAATCATTTTTATTAATATATAAAAAAATAATAAAGAAGGCAGAAATTGTCATTAAATATTTTCTCTCATCTACAGATAAGTACCTTGGGTAATAAAATAATTTTTTAAGTTCTTGTGAACAGTTAGAAACAGAGGAAGGAATTTTCTGAAATAAAAGCAAAAGAGACTTCTGAAATAGAAAATATTTGGCAATATTTTTTAGTCACTCAATAAAGTATCCATGTAAACAAGTATCCATATTTACAATATCATATGCAATATTCTGCATGTAGTAAGAAGTACACATGTAATTACTCTACATTCAATTTTAAAATCTAATTTGCACCATAATTTCTCAGTTTCATTTATGTTGGAAAAAACACTGTTCTGCTTCTGTGCATAGTACTGCATGACAGCATGTAAATACAGGGTTTTTTTCCAGGCATCTTAAATAGATGGCCCTTTCAGTGTTAGGTTTTGTAACTTCCTGTTTTTTTCGTAGGAATCCAAACCTGGAATGTAATCTCTACAATCATGTCCCTGTAAAAATAACAATGTAGATGATTTCCAAACATGCAGAAAAATCCTGATAAAAAAGCTAGTGTTCTACCTTTCATTTGTATCTTTGAAAATACACTTTTATTTCCCATGTTGCTACTGTATTTATGTTACTCATAAGTTATGAGTAAGGTAAGAAAATTTGTATGAAAGAAAAATTAATGGAAGGCCACTTTGAGAAGCAGGTTTAGGACTATTACTCTCCAAAGGCCTATGTATTTTTATTTAGCACTTGAACTAACCTCCTTTTTTTGCAAGAATACTTAGGGGCCTTTTAAATCAGTTTAGAATTAAGCCAAAAGTCTGTAGTATGTTTTGTCAGCTTTAAATGGCACACACCAAGGTTGATCAAGGTTTAGGAGCTCCCATCTATTGCATCTCATGGGGACCTTCCAAAGACCAGCAGCCAGAATCCCACAGTTCATGCACATGAGATATCACTGATTATAAATTCCCCAAATGGAATCTTCCAGCTTCCACTGAGTTTCTGCTATGTACATGTTTAACCTCTAAGTTGAAAAACAAAATTACATTCTGGCAGGCTCCCCTCAAAAGGTTGCTAATCTTTGATTTTCAATTAGTTTTATATCACAGAATCACAGAATAGTTGGAGTTG
Organism: Lichenostomus cassidix; assembly: GCF_008360975.1. Lineage (NCBI taxonomy): Eukaryota > Metazoa > Chordata > Aves > Passeriformes > Meliphagidae > Lichenostomus > Lichenostomus cassidix. Next base: position 17,936,706 of record NC_139488.1, read on the forward strand.
GAAGGAACTCAGATGGATCGTTGAGTCCAGCTCTGAAGCAAATGGCCCAGATGGGGTTTGAACCCACCTTGGTGTTATTAGTACCTTGCTCTTTATGAGACTAGAGAAGTAAAGAAATGCCACCATTCTTTTTTTCAAATATCATTCCCCTTGAACAATGCATGGAATAAAATGGAAATAAGAAGGCATACTGGTTATTATAGCTTAACCTTAACAGGGTATAGAACCAATCACCTAAAAGCTGTTCATTTCAATACGTTCAACTCAGTGCTATAACAAAAGAAGTCATAGATTTTGTGTTATTTCCAGAACACTGTGCAGTTAGTTTCTTCCAGAACAATCCCTAGGCAACTGAGTACCTTCCATACAAACATGCTTTCATTAGATGACCTACTACTATGCAAGGATTTAGTGAGCTCATTTTCACAGGTGGATGAGACACAGCAACAGGCCAATACATAACAATTTAAAATGCTGTTGCCTGAGTGAGTGCAGTATAGTAAATTACTACAGCAAGTGAGTTCATTTATTCACTTCCCCTGTCATGCTTCACTGTTTGATTCATTGCAAATAGTGGGACTGGAGGAGTGCTCACACAATAGTTTAGTAGTTTAGTTTAATATTCCTTCTGTCATACCCGAATTCTACATTAAAAGCAGGTATTTTCTACAGTGAAAAAATACACCAAGGAGGGGTTGGTCCCTGTCATCCACAAACCTGTAAGTGAAAACATAGAATTCTGGGATGTAGTCCTTGAGTACCAAATGGTACAGCAGAAAAGTTTTTAAAATATTGCACAGTGCTAGCTTTCTATACTGCATTCACCAAATAATAAAATACTATTACGAGTCAAATAACAGGAAGTGAGGTGCTTTTTGTCAGACAAGACCCAAAATAACTCATGTCCAAAATAGTTCGTACTAACACACAGTGAACTACAAAAATGGCATATTTGTTGAAGTTTAATGTATTAAAACATTTTTAAAAGCTGAAGTAGATAAAAATTTACATAGTATTTAAAAAATAGGAAATTATATGCTGTCTGAAGCTATGCATATTCCATCATGAACAGTGGTAAATTTGGACTTCCAGTGGGTTCTGCAGCTTTTAGGAGAGATATAATTGAATGGCTTATCATTTTGGACATGTGCAATCCAAATAATCTACCATAATTATTCTTCTATAGTAGTAAAAATATAAATATTGTTCGTATCTGTGAAATTAATGAATGAGCATAACACATTAATGCTTCAATTACTAGAAAGAGCTATAAAAGTAAAGTGCCAGTCGGGACTCTGCATTATTTAGAGAACACTGCATTATTTAACACTGTAATTTCAAATTAAAAAGTCATGGGGTTTATATAGATTGCTTATAGATTAAAGCATATCTTCATGTCTATGATAATAATGTTTTTGACATCAATGTGGAGATACCCAAATTGGCTTTCAGTTAACAGGTAGCATTTTAATAAAATCAGCAAAGCTCACCTATGTCTTGGAGACAGCATTTCTCACTTGAGGCTAATTTTTTTTCTGAGAGACTGATAGCAGTCTTTTCTAGTTTCTAACCTCCTAATTTCTAGTCTATTACCATAAATCAACAGAACAGTGCAATCAAATAAAGATAGTAAAATGCTGCCTTCTGGGATAAAAGGAAGACTTAGTTTAAATGATACATTTTTCTAAGTGTGTTTCTATAGCTGTTCAAATAAGACAAATTCTGCATTTGGTCTTAAAATTTGCTTAGATTTCAGTAATAATTGCACATAATTCAAAATGTTGTCTGTATACAATATATTTGGTAGAATTTGTTAAAAAGTCAACAGATACATTCTCATTAAAAAAAATAACCAAAACCAATAAACCCCAGATTTTTTAAAAGGAAACATAACATTTTATGAAGATATCAGGCAAACTTTTAATTTCTTTTTTTAATTTAAAATTTTAGAATAAACATTTTAAAGGACCAGCTCTGCAAATTGCTGAATGACCTCAAATCCCATAGAACAGAGCAGCTGCTGAGGATATTAATCAGCTAGAGAAATCAGAGCTGTAAAAAAGTGAGCATTACCAGAAAATTTATGTGTGACAAAATAAATTATTCTGCCTGGCATACTTTGTGGCTGGATTCATGACCTGCAAAATAACTCAAGAGCAAAATTTATCTGAATCTTGTTAAATGTTTCATGAATATAAGAGATATAAGAATTAAATTAAGAAGTGATATGGAAAACAATTTCCAATTTTGTGATTTTCCCATTATGTGATGTCATTTGTGCTCTCATTTTTTTAAACAAGGACTAGGCATGGACCAATATAATATGTTTGGTACTTACAGGAATTTAAATCCATATGCAGAAAACTTGAGTATCTTTTAGCAAGCCATACTAAAAATGAACCCTCAACCTACTTATATATCAATATAACTAAATTACAAGGACCTTCACCAGGGGGAATCAGGCATTATAATAGTACTTGTATTCTGTGAATTTCCTTTACATAGTTGATCTTTGTCCTGCTTCATCAAATTTGATGTTTTGTTTTCTGGCTGCTTCTGTACTGATCCTCAGATCAGATTTATCTGCGTTACTACTGTTTGTCATTGAGGATTCTACTTCTGTGCCTTCAGGAGTCGTTCCAATGGGCCTCAGAATTTTGGCATTCTCTGCTGGGGGGCGCTTCCAATGGGGCCTGCTTGCCATCCACAAAATAAGTGAGCCAAATATGACAAGCAAAAGACCAAGACAGTTGACCAAAGTTGCTTCTGGTGGGGATGCACTGTATGCAGGATTTTTCCTTTGAAAGGGGGAAAAGAAAGAAAAGGTCAGAAAATACTGTTTTATATACAATCCTGGTCTGAAAACAACAGTCTCCTGCTAGGTAGGTCTTTTAAAACAAAGAAAACAAAACAGTGTCCCAATACTAGATGCTTATTATTCTGTGCCAATGGAAGTATAGTTTGCAGTGATTAACCTTAATAAACAAATGGAAACAAATACTTACAATGCAAATATAAGCTTTTCTGTGATTCCCATGAGAGCTGTTGCAATCACTGTTGCAAAGATGGTAAGACCCGAATACACATGTATTGGCATGAGAACTGCTCGGAGATGAACTGGAACAAAAGGGAGCAGAAAGACAGCGAAACCCAAGAAAAGCTAAAAGCAAAACAGATTCATGGTTAAAGCTATTTGGAAAACAAATTGAGGATTTTCCATGCTTGATTATAGATAATTAAGTCTTTTTTCTTTTTAGTGTTTTGGAAAAAAATATTTGAAGGAACGAAACAAATTTCCATAGTGTAATAACACAATATGGGGAGTTCAGAATGTATATGCAGAAGCATCCGTATGTGTTCTGTAAATTTCAGGGCATAGTTGCTCTGTTTTATGAAATGAAAACATACTAAGTTAGCTCATTTTACATTATAATAATGCTAATTCTTTGCCAAGAGGAGCAGTTAAAAGCATGCCCATGAACATCTATCAAAGTTCTGCTGATTCAGGAAGACTGGTTAGCCAGTAATAGCTCATTCTGATGTCAGATCCTTTACATCTCTACTGCTCCCTGCTGCACTTGTTCTGCTGATTAACAAAAGTCTTGAGGCCAGGAAGTGACTACTTAAATTCATGATAGTGGAAAAAAAAAAAAAAAAAAGAAAAGCTGTTACTTCATTGGAGACTTCCTTAATAAAAGCTCTAACTATATTTAGATATGCTGCCAAATAACCTGCTTTAAGTTCAGGACTTAATAGAGCTTAGAAACACACTACTGTGTAACTGTATAATAAATTAATGGCCATTATCTCAGCAAATAAACAAAATATGCTTAAAAATGCATTTTTCTTCAAAGTCAAAGATTGAGTATTTGTGCATTTACATGCTAATTTGCCAAATCAGAGTGTGAAATAGCTATCCCATTAGTTACAATGTACTAGTGAGAGCCTGTTGTGCCTGAATTACTCAAAATATTCTTCAAATTTACAACCTGTTCATAAATACAGTTAGATTCTGACCTGGAGAGAATAAAATATAACAGCAGTCAGCCCAATCCAGCTGTGCAGACTGTACATGTTAGGAATGTTCTTGGCATTGTGGAAATCAAACACAGCTACCATAGAAACAATTGCAAGAATCATAGCTATGGTATTTAATCCAGCATGTATGAACTTCATTAGGAGTTTGCTGCACTTCCAGGTCCAGGGCAATCTGTACACAATAATAGCTGAAAAAAAAAAGAGAAGCAAGATTTTACACCTTATAGGATAACTTCTTTCACATGTTAATAATTATGCATAATTCACATAGTTACGTTATAAATTACAGTAAAATCCAACCTTTAATCTTCTAAAAAAGTCTGGTAAAAGGTTTATTCTCATACACATAGCATAGCATATTCTGAGTATACAACTGAGGTTTAAATATACCTTTTAGGGGATTTTTTCCTGTTTAAAAAATGTTCTCACAAATCTAAGTGTGTTTGAAAAAGTCCCCCAGTAAATAACTTGGTGTCATCTTTTCCTCAGTCATTAAATTGATCTAACAGGGATTTGGCATAGGATTTTGATTTTTCTGCTACTAGTCAGATTGGAGCAATATAGCCTGATTCTTATGCTGAGAAGGTCACTTGTTAAGAAAGTGTGTAGGTTTATTTTATAATATGTATTCTCTGTGCCAACTTTGGATAATGCTATTCTCCGATTGCATAGATACTTACATGACTGTCTATTACATTAATATCAGTAGGACTATTTTGAATGGAAAAATGCTCTTCAACATAAGGGAATCATAATCTAACTTATAGGAGACAAAAGCATTTCACAAATGCAAGTCTTCCACCACTGGTGAATGAATGTAGGGAGGTTATGCCTATACTTGAATTAATAACTCTAGCAGACAGTGTTTTGCCCAGTCTGAACAAAACAATAATATCCATTGATCTAACTCCAGATGGTCTATAAAAATAACCTAGAGCTGCTTCTTGCCAAGCTTTCTCCAACGTTCTCACTGCCCCTATCGTGCCACGACTGTCCCATCTGTCATATGGTCCAGGTGCTTTCCACAGACACAAACAGGCCAGATTAGATTCCTGAAGCTCCACTCCAGGTACATCTGATTACAAACTAGGTAATTCTGGATGTGTGACAGCACATAAGTATATTCAGATAACAGGGGACAAATATTTACAAGGACAACTGATGATTTAACCAATAAAGACTAATGGCCACTTCTACAATGTCTTGCCTGAGCAAAAGGACTGAGCTCCACTCAGGGATTCATCACATCCTAATTTAAGGCTTTTGCTTATGAAATTACATTTAAATTTTTATATATAATTAGCTATAATAAAACAAAGGAATAATAATTTATGTAGGCTTTTTAAAAATTCCTGTTCCAAACATTAAGAAATAGAAAAGTATTACCTGATAAATACAAAGATTGCAAATTTACTTCAGTGATTCTCATGTGACTTATTCATTACTTCTCTGTAAACCTTGCATTTTAGGCAAAAAGCATAGTTTATGGAAAATAAATAGAATATTCTCTCTGCTTGTTCTGATGAATCACAGCAATAAATGAAAAATTCATTTCAAAGTTCTGTACACACTTTTTAAAAACCTGGATGCATTTCATTAAATACAGTGCCACACTGAATAATTCACAAAGAAAACACTGTTCATGAGTCAAATTTCCATACTATGATCAGATTTGAAATCAATGTATGCTTTTACATGCTGTGTGAAAATATAATACTGGAATGAAAGCATTCCTTAGAGTATTTAAATATATACAGCACTTAAATAGTTATTGGCTTTCTACATTAAAAAGCAACAGTAGTAAATCCTACAAAAGCAGGAAGATAGAAACCTTTTTTTTTAAGATGGTTTGACTGTCTTAAAGCAATCTATTACATAAGTATGATTCAGCACACCAAGCTTATGATCACCTCCAACAGTTCCCCAAAAGTGACAATACATGATAGTGTTAGAATCATAGAATCCTAGAATCACTAAGGTTAGAAAATATCTCTCAGATCATCGAGTTTGACCATTAACCTACCACATCCACACTAAACCATGTCCTGAGCACCACATTTACATGTTTTTTGAACACTTGCAGGGACAATGATTCTGCCACTTTTCTGGGCAGCCGTTCCAGTACCTGACCACCTTTCAGAGAAGAAATTTTTGCAAGTATACAATCTTAACCTCCCCTGGTGCAACTGGAGGCTATTTTGTCTTGTTCTGTCACTTGTTACATGGGAGATGAGATTGATCCCCACTTGCTACAACTTCCTCTCAGGTATTTGTAGAGAACGATCAGCCTCTTTTTCTCCAGGCCAAACAACTGCAGCTCCCTCAGCTGCTCCTTTTCAGACTTATGCTCCAGACCCTTCACCAGCTTCATTGCCCTTCTCTGGACCTGTTCCAGCCCCTCAATGTCTGTCTTGTAGTGAGTGGCCCCGAACTGCACACAGGATTTGAGGTGTGGCCTCACCAGTACCAGGTGCAGGGGGGACAATCACTGCCCTGGTCTTGCTAGCCACACTGTTCCTGGTACAGACCAGGATTGTGTTGGCCTTTTTGGCCACCTGGGCACACACTGGCCCATGTTCAGCCAGCTGCCAATAATATCCTGCATTAGACTATTATTAATCAACTTAGTACAGATGATAATGATTTCTAATCTTGTAAAGCAGGTGTGTCAAAAGACCCCAAACAAACCTCAACATCCTATGAGGATATGCCCAGTAAATCCTCCCCACCATATGTCCTACAGTATTGTCAATAATTTATTCAAAGTGCAGCAGAGTACTAGACTCTGTATGTGTTGAAGAAAACTTGAGCATAGGTCCTGGTGTCAGTTTTCAGTATTGATATCAAACAGTAAAGTCTGGGCTAAAAATTTTCTGTATTTTTTTTTGTTGTCATCTAGTTGATTTAACTTCCAAAATCACTGGCAAGCTCCCTAGGCACTTATCCACGTAGTCTCAGATCTATTTGGGCCTTGAATTTTTTGGGCTGTTTCCCATAAATGGCACAATAGAAAACCAGGAAATAACAGACTAATGGTTTGGCCAGTTGTTAACAATACCATCCATTACCACGGTACATGCCACAGCCCAGGACATATGCAGGATATTACAGTTTGGTTTAATCCTCTTTCTGTACGGGCTTTGTGTGAAATTACACGTTGAATCTTCAGCAGATTTATTTATCACTTTGAAAAGACACAGTTCCATTTCCCCATCACCTCTTCTGTGTGCTTCTCCCTGCCTTTCTCAAAAATGGTGCTTTTCTGACCTGCAGGAGGAAAAAAGACAATCTGGGGAACAAAGGGGAGAGAAGGTAGATTCACCTTTCAATGGTACAAGCTCTTAAAAACTTACTCAGATGTGATGCATAATTTCATGTCAAAATTAAACCAGCCTGAGTTAAAAGCACATACACAGTTACAGAGTGTTTGGTGGTGACATGGTAAAGCAGCCTTCTGAAGAACTTTCTCATGGCAGAGCAGCTTTAGTACTGCTAAGAAATTTGACAGCCTAGACTGAGCTTTTGACTCAGATCTTACTCCTGTTTTGAACTATGATTTTAAAACACATCACATACAGCAGAGTTATCTTGCCATATCTTTATATGGCATGGGACATCTCTCCTTTGACAAACATACAGGGCACAATTCTAGAGAAGCTTCCTAGTATTTCTGGCATGTGCTTGTCATGCTGTAGGAAAGTGTAATAGATTGCTTATGAGATGCCTTCCACCTTAGAAGGTACACAGAATGGCTCTGTGAGTGCACTGGAGCTGCACTGCACAGCACCTCACAGCTATCAGAAAGGAATGTTCCTCTTCCCTCCTCCTGTTTCCTCTTCTGTTCCTTCTTGGCTGATCCTGTTGTTTACTTTTGTGAAGTTCTGAGTGCCCCCAAGATTATTTGGAAATCACTCTAACACCAGATTGGAGAAATGCAAATTTATGATTTCAAAGGGACTCAACTAAGTTTGTCAAGAGAATGGCCTCTTCAAAAGTTGCCAATGACGAAGCCCTTACAGTCACCAGTAATTTGCCCTTTCAGTTCTTGAGAATTCTGCAGCCCATTGGATGTTACAAACTCCAGCATTTATCTGTTTTTCCTTTGAAGAAATATTTTGTGTTTGAAGCAAAAGTAATTGCACGTCAGATAACTCAGAGCAAGCATTATCTTTATCTGTGATTTCAAGATGAAAGATGCTTACTTTAAAATAGATTTTCACTCCTTCTCCTTGCTCTTGCACACAGTCCACCATCTCCCTTCTCCCATCTGTGGTAGTTCAGAGACCCTTTGTGCAGGCAATTCAGCTTTCTATTTGAGAAAGAAATGTACTTGGGGTGGGTGTGTGGGTGTATTTAATACTTTTTTGCTAGCTGAGTTAATTCAGTTCGTGCATCTGACAATGGCCAGAGCTGGCACAAACAAATGGGTAGGAAGGTGAGGTCTGAGTCAAGAAGAAAGCTGAAAGGGAGAAGTAGAGGAAAAAAGTAGAAGTATTTCAGCCATGATCAGCTTTTAGACTGTTTCACCCACCTAAGTAATTTCATCCATACAAATTAAATTTAACTGACTCTGTAACATCCCGTGGTGATATGGCAGACCTGGATTCTTTTCTCTCCTTTCTGTGTAAGCACCATTAATTAACATTTGTGTTGTATTCCTTTATTAGTATGCTGCTGATGTTAGACTACACCCTCATGTTTTAAGCCTGTTTAAAATACAAGTCATATGATATTTATAAATCATATATGAGAGGAGTATTAATTTTTGAAGCACCTTCCAAGGTTTATAGTGACAGCCTACAACTTTATTGTATACAGCTTACACATGATTCATAAGCAGTTGAAGTCTGATCTGAGGATGGAGACAAAAACTACCCCACCCTGCTTGTTCTGACTCACTCTTTATTCAGTCTTCCACAACTCCAAAAGCCACCATGCTGCTCCTCAGTCTACAACAGAGATTGTTACATCTCTGTAGAAAAAAACCTGTTCTTTTATTAGGTGAATAATTGGAAATTCTCAAAAATCATTTCTACCACGTGGTATCTTGATCGGTTTCTTAATCCTTTGAGATGGAACCAAACATTATCATTTGCAGGTCAAACAAAAACTGTGATGCTAAACTCCTTTGAAGCATGCCAAGTCTACAGTCACTGCAACATTTGTACATGTAAATTAGACAGAATTCCTAATTTCCTTATTTAATCTATTTTATCACACTACTATTCCTTCGAGCTCTTCTTAAAACTCACTTTTTTCTCGTGTTTTTTTCTTACCATTTTCCAATATGTTGCTGTACTTATACACACACACAGTTTTATTGCCTGTGTTTTTCCTATCTTACGTCTAGGAAATCTTGTGGAGAATTACTGTGCACTGACAGTGTTTTGTCAGGTATAATTTATCCATAGGTGTTGATCCACAAATAATAAGTAGTAGTGTGCCCACAACTTTTCCATTTGATTTCCATTTGATTGATATCTACTTCCCAGTAAGCACATTGTATTACAGTCACCCCTCCTTCTTCCCACAAACCAACAATACATTTTCATCCTTTGTATAGACTAATAAATTCAAGAAACAATTGGTTTAGTTATTATTTAAAATCCTCTACGCAAATTTAACCAACTTTTTTTTTTAGCTACACCTTTCTACTTTCAACTACTTAAAGGCCTCATTTTCTTGCATGTGTCCAAAGAGGTATCTGATTTTCCAGTCTCATCCAAATTACTTTGAATTGAGTGGCAGACTTCCATCAGCCAAATTTGAACCAGATTCACAGTGGTATCCTATCTGTTGATATTTCATCTGATTTACTATAATACTCCTTCAGTCTCCAACTTTTCCTATTATGTAACAGGATTTCCTCCCCAAATAATGCTCTATTTTTAGAGAATTCTTTGAATAAATGTGGAGTTTCTGAACTATAATAAACTTCCATTTACTTTACATATATCCTTACCTACACAGGGCTTGAGGCAACACCCTTTCTCTGTGACACAGGGAATAAACTGAGTTTCAGAGGAGAGCAGAAAACACATTAAAAAAAAAAGCTGCTGAAAGCCTTCCCCTATTTTCTTCAAAAGTTCTGTGCTTGTATAAAAAAGTAGCTTGAGCACATTAAGTAGTATAGATATTAATGAAGTCAACAGGTGTTTTCCGTTGCTTATTTATAGCCTAAAATTACACTTCCTATTGAGCAATATTATGTAAAACAACTTCAAAAAATGGGTTATTGCTCAATAGTAGTTTGCAACTTGAAGCCACAAAACTGAGAACAGCCCCACTCCTGCTGAAATGAAATTTACTGTGTATGTTCCAATCACAACATTTCCTGCATAGCCAGAACTAGACAGCCTTTGGCATCTTCCAGTCTTTTGACTGGTTGGACATGTGATGGGAAAATGTTAGTCCAGGGCTGAACTCTATGAAATCCAAAGTTCATACACTAAAAAAAAAAAAAAAAAAAGCAACCCTGTATCTTAATAATTGTATGTTACTTAAGTAACAGAATAAATAATTAATTTAAGAGATGTACTTCACAAAACAGTGCTAAGTCTAGGCTGAAGAACTGCATTTTAGTAATGCTTGTGGTGCTACGGGTTTTTTTGGCAAAAACCTCCTTCCTGGATCAGGCTTCTGTGGTACTGCACTTTCCTTTTTCCTCTTGGGCCATGGAAGAGAGCCAAAAGAGAAACTTTCCTAGGGCAGCATTTCTGGCGTTTCGATTTTCAACTCGCATAGATTCAAGCTGCCTGGGAAAACACACCTCGCAAGCGTTACTCGGAAGTGCACGGCAGTCCCCAGGCCAGGGTAAACAAGTGCCTGCAGGGGAAAAAAACCTACCCCAAACCCCATATGTAGCAATTTTGCCTTATAACAAGGGACTCTTTGTCGATTTTCCGGGAGTGCTGGCTTCCCTAAAGCGCGGAGCAGCTGCTGCGCTCCCGCTGTCACCCGCTACCGGCCGCGGGCCGCCCCGGCAGCTCCACCGCCCGGCCCCAGGCAGCCCCGGCTCCCCCGCGGCTCCGCGCCCACCCGGGCCCCCGACGCACCGATGCCCTGGATGAAGACGAAGCCCGTGATGACGAGGACGGGGTGCCAGTTGAATTCCGCCGGGCTGCCATCCCAGCTCAGCCCCTCGCGGTAGTGGAAGACCCAGACGAGGGAGAGGACGACGGACACGAAGCCGACTAGCAGCGTCGAGCCCAGCAGCGCCAAGAATCGCCCGTAGTCCTCCATCTTCCGAGCCCCGTGCGCGGCAGCCAGCGCCGCGAAGGAGGGGCGAGCCGGCGGCCGGGCGGGGTCGGGATCGGGCTCGAGCCTGGCGGGGACGGGAAGGGACGGGAAGGGACGGGACGGGACGGACTCAGCAGGGGCGGGAGCAGGGCGGCACTCCGCGCCCCTCCGTGCCCCTCCATCGCACCCCCTCCTGTCCCATTCAGAACTCCGCCTTAGAAAAGAATTTTCTGTGTCAGCCTGTCCCCTGCCATGCAACCCCACTGCGCTCCCCCCGGCAACCGAGGAAGGGAGCTTGATGGTCGCGGGTTTTGTGCGAGAGGCTGTTGTAGAGGTTGGGGAGTTCACAGACCTGCCATAAAGATAAGCCACCTCAGCCACAAGCACTTAGAGATAATGCAGGAGCGCTGTTGTGATGAAGAGACAGCGCATACAGAAAATGCAGAGAAGGAGGAGCGCACTTAAAGACACTGATGTAGTTGGAGTAGTTTTGCCATCGTGATCGCCCCCTCTCCCACTGGATTCATCGAGTGCTGCAAGTGTAGAACAAATACTAACCAGTTTCATATGTGGAGTCTGGCCCAAGTATGCAAGAGGATGTGGACATTTTTCTGTTGAATAGTGTAAATATATCAAATATCCACTAGCTAAGAAAGGGAGTACACAAAACTTGGACAACTCCAACGGGTGTGTGCAATGGAAGGGCCCATTGCAAGGAAGTTAGAGAGGAAAACAGAAGGAAATAAAACAGAATTGCAAAAGAGACAATAGGCAACCTGCCAAAAATACAACATTTGACCAGTTGGGTCAAATCATGTATTCAGCAGTTACTTTTTGCTTTGGTATTGAACATTCAGCTGCCTCTGAAGCCTGTCAAATGTATTGGGAGGATATGCCCAAACATATATTCAACATTACTTTTCGCTTAGTTTTAAAATATATGTAGTGTTGAAATACATATGAATTGGAAGTTCATTAACCAATTGAGAGAAAAAACTATTTACTCTGGCTAGTATTTGAGCTATCTGGTATCTCACACTTAAATTGAGGCCTAGAAAATGAAATTAAACTGTTCCAAGTAGAATACTGCCAATTCAAACACTATATGTATGGAAGTGTTGGAAACATCTACATAGAGGCATGAAGACCAAACCAGATTTGAGGGGGATGCAAATATATTTCTTCATTATTGTCTTTAATCTCCTAAAAATAGAGACTAACGTTTAAAAGAAAAGCTTGGCTTGAGCATCATGTGTATGAAGATACTTAGCTTTAATTTGCATGGCTTGGTGTGACCTGCGCTCAGGATTTAACTGCTTACTCATTGTACTCACAATGGTAACTAGAACACTGTTATTGTTAAATTTCACTAGTCACAGCATCTAAGAGAAGATGCCCTTAATCTTCTAAAGAATGCACTCATGCACAAACTTGCCAGAATGCCAGATTGTCATTCGTTTATGAGGCACATGGGTCATCTCATTATTATGGTCATAAAAATTTTACTGTTTCCTATGGATCCTTAAATGAAGGTTTTCTTTGCAAACCAGCATGTAGCAAAGCCATAGATCTGCCTACTTATGCACAAAAAATATCATACAGGTTAAACAGAATAGTATTTATACATGATCAATTTTGAGGTATTTTTACCTGTAAAAGTATCTTTGTCTCTGCTTACCTGGAATCTTTTATTCATTGTCCTTTAAACAATCTTACAGTCTTTGATGTATTTAAAAAAATAGTATTTCCTTAAAGAGTATTGAAAAACCTTCAGATTTATGTTGAAATATTACAGATTGCAAGGCATCACTTCCATGGTGCTTATTATCAGTTCTATACAGGGAATTGCAAAATTTTTACAGGAAATTTTAAAAAAAAAGGATTCACAGGCCCCAAAATGTGTCCATTCTTTCTGGTTATATGGAGTGGTGTAATAAAATTACTTTGTTACTGCAAGGCCTAAAAATTGACATAAATATTTATTTTAGTTTACCTGCTATGAACCTAAATGTCCCAATTGCAAAATGCTTCCAGTCCCCACTGATTTCAACAAGCTTTGGTTACATCCAGTGCCCCAGCAGTCCCATATAGGAATCTTCTACTCAAGCAGATTTTACTGAACCTAAAACTGTATCTCTCAGAAGACTGTTGTGAATTGCTATGGCTCAAACTCTGTTAAAGCAGCAAATAACAAGACTCTGTTTACTCTGTTAAAGCAGCAAATAACAAGAGCAGTCACAAAATTTTATTGAACTGAAAATGAAGCCTAGCTTTACCAAGTGACAATGAACAATTTATTTTTTTTAATAGAATTGAAGAAATGCTAGAGGTTAGAGGTTGTTAAATAAACCAAACCAGAAAAAAGTGCAAAATCAATTGTTAGATGAAGTGAGATGTTCTTTACGGAACATCTGTAATGTAGAAGAAATTTCAGGCAGCACAGTTAGTAACTCTGGCCTGTATTTCTCCACATTTCGTGTTCTTCCACCTCTTCTTGCCCACCTGCTGCAAATGTCAGATTAGTACAGAATCAGAAGCAATCCTTAGCACAGCTACAATGTCTGAGTGGATTTCATGTTTCCTTGGGGTTGAGAACTCAACATGATACAGCTGACTGCTGAGGGCTGAATGACGCACTTGATAATCTGTTTGGAAAATAAACCCCCACTGGCATAAAAATGAAACTGTCCTGCATGGGGCTTTCAAGCCTCTCGGATCAATGAACACCTTCTTTTGTTAACCATTACTGTGGATAGGTTCTACAGCAGTTCATAATCTCTATTCTTTCCCACAGCTTCTGTCTCCTAGAGACAATGATATTTTTCCAGTACATCACCAACTCTGTCAGTGTGTGTTCCCTCGTAGTAGTTCTATTGGGACATCATCTAACATAAACTTTTTTCTTTGGGTTGCTGAATTGTCAGATGTAGGATAACTGTGACTACAGACCTGGAAGAACCTACAAAGTATACAGACAAAATAAAGCCTACGAAACAGACAAAGATTCACAGATTATTTTAAAGAGGCAGCAGTGGATTCCTGCCAGTATTGCACCTGCAGCACTTGGCAACTGCTGTCATCATTGCTATACCATTCATATATTTTGAGAGCAATAGCCTAGATATCAGTGTACATAAATGCTTATCTAAGCAACACACCATAGGCCATTATTTTGTGCTTCTGATGTAATGTTTTTAATACAGGAAGTGTTTCTAGTTTTCAGTGACCTGTAACTGACTTGTCAGAACTGTACTTAGAATAGGATTAGAGTTTCTTTTATCTGCAACAACTTTATCTCTGTTTTTCCATGCTGGACAAGTAATTTAAGATCTAAGCCTTAGACCTGGATGTTCCAGATAAGTTGCAGTATCCCTTAAAGCATTTGGATGAGTTTTTCAGAAGCCTGATGGCTGTTCATTTTGTAAATGAACAAAAGTGCTGAGATTGTCCAGTCAGCTTTGTTCTGGCCGCTAATTTAACTGACTGTTGTGGAAGCTTTAGAAATACCCCTTGTAGAAGTTATCTTGCCAGGAGTAATACAGGCAAAGTAGTTTAAATATTTAGTGTTTGAATGGCACAAACAAACCAGAATGAGCCTTTTGATCTTTTTTGGCACTGAGTTCCATGCTTAAGCAACAGAACTATTTGACCTTTGCTATTGAGAATATCACTAAGTTGTCTTTGCAAATTGCAAATTGTGACAATGGAACAAGACTCTTCCAATAAATGACTTTTACTTATTCTCCACCCTAAAAAGAGCTTTTGCTGAGATAAAATAAGGCATAGTGCAGCTTTTGTCCAAAATGCTGTACTGGTTATAGGCCAGTCATTGTTACCTGTGCAATGAAACTCTTTGCTGTTCTTCAATCCATAAACATTTTGCTTTTCTAGAATATTTTTCTAATAATTTAAAGTATTTTGTAAAAGTTTTTCCAAGTTGCGGAACTGTGCGCCAATAGTTGGGATTGTCAAAGCAAAATTATAAAATTTTACTGCTTTCTGTTTTTATTTGGCTTGTGCTTTCTTATTTTCTTCCCTACCACTCACCAGCCTTGCCAGTGAGTGTATACTCAAATGACAAGAGAGAGGCAGGATGTGCACTCTTTTTATGCTCAAAGCAAATTTTATCAAGAGAAGTCAGTCCTTCATGTCTGTTAAGTTTCCAGGCTGGGAAATTCCACCTGTGCCTCTAAACAGATATATTTATCAAATACAAAAGTGTAGCACTTTTGCAATCCCATTTTTGCTTCTTTGCCCTGAGCCAATCATTGAGATGTCATGGTGAAGTGGAAAATAAAAAGTGATTTTGTTGAAGTAGAAATGCTGGAAGTATGCTGCTTTTTGATCCACAAAACAAAGTGTTTCTGAGACAGTCATAAAATCAAGCCAGCTTTCATGAAGTACAAAGAAGAGGCAGTGGCATTACAAAGGACTAAAATAGGAAGAACATGGTGTCAACATTTAGGAGTTTCCTAGATTTCCATTGCCCCAGAGCATGGAAGTGTGCACAACTGTGCTGCAAATTGCATGTTAGAGGTAGGCAACATCCAAAGTTGAGACTAACTGCAGATACAGAAGATAATAGGGAAAACTGCCAATGTATGAGTCCGATGTGGAACACCCAAGTAAACATGTTAACAGAATGATTTTCCTGTCTCTCTTCTGGCAAGCAGCTGTTACTGGGGATTGTCTGGAGAGCCTGAAATCCTATCATGTGGAATGCATTGCTTCTCCTGCAGCATCTCAAGTAAGCCAGAACTCTTGAGTCACTTTGTGGAGTAATTCCAGTGAATTTTAGCTTCCCTTACCATGTTTCCTTTTTTCTTCCTGAGAAGAATGTGCATTTACTCCTCCCTAAAAATATACTGTTCTCAACAACACAGTATTCCTTTTTCACTCAGGCAGGAATAAAGCATTTGTACTCCCAGTTTACTAAATGAGTTACTAAGCTATACAAAGAAGTTCTTAACAATCACATTATTGTAACTCTTCACTCTACTAGGATACCTAGTTCCTTTTATTTTAAAAAAAATCAAAACCAAGAAAACCAATCAACCTATTTTTGCAGTTGTTAATATTTTATTAGCCAAAGCAAGCACTTTAACTACTTTTTTCAGTCTAAAAATATTACAATACACTGACATAAAATTCTAAGAATATAAGTATATACTAACCTGAAGATTATTTTGGTCATCATTTTATAATTTTAGCAGAAATAAATGCTGTTATAGTTGGATAAATGCCAAGTCTAGCAACCAGAGAGCTTCAAGTGGTCCTCTCTGAATTGTTGATACAAGTCTGTCATTATTGGTGAGGCATTGCTACGGCTCCTGAAAGATTTTATACTGTAGCAATACTTGACAGTTAGGAAAGAACTCAGTCGCTGTGCTAGATATTTTGTGGCTCAGTCTTAAAAAACCAGTTTTACCACTTCCCCTTTTTTTGCTCCTATCTTTAGGTTTTGTTCACTCTGGCAACAGCAGAAAGCTTGCATCAAACAACCTTAGGTGAAATCCAACATGAATTCACTAGTCCATGACCTTTTTAATTACTAGAACAACATTTTGCTTTTTGCAGACAGTGCTCAGAGATCTTGCATTAAGCAGCAAACAGCAATTCCTCCAGCTGGTCTTTCAGAAAGCACTCAGCCTACATGCCAGCCTATACGGGTGTCCTTTCTTGCAGGTATTCCTATTAACAATCTTTATTATGACTGGGAACCAAAAAAATTTATTAGCTGTTCCATCATGTGGAATAGCTGTTACAGTTCCATAAGGAAAAAAATTTCTTGCTGGTGAGTTTTTGGCAATTTTCAGTTAATTTACTTAATTATTATTAAGTAATTATTATTATTAATATTACTTAATTACTATTAAGTAATATTAAAGGTATTTTTCTCAACAACAAGAGGAAAATCACAGACAAAATGAGAATAAAATGAGCAAGAAACCGTGTCAATAAAGTACCTGAACATAAGTAGAAAAACAAAAAAAGAAACACTTTTCCACACTGAAAATGCAGGAAGTTGGGGTGAAATTACCTAATTGGGAATGCTGGCAAAAGTGGCTAAGATCCCTTTAACTCTATGTTTGAAATACACATTTGGAAGTCTTTCCTCACCTTAACAGTTCACCTATATATTTACATCTCTCTACATATATATGTATATGTGTGTATATATATATGTGTGTATATATATATATATGTGTATATATATATATATATAAAAAATACAAAATCATTTTTCCTTGGGTATCTAGTTCTAGTGAAAATAATGGAAGCATAGCCCATAAGCTTTTCAGGTTTGATATTTTAAAGGATGCAATTGAGACTCCATTTGATATAAGTAATTGAGGCTTTATCTGCATACTCTGGAAGCCATGGCATAAGTGTTAAACACCCCCATAAAATCATAGGAAGCAAGGATACTCACAATTTCATGCTAATAGTTCCCAACTCTGATTTTTATTAAATAAAAACCTATCAGTAAATGGGTTTCCTGATCATAAAGGAGTTATGTAGTGCCTATGAGAAGTGAAGAAAATGGTTGTCTTCTCCATCTTGCTCTAATTAATCTAATGCATTAATCCACATTTAATATAATTTGACACTACATAATAGTACACCTCTGCCAGCAACACTGACTAAAAAATGCTTGCATATTAAATCTCCTGGCAAAGTAAAGTACTATCTTTTTTTTTTTTCTGGTGGATGAGTTTGTTTTTTTAGAAATTTAACTTGAAGTAAAAGCAGTTGATTGAGGTAGGCTGCCACCAAACATGCAGGTATTTGTATTTGGTTTACAGTTATTTTAAACAGTGTAAAAACTACTGGTTTGTGGTCTGCATTTTCCTCCCATTTAAACATAAGTTTATTTTTAGAATTTTCTGAGTCTCTGCATAGGTACAGAAGGCAACTCATAGCTTGAAAAGCACAAACCATAAGCATTTAATGATTCTGCTTTTTTAGTGTGTTCCAGGCTGTAAATAGGGTGCCAAGATACTCAGAAGTGTTCAGGGATAATAATTTGGGATTCACTACTCTTAAATAGCTTTCAAGGTGTTTTTAAGTAAATAGAAAACTCTTCTGTTTCTGAATGAAAATGTGTATGTGAGACCTGCCAGGATGAAACATCTGCCATTATCTGAAGTGCAGCAATAGTGTGTATTTAGTGATGGAATTTCTTACACAAGACTCAAAGTCTGGGCTGCCTTTTGGTTATTACAAATTGCTGCATTAACAAAAAAAAAAGGATACTGATGTATGCTTATAGATTTAACAGAATATCACTTCATAAGTCTGCAATAGTTTAAAAATAAGCCACTAGGAAGCAGAGGAAACTCCTCAAAGCTACAGCTTGTCTTCATGAATAGTACTTGCACTATTTAATAAATGATGAAGTTTAAATGTCTTTCTCTGGGAGGATCTGCTTCAAAAAGCCAAACAGCAATGAGCATAAAATTTACCTTAAGTATCTGCTTAAAAGATGGGTCTTCTGTCTTAAGAGTACAGCTTCATATAATTTTTTACCTTCATGTATTACTTACACAGTTACTTATAAAATAGCAGGTAATGGACTGGTCTTTCCTGGACCCAAAGTGAAAACTTGTGGAAGATAGGGTAAAAACTTACGGAAGTTGGGTAAAAACCTTTACTTCTATTGTTGTTTCATTGTCTTCTTAAATGTAATTTTTGTGTTCTTCTTTCTTTCCACAATTGTAATTCACTTTTTCTTTTGCATTACATTTTCTTGAAAAACTCACAACAGGAAATTTTTATCATTCTTCTAGCGCTCTTCCCTATTGCATCATCTAGAATGATCCACATTTAATTAGTAAAGCCTGGAGCAAAAAACCCCTTGCATTTAGAATTACCATGCTCATGATGACAGTGGTGGTGGTGAGTTCTGTTTTGATGAGCTACTCTCCTGAGCCCATCTTTGGCTTGCATTTGGAAACACTTCATCATCATGAAGTCTACAGCCTGTGTTTTGTTTTTGTGGGTGTTTTTTAATTTAAAAGGAAAGCTTTAATTCTGCAGATTCTGAATATACCGTAAAGCACTCCAACGTATCCGATAGGCTGCACACAGTAATAAGGGTGAACAGGTGGGAGCTTTGGCTCAGACTGAACAAGTCCTGACCCTTAACAGAGACAAGCAGAGAACTGCTTGCTTATATATAGGGATCTCTGTAAAAACATATAAAAAGATATATTAAAAAGACAGTAAAATACATAATTTATTAATATTTCTCTTTAAACCAAATCATACACAACCAGAAAACCTGAGTGATTTTATTTCTCACACAAAACCAAGAGAAGGATTTTGTCTGAGTGGTTTAATGGTAACACTACAATTTTCATACTAAATACAAAATTTATCCTAGATAGTTTTACATACTTTCATTAATTAGCAATTTGTATTAGTTGCATAGGTAAAACTATATAAGACAGGTTACAGCAGATGGTAGATGATCAGTAAGTCCACATCTTTCTCCTTGATGTCCAGTATTTCAATCCTGTTGCTGAAGAGAAGCAATAAGCGCTGCATCTAGCATTAATGATGAATACATGAAAAGCCATGATGAGCTACAGGCAAATGTACCGTGTCACAAGGAAAAAAAAAAAGAAACAAGACCTCATGTAGTAGTATAAAATGTTAAGATTAAATCCAGCCAGAAAAACAGTAGTTGACTACTTCCTATGTATGGAGTCCTTAAATAGCATCCAAATTGAAGTCTTTGTAGCTGGTGTTTATGGCTTAAATATATACAAAAGTTCTCCCTCCTTTTTTTACAAAACACTTTCTGTTTTCTCCATAGTATTAACAATCATCATCTTTTGCAGTATCACAGACCATTTGGTAAACATAACAACTGAATCTCCTGTTAGGCTTCTGTTCTATATGTAATATGAGGTCTTTGTCAAAGTAAACTTCATGACTGTAAGTCTGAAATGAGAAAAAAAAAAAAGGTTGGATTGCAGACTCTATTTCCACAACTTGTTAATATCCATACAATTTTCCATGAGGAACAAAAAATATTTAACACTGGTGACCTCCATGATCAGGCAGAAATTTTGTGTAGATACACAGAGATTACTCTTCCAGATAAAGGACAGAATTTTAAAACTTTGAGATGTTTCTCACATCCCCATTTTAGGTATCTAAATTCAGATCACAATTTGCTTATGCAGTCGATGATAAAAGAGATGCAAAGGTGCTGAAAATTTCAGACCATCTAAGCTGGATGTCCACATAAACTTGGACTGTATGAACAGCCCAGTCCAACTTTGCAAATATATACACAGTGAGGTCTATGCTTCATTCTATGCATGAGTAGTTCAAGTTAAACTAGGGAAACTATTTACAAGTTGTAAAGTTGACCTGATGTAACTAGCCTTAGAATGAATATATAAGTTGATAAATACTTTAGAAATACATAAAGGACAACCCTTACCCCAACCAAAAAACCCCAAACAAATCAACCAACAACAACAATAACAACAACAACAAAAAAATCACAATTTCAAATAATGGAGATTTTCAGGTAAATGAACTACTGTCTGATGTAGTACTTACAATTTTAGAGTTGGGATTATTATTTTACACAAATCTCCTCCCTTTGCAACACTACTTATGTATCTGCTTCAAATCTGAACAGAAGTGGTAGGTAAATGAGAATGGGGAAGAGACAATGTGAACAAAAGACAGGAATTTTCCTCACCACATCCCAGGACTCCTGTAATGGAATACTCTTAAGTAGAATCCCATGATCATTACAATGGAAGTCAAGGTGAGCTCTTCCATCAGCTCCTATCTGAGTAACTGCCACAGTTGATAATAAATCCAATTCATCTTCGTAGTCCACAATTTTGAATGTCTTAGGAAAAACAAAACCTCAAGTTTAAAATCAAACAAAGTCACATTCCCCTCTACCTACATTGCATAGCTCTTTTTTCTTTCAGGTGAAAACAAAATTAGGAAAATTCTAGTTCTAAAGTCTTCTGGTCCGAAACAAAATTTGAAATCCTGATACCCAACAGGCATTTTTCCATGAGTTGTCATGGTATTTCAGCAGAATTCCTTAAGCAGGAGAAAAGAAAGTGATCTGAAAAATCCTAATATGCAAGTAGATGTATTTTATATGTAACATACGGGAAATACAAAAGAAGTACTTCAAAAGTGGCCAAAGAAATATATTTAGGCTCTTAAAGCAGAGTTGTTAAGAGATAGCATGGCTTTAAGCCATCACTGGTTTTGAAGGAATGGGTACATTAGAGTAATTCCATTTACACAAATATCTGTATGTTCTGTTCAAATCTCTTTCTTGCTCCACAGACTATATGTCAGTGAAGAACTGAGACCAAAATGTGAAGATTGTGAACTGTCTTAATTGCCTTTATCTCACTGACATACTGTTTGAATTCAAGCCAGCCTTTTTCTTCCATTATG
Organism: Lichenostomus cassidix; assembly: GCF_008360975.1. Classification (NCBI taxonomy): domain Eukaryota; kingdom Metazoa; phylum Chordata; class Aves; order Passeriformes; family Meliphagidae; genus Lichenostomus; species Lichenostomus cassidix. Next base: position 17,958,435 of record NC_139488.1, read on the forward strand.
TAAAAACATTTACTGGAATCACAAGTAAGGTGTAACAGCAAGGAAAAAATAGTGTGCAATTATTTTTATTATGGTTAAAAGAAAAAGTGAATAGAAATAAACTGCAGACCCTTAGGAGTTATATTGGACTGTGCTGTATTTTTACCACAGTAAAATCTATTTCCTCAGAATAATGAATAGGAGCGACTGCCAGAAACTGGTGAATTTTTAGCTGTTGTTACAGATCCAGCTCTAGACAGAGCTAAAAAGTATTTTTCATAACCTTTTAAGACTCAACACCAAGGCAAGTGGTGTTTTCATTCTCAAGAAGCAGCTACTTAAAGTTCTAAACACCTTACCCTAAAATCCAGAGTAACTGGGAGAGAAAAATCAAGTTTAGAGATACTATAAAAAAGACAAGAGGATCCTAAAGCAGAGGAAAAGAAAAAGTTCCTTTCATTTCAAAAATGCTTTATAACAAACATTCAAAGTAGATATTTAAAGGGAGAAAAGAGTAATGGTTGTCACACTAACGTGTTTTTTCTGTGCCACTGAAGTCACAAGGAGTTATGATGTTGTTGTGGGGCATAAGATCAGTTCTTGAAAGAAAGAAAATCCAAATCTCAAATGTCAATCAAGGAGAAAAGTCAATAAACAGCACGTGAAGCAATTAGAAGAAAACAGAGAAGAGGAATAAAGAACTCAAAGATATACACAGCTAATGGTTACAACCACTGCACCAGAAACAAGAAGGGCTTCTGGCTAGTTAACACTAAAATAATCCATGAAGTGCTCCTACATCAGTTACCTCTTGTTCAGGGTCATCATCCAGCGAGGTAAAACGCTTTTTCACCACTCGACCAGAAGCTGTTACAGTAACACTGTTGTTCACCTTTTGGAGAAACATAAAAAAAGTGTCTCTAGACTTCGGACCAATTTAGTTTCTATGGATTTGACACTGTATCTGTTTCACGTATTTTGCTTTTTGACCTTGTTTTACTCATTAGCTACGCATTGCCCTGGTGCTGCTGTTTTCTTTATGTGGGTTCATGAACTTGGTGACTTTAGTTGAGATATTATTGCTGTTATTCAGAGGTGTCCCACCGAGGTGGCAAAGGTTCTCAGCTACCATAATCTTTTGAACAGAAGTGACTAGGACCAAGATGCTGGAATGAGAATTAGGACTGCAAAATCACCACCAATTTTTTTCCCAAACTCTTACTTCCAGAAGATGGGAAAAGTAGCATCTCAAACCACCATGGCTGCTTCCACAGGGCTTCATTAACGCCAGAGATATTAAAAAATGGGTTATCAGTGTCTTAATAGAAGTCAAAAGGAATAAGCAGAGCACAGGCAGGATTTAGTTTTTTAATTCAATGCAAGTTTCATTCTTGAGTTTGTGTAGATTTTTAATACACAAACCTTTCTTCTGCAAAAGCTTCAAAATTAGTATCACAGATCTGCAGGCATTTTACAGTATTCAAACTATAAAAACTTGCTTTTAGGTAAGATATAACTTTGTCTGCTGAATCAAAATGACAGTTCCAGGCACTACCTAAAATTTTTTTCACACTTTTGTGACATTAGATTGTCTTTGTGATATTCTGTATCACAAAAGACTTCATCAAACAACTGAGGTGATTTAAGAGCTCAGTTCTACCAATAGTTTTAAATCATCCTCCCATACTTGACTCCACCTTTCTGCATGCTTCTGAGAATTCAGTCCTGTTCTGCTCCAGTTCAGCAAAACAAGCAAGCAGAAAATACTCACCTTTTCTGCCAGATTATTATTCTGTTATCTTAGTGCACTGATTTGACTCACCATGGATTAGATGAATTGAAAACTAGTCACAAGAGAGTGACAGGTGTGCATGGCCAGGAAAAGAAAGAGACTTTTGGAAGCAATGTATTGTCTTTGTTCAATTTGTTGTCTTATGAGGACTTAATCCCTAATTTATGAGAGACTTGAAACATTTCTAGCATTTGCATGATCAACATACCTGAGCACCAGAGATGCACACAATTATCACCTGGTGGCACCTTCATTTGAAGGAAATCTGTCACCATCTTTTAAGTATGTTTTATACCCATGATTACATAGTTGCACTGCACACCGTAAAGAATGCTGCAAACTAAAGAAAAGACTGGAGGTTTCAGAAATCTATCCTGAAAGTGTTACTGTTTTCAAAATTCTTTTCATACTGCTTAAAGTCCAATGAAGACAGAGAATGTCTTTCAATAAACCTTGAATAAAAGCCCATAAAACACAGTGATTACTCCCATATGCCAACCCCCTGAGTATAGCTCAAAATCATACATTGTGATCTCAGACACTAAACTCACACAGTTTTCTCTGTTGGCTACAATTGTAAAATCTTCTGCAATCTCCATTTGATCTGCATGATTTTTAACTTCCTTAAGCTTTAAGACTCTACAAAAGAAACAGAAATTGCAAAGTAAATAATGTATTCTAATCTGCTTACTACATTTCTATATAATTTTTTAAAGTCCAGTACACTGAAACATCATAAATAAATAAAAATCCATTATTTTTGTAATTTACCAGTCAAATTTTTAACACAGTGGTCCTTGAATGTTTTTAATATCAAAATCTAAACTGTGGCCTCTAGTGTCCACATTCATCACACAGAAATCTGCAGGTGTTTCTTGAACTTTTGATTCTGACAAATCAATAGATTTTACATTTTCTATAGTCTGATGAGTGTTTGGGGCTGCAAATTGTCAAACTACTGAATTTATGCACTTATGCAACTTCTCCTCTAATGAAAAAAAGATTTGAATAAAAAAGGCTCATACTTAATCAAATTTGGTCCCACGTGGATTATTCTACCTGACATATCAGGATGGAAATATATCCAGTCAGGTTCAAGTGAACAGCATTTCATATCCTGTATGCCATTTTTTGCCTGAAGAAGAAAAGGAAAGCTTAGAATATTAGTATTTTGAAAGTCTCACAGATCTAATTAAAGAGGAAATACTGAGCTACTCACTATATACCTCTGGAGGTTTTCAAGTATTGCTCCTAATCGTGACCAGAAAGGATGGATGGCAGTGGAACAATGATAATAACAACAATAAGACTCAGTTCCAATTCTCAAGATATTCGGTGGACCAGTTTCAAGATTTTTAATATGCAGTAAGGAATAACCTTGTACCTTAGCTATATATCATCCTATCTCTCCTGAAACTAAGAAAATTAAGATTTAGCCTACACTGTGCAAACACTTCAACAATTCCAGCTATTTTGACTATCCAAGACATGGAATGTGTCAAGACATGAAACAAACACTAGCACAAAGTTTCACTTGAGCTTCAAACCTCAGGCTTGGCTTCTTTTGTGCAAATTATTTGTGGAGCACGTAAGCCTGGGATACCTTGTGATTTCAGAAATCAGGTGCAAGCTGGTCAAAATCTTGGGATTTTGGCAGTGGCTTTCTGTTGTTAAATTTAGCTGACATCAATCATTCAAATTGCCAAATACATGAACACACAGAAAAAAACAGATGAGAAAGGATTTTACAAGTCCATTTGAATAACAATTGATCTTCAGCTACAGTTGTGAACATCAGTTTTGAAAATAAGATAGGAGGGAAATAATTGATTTGATCAGGCTAGCAAAAGAGATAAGGACTTTACTGATGAGACTTATTTAGTCAAGAAACTCTGAACAGGCATAGAAGTTGCTTGTAATACAGAATGATCATCAGGTCAATTCCAGATTAAAAATAAAAGCTGAGGTGGAGAGCTCGTAAAAAATAGTATTCATATGATGAATAGTATATAAACAAAAATAATTAGAACACTTTAAACTAAGTAATAAAAGCTTCCTAGGGACAGAAAGGGATTAAACTGTGCAATCAAATCTTTTTAGAGAGAGAGAAAAGGTACAAGTCAAAGATAAACTACAAACATTAAGAACATTTATTCTGCAATTTCTTAAAATTTAAAACAATTCATTATTCAGCATTTAGTATGCTGACTAGTCAGAAGTGCATTAGGATGTTTCCACACAAGGAAACAGGTAATGAGACTTAACTTGTAAGTCATGAATACAATGCTGTGTAGCTCAGACAGTGCTACTGTTATACTGGAATGAAGGAAATATGAGAAGCAGTACTAATTCAGAAGTATTTTACACATGACTCCATGGGATAGCTGATTTGATCCTGGGGTGATCCCTGTGAAAGCACTACACTGCTAAACAAAGGTATTACCTACTCAGAATAAGAGATGAAGACAAACATAATAAACATTTATTTCAGAGAAGCTGCTTTCTGAATATATTACCAAAGCATTGTCTTTCAGAGAACAAATATGGAAGACTCCTTTATGTTTTCTCTTGTTAGGTGTGATGATATAATGCCAAGGGTAACCTCCAATTTGAAATGCATTCTCCAGAGAAGATGCTTCAAATAGCAAAGGTGGGGTATCTGCAAATATTCGGTAATGTTAACACCATTAGTAGCAGAACAGTCATAATTCCATTGATCCTTACAATTCTAAATTCCAATAAAACTACTAATTCTTCACAACTTTTGAAGTCTGGTGGAAACACATTGGCTGTGAACTTTGTTCCAGCACCAGCTATGCTACCTCACCTGGCATCCAGGTGCACATCTGCAGTTCCCTCTGGAGGGTTACTGCCTTCCTCAGATCTTGATGCTGAACTACGCTTCTAATACCTTTGACTTACAAGCAAAGACACAGCAAATAATTAAAATTAATCCAGCTCATCTGATTGAGAAAGGATGTACACATGAACAGATTGAAGACCATATCAAAATGGTCACTATTCTCTTGGGAAAAACAGTGATAAATAACTGGAAACAGCAAGCAGCGATCTCAAATAACAGAATTAATTGCAGGAAGATAGAATATTCAGATTCTGCTTTTTTGTTTTGTGTAATGCAACAAAATATTGTGGACCACAATGGATGTAATCTGTAGCTGAGTTCATAAAAATCAATCAAAATATAGAAATGTTTGCAATTAATGACAAAAGGTAACTAATTTTCTGTTCAATTGGGATAGAGATGTACTATGCCATTCTTACAAGTCTTCTGTTTACTAAATGAGAGGTATCTTTGAATGAAATGGGCTGCACATAACTTTACAACTTCTGTCAACTAGCTAAATTAAAGCAATTTCTACAGCTGCTATAACAGAATCAATTTTAGATTGAAGATCAGCTCTAGCAGTACAGAGAAAAGCTGGAGAAAAAATTGACAAAATGTGGAGAAAATCTGCAATTAGAAGGGGAATTTAAACAGACAGAATATAAAAACTGAATTAGTGCAAGGAGAACAATGTTCTCATCTGGACTTTGTGTCCCAGAGGTCTTATCCAAATTTTGATTTGTTCTTATTCTGCTTAGTCTAGATAATTATTCTAGCTGCCAATGGTGCTGTCACATGGCATCAGATATGTTTATGGAGTGCTTCTCTCTTCTTCCTTTGTTCATGTTTCCATCAACTTAGCCATTTAGACTGAATGGAATTAGTTCACTGCCAATGGAAATTAAGTATTTTCTAAGATGGAAAGTGGCTGTCTTCTATTTGCTTTTTGGAGAGACATAGGAAATGGGAGATTTTGTGCAAGATATAACAAACCATATGGGTTATAAAAAACACATGCATCTCCTGGAAATGTAGAGAATGTTGAAGATGGAAGCATAAGCAAAGGACCTACTGATACTAAAAATCAGTCAGAAAATGAAAAATGAGTAAAGAAAGTTAGTTAACATTTTACCCAAACAACTTTTAAAATAAAGCACATATAATCAAGGTACCTCAAAAATTCTGGTGAGTGGACTAAATGATACAATTAAATGTGTCTCAATAGTATATCAGTACTGAGTAGCAGAGGCGGCCTTTCCTTTTATGCTCATTTGGAAGACTTGCAGGATCATAGCTACCTAAACAGCTGTGACTGCTGCCTCAACTCTCTCTTTCCTGCTGTAAGTCACTAGTTCTTGTTGCTTAACACCTCCTGTTTTATTGTTTGCTGGTCCTTTCCCAAGCCTTGCCAGTTTTCAATCTCCAGTTGAGCTTCTTTGTTCACTTACTTTAAACTCTGCAGACTCATCTAAACAAAGTTGTTCCTGGCAGCACTAACAAGTATTTGTTCTAAATGCAACAACAGCAACAAAAAAAAAAAAAAACCAACAAAAAAACCAACAACAAGAAAAGGGTTTCTACAAAGTATACTTCTCCTTGCTTTTTTTCTGAACTTACTGTATCATCTAACAATAAATCAAACTACAGTTTTATGTCCTGGACCGTTTAGAAAATCATATACTGTGACCAAAATCCATTCCTTACCAGTTAAGAGTTGCAACATAGCACACAGTAGCCTATAAGTTTTGATTTCTATACACTTCAATTTGGGTACCTCACACCATAGAAACAGTACTGTAATAATGGCAATCCCTTCAGGCAATTTCTGTAGGGAGGCTGGGACTAAGTAAGAAGGAGAATTGCACACAGTTAAATTACAGTAAATACAAGCCTGTGCTCTGAAAGTGTTAAGATCTTGCTCACTGAAGCATTTGGCCATCTCATTCTTAAAAGAAAACAACTCAAAAACCACAAGAATGCAACTATTTGCAAAAACAAGCCATGACAAATGTATGTCACGGGTTCAAAACTTTCTAATCACAAATTCTGAATATGATTCAAGATCAAAGAGTTTTCTACCGTACACTGGTTTTAAATAAAAAATCTCTTTAAATCTTAAAAACCACAGTGATCTATAAGCCATAAAATGAAATCTTCGTATTGAAGTTCCCACAGCATGTTTTCCACAGGTCCCTAACATTAAATGGTGATTTCACAGATTGAGACAGAGAGAAAAATGGGGGCAGATTTCCCTATGCAAAAACTGAGACATAAAATATAGCAGCCTATTACTTTCTTTTGATAAAACATTGCATTATAACTTCAGTATGTAAGTCTGTATTTTGTCTTAGCGTACTCCCTCATATTTATATAAATCTGGATTGATTTGTCTCTTATTATGTGACATTCTGAAAACAAAGACCAAAAGCATTTTCTTATGTGGACAATCAGCTGTAAAAAACATGTAATACAGAAACATTCAAAACTAAATAAATAAACACATGTGTTCTTTGATAGTCGTGAAACCAACTTTTAAATTTTTTTTTAGATGCCTCAAGTGTGAGCTTGTGAGAATGTATTTTGAAAGAAAAGAAATTTCAAAGAAAGTCTCAGGCTTTGGTCATTCATTAAGATTCTTAGCACCAAATTCTAATCTCAAGTGCACCAACAGAAGCCACTGTTTGGTTTCAGAGAAAAAAGTCATTACGTAATGCAGAACATTTATAATTTAATGATTTAAGGCATTAGAATTGGTTTTAGTAATTTGTTCTCAGGAATTCGTTTTACTAAAACTAGCACATTTCTGACAACCTAGAATATCTAAAGGCAAGTCAGACAAATTTCCTCTGCAAGTTAGATTAAATGTTTGCACATCTTTTGCTTACATATCATATACTGTTTCTGGGTGCTACTAATAGCTATCCTAGTCCTTCCTCTTTCTCAAAAGCAATTGTGTTTCAGAAATAAAAAAAGGGGTTTCCATTTCATGCATTGCTTATAAAGTTTTTCAGATAGCTTAATTGCTCTAATAGTTTTCTTGTATGTCCTATATAATTATTCTTGGAATTAGAAGTAAAGCAAAGCACATTTTACTATAATGTAAATACAGAAATACAGAAATACAGCCACAGCACAATATGAGTACAATAACATTACTATTTTTTCTTAATGTGAAATAAGTCATCATTAATCCATAAAAGCCACCAGTCATGCCAATACAAAGATCATAATTACCTGTTATTTTAATGTTACATGGAAGACCAAATGGATACTTTCCTACAACTCCCACCTGACCATTCCAGTTGAATTCTTGTCCCAAATCATATGGTCGTTCCATGAACTAAAATAACACAGAACAATTTAGCTTTACAGATGCATATTTACTTGCTGTTTAATTTTGCTGCTCTATTACTATTGCATTCTCTGTCTTGTTAGATAATGCTTGAGGTCTTATTTTTGAAGTAATGTTTGATTTTTGAATGGAAGGACATACTCCTAAGTCTCACTGCAGTTCTGGTTGAGATCATACTTCACCATGCCCACCAGTTTCTGACCTTAACAATCATCTATAACTACAGACTACATATGTAAAGATAAGCACATGTGGTCTAACATTTCCTAACCGCTCAGAAGTGCCTGTCTGACCCTGTATATCTCATGTTTTGCCACCTGTAACTGTTGCGAATACTTTTTCTCATAGTGTATCTGTCGCTGTTGAGCCGCTAGCAGAGAAAAGAACCCAGTTCTCAGTGGCAAGAAGGAAAAAAGCCTTTATTGTTTTGATTTCAATATATATATAGTTTTTTCAGAGGTCGCCCCGATTGGTCAGCCTGAGACCTCCCCCTAGGCCTGATTGGCCAGGCCTGAGCTGTCCAAATCTTGGGACACTGTTTTAAAAAACATCCAAACTTTATCTTTGTTTATGAAACACAAAAAGAATTCTCATGGGAAAGACCTGTGCTAGCCACATGTATCCATTTGTGTTTTCTGACCATAAATAGATTTAGGCAGGAACCTATCATTTAACATGTACCCCACGTATTTATGTAGCACTACATGAATATTTATGACTTGTTACCCAAATGTAGCATGGACTGTATGAAAACTTTGTATTTCATTACCTGTTCCAAAATGGCCTTGAAGTTGTAGAGTCTGACCAGACCCATGCTATACATTACAATCAGAATTCCATTAGAAACAGCAACATCTGTCACACTATTACCAAAAATCTGGAATAAAATGAAGCAAAAAATATTCTATTAGGAAAGAAATAATTGAAAAAAAAGACAAATACTGATGTTATGTCCTTGATTTTGGAATAATTTAATTTTTTTATTCTGACCAAACTCTATGTTCAGTGTTTAAGTTCATGAAGTTTTCTCCAACTCATCTGTTCTGCTGAGTTTCTTTAATCCTTTGCACTGTAGTAACACCTGAGGTTAGATTAGTCATATTCTGCAAGCAGATTCATGCGCTAATCAATTCTCAGTATATCTTCATATCATGCTACCCAGTTATTATCATGCATGAATAGATTATATTATTCAGCATTCCACAGGAATGTTAGCAAAACTAGCAACTCAATCTGAAAGTCCTGATTTCAGATCTTCTGTTCTTTCTTCATCACCAGGGTAAAATACTGGTCTAATCACAACTCTGTGACTGCATACAGCTGTACTATAACTACATTATCCAGCTGTCACAGAGTACAGGATTCTGTCTGAATCCAAATTAGATATATACATGAGAAGCTGACTTATCCTTTTTAATGATTATGCACTATTCATTTGTGCCACTGCTTAACACATCACTGAGCAAACTCCACAAACTAATTGTTAATATTTGATTAATAACAACATGTGAAGTTCATAGTTTTTTTTCCATAGATATGCTTGGAAATGCAGTTTTCTTTAATCTGACTCACTATGTGAAAAGGCAATTAAATCAGTTAAAACAGGCTTAAAAACAGTTAAATAAAATAAAGAAACCCAAGAACTGTAAGACATCTACATCTTAACACTGCCAGTGATTTTATGGTATGTTTGGTTTTGAAAGACATATTCACTCCGGAGACTTTGCCTTTTATATAGTTTTATGGCTCTTTCTCAATACATTTGTTAGCTTAGGTCCCAGTGTCTTTCAGACACAACCTCTAATAATCTTCCAACCCTAACACCTTAGCCACTCTGAACTGAGAATTTATTGTGGTATACCATCTCAGTAAAGCTGATGCACGAGGTGCATTCTGCAGCCTTAAACAGTAACGCTGACCCTGACTCCAATCTAACAGTAACATTCCGCTGACCTGTATCAGGTTTGGCATTGCATGCACTGGTTGTGTCTCCTGCTGGGTGTATTCTCACATCCCAAATGCTGCCCTTTCATTATAGTTTTAAGCATATCTCTGATGAGTACTTGGTACAGACCCAGCTGAAGAAGTGCTCTTTCAGATGTTTCACCTACTATGAGCATGATGAATCTAGCATGCCATTCCTAACCAGATTGAGAATACGTTTGATACTGGTAACATTTTTCCAGTCCTAAATACTAATTTTGAAGAGAACAATACACAGTACTCCCAAACTTTCATGGATCCAAATGAAAAGGTTTAATCCCATGCCTTCACTTGCCAGCCCAATTTCAATTACAGCCTCAACCTAACCTAGCACCAACTAAAACTCTGTCTTATATCTCTGGACCCTGAAAGACACTGCACCTCACAGAACCTTAAGGACAGAGTTTGCATGTTTGTACTGTTTCATCTATAAGTTGTATCCAGAGCGTTCTTGACTTAAAATAGAACAGTAAAAATCACAATCTGGTTCAAGGTTTCTTTCTAAGTATATACACTTACTTACAGGTCAGAAACTGAACTCAGGCTGTTTGTTCTTGACTCATAAAGCAAGACATATTTACTTTTGTCATGAAGTAACAGTGACAATAAAAGTTTGAAACATTTGTAAGAGCATATAGAATTCATGGACTGTTACTAAGACTGGGTCAGAGGCACACCTCGCTTTCTTTAAGGAGGTGAAAAGAAGTGTACAAACACTTTAGGATTCCCCAACTCTTATGATTGCTCTAAGAAAAGGCGAAAGTCCTTCTACATGTCAAAGAGTAACCCCACTGGTGCTGGAAAGGGCCTGCTGAGACCATTGCGGCAAGGCCCCAGCACTGCTGCTCCTGCATCTCTGACCTGGACCAGCCACAGGGCTGGGACCTCTCGGCCCAGTGCCAGGCTGCCAGTTAGGCCAGTAACAGAATCCATTTGTATTATCTCTTCTGGTCATTAGAATTAAGAACATTCTCCCCAGTTCCCCTATCAGAAACAAGAACTACAAGACTACTGCTAATTAATGTTTGAATTGCTTTTACAAGCTGTAAGTATGATTTTTGAAATTCTGAACCATGTGTCTAAACTACAGCTATCATAAAACTACATTACAGATTACACATTAATAGAGAAATTAACTTACCTTTTTGTTTATTTCCAGCATTCCAATGAATGAAAGAGGCAAAACTTGGAATACAGCAAGATAAAACATTACAGTCTGTCGGATTCCTGCCTGAGAAGGAACAATACTGACTATAGTTATTAATGGTGGGACACCTTCATCTTCTACCATAACAACAAGGTATAATGTCCCCATTTTTGTGCTTGTAAATTTTTTTGTTCAATGTTGTAAAAATGACATTTTTCAACAAACTTACCTGCCGTGCTCCTGAGGGGGGCTTATTTTGAGCTGACTTTACAATCATTACCTCTTGAGGAGTATCCCAGCTCAGATACCTATTTGTGACAAGAAAGGCCTATCTTAATCACTTAAAAACCATTTATTAATAAATATATTATTTCACATAAAATATAATTGGCTATAACTAAGCAGATGCTTGTGCCCAGGCAAACTTCAGTATTTAATTTGGAAGAGGTACTCAAGATGTTTGCTGTTTGCAATAATGTAAAATCCATGGAACTAGGAATGGCTTATTTCATACAAGATTGTGAGAAAAAATTGCAAAGCATGAACATTCCCCATTTTTCTCCTTCCATTCATAATCACCACTTTGTTATCCTTCAGCCTAATGAAAATAATTTCTTCTGAAAACTGAAAAAAAGAAGCAGTTTATCAGAAGCAGTAGCTGCTCTGATTTAAAAGAGAAAAATGGCTACCCTATGGGGAATACCTTTTGCAAATTAAAAACAGCTCAGGCTTTGAACATTGTATGTTTGATCAGGTTTGTTTTTCAGCTCCTAAAGGTCCTCTCTGATATGTTGCCATCGCAATACTAAAGGCTGTAAAGTTGTCAGAGAGAAGCAAATAGTAACCTAAGTTTTGTGGAACTTGATACCAAATTTGACCCCATAATACTTAAGTTGATGAAATCCTTCTACAGGTAAAAGCATGCAGGAACAGTACTCCAAGGAATCTTCTAAACTAACAAACCTGTTGTTAGCCATAGCATAGTACTAAAATAACCATGATTCTCTTTCTCTTCTATAGTACTAATCACTGTTAATTGCATTAAGCTCTCTTTCTCCACTATATTACTAATGACTGGTCATTATATAAAGCCTAGCTGTTGTTTAATACCTGAAGAATTTGCAACAGGAACCAGCAAGATATACTTTTTCCAGTACTTCTCCACTATCAGCAGAGAGACGTAGAAGCCAGTTCTGTACTGTCAAGACTATCAGGGAAGGTTTATAATCAGATGGATTTGGTAGCATTTCCCCCTACATAAAAAAAGGCTGTTAGAAAAAAGTTGGTATCAGGAGGATACATAACATTTTGGAACAGTCAGAAGAACACAAAAGCAAATATACATTCCTCAGAAACTAAAGGAGGAAAGTTGCCTGCTAATCAGATCAGAATCTTTAAGGTCATGTCCATGCCAAATAATCACCTATTACATAAATAATCTGTTGTCATACTTTTTACATGACAGTTACCTTTTCTAGAAAAGGCACCTTTTAAAACATCCTTGCCTTTAAAAAAAATTGCTTATTGATCTAATTGATACCAATCTTGAAGATACAATTATTTAAGTATTTCAAAATAAGTCATTCACTGGTAACTCAACAGTAACTGCTATGAATGGTATTTACACTGCTTTATTTTTAGGCATCTCAAGGATAGGGCTAATATTTCTAAGCTCTGCGGACACTGGCTGAAGGAGAGAAATTATGTAATTATTAGTTAGAAACAACAGAAAAGTTTTTGGGCAGAGTTGCTTCAGTGGGCTACCAATGTATCTGCTTTTTGTTTTTTTAATGTCAACATTAAAACTAAAAGTCCCAGCTACTGTCCTTGCTGTTGAAAAAAATAAAGAAAAATTTAAGTAGAATTTATTTTGTAAGGAATTAAGAATTAGTTGCATAAACATAAAAGCACTGTTTTTAAAATCTTCCATGAAAGCTTACCAAAAAAGCATTTGAATGCACTTTTGAGAAATTCAGAGAAATATGCCTCCAAATGTTCAATTAATATAAATAAGGCACATCTTGCAAACCTTTAATAACCTAACTCCATCAAAACATTGAGATAATAGTTTTGAAGGAAAGAGCGCTCCATTCTAAATATGTTTCACCAAAATGTATTAATTTAATATTTTGCACAACAATGCTCTAGTAAAAAGTAATCTTACCAGTGGGCATTCCAATAATAAAGCATCTTCTATTTTTTCGGACTTGGTACACTTTGACTTTTGATAAAGTATTCTTGGCCCTTGTGCAATGCTGAAGGAAAATGATTGCTAAACATTAGTCTATTTTATAGATCACTTTCTATCAACAAGTGATTTCATGCAGTTTTATAAATCCTGCTTTCTCCTTAGGCAGGTCAGAAATCTAAACATCTTATTTTCACTTTGTAAATATACCTGAAATTGCTCTCAAAATAAGGCCTAAGAAACAATAGTATAATTATTTATTAATTATCTATATGAAGAATATATTATTAATTAATATATTGTAATATTTAAAGCCAATCTTCTTTAAATCTATTGGTCTAGTTGCTTTTTTTTGTTCTTAGTTTTGGGTTTAGTTTTAGCTTTGGTTTATTGGGTTTTCTTTAAGTAACAAACTTACTCTAATGATATACATTAAAAAGAAAGCATATTAAAAAAACTAACAATCATTCTGGAACCTTCCCCTCAAGTTCTTCCACTGTTACTTTTCCTAACATAAAGGTGTGTCATCATGTTCAGATATTTAAAAAAAAAACTCTACTAACTAAAATAAAAGCTTTGTACTGTGCACAGTTTTGCCCTCTGGGAGAGGATGAGACAATGAAAAACCTGAAAGATGTTAGACAGGTTAACCCAGTACTGAAAACATTCAGACAATGTAGGAATAAAAGTAAATTTAGATCTCAGCTGTGGGTTATAGATTAATTTAATTAACTCTTAGTGGTTTACACTGACAGAGTAGTTTGTCTTTTATGTATCATATGATACTATCTCAAGACTGCTCCGCTTACAACTTCCTCAGCAATGCAGTTCTCCAAGTCCACGTTACTTTCCAAACAGTAGGGACAGGCAAGGACAAAGGCTGGTGTACACAGATTTCCAGTCCTCTTCCTTACCGTGTGCTTCCTCCTAACCTATGTCTCTGCAACTCATCATGGAACAGGAGAACACATTAGATCAGAGAACTGATCTGCAAAATACATTAGCAAAAACTAGCACATACTGCAGGCTGTACTTTTACATGAAAAATAATTTATTTGTTTTTTACAGAATTCACATAGTACTAAGCTTGTTACATAGGCCGATTTTGTGATACACACTCTTTAGCACAGTGCTAGTTCCCAGGTTAAAAAAGAACAGCTGTTCATTTGGCTTTTTAGTGCAAGACTGGAAAATAGTGATAATCTTCCATTCCTACTCTGAAAGCTGAGGTTATACAGCACCAGAAAGATCAGTCTTTCTTTTACCAAAGTAGGTGTCACATTAAAATACAACAGTATCTAAATATAATTCAAAGATTTTAAACCAAAGATTTATGCACATGAATATTTTTTATTCCTAAGTAAACTCTATCCAATTCACAGCAGCTATTTGTATGAGTAAAGTTAGCAATATGACACAGAATCAGTCTCAAAACTGCAAATCAGTACCTTGTATTTGTAAATTTATTACCTGGTAATACAACATTGGTAATTGTCCATGTAAATTCTTCCTCTTTCATACGCAATAGGAGATGCAGAATGAGTTGTCCAAACGTTCTTGAACTTAGTACTTTCCTGAAAGCAATAGTTGTAACAGTAATGTCTGTTTGTAACAATCTTTGCTTCTGAGAAACATTTTATTTGACTGCTGCAACATCGTAACTAACATAAATTGAAGCTTTACTGCTGAATACACAAGAAAGAATCCTATTTGGTTTTCGCAAATAAAAGACCTTTTTTAAAAAAATGTTGTCTTTTTTTAAAACGAAATTAAAATATTTTATTAGCTATTATGGACAGCACTCACAAGAAATATATTGTCATTAATTTGCCTGCATTAAAACTGGCAACTAAACTTCCATAGTGACTTTTGAAATCAAGGACTAAACTCCCCAGAGTGTAAATATGCACAGAATTCTTTTATATGTAATTAATTGGATTTACTGTTATTTGCAAAAAGTGCCTGAAATGTTAATGAAATAAACTGCTCACACTGAACTTTCTTGCATGAATTTAAGATATCAGGGGCTCTATACCATTAACAAAGGTTCCAGTTTCAGAAAAAAAAAGTCTAAGTCAAACGTACTTATTTTTATTTCAATAAACCTTGCATGTCTATTGATCTAGTTACATAAGCAGACACTTCAGCTGACTTCCAATAAATATATTGTCGATATAAGATAATTGCCAATTCACTGCTGCATTCTTTTCCAATGTACTTCAGTCAACTACTGTATGGAAGCAGTAATAATTTTGACTTTAAAAAAAAGAGTTCAGTTTGTAATTTGTTTAATTCCTATTTTTTCTGTAACATCAGTTTCACCAAGAATTGAGGTTACGTTTACCTGAAAATCTCTGTTGATTATCTTATTTTATTGCGAGAACTCCTTTCAAATTCAACATTGATGCTCCCTGAAGCACTCAGAATTTAACATTGGTATTAAATATGAAACTATTCTTAAGAAAATAAGTGATATAAAATCTCATAAAAGCTTATTTTAAACACAATTATTAGACTTACAAGTGCCTCTGCAGTTTTTGTCCAGCAGAATCCTCTCTACATCTCTAGGTCTGACCCTTGTGAAATAAATTTAACCATTACTAACTCTCGTCATCAAAACCGCCCCTTTCTTTCTCCCCACTCTTGTTCTCCAGCGCGACCGGGAACTTGTCGAATACATGGTGTGAGCACTGACCCAGCCCCCTCGGCTGAAAGGCCGTGCCCGCAGCGATTCCGCCAGCGCCCAAACGCAGTCCATTACCTGGCACATTATCTTTCTGAGGAGTCCCAGGTTCTTCCTGTGGGCGACACCAGCATCTCTGGCATAGAAGCCGTGGGCCCTGCGGATGAGGAGGCGGCAGACGTTGTGCACCCCGCACGCCCGGGGGGCTGCCCTGGCCCCGCTGCCGGCCGCCTGCGGGCACATTGCCGGCCTGCGGGGCGGGATGGCCTTTCTCCCCCGCTCCAGCCTCGCTCTCGGCGTGGCGGGCAGCCTTGCAGGGCCAGGCCCGCGCCGGGCTTCTCTCAAACCCCCGCCTTGCCCGGCGAGAGGTGAAGCGAAGCGGGTAAAGGCCCGAATGGCCTCTCGCTCCTTGGCCCCCGAGAGAGGCAAACCAAGGCCTCCCGGCGGTGCTCCGCGCCCCGCGCTTCCCCGGCGGCCCCAGCGCCAGTTTCCGCAAACGCCGGGCGGGGACGGCCCTGGGCCGCCGCCGCCTCCCCGCGGCCTGCCGGGTACTGTAGTTCTTCCCGAGCGGAATCGCACGGCGCGCCCGGACTTCACCTCCCGCCGCCGCCGCCGCTGCTGGGCGGGCCGGGCGGGCTGAGGCTGCCGCGTGGTGCCCGCGGGTGGCGGGGGGAGCGCGGTCGCTGCCCCGTACGGGAGTGCTGCGGCGTCGGCGCTGGTAAGGCACCGCTCGGAGGACCGGGCAGGAGCAAGCGCTGCGCACAGCTGGGTGAGAGCCGCCGGTAGCAGCCGCCCGCCGGTAGCAGCGGAGCCACCGCACAGCGGGAGCTCTGCCCGGCCGGGCTCCTCGCCGACCCTGCGCTTCAGCGGGCGCTCGGCATGCGGGGCATGCAGATGGAAGCATTTTACCCGTTGTTTTTTTAAAAATAAAGGCAGGAAAGTTTTGTTGGTGATAGCCAGTTAAGGAGAAGTGAGAACTGCTATCTCCCTTCTTTTAAAATATTCCTAGTGTAGAGCACCGCCCCGGGGTTGGGCGCGGGGCACTGCCGGGGCTGAACGCCCGAGCTGCACCTGCAGCCTGGGGCACCGGCGGGGTGCGATTGAGCGTACCTGGACTGGGGGGGAAGTTTAAGGGATTTTTTTTAAACATGTTTAAAACTCCAAGGTCAACAGAAGCTTCTTAAGATGTGCAACACTTTATTTTTGCACTTTTAGAGCTACATCCTAAAAGTTGTTACAGTCATCAGTCGCTACTTGCCGGCAGAGCAACTGAACTCTGTGGACAGACTTGTTTCTCTTCCTTGCTAGAGGCCAAACACCCAAACGGGGTGATTAAAAGTCGCTGATCTTTTGTGTGTCCATATCTGTTCTTCAGGATCTCTGAGTGGAACCTTGAATCTTCACAGATACTGTAAGAAAAGAGAGAGTTCTTTAATTCTCTGGTGCTTTGCAGCTGTTTCGTGGAGTTAAACACGATGGTTGCAGTTGCTCCTTGGCAGAACTGATCAGGGCAGTATGTGGAGCATATTGCCTGCTGGGTCTGCAACATTGCCAGTGACTTCAGAGCTGGCAAGACAGGTTGCAGCTCAGCAAAGTCCACATGGACATCCAGAGTCTTGCAAGAATGTAAATGGATGAAGTTCTTGAATATAAATTATAGACAGTAGTAAAATTCATGTTGCTCTATCCAAGTTCTCATTATCTTTAATAAAAAACCCCATAGTTTATGTTGAGACCAATCATCTTTTGTTAGGAAATACAGTTAAATATTCAGTATTTTGTAGATAACATGGTTAAAAACAGTTAAAGTGATTACATTTGGAGGTTTAGATCTATTTTTTTTCCTTTTCTTCCTTCCTGTGTAAGCAGCAGCCAGCAGAGGGTGTGCAGGATAACAAGGAACCCCTCTTTGATTACTCAAATAAATGTTTCCAGTAAATCAGCAGGGTTTATCCCCACTTCTCCCCCCCTACCATTGCATAAACTATTTTCTCTTTGCTCGACTATTTAACAGGCTAACTCGCAGCTGATGCAAGAACAGGCACTTCTCACTCAGCACATGTACATGTAATTAAAAT
This sequence comes from Lichenostomus cassidix, assembly GCF_008360975.1. NCBI lineage: Eukaryota > Metazoa > Chordata > Aves > Passeriformes > Meliphagidae > Lichenostomus > Lichenostomus cassidix. Next base: position 17,976,482 of record NC_139488.1, read on the forward strand.
CATCCACTAGGGCTGTTTTTTTTTTTTTCTTTTAATCTGCTTTGCTTTTTAACCAATATGTTTTTATTTGCTTTGCTTTTTAACGAATGTTAATTCTGCTGTCCCTGTAGGAATCAGAAAAAATCAAAATAATTTTTCTTTTGTTTTTCTTTTCCCCTGTGAGTCAGTGCTCTGCAGCAGTTTACTGAAGTTGCTGTATGTTCACAAGGAGGTCTGCATCATTCCTGGTGCATGAGAAATAAAAACAGTTGAAATTTTTAGATCTGCTGAGTCTGAAAAGTTGTGAAATACCCTGTTGTTTCACATGTGCATAATTTTTTGGAAGTATATGATTGAAAAACTAATCATGAATCTCCAAGAGGGCATGATTAGTCACTTGATCAAATAGAATAGGATTAAGCACTCAGTTAATGAATGAGTCTGGTTGATGGTAAAGTCATCCCCACCCCCACCCAGATTGGAAATATTAAGGAATATTAATATGTATGCATTTTAAAAATAACCACTGGTAATTCATAGTTATACCTTCTACCTTCTGTGTTACCATTATCATGAAAAGTTTGTTCCTTTTCATCTTTTCTGTGTAATGTGTTTTGAGTTTTGGAAGTATTTGATGGTGATAATACATGTTAGTGAGGCTTTACAGGAGATTAATGGTCTAGTATTGTCTAGAAAAGCTTCTAGGTACCAAGCAGAAGTAATTGTATGAAGTTAATTGTTTCCAGAGTACTTTTCTGTCTAGGAATATACCAAAAGCTGTACATAGTGTTCCTAATATAGGCTATATTTTCTTAATAACAGAGACTCTACAAGTAGGCTTAGTGAGAGAATATGGAAAAAGTTGTTCGATTAGTAGTTGGAGATCAGCCAAATGTCAAAATATTTTCATCCAGTAAGTTCATTAAATTAGGTTCTCGGACAAAAGTAAGAGGTTATTTCTGTTCTTTTTGTTTTGATCTTTTTTTCCTCTGACATCTCTCTCAGAACTGATACTTTTTAAGAATTTTACTGATCGGTTAAGTTGTTAACAAATGTAACAGAAGAAAAACAACAGCAGTTCTTTTCTATCTAATTTTTCTTCTATGGGTGTGGCTGATGAGAGGTTTTAATGCCAACATCAATCAGAAATTTATTATTTCAGGTCTGGCTAGCAGTTGACGTGTGCACATCCTTCTGCATGTTCACCTTCAAAAAGCTGTACTAAAGATGTTTTGTTAGCTTGTTTGAGAAGAGAAGTTTTAAGGCTGCTTCTTAAAATTTCTCGATTAAACTGAGGACCTGATCTGTACTTGTAACAATGAAAAAATTGTAAAGTCTATAAGGCAGTGCTCCACAGGGAAAAAAGACTTCCATATTGCTCTTCAGCATGGTTATCAAGTGCATTGTTTCTTTGATGTTTTTTTGGCTGTAAAATAGTTATGCTGCCACAAAATTTAGCCATTTTAATGTAATTCAGTTTCGTATTAAATTCAATTGTTTTGATTAATAATCAAACTTAAATGATTCCTGACAGTGACTCTGAACAAGGAAATAACTCCTTGTCCTTTCAGATAACATTTCTTGCTGCCATAACTTTGGGGTTATCATCTGATAAAGGGTGCTTGCCTGTTTCATTAAGAAACTCTAGTTAAACAATTGAGCAATGACTTGCTTCAGAAAATGTAGTTTAGGCCTACAAGTGATTTAACACTTTTTGAACTTTAGTAGCCAAGTTGCTCAGTAATCTCATGATCTGTGGATGACTTTTAACTCTGAGGGATATACATGCGTGTCTCAAGGGAGTTCAATTACATTTAACCTTGAATGCAACAGTAAACTCCCTCACCTACCCCACTTGCCTTGCATTTTCAGAATTTATCTGCTAAAATTGTTCCAATCACTCAAAGGCTCGCTTTTTCATAGAAAGGGTTGCATATCTGGATTTTACTGGTGTAAGATCATCTTAGTCATCTGACTATGGTTCCCATCTGTGCATCTTTTCATGTTCTTATTGAGATATTTAGAAAGCCAAGAAAAATTATGTGACTAGCCTAGCAGCTGAATCATTGTATTTTATGGTGAATATCAATGCTGTCACAGGAAATGCAAGATACTAACTCAGGTCTTTTCAAATGATTGAGGGAGGAAGAGGATTTGTAAACAGTTTGCAATGTAATAATAGAATCTTTATCTGAGCATTTCTATAATTTAATAATAATAATTTTAGATTGTGGTTTGAGGTTTTGGAGGACTTTCTATTTGTTTTTATTTTCAAGAATTTTATTTTTCAGTGCCTTTATATAAATTACACATTTTGCAGAAATTGTCATGATGTCTTAATTTTTCAGTTTCATAATTATTATTTCATTATATCCCATATATATTAATAATTATGGATTATGTGATGAAAATGCATATGTATTTTCAAATAAAAACCAAGAACAATTTGTAGCAATTGAAACATAAATTGGTATAGTTTTAGTTGCTGAGCCACATTTTTTTAAAAAGCCATAAGAAACTCATTAACATTAGAAGAAGTTTTGATTTTTTTATTAGGCCTAAATGTTATATTCTCACTGTGTGGCAATGTTTCCAGGTCCTGGTAACATTGCAGTTTCAGCAGCCAAAATTAAGAATTGTTTTATTTGGCATTGACAAACATAAGGCAAACTCCATTTTATTTAATCTTGGACAAATAAAAAGAAATTTTAATCTTTTTTGCTTCTTTTTTTTTTACTGTAGGCTTAAAATGAATAAACAATGCCCTTTTTAAAGTATGACTCATTTAAAAGTACATGTTAAATGAGGAATTGTTCATTTAATTAAATGGATTCATTTGCCAGTCTTTGTATTGATGTGTACAGATTAATAATTTTCAATTCATAGTACAAGACTTGTGATCAAATCGCACTATTTTCCTCGAGATAAAAATCTTTGGTTTGTAACCAATTTGCACAGAATGTTTTCTAGTAGTGTCTTGTGCCTGTACTTTTGTAACCGCGGTTTGTGTTTCTAGTGCATTACATTTATGTGTGGTTTTTACAGAAGCAACACTGAAAAAAAATTAAGGAAAAATGAAGACTTAGAATAGTTTTTAAAATCATGCAGAGCATTTTAAGGAAAAAAGAACAAAAGCCTGTCAGGGTGAAAGTAGTAGGAGGGGTATTCCCTTTTACTTGTCTCATAGAAAGCCTACATTAACAAGAATATGAAAAAAAAAGAAAAAAGAAAAAGAAAAAAGAAAAAGAAAAAAAAAGCCACGAAAACCAACCAAAAACCAAACACCAAAAAACCCTCCAAAAATGCTGGTACTAGCTACAGACACTTGCTATCTTTCATTATTGGTCCTTAATGGAGATATTCCAAGTAAAGTATGGCAATAGAAGACAAAATGATACATGTAATAGAAATATATGAATAACTTTATAATTTGCTTTAATAGAAATTAAACATGTATAACCATTACATTTCAAAGACAGTATTGAACAGGGATCAGGAGAATACAGGGCAGATGTTTTGGAAGGCTTTATGTGCATTATACGTTCACTTAAAAAAAGATATTTAATTTCCTATTTAAAAGGAAAAAACTACAGTCACAGTTCTAGAGGGAAGTCTTTTACAGAAAATGAGGGGGGTGAAAAATTTTGCTGACAGCATGTACCCACTAGAAGAAATGGTTTCTTATCATTTCTTGCTTGGGTTTGTAAAGGTACAATGTCAAACTTGGGTTATTGTTTTACTGTGTATTTCTTTTCTTTCCCCTGCCTGATAGGACTTTGAAACGATACCAAATAATTTATCTTTCAACTGGTTTCATTCCAGTAGCCTACTTTGGGATTATTTGGGCTTTCAGCACACTGAAGCGATGTTGTCATTTTGTAAAAAGCATTTAAATTTATATTTTAGTAAATTATTTTTAGTAAAGCTGATACTGGTTCTTGATTATTTGACCAGTCTCTCATGTAAGTGACATAAACAACTGGGTTACAGCAAAACTGTAATTTGAGTTAAATGTGTTTTCAGGTCTCACAACACAATGAACTTCATTACAAGGCTTTCTGCTTTATGTCTGAGGAAAAGCAAGATGCAGCACAGGCACCAAAGTAATAGACGACCAGCAGTTCCACTTGGATCACGGATTTTAACTGATCCTTCTAAGGTCTTTGAGCATAACATGTGGTGAGATATTTCTTCAAGGCTGATTTTCGTATAATTTTGTACACAGTTTGCTCTGATGGATAGTGGTGTGTGTATGTCTAAAAGAAGGTGCTGCCAGAATAGACATGTGAAGGTAGCACTAAAGGAAACTTGACACTGTCAGAAGTAGTCTGACGGTTACAAATTCTCAGCAACTTGTGTTAAAAGCTGCCAAGGAAATAGTTAGTCAAGGAGTGAAAGGCAAAATATTGTTATAAATCAGTAATCAGTTAGGAGACAGAAAATGTAGCGATAAGACAGTCCATGTTATTTATAATGGCAGGATGTTTCTGGTTAAGTACAATAATATTGCATACTGGATTAGCGACCTAGTCTAAAATTGACACCACTTTGAAAGGAATATGTAAATTACTCATGTTCTTCTAAAGGTGTGCTGAAGACGTTACAGATAATTCAGCGGAAATTTTGATACAGTGTGCTGTTATGAGAAAAAGTAAATTGAATCCTAACATAAATAAGTGATGTAATCGCAGAGAAAATGTCAACATATAAATGCTAACAAGAATAAGAACTGCCCTGATTTGCAACATCTCCATCTCTAAAAGGTATTTTTGTGATTAATGGATGCTCATAAAAGAGTGAGACTGCTGTTCAACACAGCGGGTAAAATGAGATTGAAAAGGCTAAGATTTTTGACTGTGGAATGGAGGTGAACGCAAAACAGTAAGGGATACAGGAAGTGTTAGACGGATAGAAGAACATCTAAATCTATTTAGAAAGTAGAATATCTAGTCTCCCAAGTATCTACCTAAGATATTTGGAAGACCAGGAATTTTTGTTCCTATAGTTTATGGCTGAAACCCAAGGAATATTTGTTGAAAAGTGGGACATTTAGAAGCTATATAAAAAACTACTTTCTACAAAATGTTAAAAGTTTTTTTGAATTCTGTCACCATTTTTGAGAGCAAAGATTTAGCAAAATCAGAATAAGGAACTGGATGTGGCTAACAATAACCAATGGGTAACATGACATAGGAGTAAAATGACACATTTCAGGACTTAATCTTACTTTGTAGAAGTAATCCGCAATTCTTTTACTTTCCTCAGAGGTATCCTCTGCTGTCAGCTGTCAGAGAAGTTACTGGACAAGCCTCTGTTCTGAAATGAAGTTTCAGCTTGCCATGTTTTTTTAAAATTACTATTTTTTTTATAATCCACTTTATTGGTCTATCCTGTGTTTTAATCTAAAGAATTTGAAAAGATTCTCTATATTCTGATGAATAAAAAGTCTTAAGAATACGATACAGAAGATTGTCTTCTGGTTAGTAAAGTAGTATCTCCATTACTCTTTTTAGCATCTAAATTTGGGCTTAACTCATTAGTTAAGATACACAACTAGATCTGTCAGTTGTTAGTGTTGTCTAAACTAGATGCCCCCAAGCTATGGTCCCCAACACTTACCACTTTAAGGCCAGATTTGGAGTTAGCTATACCTCCTTGGTTAAGGAAGCTGGAAGCTGGCTGATTATTGTGTTAAGAGTGTAAAGTTTGTCTCTGTGTTTCATAAATCTATATGCAATGTAGTTCTTCAGCATCTTCCAGGCTTAGTGCTTCCTGCTAGGTGGATGAATCCTTTACGTTTGTGAATGCTGATTCAAATATAGGCTATATAATCAAGGTAGGAAAAGATTTTAAGAAAAAGGCCACCCTTTTTCTGTACCATTGTATCTTGATGAAACTCAAGATTAGTTTGTTTTTTAATTTCCTTCCAAAAATTCAGTCACATATAGCTTCAGTTTTTCCTGCTAGCCTTTGGTGACAGCCTAATACGGAGTTATCAACTTTGATGCAGGTGGTTGGGATGAACTGTGAAGATTAAAATGAGAGAAAGAGGGTTGTTCAGAAAGTAGATCTGCAAATGAATCCATGTAGCTCAGATGGGAAAACGGGTGAAATTGAAGCAGAGGTGCATGGAAGTTGTGATGGTCTTGATGAATCAAGAACCTGGCTATGAAGAGAGAAGGTCCTTGTTTCTGAAGCTCATTGAATTGGCAGGGTTCTCACTAGGGAGATAAGGAGAATTAGGATGAGTGGTGGTAGTGCCAAATAGATTATACAGGGTGAGCATAAGATATTCATCTTCTCTAGCACTGATGTATGATGTCCTTTTGTTTTCCACTCATCATCTTTGATACTTCATAAAGTGGCATTCTTTTTGTCTGAATTGGCAGAGGAGCCAAGACCTATTGCTGCTGGAAATACTAAGTAAATTACATTTGGGAGCTAATGCTTTAGCTGTTTGTTGTGGTGCCTTTCTGTCATTTTGACAGAGAAGTAATGTATGATGCTAAACTTTGGAGCAAAAAAAGCCGGCCTCTATTCAGGTCAGTAATTGACATAGTTATCACATTATCATAGAGATAATTAAACCCTATGTTGGCAAACAAGTTAGTGGAAAAGGACTAATTTGAACAAACTGAACTGAAAGCATAATTTTTTGATCTCATATCTGGCCTACTCATGTTAACAGTTCGTGGTGTGGTTAAAATGGACAGCTTGCTTTGCTGCTGTCAGTGTTAAGAGTAAAACACTTCCGTAGCTAAACACCTCTGTGCTTAGAATTCTTGTGTGTTCTGTGTTCCTACCAGCTTGTACTGCTGAAGGAGCTGCCTCATTTGAAACATCCAAACTATGCTGATAATTTGTGTAAGAACTCTGCAATGTCCCCTCTTTTGTAGATTTTTATGGAGAAGCGCTGCAGCAGTTATTTGGGATCTACTATATAGAAATTTCTATGAAAGCACCAAAAGGTCTTTCAGCTTTATGAATTTCCAAGGAGGCAAAAAAAGGGGGGTGGGGGAAGGCTGTTAATGAAGATGGAGGGCTTCAAGCACCTTTCGTATTGTGTGTAGAGCCCCTAAGGGCTCTGACAGACATGCAATGATGGATTAAAGTTGATCAGCTAAATATTATACCACAGCAAGTAATCTGTCAGAGGGGCTGACTGTGTATTATTGCCATCTGAATAGGCCTTGGTTTCAGATTGCTGGAATAGGCAAGGTCAAAACCAGTGATAGCAGTGAAGGAAGGAAGTCTTTCCAAGAGGATGTGATGCGTAGTGATGCTTTGGTCATTCAATTTTCTTCTACTGCAGCGTGTCTGTCAGAGCCATGACACTGCACAGGAACATTTGGTATATGAACAAATATAGGAATAGGAGAGGCAACCTGCTGGGGACAATAATGAGAAATACTTCAGTAGAGAGGCAGAAATCAAGTCTGAGGCGAGCAGAAAAATACATACCAATTAGTCTCCTACAATTAACAAAAGCGAAAGAGTGAAGGTCTAAGAATTAAATTACCTATATGTCATGGAAGAGGAAGATGCTTCATTAGCTTTTAGAGATAATCAACTCTTTGCAAGTTGGCACCTTCTTCTTTTCCCATAGTAACCAATGGAATTTTAGTAATGGGTTTTCAGTCAGTTGATTTCAGTAGGATTACTATCTAATAGATTACTTGAATTATATAATCTAATTTAATCTGTCCAGACTGGACAATTTGGAGGGACAGCTGATTGGCTTTTGAAAACATCCTGCAGCACATTTTTGGGCACTCCCCATTGTGGCCTGATCCAAATACAGAATCTGCAGGGAAGGCAGTTTAGTCATCAGGGTTAGATCTGGGCTTGGATCTGTGACCACAGATTAATATAACACTTAGGTAACCACTTTACACAAATACAGATGGCATAGACTTTGGAAACATTGCAGCACTCCTTGGCTTTTCTTACAGACATCTCATTCTATTTTTTAAAAAATGTTACCTATCTCTATTCCCCAGAAAAGTAAAATCCTGTTCATCAATTCCACCTGCTCCAGTTGAATAGGTGGGTTATACTCCCTATTTCAGGAGCAGCTGATTTCTTTGCTCGTCCTTAGTTCCTCATCATAAACACTACTAATGTTTCTTGCATTAGGGTGTTCATTGGTAGGTCTATTATTGTATTCTGCTAAATACAATGGGATTGTATTATGAATATCCCATACTAATGGGATATTCAAAGCATATTCCTATAAACACACTCAATTCGCAAGATATGTATTAATCCTGTTATTAAGAAAATAAATACATACTAATTCAGTCTCTTTGCAGCTGGGAAATGTTTCTTTAATCACTTGACTTTTACCTAATTAGTAATTAATTTTTATCTATCATACACTGAAACTTAGGTTTTAACTCTCAGCCTCCTTGTGGTCATTTGCCTGCACTCAAAAAATAAAAAAAGGTATTTGAGACAGTGTAGCTGATTCATGACTGTTTTTCCTGGGAAAAAATATTATTAAAAATCCTATTGAAAAGCTGGTTCTTCAACTGCCTTCTGCAGGGACCACATGCAATGGTCACAAGAAGAAGAGGAGAATGCCAAGAAAAAAGCAACAGAGAACTCCCTGGTGAAAGTTCAATGGGAAGACCAAGGTAATAAATTTATAATTATATAAAAATTCTTATTTAATGCTCTTTATTAAAACATTTGAAGATGCTGTAGAATTCAGGAACACTCTTTTTACTTCTGCATTCTCTTGTCTAAATTTTTTGGTTTGTTTTTGATTTTTTTCCCTTTGTTGCCTCAAAAGATCTCAAAGTGTGTTTTTCTAACAATTTAGTTACTTATTCAAACAATTTTGCAATTGGTGTGGCAATAGGGTCTATGTAAAACAAGTACATCAATATGGTGTAGTTGTTCTGACTCCTTTTGCAGTCCTTCAGAATAAAACTACTACAAGGCTTTTACAGAATCAAAAGCAATGAATTTGCATTCAGTGAGGGTGCTGGGGATGAAGATTCTCATGTACAATATTCAAATGCTTTTTCATGATTTGTGGACTATTTGGAGAGCTTGTATTTGTATGTTGTATCATATTTCATTTAAGTGCCATGCAAGTTGCAGTGGTCCCAGCTGGTCCCAGCTTGCTGCCTTTGCCTTTGCCTTTGGGTGTGCTTAAGGAATCACTGTGTTCACTTGGTGTGGAAGGTGTTCCAATACATGCTGCACAGTCTGCTCTGTAAGGGATAAAGGAATTTTGTGCCTGTCTTCAGAAGGAAACTTCATGTATTCTAGGTTTCTGAAGAGTGATAGCTCTAGGTTCAAACTGGCAAACTAAACTATTGACTAAATGCCAGGATAGTTATGTATGTTAAAGATGGAATATCAACTTGACAGTAGCATAGGAGACTGGATTCCTAATTTGTTGTTCTGTTAGAAAGATATTGTGAAAGCAGTTACTTGGATATCCTGTGCCTCAGTTTACTTAGCATGCCATGGATCTGTCAGATAGTGTCATTATTGTCCTGTGCCTTGATGTAACTAGGACACATGTTGGAGGTTATCTGAATTACTTGCGAGTGAGCCTTGCATTGTGTGCCCCTCATCACCTTGAATACTCTGGGATTGTCAAACTGCTTTTCTCTGTTACCTCTCACATTCTTTATCTAAATACAGGACTACAATGTTAATTTTCCAAAAATTACAACTAATACCTTCATTTGATTTGTACAAAAAGCTGAAAAAGAGCTCATAATTGAAAAGAGAGCTGTGTGACCATGTGGTTCATGGAACCTTTCATTCTTCATCTACAATCAATTAGAAGTTAGCTTGTGCTGGTGCGAAATGGAATAATCAGGCATTTGTCTATTGCCAAGAAATACAAGAATCCAAGGACATTTCCTATGAATGCCCCTCTGTTTAGGACTTGAATAGGTGAGCATTGCTGATAGTGTTCCTTCAGAAAGCTTCAGCTTCATTCTGCAAGTGGAAGTACATTTTGGCCTGTTTGTGTAAACAATGAACTAGACCAAGGCTAATGAGCAGGTTATTTTGGGACCTTGAAAACTACAGTAAAGGGAAAACAGACAAGACAGATTTCAACAATGCTATTATATTACTGAAGTAGAATAGTTCTGGTGAGTCTTTTTAAAGCAAGAGAAGTTAAACAGAATGAACTCATGATACTACCTTTAGGAATTTGATTTACTCATTAGCATGTGCAGTTTCTTCTCAGGCATGCTTGTTAGCGTTGGAAGATTCTGTTATGGAGAAAAATAGATTGACAAAATAAAGTTTTGGAGGTTTTTTTTGTCTTGGAAGTTTATATGTTTTTTAGTTATGTAATTTTACATGCTTTGGAAAATTTAGTGGGTAAGATAGTTAAATACACAAAATGAAATAAAGGTTTGGTAATGCTGCATGTGTGTTACTACACAGAGGTGCTGGAATGACCAGTGAAACAACGCAAAGTGAAGTGTTCCTTCACTTGAACCTATGTAATTCCATATTAATACAATTTCAAAGGCTGACTTTAGCTAATGCTTTCCTTCAATCGTGAAATCTGGAAAACTTAATGTGAATTTAAGGACAAGGGTTCTGAGCAGACTTGTAGAAAAGTAATAACTATGGCGAGGGGTGGTAATAATTTAAGAACCTTTTGACTAGAAGGGGTATTGTTTTTTATATTGAAGCTGAGCAATCTATAAATGGGCAACTTAAACGATTGAAATCTGAAATATATATGACCTCAATCAACTCTGAACTTATAAAATAGGTCTGTACAATTACAATTACATGGCTGGGTCTTGCCTTTAATAATACAATTTGATGTATTAAATGTTAATTTTAAAAAATTATGCAGATTTCTAGGACAAGGCATTCTGCCACCTCCTTACCACTTCCCACTGCCTGTCTGTGCCTCTAATGATAATTCTCAGCCTTGTTTATCTCTGAAAAGCTGTAGCGATTTAGGAAATAATATGTTAAGATTTAAAAAGTGTAGTAGGAGAAGTGCACCATACATTTACTCTGTGCATTTATATTAAAAGAATTAATGGGTTGGTGTGAGTGAGAACAAAATAAGAAAGGCAACACATTATATGAGGTACACTTTTGCAGCAAGAGATGTCCAGGGTAGCAAGAAAGTTCTGCAAATGCTTTGGAAATAAGGGGGGGGAAACAAGAAAAAAGATTTGGCTTGGTACTTAGGAGGGATAAGGAAGGGGAAACTATCAACAAAAGAGACATTGAAAAGCTGTAATTCTTATCTTTTTATCAGTCTTCCTTTGAAAGGGTTAGCTAGCTCCAGTCCAGTGGCTAGCACAATTAGTGCTAGTGAGAAGGAGGAAAGATTTTGTTCTTGAACTGAGAAAGAACAGGTTACAAAGTACATCCATAGAGTACATGGATGACTGGAAAAGCAGAAAAGAGAATATTTGCTTTTTAAAAAAGGGAGGTGGGAAAAAAAGAAAAGTCAGATAATTAGTTTCAGTTCCTGGAAAAATACTGGAAGAGTACATCCAGAGCTTGCAGACACTGGATTCAAAAGAACAAAGGCGATGAATACTGGCCAACAAATATTTTTTTCAAGAATAAATCATGTAAAATCAAGCTAATTTCCTTCTTGGAGAAGGTTACAAGCCCTGGGGTTAAGGGAAAAGCAGCAGACGTCCTGAAGTTTATCCTTAGTCAGGCTTCTGACTTGCTTTACCTGACATTTTCATAAGCAAGTTAGGCAAGCGAGAGCTAATGAAACTGCTTTTGGGTGAATGAATGCCTAGAGAGATCCTTTCAGAATGGAAGGCTGTGCTGGACAGAGAAGTATTTTATTCTGTGTCCAGTTCTGCTTGGTATTTTCATTAGTGACCTCAGGAAATTGGAGACTTGAAGATGATGTTAAGTGAAAAGATGTTTCAAGAATGATGAAGGACAGGATTAAGATTCAGAAAGATCTGGACAAATGGTGGAAAAAAGGGAATCTGAAATATATCAATTTGCTAAAAATAAACGCAGAATTCTTTGCTTTATAATAATTCCTTGAAAAAAATACTAGGTTCTGGAACAATTGGCTCGGTAGTCATTTTGCAGAAGAAGATCAGAGGGTTGTGATGAATCACTAGCTGAATCAGCAGTGTCATGCTGTTGCAAAATGGCAAGCTGGGAGTTATAAACAGTATTACAACCTGTAAGCCTCATAAAATACTCCTTTTGCTCTGCATTAGTAATGGCTTTACCAGAATACAGCACACAAAAGTAGTAAATCAATTGAAGAGCATCTAGAGAAGAAAAATGAAAATTATCAGAAGTCTAAAAATCATTACTTCTATGGAAAAAAGAAGAGAGCTAGGTTTGGACAATCTAGAAGAGAGATTGTTTATGGAGACGTAGTAAAATACTTCAAATATGTAAATAGGTGTTGCAAAGAGAAAAGAGAGCAATCTTTGCTTTATCTGCTTTGTCCATAGCTGGGACAAGAATTGCTGGACTTAATTGCAATTCGGAAATTTTTAGTTAGGTGGTGGAAATGGTTCCTGACTGTACAGAAAATAAAGATTTAATATATTACTGAAGAATGTTGCATGTGAAAGGTGGTATTTTAGGAATAAGTTGGACAGATCTTTGTGGAGAAGGAGTATGAAATCCCCGACTGTGTGAAATCCCTTCCGGTCCTACTCTTAGACATTCTAACATTCAGTTAGAATGTTTTGTAAATTAAAAGTTAGTACAAAGGTCTATTGTAGGACTCTGAAGTGTTTTGAAAGTAAGAAAGCCAGTATGTTCCTTCTGACTCTATTGTTGAATGGTTAAGTGTGAATTACTGTCTATTCATTATGTAATAGCATTTTTCAGTTCAGTTCAGAGAACTGGAATTTTTTTTGAGGTGATGAGGTCTCAACAAATTTGCAATTGATTACAGAATTTCATAAAGTATGAAGTAATTTCAATTTCATATTTCTTAAATGATTGAAAAGATGCATTGCTTTTATAATTTGAGACATGAGAGCTTGTCTAAGAATCTTCAGATTGCATATTTGGGTGGTGCTGTTCCATGATGTCACTACATTTAAAAAATGCAGTAAGCCTGTCTACCCCTTCCTAAGTGGCATAAAACCTAATTAAACTTCATAGGAGTTATTTTGAGCACATGTTAAGGTGAGACTTAAAATCCATATGTTTTAATTTAAATGTAAAATGTGTGGGACTATGGATTTTAAAACTGTATATTTGAGGTCCAAATTATATGTTGCTTTAGAGTATTTTCTAGATAAGCTCACATTCACCAAGGTTTTTTTCTGTTTTGATTTCAGATAAATATGAGAGAGAAGCCAGTAAATATTGGAATGAATTTTACAAGACCCATAAAAATAACTTTTTCAAGGATCGTAATTGGCTGTTTCTGGAGTTTCCAGAAATTCTTCCAGGAAAAAGGAGACAAGAGTTCAAAACAGAAAAAAGATCTTCAGAATACACAAAAATAAATGATAACAATAGGTTTCCACACCAAAATGGAATGTTAGAAGAAGGAGTAAAATATTGGAATAAAAATTATGCAGGTGGTTCTACTGCTGTTCAAGGATATGTATATAATGAAAACCAAGCAAAAACTCTTACTGACAATCCTCAAGGTAAAAACTGTGGAGAAGAACTTGGCGAGCTAAAATCCTTCCCCGGTTGTGATGCCACATACCGAATATTAGAGGTAATGCACTGCAAATATTCTACCCATCATATAGAGCTCCATTTAACTGCTTAAAAATCTAATAAAGACCCTTAGTAAGTATCAAGAAATTAGGCATTTGGAATCTGACATACTACATTCATTTATGGCAGAAACTTTCAGAGAAACCTAGGATCTGGACTTTGTTTTCCCTTTAAAGTTTCTCCCAAATCAGAATAGGGCTAGACTGTCAGATTCCATTTTCATTGAAAGACAGGTTTCTAATTTCCTAAGGGAAGGTGTGTGTTTAAGTGCTTTGTCTAAAAGTGCAAGTACGTGCTGCATTCTTGCCAAATAGTGAAATTGGACAAGAATATTGCATTTTCATATGCAATTTGAGAAATGGATTCTCTCTTAACTTTAGAAAGACATTGGGGAGAAACTTGATCGTATAAATGATTTGAGAATCGTGGTTTGAGCTGTTTATACCTTTTCTGTCCAACATACTTTCAAGACTAATGGGTCCTACCTGCCAACTAATTTAAGACAAAAATAACAAAAGGGTTTTATTTGCTCATTTGTTTTATCTTTATCTTCTGATTTTAGGTTGGTTGTGGGGCTGGGAACAGTGTCTTTCCTATTTTGAAAGTTCTATGGTATGTAGTGTTGGATTTCTAAATATGAATGTTGTATTCACATCTTCATTTTCACCAAATGTTTGTGCTGGATCAGTGCTACAGGAAGTGTTGAATGAGCCATTTTACAACCCTAAATTTTTAATGTGTCCAGACCACAAATAATACTGGTAGCATCAATATAGGAATCTCCTCATATTGCTCCACCCTGGTCTTGGGGGAATCATATTTGCTGACAAAGTTTGTCTTCAGATGCATTCAGGCCAATTTCTTGTAGTTAATCTCAGGCAGGTGAAATATTCTCTTGTTTTATATATTGCTGTAAAGCTACCAGGTATCTCTTAAAAAGGCCAAAATCAGAGACTGGAGATAATGGCATGTGATCTACTGGAAAAAAGTTTTATTGTTTCTGAATTGGCTGGTATATTTGTCACATTACTTCAGGTTTCAGTGTCAAGGCACAAGTCCTGTATCACATTACTTAATTCATTGAAACATCTTAATCCACTTAACTTCCAGTTTTAGAAAAATCTGTTATGACAGCTTCTCCTCCCATCCATGTAGGCAGGCAGGTTTTATTGGAAAAGCTATGTATGTATCAAGGGTTGAAAATGATTTATTTTTATTCATGCCTTTAAGAGCTTGAGAATAAGGCAATTCATTATTCTATCAATTAATTCTGAAAGCTAGTGTCACCACTATACAAAAATACTCCATTCTGGAGATATGGAAACACAGCTGGAGGAATTGAGTAATGCACCATGTAATGGTCATTATGAAACCCCTGAGTTTGAGGGTCATTCATGAAACCTCTAAATGTTAGCAATGCATCTTCATCATTTATGACCCTCATACAGTCATGAGGGTCATACATGAAACCTTAAAGTGTTAGCAATGCATCTTCATCCCACAGCAAATGCTTTGCTTTTGACAGCATGCAATGAAAGGAGAGTCTGGTTTCATGTGAAAACTTTGAAAGGAACACTATATAGGGAAAGACATATGTGGTTGTGTTGAAAAAGGTGAGACAAACTTTGTGTTTTTCTGACAAGAGGCATTAGTCATAGATGGTCATTTCTGATAATTAGGAATCTACTTGTTAGGTATTTTTCCTGAAGATCTCTATTCTTATATAAATTCTTCAGTCAATCACATTGGTTGATACATTGAACAACTTGCTTGTTTGTCTTGTATATGACCTAATGGAAAGATCTCTTATCTTATAGCAGACCTGGCTTTATAAAACAGTTGGTTTTAGTCTGAATTTAATAATATAAAAATTGCCATCTGTATGCATACAAAAACAAGCCAGTGTCAAGCATGAATGTACCTTGGCTACAAAAGAAAATTTTACTTAGGTTGGTAATGTAACTTTTAAACCTCTTCCCCCTATCTCCCTTCAAATTTAAGTTAGTGCTTTTCAATACAGTGCTTCATGAGATCAAGCTATACCATCCAGATCAAGCTATGCCTTTGTCTTTAGTGGACATTCTACATAGTTCCCATTCTGCTCTAAAAAGAAAAAAAACAAAAACAATTCTAACAAGTCTATTAGGTAATCATCTTAACCTTTCCTAAGGAACTGGCTGGGTCCAAGGCCTGGATGCTTGCTCATTCATAATAAATCTGTAAATTCATCAAGTTTCATGGTGGGCACAGAGCTGATAAAAGTCAGCAGCAAGCATGGGGTGTATTTTGTTCCAAAAGCATTCTCCTGTTGAGCCCTTAGAAGTCACTAACTTTGCTGTGTATACTGTGAGATCTTATAGGCGCTGGCAGAGTCCGTTGATTCCTTTCTAAAGAAGCCATCCATCCAAAATCTCAAATATATTTTTAATTAATTAAGTTGATCGTGAGATCATCCCTCAGTGGGTTTTGAGTAGCTTTCTCAATTTATCTTAAATGAATTTTTCAGAAGTGAAAAAACTTCTCCCTAGAAATTACTGGTGAATGGTACAAGGAGCTGGCTTAGTCTTGGATGGGAAGGGAAGGGAAAACAGTGCTCCAGGAAATTCTTATTCATCCTGGCTAGAAAACAAAGGAGATAATGAGGGGCGATAACCAATACCGCTTAATCAAATCAAAAGAACAGCAAGGTGATACATGGAAACCCAGACTTCTGCAGAACTGGATGATGTTTGCAACACCCCATCTCTGCCCAAATCATATTGCTAATTAAACTGCATGCATGGGCTAATAATGTGGTGCTCCAGATAGAAAATGTGACCTATTAATGTGCATTTATGCATTACAGCACCAGGACATTGTCATCAGTTCTGATAGCCCTCTGTGACCCTTTTTCTTTTCCTTTTTTGCTTCCTCCCTGACAAGGCTATAATTCTTTTTATACTAACTGCCTGTTGGTATTCTTATTAATTTGTCTGCCCTATTGGTTCATTACAACCTATGTGGCTTTCCATGAGCTAGACATCAATAAGGCATGCTTGATCAAACATGTGGAGAACCCCAGAGGACCCTCTGAAGTTTCATGGACACTGATGTAGACTTTCATCTTTTACAATAATAATTTTTTAACTGATGTTGGTTTTGTTTTCCTAGCAATACTCCTGGAACCTTTCTATACTGTTGTGATTTTGCTTCAGGAGCAGTGGAGCTGGTAAAGGTAATTCATGCACTCGCTTTAGAGTACCTTACAAGCCTGTAATTCAGGAGGCTGCCAGGAAGCCATCTTCATGAAAAAGAATGTGATGGCTTTGAGAACTTTTAACTGAAGTTTTCAATATTCCAAAGAACAAAGTCATACTGTATGCAGAGAGGAATGAATACCATCAGTGAGCTTGCTTCTCAGCTTGAGTAAGATACCGGACAGAATAGGCTTTTATATGAGATGTTTTACAATGCAGAATAATTGAAGAAAAAATGTTTCTTGAGTCACAGTAAACGTATTAACTACTACTGTTCTCTCTGTGCCTCTTTTCATCTTTTTCCTGACAGTCACATTCGTCCTACAATTCAGCCTGGTGTTCTGCCTTTGTTCATGATGTGTGTGATGATGCTTTACCCTATCCTTTTCCAGATGAGATCCTGGATGTCATTCTCCTTGTCTTTGTGCTCTCTACTATTCATCCTGACAGGTAAATGAAGACTAAAGGGCAAAGCAAATGGGTTAAATCTCTTTTTTAACTGGAGGTTTTCAATAATAGCAAAAGAAGATGATGAATCTTTATTATTTAATAAGCTGCAATACATATAAAACAAGGTATTTTAAATGCTGTTTACCATTTTCAGGCTTCAAGAGAAAAGCTGGTCATATTACTTATAATTAGTGAGTCTCCAGTCTCCATCAAAATACAAGGGGTATATTGTAACTAAATCCATCTCTATTAGAAGTGACAGATTCAACAAAAATGCACACTAAAAAAGCAGACTGATAGTATTCTAGAAGGAATTTATTTTTAATGGTCAAAACCAAACATTCGTGATTTAACACCATACAATATGTTGATAATGACTTAGATTGCTGATTTAGCCACATTCAAATATTTACATGCAGGCCTTTAAACTAAAATGCCTCCAGAATTTTGTAACTTGTTTGGATTAAGGACATTTGATCTAGTTTTCGTGTACGGTGTTATGTTGAGTACTGTTAGCCTTTGCTAATGCCTCTCAGTGTCTAATGAACCAAACATTATGACCATTAAGGCTGGCTGATTGTGAAAATGCCCTTTTTAAATGGGAAAAATGTGTAAGAGGGCATGTAAGTTAAAATTCCTGATTCTAGATAGGTATTGCTCCCTTCTGTTTGTTCAGGGATGAGCCCAAGTCACACAAAATCAGGGTCCAGGTTTCAAAAACAATTCAAGTAGTAGACTTCAGATCTACGTAACTCCAGTGATGCTGCCAGAAAGAAATTGGGCAATAGTGATTCATTCAATTGCTTTGCCTGTACAAGCAGTAATCAGATGTTCTGTCAGAATTGCTCTCTATCATTTCCTATTAGTCTTCTAAGAATGTGCTTGGGTGGGGGTTGTGGTTGGTTTCCATGTTGTTTTTTGTTTGTTTGTTTTTGTTTGTTTGTTTTTTGTTTGTTGGGTTTTTCTTTGGGTTTGTTTAATTTTTTAGGTTTTTTTGTTTGGGTTGGGTTTTTTTCCCCCAGGGCTGACATGGATGCTTTTATGTACATGTGTGTGTATACATACATAAAGATTTCCGTGTAATTTTCTGTGTTGTGAGACTCACTTTTCAAAGATGTGTTAGTCTTTTCTGCTATCTCATAGAATTAAAATGACAGCATAAAGGAAAATGGGATCCAGATTCATCTTGCTCAGTATACATTTTTTCTGGAAACTTTGAAAGTGGGAAATGAGAAAGAAAACCAAGAGAATCACAAAGCAGAACTTATGAAAAGATGGAAAATATATGTGAGAGGGACACATTTATATTTAGCAAATTGTTACTTAGTAATTTCTCTATAGGCTGTTGTGTTTAGCTTTTGATAATTGCTACACTTGTAGTCAATTTTTACGCACTTCAATTCTTCTAGAAGACACCTCTAAAATTTGGTTGCAGAATTGGAAGTATTAAACTTTCTTCAAGCTATATAATTAATGTCTTCTAGTTCTCCTGGATGAGGTTTCTCAAAGCACTTTAATTTTTTTGTGCACACACAATTTTTCTGTGTGTACAAAACTTCTGTTTATATAGACAGAGTGTATGACTCTGTGCACAATTACCTGTCTTGAACAATCTCTTATTCTTAGGTGGGTGGTGCTTGCCTTTTTCATCTGTGGCAGCAAACTTGATTGCTTATGTGTGCAAACTTCACCAGTATCCCATCTATTTTCTAAGGATGCAGGGGGTTGTAAATAGGTTGGCTAAGCTACTGAAACCTGGAGGAATGTTGTTATTTCGAGACTATGGAAGATACGATACAGCTCAACTTCGTTTTAAAAAAGGTAATTCCTGAATAGTTTTGTAGTTCACTGTTCATTTTAACTCTTTCCGGAAAAAAATAGTGACATGTCTTTTTTCATTACTGCTCTAATTTCTTAGGTCATTGCTTGTCAGAAAATTTTTATGTAAGAGGAGATGGAACCAGAGTATATTTCTTTACCAAAGGTATGGAATGTTACAGTTTCATAGAAAGGGTTGAGTGTTTCTCAAGGTGATTTGGATTATGAAAGCTCACCTTAAAACAAAAAATTAAATAATTTGGCCTTTTCAAATTCTCTGCTTTTAAAAAGCCCAAAGCTAACTGTTGTAAGAAAATAATTTCCTTTGTGTGTACACTGGTTGCATTTGGGGTCCTCCAAGATTGCTTACCAACATCACTTGAAATTTCTCTTTAAGTATCCTGTGTCTAACTGTATGCTCAAATTTTGTTATTTAAACATGCACGTGATTTCTCTCTTAAAACTGGGGTAAGCATGCTTGGAAGGAGGGTCTGTAGCTGTATGTGGCGTAAAAGTCTGGATTGTCATTTGTCAGGTGAAATAGCTTTATCTTGGTAATACATGAACAGTGACCAAATGGCATGCACTTTTTTACTCAATTATGGCATATTGAACCCTGTGAAGAAAGGGTATCTATGGATGCTGTGAGTAATAACTAATGTGGTTTGGGCCTCAACAATTTTTACTGCAATATAAATCAAGAGCTGTGAAAATGAATTTCTAACAAAGGACTTCTTACAGGCAGTGTCCTTTATCTTTCAAATTGCAAAACAGATTTACTTCTATCTTTGGTTGAACTACAGGTTGGTAATTACTACATTTACAAATGACTTTTTTTTTTAAATTGCAATAATTCTTCATATGAAAAAATAGATGAAGTATGGAACATGTTCAACTTGGCTGGATTAACTGAAGTACAGAATTTAGTTGATCGGCGATTACAAGTAAATAGAAAGAAAAAAGTGAAAATGCAGCGAGTTTGGATACAAAGCAAGTTCCAGAAGCCATTGCTATCTGCACAATCCTGAAGAAGCCACCAAAAGCACCCTTATAAATAATTGTACTCCAGAAATGTAGTATTGAAATGAAATCTGGAAACAGAAGCATATTTAAGTACGTGTATTTCCAGTAAATGTTGTCTCAGCCACTGAAAAGTATAAAAAAGTTCAATAAATGTATTGAACTGGAAACCTTTCTCTGACTTTCATTTCTTTGTAAATATGTATGTGTGAGAAAAATCTGGGGTAGGGGGTAAGGTAATTTCTGACTTCTGCTTTATATGCAATAATCTTTTCATAACTGACCAGGCACTGTTTTACTCCCTTGAATATGAATAGTCAGTAAGTATAAGTATATATCTCATTCCTGTTGAAATTCACAGTATGTAAAAAGTTTTAGTCTGAAGCACAGTTGTTTCAGAGATTTAGAGAAATAGAATATGTGTTCACACTACTACTACAGGCTGCACTGTGTTAATTTCCAAGTCACATCCTTTTCAACCACTGTGTGTCTTGCAACTGTATTTCCTCTTTGGAGGGAAATTTCTTGGTGCATAAATAATGAAGACAAAAATCTCTTTCTGATTTGCATGTAAGCTATTTCACACTAACTGCATGTGATAAGTGTACATATCAGATTACTCAGTGATTGGTGTCCTCCACTGTGACTGTTTTACTATGCTGAAGTCTCCATTTTTCATCTACATGCTCATAAGGAACATGCCAAATTCAAATACAATACGATATCTTTAAAGTGCTCTAGGTTGTAAACTGAACATATTTCATGTAGAAAAGAATTACCAAAATACCAAAACAGTGCTGAAACCAAATAGTTAATACTTGTCTGGATAAATACAAACATTATTTTTACGATATGTAGGATACAGTAGAGGGAGGAGCAAAAACAGTAGTCAAGAGTACATTTTATTAATATTGTTATGGGGTAATGTAATCACACTAGAATGGTAATCTACCTGGCTGAGATATTTTTGTTGTTTACAGAATGAAGTTGCTTTCCTAGGGATTGGATATTAGAAAAAAACCACAATATTTTTTATTGACCAAGTGGGGATACAGTAAAGGACAGGACTACACTAGTACTTCATGTTCTTTTAGGAAGAAAACCAAAATGCAAACACTGTGTTGAAATGTAGAACATGATACTGAGGCTGTTGAGATAGTATTTAAAGATACCACCTATGCCACTTTGCTATTTAAATGTAATTTTAAATCTCTTAGCCACAAGGAGGAGAGAACAAGAAACAGGTGAATGAATAAAATCTCTTATTTCAGCTAGGGTATGTAATGCATGTAATCTATAACATGCACTTTTGAGTGCCATTAATACAGTGACACTCAAAGTCTCTTTTCTTGCTTTTGTTTTAGTCTGAAGGGTAATCATGTCACAGCTGACAGCACAGCCCGATGGCTTTTTTGCAAGTTGTTAGTTGCTAAGTTGAGGAGAACTGACTGTTTTTAAGAAAACCTTAAATTATCTAAATGTGGACACCAAGTAGCTTCATCCCCTTTAACCTTGATGTGTTTCAAGAATGAAGTGCAACAAGGGGGCTGATCCCTTTTTGAAATTCACATTAGAGGAAGATGCTTTTTTATGAATTAAGAGGCTTAGGAAGCTTTGGTTAGCAATAGCATTATTGTAACCTGCAATGAAACTCTTGTGGTATAAATCAAAGGTTAAAACACAGCTGTGTTTCTTAGAGCCTAAGAAGTTGTAGCATCTTCATGGAAAATATAAATTAATGTCTGCTTATATTTAAAATATGTTTCTACTTTGTTTTATTAATTGTGACTTCTGAATATACATAGCTCTTAGCTAGCACAAATCATTTCCACTTGTAGAATTTTCCAGGGTGGTGATGATGGTAGCTCTTGAGCATTGTGCAATCTTATTTATGTGTGTGACATGGGTTTTCCTTATGTAGAAGCTAAAGTAATGTTTGCTTTGGCACTCACAAGGATATGTTGATTCTGGCAAGATTCTAATATTCTATGTTGTTAGTTTAACAAAAGTGTGACATCACAAAAAACCAAAACCTGAATTTTGAATGACCTTAAGCAAAATCAGCTTGTTTCTCTTCCACAATTTGTAGCGTAAGTATTGGTTGCCTCTTTTAGAATAATGCTGCCAGATTTAGAAATAATAATATCAGCTACTATTTTTAAGCGCAGAATATCCACTGTCTGAACAGTTCTAAGATTCACAGAAGGGGAAATGGAAAAAGACATCATTCCAAATAAGAAGTTTTGAATCTGAGTAGCACTTTTGGTATTTTGGCTTCATGACATTTCAGTTTTCAGAAAGCTTAATCAAAGACATATTTTTAAAATACTTCCAAATTATCTGTATTAGGCAAATAGGACTACTGAAACAGGAGAGGAAAGAGAGATGCAGTCAGCTACATAGGAAATGCAGTTTAAAATGGCTTATTGTTAATTAATTTCTGGAGGAAAGAAAAATTAGTTTATTAGTATAGAAAAAGGCACCTAAGTTTCATTTTTGACATGCAAAGTTAATTATTTAATTGGATGTGTACCTAAAATTAATTTATACACATTCTATAAATATTAAACATTTTAATTTGTAATTGAAAATTTTCTTTAATTTTTTGTGGAGGTTTCTTTTCTAGTTTCAGCACAGCTTCCAAATGGCAATTAGAGAAAAGTAGTCTTGTTAGAATTGAGCTTTGCTTCATTGGTTTTGGCTTGCTTTATGAATACTGTGTATTTTTTTCCCAGCTCCACTGGTATTGCATTACATTTATGTACAGGGACATAAATGAATGTGGTACTTACTGGTTTAGACCTTGCTTGGTTTTCAAGCAAGTGCAAGACAGTTAAAAAGTAAATAAAGTGGCCAACATTTTTTCCTACACTGATTTTGAAGTATTTAGTCAATAACAATTAGCTCATATTAAAAAACGTCTTTTTTCCCTCCAAAACCAAGGCAGGTGCTTGTGCCATATCCACAAATCAACCAAATCTGAAGACAGCCAAAATACAGGCCTGAGGAGGAGACTCATCATGCTGAGTAGGAACTCTAGCAACACTAGGGAAAAGTTTACTGTCTGGGAAACTACACAACTAATCTCCTGATTCTGCTGTTTTAATAATGACTAAAAATTTATAACAAACAATCCCAGAATTTGTAATAAACACTGGTGGAAATTACTTAACATATATTTTGCTATGTCATTTTCGTTTGTGGTGTGAACTTTATTCACTGTTGCAGTGTGCTCTTTGATCTGTTGACATATGGTTTGCTTCCTCTTTTCCCTATGCATAGTGGACAACTAAGCAGTTTCTCCAGGAGCTATATACACAAACATGTGCAGTAAAGTTTGCCAGCTGAATTATTGTTAGGATTGAAAAAAGAGAGTTTTATTTCCTTCCGTACAGGTTGCTTTTTCTTTTTGTGTGAATACAATGAATTGTATAGATGCTAAATTATATGTAGTGGTATTGGCTGTATTTTTAAATTATTTTAAGTCAAGTATCAGAGAGTCATAGAATGCTTTGGGTTGGAAGGAACCTTAAAGAGCATCCAGTTCCAACACCTCTGCTGCAAGCACGGACACCTTCTACTACACCAGGTTGCTCAAAGCCCCGTCCAACCTGGCCTTGAATACCAGTGTGATGTCTATGATATAGATAGTTCATATATAAGATAGTTCATAGATAGTTCATATATAAGCCCTTTCTTTTCCATAGAGCATCTTCATAATGGGTGGTTGAACAACCTTGGAAATAAAACGTGTACACGTGTTGCAAAAATATTAAACACTGTTGTTAATAATGCAGATCACTTTGCCTTTCAGTACAGGTAAACTTCTCTCCATATTTGGAGCAAGGATTGGACATGAGGGGTTTTTTACATCAGTTATGTGCCAGTTTCCCTTGTCTTAAGAATCATCCAGAATTTGGACAAGTGTAAATCTCCTATACACAATTACACTTAGTATATAGTCAGTAAGAACTACATGGGTTGCCATGAGCATCTTAACAGGTTCTTTTTTTTACCTTTGCCTCCTGGCATACAGGTCATGCCTGGACAGGGCTTTGAGCTGAGAAGGAAACTTCTCTGTTGAATGATCATCCTTCACCCTTTGCTAGTACCAAGGAACTAAAAGAAGAATTTGCCTGATTTGAAAGCAAGAGCCATATATGCAAGAGGGGAGGAAGATGAAGATGCAGTCAAAGGCAGGCAAGAGAGGGGATTGAGTGTTTGTGAGCTAGGGTAAGAAGGAAGCTTGGATAAACTGACCAAGACAACTGAGATGCAGAACAGGGAACTGAGGAACAGAACACTGTGGGCATCGTTTATGGAGAAGATTGGTAACAGGATGTAGTGTGGCAGGGTGAGGACCTTGGGCCTAGAAATGAATGAAATGGTGGAGACAAGGAGAGAAAGGGGACTATTTGTCACAAAAATAGGGTGAAATCTGGGTAAACAAAGCAATCAGTATGAGGATTGGAAGTAGAAAGACTTGTCTTCAGAGTTTTTATTCTCCCAAGTGGTACTGTATTTTCACGTCTTAGCAGAATAATGTAGGTTGTGTCTTTCATCCATATGTGCACAACGTATTTCAATTTATTAAAAAGATGGAATGTTTCATTCGTTGCAGTTTGTATGTGCTATGCACACGTTTGCAACAGTGCAGGCAAGTGTATGATACACCTGCTTTTGCTTTCTCCTTAGGGGATAATGTTTTTACCTTCTTTCAAGTAGAACCCTATAGTGACAGAAGCTACATTCCTAACCTCCTGGGAGGCAAATACCAGAGAATAACAGAAGTGTCTGTATCCTGATGGTGTTCGATCAAGGTAGAACAATTAAATTTACTCCATGTGTTCTGATGATATCCCATTTAAATCAAGACAATATCTGCAGATTATCACCATGAAGAGCCTCCCAATATCAGTTTCTATTATACTTGCATCTGTTCAACAGAACTTAAAATGAATTTGTATAAACTGGAAATAAAACTTAAAGAAAATAGTAGAATAGACTTCATCTGGGATTACAGCAATTTAGAGATGGAATATGTTTTTTTGCTTTAAAACACTTATGGTTGCAGAGGAGCACTTATCCAAGAGGCTGAAAATTTAGCTTATTTGAGGTATAATGTATGTCAAGAATATTAAAGCTAATATCCGTGTTCTGAAGCTTTGTATACTTAATGTTAGCCAAAGATATCGTCATTTGTTGCTGTGAAAAAGGAGTTAGCAACAAGATAGACTTATTTTCAGAGGATATTTTATTGATCAGGGTGCTGCAATTTTTAAGGGAACTTGAAAGATTAAGGAAGCAAGTGAATTGGCTTAATAAGGCTAAAACCCATGGATGGCATACACAATTTAATAAATAATTAGATTAAGAATAATCTGGGCATTCCTGTGTTTTGATACTAAATGAAATTTTAAGTTAATTAAAAAGCAGGCTTGGTGTATCCTGCTAATTATAAGAACAAGCAAAATGTTAGAATTTTAAAGTATGATGTAAAAATAGAATGCTCTATAGCTACTGCATAAATCCAGTGTATAGTCTTCCCTGTAGTGTGTCCTGTTCATCTAGAAGAAAAAGATGCAGTAAAAATAAATAGTGAAGTTTTTTCACGTCTCCAGGAATTTTTATATGAAGACAGCATACGCAATTGAATGATAGACAATGTGAGAATGGCAAATAATGTTATGTTTTAGTATTTAGAAGATCTAATTTATACCTTTATGTGATACAAAAAGCAAGATAAATTAGTCAAGTTGGCAGGCAACAAATTTTCATTGTATATATTTATCACTGTGTCCTGTAAAAACAAGGAATCACAATGTTCACAAGGCTAAAAGATTGGTGAGTTACCAAAAACGGGTTGTATTAGATTTTTCCATTTTTATTTTTGTACGTGTTAAAGGGAAATTTTGCATATTTACTGTTCAAGATTTTTAAATGGCTCCAATTAAAAAAAAACAGGGGAACAAACAACAATCCTAAAACCTTTCTCATTACCTTTTGTGAGATCCTAATATTGCTCAACATTCAGCTCAACAGTAGAGCTGAAGAATATGCCTGAATATGAAATAGGTCTAGTAGATAGTTACCAAATTAAGAAAAGATGGAGAAGGAAAAGGTAGAAAATAGGGAACATACTAATTGGCATGACAACATGTAGTCCTCTAGCAATCATAGAGCACTTAGTATTTTATATAGAATGACAAATTCAGTACAGTGCCTCAGAGAGCGGGAGAGAGACAACCATCTCATCATATTTCCCTGTCACTTACGACTGTAAGCTGGTACATGAACAAGCCAAAAGCCAAAGAATGAAAGTAGTTGGTTTGCTATGAAAGTATACAATTGATTAATTATGCTTGGGTGAGACTGGCTGTTTTGGAGGGTTTCATTGCAAAGCCAGCACTAATTTTTTCTTTCTTTAATGTCAGGCACACTCTAGCCTCCATTTCCTTCTGAGATAACAAGTGCTCTTTAAATGGAGGAGTGCATCTTTGAACTTGAATTAAAGGGTTGATGTGCAGTATAGGATTCAGCAGAATCCAAACCTACCACTAGTATTTGATTTTACACTAGGAAAAGCTTTGCCATTTTTAATGGCTCTGTTTGCTACATTCCCTACTAAGCACAGTAGTCAGATGTTGTTCTGAGGAATTGGGCAGCTTAGCTTCCAATGACATTGATTACACTCAACAGTGAGAGCATGAGAAAGAGTAGTGGGTGGAGAAGTGAAAAGGCAGTGTGAGGCATTTCAGGGAGGAGGTTTGCACTCTAGCACTTGCATGTGGGTGACAATCCCTCAGAGAAACAGTTTTTACTCTGAAGTGGAGCAGAGCTGAATCTTCTGTGCTCACTTCAGGTTTAATCTCCATTCCTGTGAGCTACCAGTGCAGCCTGTAGTTAAAGGTGCATTTACTTAAAATGAAAAGAAAATAACAGAAGTGAGAAGCTGCATCTTTAGCATGGAGCTGTGATTTCACAGAGATGTTGGCATGTTAATCCCTGGCATAAACGGGTGCAATTCTCAATGATAATGCTAAGCCTGTTTACACATGGGCTGAGCTAAACCCAAAGATGACACACAATGCTGTTCAAAATCACTCATTTAATCCTTTTTGAATTTTTGTGATCTAACAACCAGAGATGTTTGTGTTAAGAAAAGATGATATGAAAAAGCTGTCATTGTCACTGACCATGACTTTCTTTGACAGACAAATGATGACAAACACATTCATTATCTTATTTTAGATAAATATGTCATCTTTTTATTCAAGAGTGCATATTAGTGAATTGAATAAATCCTCAGCGATAGTGACCAAATTCTGAAATAAGATCTGCACTTTAAATCGGAAGCAGTCTGAGCTAGCATATACAAAGGAAGAAGAAAAAACCATCCTGGCAGTAAGTCTATGTTTTATTTTACCAAAGTTTATAAGCAATCAATAAAATCAACAAAACCATGGTTTCTTTTTCTTTTACATGTACTTATTTTAATAGCAAAAGAAAGCAGATGGAAAAGGACGCTGCATGGTACACAGTCTACAAAACATGCAAGTATTATTATATCACTTAGGGTATTTACCAAGTTACTAAATCACACTCTTCTTGCATCAGTTGGCTTAAGGCAGAATATCAGAGACAGTAAAGATTTATTTTACTTTGAAACAATGTTAGTAAAAGGCCTCAGAGTCAAATCTGAATGAAAAAAAATCTTTGAATCTTTGACCCAAATTTCCAACATAATTTATGTCAGTTTAAGTCCAGAAGACTTAAAGTCTATAGAACACTTTCAAGACATTGACTAGTTGCTCACAACTAGGATCCAAATTAATTAGCACCTGTCTTGGTTTTGGTTGGGGTAGAGTTCATTTTCTTCACAGAAGCTGGTATGGTGCTATATTTTAGATTTGTGCTAGAAACAGTTTGGTACTATAGGGATGTTTTTGTCATTGCTGAGCTGCACTTGCACAGTGTCAAGGCCTTTTCTTCTTCTTCTTCTTCTGCTTCGCCAGTGAGAATGCTGGGGCTGGGCTTGCACAAGGATTTGGGAGGGAACGCAGGAGAGCTGACTCCTACTGACCAAAGGGAAGTTACAGACCATATAGTGTCATGCTCAGCATATAAATCTGGGAAAAAAGGAGGAAGGAGGGGACATTAGGTGTTACAGTGTTTGTCTTCCCAAGTCACCATTACATGTGGTGGAGCCCTGGCTGTCCTGGAGATGGCTGAACCCCTGCCTGCCCATGGGAAGTGGTGAATGAATTCATTCTTTAGCTTTGCTCGTGTGCACAGCTTTTGCTTTACCTATTGAACTGCCTTTACTTCAGCCCATAAATTCTCTTGATTTTACCCTCCTGATTTGCTCCCCCACCCCACCAGAGAGAAGTGAGTGAGCAGCTTGGTGGTACTTAGTTGCTGGTTGGGGTTAATCCATGACAGTGCCTAATACTAGTTGTAAGGATAAAATTGCAAACATTGAAGTACAAAAATACTTTGTTCACTAGTCTTACTTTGTTTAAGGGCTGGAATTTGGTTTGCTCACATATTTTTATGTATTTCACATGTTTATATTTTTGTGTAGGATATTCAGAATTTTTTATCCTACAACATTCTGTAGTGGGTAATAAGTTTTATGAAACTTAATAGCCAACCAGATAAGCATGATTGATTAGGATAAGTGATTTACAATAAAATCCTTAAGCATGTTCATATTTGTTGTTTTTTCTCAAGTACTTGAGAAAGTTCCTGTGAGAAAGTATGCCTATTCTTAAAGTTAAAAGGCCTTTGAAGTCCAAAATAACTAAGTGAAGATAGGAAAAAAAACCCAATAAAGGAAAAAATTACTTGTTTTAATGCATTGTCAGAAAGAGAAAATGCACATTTATGTTTTCCTATGTTTTTACATTTCATAGAAATTGTGTTATTTCATTACCAAAAGACTTTGCACAATGCTATGTGATTCTAAGGAAATACCAGTAAAGCAATATAATCCAAACTTATATTATGCTTTGGGCTTCCATTTTTTTTTCCAATTTTTCATTCTTCTTTTTCTAAATTAGTCAATCAGATTAAAAAAGAAAGCAAACATGACACTCTTTTTGCAAGTCACAGACTGTTGAAGGTAATGCAGGCAAATATTAGCTAAATTCTTTTTCTGATGGACTTTCCTTTCCTATGTGAGATCAAGAATACAGCAGTTTTATCTGGTGTTTTACCAGCAATTTCTTTAGTAAAAGTATGCTATATGTATGCTTGTGATAGTTCATGTCATTTTTATGTTCTTGTTTCCAGCTACACTGCTTTCTGATTTATCTTAATAAAGCTTTTGGTGATTCTCAAGTGAAGTGAAAGTAAGTATTACTTACATATTTTAAGTATACGTTATCTAAGTATTACTGGTTGTATTCATAAAGTGAATAAATACCAAGTTTAACATAAATATGTGTGTGTAACCATGTATAACTACATGAACAATGACAACTTCAGGCCTTTGGTTTTCATGCCCAGCTTGTTTGGTGACATCAGTAATGAATGTGCAAACTTCCCCAGGGTAGCCTAGAGCGACCTTTTCCATCCCTCTGAGAGTTTCAATACTCCCTCTTTTAAAAACAAACTAAGCAAAACCACAACAAAACAGTTATTCCAAAGATAAGCCTAATGGGCTTAGATTGTATATATACATACATGCATGTGTGTATATGTGTATGTACAAAAATAAAATGAGAGCATAGAAAACATCAGCAGCCTGGGAGGTAGAGAAATGGAAATTGGCTGGCATCCAATTAAAGAAAGGTCCAGGCAGGAGAAAAAAGAAATTCTTTAAATAGGCATTCAACATAAGGTAAGAGAGAAAGGTTGTTTGCTTAGATGTTTTTCCTAAAACAAATAGTAGTATGGAATGAGAAGTAAAAGAAAAGTTAGTAAGGATCTTTCTATTCTCAATCTGGAAAAGTACACAAGCCATAACTTTCACGTTTGGACTTTTTAAGCACTTTTATGCAAGGGGCCTGCCGGGGATCCACATTCTTCTGCAGTCAGTATGGATGCTGAGTCATCAGGAAAGCTGGCCATTTGGTTTTTGGTTTCTAAATATAGAGGTGAACATTTAAAGCCCTAATCTGGGAACAGTGGACACTCATATGCAGCTTTGGTGACACGAATGATTTCATTCTCAATAGGCTTGTATCAAAACCAAAGCTGTGCTTGTATTACATGTACTCCTGAAAAACTTTGGTTTCTATGACAAAAAACAATTAATTAAAATTTAAAAATTGTTAAAAGAAATACAGAAGAGCAGCCAATTTCAGTCTTTGATAAGCATCAGAACCCTCTCAGGATAGCTTGTGTATCTTTGCCATATGCAGAGGAGGCAGAACAAGTAGACTTTGAGGGAGAGCAACCTAAAGTAAGGAAGGAAGCTTAGGTTAAGCCTTAGAAGGGGTGAACTTTGACTCTTTAACTGGGTTTTAGCTATTGTGTTCAGGGAATAAGGAGTGTGAGTTTGTGGGAGCCTGCCTGGAAATTGTCAGTTTGATGAATAATGTCAGAGATTTATACTAACATCAGCTTTGAAGTTTGTGTACTATACTAACATCCAGTACATAGGTTGGTGTGGGGTTTTTTAATTTCTGATGAAGTTCTGCACACTTGGTTTGTTTGTTTGTTTGTAAAATTTGCTAAAGTGGGACCTTTGATATTCAAAATGCTGTGACAGAATCAGAATTAAGAAAGGCATTTTCACTTGTACGGTAGACAAATTTGTATAATTCAGTATTATATAGTAAGAGCTCCTTCTTAATAAAGCAAGGTGGTTCAGTGTTTTATTTTGACAGCATT
This sequence comes from Lichenostomus cassidix, assembly GCF_008360975.1. NCBI lineage: Eukaryota > Metazoa > Chordata > Aves > Passeriformes > Meliphagidae > Lichenostomus > Lichenostomus cassidix. The sequence goes on from NC_139488.1 coordinate 18,007,510, forward strand.
TTGTGCCTTCTGCATAGATCCTAGCCGAAGAGATTCTTGCTGAGTGCTTTGCCACCTGAAAATGTGGGGCAGGGAGGGAAAAACCCTCCTTGGTCAGCAAAAATGTCGGTTTGGCTGAGCACGTACATTGCCAGCAGTGGCATTGCACCTCTGGCAGAGCAGACCTCAGCCAGTGATTCACCCCTGGCTCTCTCTGCACAGATCTGCTGCTGCAGAGCATGTGCAGCATAGGTGCCATCTCCCCATCCAGCTACCAGGGTGTTCCAGGAAATTGAGTCCTTGAACAAGCTGTGAGATCCCATGGGTATCACTCTGGCAGGCCAGGTATGGCCCAAGGGTGCTTCAATGCTTGGCTCTGCTTTGAGTGAAGCACACTCTTCATTATTTAGATTGCTTACAGTCCAAGTAGACAAAACTCCTTTTAACTCTGAATTAAGGAAAGGATATCTTGTAAGTGGATGGCAGCAGAGGAAAGACTGTTTTGAGGAAAAATAGTTTTTTTCTTTAAACTTTTTGTCAAACTTTCATCCCAAGTATGCACAGTATGTTTCAAGAGCTATTTTTTGTAGGTGAAATAGCTGGGAAGGGAGCTCTTTAACAGGGTGTAAAAAACTGTAGCTATGTTAAATGACAAAGCTCTAACCATTGCATCCAACATGCAGTGCTTTTGTACAGTGGCAGTTCATGTGCAGCTGATTTATCAGTCAAAAAAACAGCCGTTACCTTACTATAAGATGTGAGCTTCAAAATGAGGCTGTGCCCTCATTTCCTATGAGAACTTTAAAACATGCAAAGTTTGAGGTTTTAAAAGTTAGTTGGCCATGCGTGAGTTATAAAGCCACAACAAATTAGGAACTCATTAAATTTTGAAACTACTTGAATTTTATCAGTTTTCTTCCTGCTGGTGTAAGACTAAGACAGATTATTTTACAACAAAAGGAGGTTTCTTGACAATATTACAGCAGTATGATGAGAAGAATCTTTTTTTGATTGAACTAGGGCAGAGGACTGCTCTGACCCTTGTGCTAAAAGGTCTGGCCCTAGCCATAAACATCTTCTCTGTTGCTCTCAAGTTTCTCAGTAGCATGTAGGTGGAGTCAGGGTCTCTGGGCTCCAGAAGATAAATGCCTAATACGTGATCTACAAGTGTATTTCTGCTGCCTGTGGTAGATATAAAGAAAACAAGAAAGTCTTGGTTTATTCCACCAGTAGAAAAATCAGTAACTGTTTATTATCCAGCCCATTTCCATGCTTTTTGGAGAAGACTGAGTCCTTGTTTCAATTATGCATGGTATGCTGAAGGTATTCATTTGTGACTTTATTACCAGTTTGTATTATAATTATCTTTATTTTGGGTGCTGTCTTCGCACAGACTGAAAACCATGATACATCTCTTTTTCTTAATTGAACTTTTAACTGTTATTTGTCTATTTTCTACCTACATTCCAAACACTAGTTATTTCATGCATGCTACCATTAATATATAATGGATGAGGCCTTGATACAATTGAAAAATTACAGAATACAGCTGAGATGAGAAAGAGATATGTAATGAATTATTGATTGTCTAAAATATAGCCACAATTCCAGCTTAAACTCTGACATTGTGTGAGACCAGTTATTATGTCTTGTTTGAACCTTATGTGAAAAAAACCCATGGAAAATGCAAAATTCTTACTGTATTCACAAAACTTCTAGTGCTTCTTTCTCCAGTTTCACTCATCCCTGTTAATTCTGACAATGCTGCCATATGACTTGTGATTTAAATTAATGGAAAATTAAATTCCATTAAAAATGCAAATTTTGGTATAAATTATACTTGTGAACTTCTGTAATGAATGTGCATTGCCACAAAGGGCCCACAGCAACTTACTGGTAAGTGGCTATTAATATGCACAAATGTAGTTCTTCTTGTGAGGACACCTCCAATATGACACATATAGTGTAATATGATACATTTTCTTTCATGTGATTGCTGGGACAACCCTGCCTCAAATTTGATACAACAAATATCTTTCTGACTCTCAGGAACAAAGTAAAAGTTTTGTCACAGACTTCACTTAAGACAAGATCTCATGATAAAGAAATTTCGTAGTCAGATCTAGAACTACTGTGCATACGTGTTCAGGGATATGTTGACACTATCATGGGTGTAATATCAAGAGTTGTTGGGCTACATCTTCTGGGACATTCCTGATATTTGTGGTTTTATGCTTCCAGATTGGAAAAATAATGTAGAATCTTTTGGCAAAATGGAAAGGAAAGAAAAAATGCTGAAGCTTGAGTATATCTGTATATTGCTGTGTTGTCAGACCTCCTTTTTAAATTAGTTTTTAAGTTTTTCTAAGAAGTGCTTTAGTAAAATATTAATATTGGTGTTCAGCAGTCACAGAACAGAGGCTGTCCAGAGTCTGTATCTGCTCAATACAGAAAAGGCCCATAATAGAAGCAGCAGAATGACTTAATATGAAGAATTTGGAAAAAGGAAACTGAGCTGTTCTGCATTCTCATTTATTAGACAGGGAGAGGGAACTGAAGAGTAACCTTTAAGGAACTCAAATTGCACCTGAATAATTTGCATTTAGAAAGGATGTTTCTTTCGTGTTCAATTGGTTTATTGAATCCATGCTAGATTCCTGTAAATGCTACACAGGTTTTGCATCTCCAGTATTTTGCCTAAATGAAAGACTAACCTTTGGAATCTGGCCTGGCTATATTACATTTATGTTTAGTCTAATAGAGGTGAAGAAAGTCATTGAACTGAATGGCACAAATTCCCTTGGTCCTTTAGAAGCAGCTTTAACAACAATCTCACTTGGATGTTCGGAGTGACAGGAATTAACATCATTCCTGCACATAGGAACATCCTTCTACTTCAAACAGCCTTCACAAATTCATGTTTCAGTAATCTACAAGGGCAGAGTGTGGTGCTGAAGGAGGGAAAGCTGAATATACTTTTCATTCCTGTGAGAAATTAAAAAGAAGGCAAGGGCTTTGAGTGGGGAACAAGCCTGCCTTCATTTTGATTCTACTGGTCTGCCATAAAGAAACTTAAAACAATGCTTATTTTACTGAACAAAAATTCTTTGAAAATGATTGTCTTAAGAAGCTGTGGGGTTGGTGTGAATGTGGACTGAGGTAATTTTGTTTCATTAGTGTACAGTATATGTCAACAGTAAATTCTTCCTGCAGATAGTGGTTATAAGAAGTTTTGCCTTGGGGGTCAAACAAAAAACTATATTAGAAGTATAAGAGAAATGTTATACTTTGTATGTGGGACTTCTTAATAATACATCTATTTCATCCCTTTCTGTTTCAGCATTTGTGTGTAGATCTCTAAGGTGTCTTGCACAGTCTTTATGGACAAGCTAGTATTTAATAAGGTGCTTGAGACCTGTAATATTTTGGAATTTGTTTGTGATTTTTAAGCAAAAACAAAATCATATTGAAGTCAGACAGGAATCTAGTTGTGAATTACACTAAGGAAATGCTTTTTTGGAAAAATACCTGAGTCGGTAACAGGGATTAGGGATTTCATATTCTATTTAATATACCCAGCATTGGACACATCAGATTGTAAGTAGCATTTTTGAGTTTATTCCTAGCAATAAGTACTTGTTTGTAGTAAGGCAGGTTGATAGTTTGATTCTGATCCTGAAAAGCAGGAAAAAGCTAATGTCTGGGTGGACTCTGCACTCACACTGTCTTTAGGGGAACTTAGCAATAACAGTGCAATTGCTCTTTTGAGCTGGAGTCTGGGATGTCCTGAGTTATTCTGAATGTGTGCTAGCCTCAGTTACTGATGCCCTGGTCCCCAGCTGGAATTTTTTCTTCCACTCCTCTGCAGCAGTCCTTGTCAAAAGGGCTACTCTTACCCTTTGCCACATGAAGATAGAAGGGCTGGAGTTTGGAATGACAGTACTGAAAAGTGAAAGCTTCTATAAAAGAGGAAACATTACTTTTCCCAAAAAATCCCTGTATAATCGTTGTTTTCATATTGTTGAATCCCATTACAAGAAAATATCCAGGAACAGTTTGCCATTGCTAAACCTGAGGACCAAATGACAAGAGCCATGGATAAGATAACCACCATAATAAAGGTTGACTAAAGCCATATATAAACAAAGGCTTCTCAGACAACATGGATATTTTTTATGTGTCACATCAGCAAAAAAAGGTACGTCATGTCTGCAATCCTTGAGTTCAGTACAGCCACTAAACTGTAAATGGTTATGAAGCTGTGTAAGAAATTGTCCCATCCTGATTAATAATCATCTCATCTCACTCATTGTTAACTCATTGCTTGCTCATGGTTGGGTTAGGGCAAGGATGATATGATAACATGCACAGCAGTAAGTTTGGCACCTAAGAGTTGCAGCTAACACCGAAGAATGCTGTGTATTCTCAGAGATGGAGGATACAGCCCATCTGTCTTCTGTTCTTTGCTCTACCTATTCAAAGAGTTATAAATCGGTATCAGTAGGCTGCTCTGTTTTCTCTAGGCACTCCAAGAATGAGATTTGGAGTACTTAAGAGATCTACTAAAGCTCAGAGATAAAACATAGGTCATCTGGACCAATGGATCTTTCCTCAGTAATAGCAAAGCTTGACCATGGCAGAATTTTCTTTGGAAATGGTTCAGCTCTGTCTCAGAAACTACAGATAAGGAACATTATTTGTTATTTCACACAAATACAGATATTTGTGTGTGTGTGTAAAACAAAAATTCCAAAAGAAAGCAAGTTGACTTGCTTCTTCCCAGCTCCACATAGACAGAATCACAGAACTACATAGATAGCAGTTGTGTGGCTTTGTGCATGCCTGAAGTGTGGTCAGGAAACAATATAGAAATATAGAAAAAATAGAATGGAAAAAAGAAACTAATGTGCAGAAATGTCTTGCTGCTATTTTGTTTGCCTCAAAATGTTGTTGTAAATAAATGAGTATGTGCAATTGACCATGGACTATCCTTTACCCATGAGGATCTAAAAACTTAATTTGGAACAAGTTTTACAGGGTACTTCACAACTTCTTTGGATTTTTTTAAACTTCATAATAACTTGGCATGTGAATTTATGAGTGTACTGTGGTACTGTCATCAAAAAGAAGATCAAAATAGTGACTAGAATAAGTGAAAAGGAGATAGAACTGGCACAAAATCTGTATGGAACAAAGAAGGTACCTTTATTATTCAAAGTAAAACTCCTGTTGGGAACTTGCGTAGGTATCATATAAATCATGATGGAATAGGTCCTCTAATGAAGGACCATTATGATGGGAAGCAGGTAGTCTCCATTTGAAATAAAAAGCTAGGCACAATTATACTGGTTGTTAGCATGCAAGCAGCTAAAAGGGCCCTGTGTGTTATTAGGCACTTACCCTTACTACCTGAAGTGGAATTGCCTAATAGGAAAATTGGGTGGGACTTTCTGTGGAAAAAAACACAAATTGTGTACAAAGCAGTCTGTATGCATCTTATGACTGATTTTGGTGGTGTAAGGTTAAGTTTTCTTGGCAATGAAAGAAATATTTTGGCTCTTCCTGAGGTCTGTAAGCTTTATTAAGCACATGCATGACAAGTGATCTATAGCAAACAATGTTTTCTTTGCTTCCCTAGGATCCTTAAACCTTGACTGAATCCCTTCATCTGAGACAGACATTGCTTTCCCTGTTGTTTCTGTGACAGATGACTGTGAATTGTGAATCCACCTTTGGAAGGCAGAAGATGAGATGCATTGTCTTTTAGTGGTCAAGTCTGATAGACATACTTTTTTCTGTGTCAGTATTGAATCTTATAAAAGATTTTTCAAAAGTGAAAATAAGTTTTCCCTAGAGAGAGAGAGATAAGAAATAAAGGATTAGTATATCTCTCCATAGTATAACTCCTACTGTGAAATTCTAGCCCTATTTATAACTCTGGGTTAATAGTTGGAAATTGTGATCTTAAAGGGCTGATCACAGTTTTATTCCTAGGGTGCAGTTGGGCTTTCCTAGGAAAGCTAATATATAAAATACATCCTCTGCCAGCACATCATCAATGCACCATGATGGGAAGAGGATAACATTGAATGACATCCATAGCCAGTAATAGCTGCTGTGAGCATCCTGTCAATCAGTGTATTAATGTTAGTCACCATCTTGATTAATGACATGGAAACACTTGCTCTTTCTCTGAATAGTGTCTGAGTGCCTCCTGCCAGAGCAATGGAGATCACCTTCTGCTGATCTTATACATATATGCAGGAATAGAGCCATTATGGGTGCTTCAGTGCATTGTGTAATACCCTCTTCCAAATTAAGGAGGCTCTGAGCCGTCATTCAGTTTTTCCCTGCCTGTGTTTGTTTGCACGCTTAAAATCAGCTGACTCACAGACCAAGCCTTGTAGCTTTTACACCAATGGGTGTAGTCTGTGTTAGGGAATTTTCTGTCACTATGAAAGACAAAACAAGACTCCGACTAAAGATGGCCCTGGAATTTCTTCGTAATGAAATCCTTGAGAAATTTGAAGTTTCTTGATTGTGAATAGGAAAACACTTGAAGAAATGTGTGTATGTGGTAGAGACAACTTTAGAAGGCAAGAAGAGGATTTAATTGAATAATTTTAAAAAAAGTGAAAAAAAATTATTTATATCAAACCGGAAGGAAACAGAACAGTAGTGTTAGGGGACAGAGTCCTTTTACTGTCTGAAAGTACTTGAAGTTTTACTCAAGACTGGGCAAAGTTCTGCATTGTAGTAATAGATGTCAAAATCCTGAGATATTCAACTTGGCACAGTGAAACCACTTCATTGCCTCATTTCATGCTGGTGTGTTTCAGGCTATGTGCTGAATATGTCCAGTACTCGGCTTTTTATTCTATGTGCAATAGATTAAATTTTCCTATTTTGACAGGAAATATCTTTAGCAGTATGCTCTGAAATGCCTTAGGGATTCAAGCTGTCCCTTAATCAATGCTGCAGACGATGCAGTTTTGATTTTTTTTTTCTCTAATGTATGAACTATGACACTAGATTCATCCTGGCATACATCTGTCAGACCAGACTGAAAGCAATCAGTTAGAGCCACTTCATTACCTGCACAGGGCCAACAAATAGGAGACAATCTAAAAAAGAGGAATTGAAATATAACGTAGATGGGAAATATAAGATATCTCAAAATAAGGTCATAACGGAGGATGTAAATTGCACAGCAATCCAGACAGCAACAGGACATCCTCAAAATATGCTGCAGTATCTGCATACTGATACTGACTTTTACAAATATGCAACAAATATGGATTGTTTGTGAACAGAACAGCTATGGGTCAAGATGTAACATTAACAGAGAAAACAACTTTGCAAATATAAATATTTATTATTAGTGGTTAGTAACTGCTTCCTACTAAAATTGGCAAGAATTATGAACCCTACCCTCTTAGTACTTACTGGAGAATTACAAGGCTAATGAGAGAGTGTAGCAAAAAAACCTCTTCTGCCTTCTAGAAAAATCAGCAAAGCTAACACTGCCAGACTATAATGAAGAATACTCCAGTGTATTGAGAGCTACTGGGCTGCAGATCCACCACAAAAAAAATCTCCAATGCTTGATACTGAACCAATAAAAGAAAAATACAAAATGAAAAATCCTGCACTGGCTGAAGGACATGCAGAATTCTTTCCCATCTGTATTTTTTGTGATTGTTAATACTTGTGTGAAACACTGGTGGACTGCCATAGAGCAAATTAGAAGCAAGAGATGAATGTGTCTGGTTTGATCTTTGAGCTTCTTTGATAAGATGCAGGTAAGAGTCATTTTCATCTCTACATATTGTGGCATGTTTAACATCTGCTGTTCCTTTCTGGGTTTGTTTGCAGTTTCAGTCCTTAACTTATGACCTTTTCTTTTTTTAATTTAGCCATTGATTACACCCCAGAACATGTGATTCATTTGAACTGCAAAATCCCTGTTTCTTGTGGTACTAATAAGCATTGTGCCTACTGAAAGCTGTAGCAGAAGAGAAAGGGAGGAGGCCTAACAGGCTTGACACTGTCTTTTGTCTGTGTTGCAGCAAGGGGAGAAGGAAAGATGTATAGGAATTGTCTTATCATCATGCACACATATACATGTACATAAGCATTTTTATTTGTTTATCTAATCTCTTGGATGCTTTTTCCATGCCTGTCTTAACCCTTTGTTCTTGAAGTAAGCAAGGAAAAACTATATGACAGGCATTTAATTTTTTTCTTTCTCAAGAACAGCTAGTGTCCCTTGTGCTGAGAAGAAAATGGGACTGTGTGGAAAGCTAAATTTCAATTAACACATCAAAGGGCAATTTGTGGTGTTTTGCCTCTGGCTAGGGTTTAACGGAGTTGCAGGACTCTGTGAGTTTTGTGTTTTCCTGTAGGCTCACTTACTGCGTTCTTACCTCTCTTACTTTTCTGCTCTTCCTCTGCTTCTCTGAAGGGGACAAGTGAAAGCAGTATAATCTTGTTGAATATGGTTCTTGCTGAGGAATTAGATGAACAGCTGCTGGGAACAGTCTAGGAATACAATTTGGTGAAAAAAAGAGATGAGATACAAACAAATTCTCTTATGATGCCATTCATTCTATATGCAGTATTATACCAGATTGGTGGAAAAATGGGAAGGCCTAAAATTCAATTTCACTTCGAGCTGGTTTAAAAAGAAGCAATTCTATATACATTGCAGCCACAAAAACATATATTTATAAGCACAGACTTTTACTTTGTAGGTGGAAACTGCACAGCTGTATACATTTGATTTTTTGCATGCATAAGAACTTACTTTTACAGGCACAACTATTGTACTTTCTTCTCAGTATTTCCCAAACTATTATGCTAATCCTTACATTATGTGGTTCATATATTTTCTTTGTGCTTTAAACCAGGTTGGGAAGGGGGAGAAAACCCTACATTTTGGTATGCAGAATAATCAAAAATCCAATCCAGAAAGTGGAAAAGTCATTGGTGTGTCAGTGTTCCTGCAATATCCTGCAGCTCATATTTTTCCATTATAAAAATCCAGCATGCAATTGTGTTTTAAGACTGGAAATTAAAGCTAATCTCCTAAGTTGCCTTATGCATGTTATACACCAACTGAAGCAATAACATTTTGCTTTCTTGTCTTGCTGCTTTAGAGAATTCTTGCACAGGTCTTTTTCACCTAGCACAGTCTGGGAAACACACACAGAATTAAACACACCTGTCTAAAAAAATGGGAGAGCCAAATGAGAGAGAATTACATTGATCTTGGATCATTTACCATTTAGTGTAGTTCTAATAATTCACACTATTTTGGAAAGGTTGATGGGGATCTTGGTAATATAGAACCTGCTAAAGCCTTTGGCCACACATCCCATGTTTTGAACCAGATATCTGTGGTTTACTGACTTGTTTCCTTTCATCCTGCTGCGGGCCAGTAGTAGGAGTTGGATTCTTTTCTTGATTGATGGGTTTAAAGCAAATGAAAACCCTCTCATGCTATGTACATTTTGTAAACTACAAGGTTGGTCTGAAAAAAAAAATTTAGAATTTCAGGAAAGTAATTTTATATAAATAATTAAAAATATTATTCTGGAACAGGATTTTTTCATGCTTCAGTAACTGGAAGAGGCCTTCTTGGTAGTTATGAAAAATGGAAAAAGAAATATGCATTTTTTAAAATTAACTCTTGGAAGTAATCTAAAAGTTTAACAGTAGTCATGAAGACTTCAACATAAGTGATGTTTTGGTTTCTTTAAAAGGGATTGCCTTAGTTCTTGGGATGAAAGTGTCATCAGATCAACTGTAACGATAGCTTGACACTCTGTGCCTCTGTGCATGTGCATAGCTTGATATTATCTAAGTATCAGTAACAGTGATACCTAAAGCTACCGTGGATAAACACAGGTTTCTGATGACAGCATCCTAAATAGAGGAGAACAGCTCTTGTTCAGTTTATGTTTATAATACCATCATATCCCTGAGGTGCTGACAGAGTTTCATTCGCAGTTTTTCTGTGAGTTGTTTTTCTGTATTTCATGTATCACTTCTGTTTCTTGATGAAAATCATTGATTTTTTCCCCTTTAAATAAAGACATTAAGAATTAACATCAAAATAACTTAGTACGCTGGTTATTTTAAAAGAATTCAAAATCTCAATTTGACTTCTTAATGGTTGTAAAAGGCATGCTTTGGACAGTAGAACTGTGTTTTAAGAAACAATGTAATTTACAAAAAAATGTTTTAAAATGCTAAAGCTTGTTTTCTTTATTTGCTATTTTTCTTTTCTTTTTTTAATTTTCTGAATTATTTTTTATTTTATGTGGAGGTTTGTTTTATTTTACTAAGACCTTGGCTGCCCACAACATTTGTACTGCTTAATCTGGAGAAACCATGTTAAATGAAACAGGTTCTCCAGTAATGAAATCATTACAGGGGAAAAAGGAGGTCCAGTCCATCCCTTTTGTGGCAGGAAATGGGTAACTAGGTCATCCCTGACAGATGTTTGTATAGGCTGCTGGTAAAAACCTCAAATGAAGGGGATTCCACAACCTCATAAATCTTTTCCATCTAATCTAGATTTTAAGTTGAAAGGATTTTTTGTTGTTTTATTTTTTATATCTAGTCTACTCTTCTTTGCTGCAAACTAAGCAATTACATACTATAATTCAGGTGTGTACAAAGATCTGTTGACCATGACTTTCTAGATGCAACCTTTTATGCATTTTACACCCAGTCTTCTTTTTGTGAGGAAGCCAAGCCTCATTTCTTCAACCTTTTCTTGTAAGTCATATTCTCACAATATCATTCTTGTTGATATAATTTCAACTCCATCCAAATTGTTGAAATTGTTCTTGGAGTGCATTGCCCAAAATTGCACAGAATGCTCCAGCTGAGACCTCAGCAGCACTGACTATTGCAAAATAATTGTGTCCTGCATCTCACATACTAATACATCTTGGAATGTAAAATGCCTTTCTGCGACATCATCATGTTGACTCATATTTAGTTGGAAATCTACTTGAACCTTCCTATCCTTCTTTGCAATCCTGTTGCCTTGTTAAAGCATCATTAGGTTATATTAATATACTCTGTTTTATTTTTGTCACTTTCTCTCTGTCTGGAATGAGCTTATTTGAATTGTACTGTCTCTCACATTATCTAAATATTTTGGATTCTGATCTGCTTTCCTGTGTTTGAAACCCCCTTCCAGATTTTTTTGCAAATTTACGAATTTACTCCCTTTCCTATAATCCAAACTGTTCAATGAAAGATTGACTAGAATAGGATGGATGAAAAGTCCCTGAAGGATGTTATTGCAGTGCCATCCTACTGTGTCAGGAAACTGTTAAATAAATACTCTGGGAGAAATACTTCACTACATGTGTGTCAACTGTTACTTGACTTTGTCTACACCCTTTTTTGTAATTGCAGGCTAAATCAGACATGACCCAACTAAAGGCTTTGTTAAAGTACAGATACCACATTTATTGCTTCCTTCTTATTCAATAGGCCTGCTGCCCTTTCTAGAAAGGAAATTGGAGAGATTTGACACAATAATGATCCTAAAACTCCATTTTAAGGTCTTACTACTTAATTGTTTTCTATTATATTGTCATCTTCATGCCTATACACTAACTGCCTAATAACTTATGACAGTATCTCTCAGAGATGCATGGTTATTTATGAAAGTTAGGCCAATGGAATTTGGTTTCCTCACACAGGCAGTGTTTTTATCCTTTCTAGTCTTCTAGGACCGCCCTTGCACTTCATGAATTCTCAAAAAATCCAAAACAAACCAAAAAATCCCTCCACAACACCCTGCCACAGCTCCCACCCCAGAATCATCATACAGAGATTATTTTATCTTTTAAGTGCTCCAGGGTAACTTTTAGCACATTTACCTATGGAAACACAGTCTCTACGACCTCAAGTATGACCAGTCAGACCACACCATGCCTTTTGAACTTGTTGCTCACTCTCCAGCTGAACTGGACCAAGTAGTTGTGGTCTGAAAGATGCCACATTTCTGCAGATTTTGTGAAAATGAACAGGTAAATAGAGAGCCTTCCATGGCAACAAAGGAATTCACTGTAAATGAAACCTTGATAGCAGGCATTGTAAAACTCACTGAAGAATGTTATGAATATTCCAGCCATAAATTTTAGTCATACTTTTTGCTCTGGGCTAATACAAACAAGACACACAAGGCTACAGGGGAGGCTGGCTTTATTCGCTGCTTTCCAAACTACAAGTTTAAGTCAGCAGGATTGGAAACTGGCATTTCTTAATATTGCTTAACACATTCCTTCCCTTTTCTGGTCTGTGTATCTTAGACCTTTGTTAAAATTAATTGCTCCGCATGTCTGACACTAAGCTATTTTGTAGACACATTAGGCAAAAAAGACCACTGAGTATTTCAGTCTTCTCTGTGTCACATTATTTGCTGTCTTTTACTTAGATACTGTTGAACTTTTCTTTGTCTCCCTTTGTGTCTGTGTGTGTGTATACAACGTTTTATTGGCTTTTAAGTCCCATACCTTAACTCATTTAGCTTCAGCCTTCACCATTTGTTCCTTGTGTGAGTTCACTATTCTTTAAAACTCATTTTTAGTCATCGATTCTTGTTTTCACTCTTTTGCATGATCCCTTCCTGTTTTTCAGTTAACCAAATAGCTCCTGATGAGGCCTTGCTGCTCTCTTCCAGTGCTTATTTTACATCAGGGTAGTCTGCTGTTATGCCTTTAATACATTTCTTTCAGTAACTGTGGGCTCTCCTCCTATTTCCTTATGAATTTCTTCCAAAAGATCTACCCACCCATTCATTCTGTAAGCCAAGGAAATTCCACTCCTGGAAGCCCATACTCTTTTGAATGTCACTCTATGCTTTCTTTGGCATCATTAATTTTATTGTTTTGTGATCACTTTTATATTAATATCTTCCACCTTTGTCTCATTAGGAAGTATTAACTGATGAGCTAAATATGCAAAACAGCCTTTCCTCTTTTATCTCCTCAACTGTCTGAAATCTCAGTACCCCGAAAGAAAGGTTTGTCCAAATCTGCTGACTACAGGCTGTTATCTTTTTCTTAGAGGTGTGCTTGGACAGCACAAGGGATGGGACACCAAACTAAGTGTGTGTCACAACAGTTGGAGCAAAGCAGCTCCCCTATTCCCAGCACAGGGGGCATTGCAGAATGATGCAGCAGACCAGCTCACCTGGAGCTGGAAGGGAACAGAGGCAAAGAATTTGTAAATTAGAATACTTTTATTTTAGTGTCTAATATTTAATCATCTGTTGTACTTATTTTTGATGTTTTGTGGCCAAAATTTGAAGGCCTTATTTAACAATTACAAAAAAACCAAACAACAACCCTAAACTTTTAAGACTTTTGCCTGAAAAAAAGCATCAAGATATGCCCCATTGCTATTGGAAACCATGTACAGACATGGCTCTCTGCAAACACTGTCTGTCTCTAATGGCTTAAAATCAAAGGCAACAAAATAAGCTCCAGGCAAGATAGATACTTCAGGAAAGAAGATATAAGGTGTAAAGAGTGAGACAGAGCTATGAAAGATGTGTGGAAAAGCATGAGCTTAAAAAAACATGGAGAGGAAGCCTGACAGATAAGAGGGGCCTGTTTACCTGAGAGCAGCATTGTAAAAGGAATAGTCTGAGTGTAGGAAAAAATTGCAGAGAAGAGCAGACAAGTAGATTGCAAGGAACATGGGAAGAAAAGCAATATAATAAAATGAAAACAGACAGGTGGGGAAAAAGTGAATGTGGCATCCATCAAGATAATTTTTAAAAAATTTCTTCACCAGGGAACATTTAAAACCAAATTATTTTTTATTAAAATGACATAAACAAGAAGATTGTAAAACTCTCCTTGATTCTGACTGGAATGTAGCTAATAATCATAGTAGCTAGAGCTGGTGTCAAAAGGAACATTTCTATGGCCAAAAAAAGGCCCAATTTCCATTTAATTTTGGTGTTTGGTTTGATGGGAAGCTGTTTGCAGGCTTCTTGGAGATTTGGAGCAAAAATCATTGTAGCAGAGGTGAATCACTGGATCTGACTAATTGTGATGATATCAAAGGTATTGTAAATGCAGTTTATGACAATTGCATAAATGATAAAAATAGATCTGTGTTTACATAGTGTTTGTGTCTATTTCTTAAATGTAGGCTTAATGTGGAAATGTTTTCACTTTAGCTTCTCTGCATCTTGATATGCTGGTACATTTAGGGAAGATATTTTTGCTAGTATATTATTTATGTATGTTTTTGTTACCTTGCAACTCAGAGTTGCCAGCAAGTGCCATATTAAAAAAATTATAAAGCATGTAGCGCAGTATATGGCTCAAGGAGACAGCTTTAATTCAGTGAGCCTCAAAATTGATTTAATCGAGATCAAAATAACTTTTTCCTATAAAAATGTTATTGCCCTAAACCAGTTTTAGAAAACTTTAACTGAAGTTTAAAATTAATGTCGGAACAATTGCAACATTTCTATTGGCTCCTAAACAGAAATGCTTTGTGAGAAGCAGGTGCAGAAGCTGTTCCAGTCTGAGATGATGTTCTATCACAGCAGTGTACTTGCTCTCAGTCACATGGCATTTTACCCTGTAGTTGTCCCAAAACTGCATTCTGAATCTTCTGACCTACAGAACAGAGACTGGAAGCTTCTGGTGATTATCCCAGCCCCAGCTGGCCAGGACCATGTTGGTCTGATACAGGGAGGATCCATACATGTGCTCAGCTGTGTTAGGAGAAAGAGGACAGAGTGTTTGAGCTACAAACTTAGAGCATTCACCAAGACAGAAAACAGTATTTTTTTCTGTTGTGTTTTCACAGCATATTACATTACATCTAACCTAGAAATGTCATAGATACATTATTTTGATGATGAAATAATTTAGGCATTTTCTACACAAGCTGCTGTACCAGCATGTCTGTTTAGTTACAAGAATATTTTTCTACTATGCTAGTTGAAACAGATTGGCTGCTGGTGTTGGTATATAGGATGTGTGTAGGTCTTTCTATATGTGGGGTAGGTGAGTGCATGTGTACACATATTTTTAATGTATAACTTTCATAAATATTGGCAAATATACAATGACGCATGCTGTAATAGCTTATGCTTTAAGAAAATACCAGTATAGATTTATTATCCAGTGCAAGACTGACAGGGAACTAACAAAGAATTTGAAGTCTTCTTAAACAAAACCTCCTTTTCACTGGCATTACAAATAGTTGAGGGGATAAATTAAAGGATACTAAGTCTTGGTTGCTCTACTGTCTTGCACCAAGTTCAAAAATATGAAAGAAAGCTACATATAAAATAGATGTCAAAAGCATCAGAAGTAAAGACCCTAATGATCTCTGACTCCTGACATTTCCCTGATTTGTAGCTGATAGACACTGATTTAAGCTTGGAAACATATAGTTTACTACTTTCCCAAGGATATTGTAGTTTCTCGTAACTCTTGACTTTCATTCCTAAAAGTACCAGCCTGCTAAATCAAGTTACTCTTCTACCTCTACTTCTTGCATTCATCTTGTGATTTTAAATTACTGACATAATTTAAAAATTGTCTTATTTGGAACCTATATGTAAATGTACATTATTCATATAATCAGTTACTTGCCGTGGTCAGTTGCTACATCTTGGTACTGCAGTATCTGCTGCTTGCATGAAACCTAAGCCAGCTAATAGCAAATTGATTTTGGTGGGGAAAAGAGAAATAAGATATCATTAATATATTACTATTTTAATATGCAGTTATTAACAACATGTATTATTTGATGTTATTAGATACATATCTTTCATGAGGACACCAAAACAGTGATCTTTATAGATGCAGTGTAGATGTCTCCAAAAACTCACTCCAGCTGTAATCTTCCTTATTGTCACTATTTAGACCATTAATTCTTTTCTTTAAGTACCTTCTTTTGCTATCTGCCAGTTAACTTCCCTTACTTCCTAGAGATTGTGAACTAACTGTGACAAAAGTTTCTTGCATAGATAATTCCAGTGACAAAGTTGAAAGCTCTTACAATATTAATGTTTTCCAGGACTTTAGTTGCTTAGCTTTTTTTATCTTTGGAATAAGGAGAATTACTTATGCTTTTCTGTTCTTCAACCATCCTCAATGAGAGAGCAAATACTGCGATAAACCTTGCTAACTTTCATTTGACACATTCTCTGTTCTGATCTGAATTTTGAGGTCCTTTTCCATAGGAATGAGCAAAACCAAATTAATTTTCTGGGGCTTCAACTGGAATAAAGTTTTCCCATGTAGGTAAGTGTGGGGCACCTGATTCGTAATGATCCAGAACAATCCCACTGAAAGTTGATTTCCCTGTATCTACTACCCCAAGTTATGCCTGATGTTGATGGTATGCAGTGTTCACATAAGAAACCTTGATAGCAGACTATTGTGTTCCTAAAAACTAGAAAGCAAACAGAACAATTTAATATTTATTGTATTTTTAAAAAAGAAGGAGTAATACTTAGGACTATATGAGTTGGATTTGATTTTTAACATTTTGGGCAGGTGATGCTGACTGATTGCTCACTACTGTGAGAGAAAGGTCATCTCTCTGGCCACTGGATCATAGTTTTATTGCAAAATAAAGACAGCGTGTTCAAGGAAAAGCATTATGTACATTTGATAAGGGAAGTATTTTGAAATTTGAAATTTCTGAAAGGTACTAATGAAGGTGTTCTCTCCTGCCATGATACTACTAATTGGTAACACTGAAGCAATGCTGCTTTACAAATAAAGCAAGACATTAAAGTCAGTGCCAGCTCTAACTCAGTAAGAAAGTAGGTTTCCTGTAAACTAAACAGGGGAAATATAGCCAACTGCATATATTCTTGAAGTTATATAGGTTGTTTCATCTGGAGATGATCTATATAATTCACACTCTGCTTTCATTCTCTACATCAACAGCTCACGAAATCAAGAGATACAGTTCTGCTATACTACAAAATGCAGACCCAACTCATATTTTGCAGCAGGTACTGTGCTCTGCTGGGAAGTCCTGCAGTACGTGTCCACTCACTTCTAGTCCTTCAATGAGGTATTCTTTAACACATGACAAAGATCTGATTATTTTTCATAGTGTTAATGTTTGAAAATACAAAAGACACTTCAGAATTTTTATATTTAAACTGCATCTCTGATAGAAGAAGTAATGAATGGGATCTTCTTCATGATGTCCTGTTCCCCTAATCAAAGCAAGTAATGCTTTACTTAAACAAGATGTCTCAGCTATGTCAGTGGAAAGATTTTTAGGCAACAGTTTGTAAGCAAAACTGGCAGAAAGAATGCTTGCTTATGTATGGTTTTGTAAGGATTTTGCAGGGGTTTGTATTAAGTGGATGCCAAGGCCTACAAACAAAGAGACAATTTCTTGCACTTACTGCTTTATACTTGGCATATTTTAAAAGCAGCATGCTGCAGCAGGCTATATTAATCAGGAACCAAGCTGCATTTTCACTTATGCTATCATATGGATTGTGGGATTATGAGTATGTTTTAGTTTTAACCTGGCAAGAATATCCTGTGCCAGCTGCTAAGTGCTAATATTGCAGTCAGAGTGAACCAGCACTGTTTTACTTTATGCCCAAGTACTGGAAATTTCCTGATGTAATGTGCTTAGGTAAAGTCTGAGAAGTCTTTAAGATCAAGTTGTTAAAAACAATTCCTGGTTGAAATATCAGATTGCTTCTCTCTGGAAAAAAAAAAAAAAAAAGGAAAGTAAAAAAGTATAGCTGTTACTAAATATATATCCTGGAACAGACTTCTTTAGCAAGTAAACACACTAATTTTTACTTTAAGTTAATACCAAATTGCAAGGAATCTTGCAGCTATCCTGTATACTTGTGGGAGGTGAAGAACTTAGATAATTTGACAGATGTCACTTTAAAAGGAAGAGACAGAATTAGTAATATGTGTGTTGTGCACAGAGCTGCAATCCAACATTAGTAACCTATTCCTGTCATTCTCAGATAGAGGGGAAAGTAGGTTAGTAGATGGCCAGAATGTCTCCACACAGCAACCACGAAATAAGCACCATGCCTGAATGCCGAATATATTTTCCATATAGCCAAAATACAATATATCTGCAACCTATGAATTTTTCTTTAAGTAATCAGAGTCATTGTTATCTCTAAGTTGCACTGGTAAATAAAAAGGTTTTGTTTCAGAACTGACTTCCCATATATCTGACATTCTCAGTCACGACTATGTTAATTTTAAGGAAGGAGAAACTGAAAAATGGGTTTACATTCAGCTAAGTTTGCAATTTAGTGTCTAAACTCAAGGCAGAGAGGAACGTTCTGAAATTTGCCCGGTCGGCGTTGGTGCCCAGGCGGGAGCCCCAGCCTGGCGGCTGAAGCGGGTGAGGTGGTGGGCCTGCTAGACAGATGGCTCCTGCCCGAGTTCATCCCATGGGAGTTCCTGCTCCGCGGCGAAGCAGGTTGCGGCTGGCGGCCAAAGCCTTCTCCCTTGGGACATCAGCTTCTCCCGAGTAGCCCCGAGTCTCTGCTGCCACACCGTCCTGCCCGGGAGAAGAAAAACACTGAGAAGAGACAGGCGCCCGAGAGCCCCCGGAGATGCGGCCAAAAGAACGTTCACCTGGCCGGCGCCGGGAAGAGCCCGCTCAGCCCCGCCGCTGCCGCCCGCACTCCCGCAGCAGCGGGCTGGGCTCGCCCCGCGCGGCCGCACGCCGGGGAGGTGCCGGGCGGCGCGGCTCCGGCCCCGGCAGGCGCGCACCGTCTCCGCCGCCGCTCCCGCCCCCGCCGCCCCGCCCCGACACCACCATGGCCGTGGCGGCGGGGCGCGGGGGAAGGCGCGGCGGTCGGCGCGGGGGCACGAGCGGACCGTGCCGCCGAGGAAACCGGGACGGAGGGGAGCGCCGCGGCCTCAGGGGAGCCACCTCCGGCTGGGCCGGGACGGCCGACGGAAGGCCGTCCGCGGCGCGGAAGGTGCGCGCTCGGGTAAGGGGACGAGGTACCGCGGCGGGACAGGCGCGCACGGGGAGGGGGGTCAGCCGGCGGGCGGCTGCGGGCCGGCCAGAGGCAGGAGCCGGGCGGAGGGAGCAGCCGGCGCGCCCGGGCCGCGCGGCGCGATGGGGCCGGGGGCAGGTGCGTGCGCGGCTGGCGCCGCTCCCGCCGGCCGCCCCTGGGCGGCTCCGGCTCGGCGGGGCTCGGCTGGGCGCCGGCGGAGCGCGGCGCTCGCTCGGCTCGCGATCGTGTTTGCGCATGACCCCTCCCCGCCTGCGCCCTCCCCTCCCCTCCCCGGCGGCAGCGGCGGCGGCGGCGGGGAAGGTTGGCCTCAGACACAGGCGGCTGCTCGGCGGCGGCGACGCAGTGCAGAGGTGCGGGCAGGTTGCGCTAGCCCCGCGCCCCGTCTCTCCCGCGCCCCGCCTGCCTCCGGAGCTCGCTCCCTGCCGGCGGCCTCCCCGCGCCGGTGTCGGGCCGGTCCCCCGGCCATGAGCGCGGCGCTGGGTGTCCCCCCGCCGCGCCGCCTTCCCCGCCGCCCCCGGCGGCTGCCGGGCTCCAGGAAAGTAGCTTGATGAGTGTCCAAAGTAGCAGTGGAAGTTTGGAGGGGCCGCCATCTTGGTCCCGGCTCTCCACGTCCCCACCGAGCCTGCAGGGCTGCTCCGCGGCGGCGGCGGCCTCCCAGCTGCACGGCGCGCCGCCCGGCAAGCCGCCTAAGGAAGGTAACCAGCGCGCCGCGGGGCTGCGCGGGGGGCCCGGCCCTCGGGGAGGGGCACGGCCGTCGCCGCCGGAGGCCGGTCCCGGGCTGGCGGGGAGCGGCGGCGGGAGAGGCCGGTGCCCCCGGCGGCGGCGCGGGGTCAGCGCTGGGCCCGGTGGCGGTGAGCGGAGCCTCGGGCTATGGGCGAGCGGGGCCCCGCCGCCCCCGCCCGCTCGTCAGCGCGGCGGCGCCTCGTTGTTTCCCCCCCGCGCCGGGCCGCGGAGCGGGACCCGCCGTGTTCCCTCCGTCCCCGGGCCGTCCCTCTGCCGCCGCCGCTCGCGTCTCCTCGGGCGGCCGCTCGCCGCGTCCTCCCCGAAATAGGCTCCCCTCCGCCAGTGGCTAAGTAGAAGTGCTGCGCCGGAGGATGCAGCCGCTGTTGCTGGAGGGAGTTAGGCACTTTTGGCATCATGGAGGTGGGAAGGAGCGGGGCCGACACCGGAGGTTCGTCCCCATGGGGAAAGCGCCCTCGGGGGCGGCCGGTTTTGCGGCCAGAAGTGACAGGGCGCCTTGCGGCCGCCACGGAATGACTGCAACTTTCTCCTGTCCTCCATCACGCCTTCGATGATAATATTTTTCTCCTCCCTCCCCTGCTCCTCCCCTCTTGTGTTACACCGACAGCGACAGCAGGGTGTTGTGGGTGTTTGCAGGGAATATCTGTATGAAGGTTATGAGCAAACAAGTCCCTTCGCTGTTCCCTTTCGGGTATTGTCTGCTTTTCCGCCTTGTGTTGAAATGTGTTGCCACAAGATGTAGCAGTTATACAGCTAGTGAGTTGCTCGGCGCTTTTAGCTAAAATAACTACTTGCTGAACGCCGGTTAGTGGCGGAGGAGAACTTTTATGCACAGATACTTGCATACCGAGCAGTTGTATAATTTTAATTGATTTGTCCCAGTTTAATGAATACCGTGTAGTATTTCTTGTAGCATCTGCAAAACGTCATCGCCCAAGCAGGAAACTTGCTAACTTAAAATAGAAATAGTTGCAAAGATGGGGAGTCTTTGTTTTTCAGGTCTTCCTGTAGCTGCTTGCTTACTTGCTTGCTTGCTTTATGGGTTTTCTTGGTGTTTTTTTTTTTTATTGATAAGCGATGTAGGGACTCGGTAGCAGGGATTCGATGTATAACGCAGTCCGGTTTCTCCATTTTGCACGCCAGTAGTTGTCAGACTTGTATCACTCTGTGTCACTTTTGCACACGCTCCTGCAGGTAGATTGACATGAAATGCTCTAGAAAATACCTGGGAAGGAATCATGGTATATGTTAAAAATGCTGAGTAAAGTGGCAGGCATTTTGTGCTCATCTTCTCTGGGAAACCAAAGCTCTTAGAAAAATGACAGCCACCAGCCAAATTCATAGTTTTAAGTTTATCGAGAGTAGGTTTCTTCGGTGTTGCAACTCCTGTTATGCATGCATGTAATATGTATATGTAGGATATTTTTGGATGTATTTCAAATACCTGCCATACAAGCTTGAACTGATATTGTAGCATAAGTTATATATCTATTTATTTTAACAAAAAATGGTGGTCCTTGAGTACCTCTCTTGAGACAAGAAAAATATTTTTTGTGAAACTCATTTTTAATATGATGATGGTGCTTTTTACATTTTTCTTTCTGAAAAGTCATGCTGTTAGATTTCTTTGGATACTGTAATTTGCATCCACTAATACAGATGATGGGGTTACACGTAGTCAAAACCTTGGCGTTTGCTTGGTACTATAATGTACTGTATTTGTGCAGTGTTCCTGGGTTGCATTTAATTGTGTGTCCTCACTGGGTAGCTCTGTTTGAAAATCAGTATATGCTGCCATGCTTGGGTTTATGTTTTGCATTCATGCTTGTGGGATGTTATCAACACATCTTACTTTATGTATATACATTCTACAATGAAATATCTTGCCCGAAATCAGTAGGCCTTGAAATATAAACACATCAGTATGTTCATAGATGTTGGCTTATGTATGTGAAAGATCAATGCCAGATCAAGCTAATAAGCATGCAGTTTTGTAGTGCAGTGTGTTTATAGGAGCCTGTGCTGTCATCATTTCTACACTTGTGATACCTTGTGGTGTTAACAGAGGTTATGAGTTTTGGAGCAGTACACAAGGCTGCTGGCCCATACTGGATCACAGCTGCATTGCTGCTAATGCCAGTTTTGCGTGGGTAATATTTACCGATACGGCACACTTGGCACTTGTGCAGAGTTTCTTTCCCAGTCTGGCCTTCTTGTTTGTGAATTAAAATCCCTTTGGTTGGCTCCTGTGAGAGTTCTGTCCGTGTTGCCTTTGGAAATGCAGGCCTTTGCAGAGTGTACTGTGTGTGCTGTGCTTGATCTGACCTCACCTGTGAAGGTCTGGGATCAGCTCACGTCTCATATGGGCATTTGAAGATTCTGGTTTATTAAGAACAGAACCCCCAACACCTTGATTTAGGAAGTTCTAAAAATATTTTCTGGATCTCTAATAGAAAAAAATCAAAAAGAAGAGCTCTGGCATGTATAACTATTGCACAAACTCATAATAAAATGGCAATACCTTGTCAGTATCAAAAGAGACTACATGGAAAATACAGGTGAAAAGAGAGAAAATAATATGAAAAAATATTTTAATGTTTTAAAATGAGCTGCAACATTGCAGCAATGTTTTTCATTGGATCTTATCTTCTATATCTTGATCTAGAGTGGCCTCATGGATTAGCTGTATTGATTTGAATGTGTTGAGGTTTTGAAATGAAAAGACTGGGATGGACTTGAATACATTTCCATCTGTACGCTTTTACTGTATAAGAACTGTCTCTTGTTTGCATTTTAGTGTAGCTTGTAGATGTCTGTCATTCTGTCTGTTGTTTTATGTACCCATTACTTAGGTGTGGTGCATGTGGTCACTTATTTAAGAGCCCCACAGTAGATGTTATCAGCAATTTAGGAGGACTGTTATGCAGTATTATTTTACATACCGTATGTGTGAGATTATGTGACTAAATCTTGTGCCATAGTTCACAAAATTGCAGCCACACAATTTCCTGTTTGAAGTTTCTAGACTTTGTCTGCTTTATCCATGTAACTAAAAATATTAAAGCACTTCTCTGGAAAGGGCTGTGTTGTAAATGGAGAATGTTCAGGCCAATGCTGACAAGGCAGAGAGTCAGAAGAGATTTCATAGATTGCCTTGGGTTGGAAGGGGCTGTAAAGATCATCTAGTTCCAACCCCCTGCCATGGGCAAGGACACCTTCCACTAGACCAGGTTGCTCAAAGCCCCATTCAGCTTGGCCTTGAACACTTCCAGGGATGGGGCAGGCACACCTCCACAACTACCAGAGTCTCATATTTATTCAAAATAAATAATTTCTTCCTAATATCTAATAGAAATCTACCCTGTATCAGTTTAAAGCCCTTGTCGTTTGCCCTGTCTCTCCATGCCCATACTAAATTCTCTGTCCAGCTTTCTTACAGGCCCCCTTTAGGTACTGGAAGGTGCTGCTTGGTCTCCCCGGAGCCTTCTCTTCCCTGGGCTGAACAACCCCAACTCTCTCCGGCTGTCTTCACAGCAGAGGTGCTCCAGCCCTCCCATCATCTTCATGGCCTTTGTCTGGGTTCCTCCTGCAGGTCCATGTCCTTATGTTGAGGCCTCTGAGCTGAACACTGCTCTCCAGGTGGGCTCTCACCAGAGTTGAGCAGAGGGGCAGAATCCTCTCTCTCACATTTCTGGACATGCTGCTTTTGATGCAGCCCAGGATATGGTTGGGCAGTGCTATAGTGTCTGGTAATCAAGCATAACGCTTTGTAAGTTATTTTTTGTGTGCTGTTGGCTTTCTGTTAAAAGCAAAATAGAACGCCCAATAGAACTTTGAATTAACACAACAGTAATGCAAATTGCAGCTTTCAGATTTGAGCCCAAATTAATGTATGATGATAAAATGGCAAATAAACTTACGCCATGTATTTTACAGTCTTTGAAGAAGTTGCATTGTATGCGTAGCAAATTTTGCTTGTAACTTCTTTCCTAAAATTTGATAAATGTGTATTATTTGTATTTATTGTTACCTAAAATGTGATGGTAGTAGTGTGTCTGAGCACAAAGGTACAGTTTATTTTCTCCTTACGTTTTCAGTCTAGAAAATGCTTCTAGATGCCAGGTTGTAGCTGTATGCTACATACAGTATATTAGTCCATGATCACAAAAGCAACCTGAATCTTACTAAAACTTCCAGGGTTGTTGTTTTCTGTTGTTTGCATGTAATGTAAAAATCTCAGCTTCTTTATTTACTTTAACAGTAATTTTGTTGTTTTTTATCATTCAACTATAGATGAAAAATTTTATGGGTTTGGCCAGTTTATATGGGAGCAGAGAAGAACAGGAACACTTTTTGTATTTAAAAATGATGGCATATTTTTACTCAGAATGAACACAGCTATCATAAAAGGTTACTTAGGCTGGCTGAAGCATGAGCAGGTATTGCCTGAGATTAATGTGCCAGTGATACACACAAATTCTAGCTTGTGATATTATTGCTGGTTTTGTTGAAGATGTGGTTCTCATAGTGAGCTGATACTTATGCCAGATTCTTAGGAGATCTTGTAGCATGTCCAAATGAGAAATGGGAAATGAAACTTTTTTTAATACAGATCCTTGTTTGAATCTGGTTTCTAAAAGGCAAGTGCTGTAGCAAATAGAGAAAATTAGTCCTTGGCCAACTGTTTTGTTTTAATTCTGTTTTACTATGCCTGGAATGAAATTTCCTATTTACCTATTCAATTTTAAACAGAGAGAAAATCAATATAAGCACAGGATGTTTTTATTTATTATCATTCATGGTATTTATTTATTACCATTCAAATAAAAAACTTGTTATTTCTCTCATTCTTTTTTCCCCCTGTATTTTTTCTTTTTTCAGCAATTAATTTCTTTCTTCATCAAGCTGCAGTAAACTTGCATGTTAGCAATAACTGTGGTCTGCAGTTAGTCTTCACATTTCTTTGGATTTTCTTAGAGACTGATAATCCTAAATCATTGCAAAATACTGTTGCTACTGCTGGGAAACACTACTATATATATGTGCATCATGATCAAAGTTCTATAGAATTTTGCTACCTTAAGAATTGAGATTATGGAAATATGACAGGCTTAAATAATCCTTTATGCTTTTTGTGTTCTTGGTGTAAGGTTGTGTTTTGAAGTAGTAGTTGCTCCCCATCCATTTACTCCCATACTAAATTTTTTGGTTCCATGCTGAGCTTTTTTTACACAAGAAAAAATGTTGAAGTTAGTAAATTGTGTTTATGCAGTAGAGTATTTCCTGAACTGTAGCTAAAAAGCATAAAAGCACACAAGTGGGAGGAAGAAAAGCTTTATGAACTTCTTTCTGTTTGGCTTGGTGTATTTCAGCTGTAAAAGAGGAAAAGGGAAATTTGGTTTGCCAAGTTGCTCTGAGTGTATATGAAGGTGGGTAGAGGAACAAGAGTAGTCAGGGTTTCTGTTGAGAATGCCAGTATTTCAGTTGTGATCGTTGGAAAGCAGTTAAACAGAAGCTGGCCACCATAATATAACCGAGTTTTTCAGGTGTTGCAAGTGGAAAAGTTCTGATAGTTGCTGAAAATGACAAGGAGCAACAAGTACTGCACTTCATGTTCAGTACTTAAGGACAAAGTTCGGTAGCAGTAGGGACGCTTTAGTGAGCATCAGAAGGTATTTTGGATCCCACATTTCGCATCGTCTTGACTCCATCCTTGTTGAGATGGTTTGTTTGGGATAGGAAGTAAAGGTCTGCTTCCTTCCCAGGCACCTTCTCTCTGGGGTTTTTACACCTTTCATTCCTGAGCAGAGCTCTGAGATATACCAGCAGAAAAATCTTGGCACCTAGGCTTTCCCTGGGGAGGATGTGGTAGGTGGCAGGAACATGAGTGCTTGTAAGCTTTAATCCCCCTCAGTCAAACTTGGTCCTGGAAGAAGGGAGCAGAAAGTCTTAAGTGAAGTTGGACATGCTGAAGATGCTGGGGGAAGACTGGAACTGTGGGACCCTTTGGGATGGGTCTGTGCTGGAGGGATTGACTGAAATCAGAATGACTGTATTATTAATTTTAATCATGACTAAAATCAGTGAGCAGGAAACCCTGATTAAATAATTGTTTTTAATTTTATTTTACATTTGTGCTTAATTATTTTTCCTAAAGAAAAGTTGATTCTAATTGGTCTAATTTGATCCTACCTCTTGCTAGGCAGGAGGGGACACATCTATATGCATTTATTTAAGGAGTTATGCAGCTTAGATTCTTAATATTTAAAAAACATCATTTCCCATGCTTTAGTCAGCTTTTCGCTAACTTTGTTAGCTAAATAAAATGAATTCTAATTGTGCTATGTACATAAGAAGAAACAAATATATCCAAATGTGCTTTGCATTTAAACCAGGTAAAGGAGAATTGTAGTTTGTCAAATGAGTCAATTACTTCTGGTCACTGTGCCTTGTGAGATTTGGAGTTAATAGGTCAAATCCAGTCACCAGTCCTTCTTGTTTGTCATTTGGAAGAGAAGGCTGGGCTTTCCTACTTTCCAAGTTGTCAGTTGCTCTTTAGCAGTTCTGAGTGAACCAACTGTTGAAGTGGTTGAACAAATGGAAAAGGGCCAAAGCAGTTGCTGGTGAAAGCTGATCAAGTGCTTCAAAACTCGGGTTCAGGCAGCTCACCCACAGTTTCCAGTGATGTGAAGGTTTGGCTGCCAGTAGAGCATTAAAGTTTATAATGTTTGAATGTATTTTTCCCTTTTATGAATTTAATAGATCATAAACTTTAAACCTCACCATAGATTCTTACTGCTCCAAGCTTTGATTAAATGTTTGGTGCTGAAGCGTGTTTTTAAATACACAAGTAAGAAAAGTTATCTGCCTTGTGCTTAATAGCTTTAGCTGGAGAGGCTCTGAAGATGTCAACTGTCCTCTGAGGATTTAGAGGCAAAGCTAGGGATTGTTGCGTGACTACACATCTGTGACAGGAATCTAGTCACTTTGGAGTGAGGAAGTTAATTTACTGGAGCTTTTACATGAAACTGGACATCATGGAGAAGGTTGGTATTCCCTAGGATCACCTCTGCTAGCTGAGAGGTGACAACAGGAGCATGAATCAGTGTCTCTCACCTCATGATATCTCCAGTTTTAAGTAGGTGGAAACTTAAGGCTACAGTGCTTTCTTTATAATGGCCTTAAGAAAAAAGCACTCTGAACTTCAAATTTTAAGAGATGGGGATAGTGGCAAGAAAGTCCAGAGTGCCTTTTACAGGAAATGAAGCCTGACCACAATTATTTGAGAGATTGGCAAGTCTGGATTCCATTTCTATGGACTTCTAATTGATCTATACCTATTAGAGAAAAATAACTTGGTGGGGTTTTTTTTGAGGAATAAAGGAAATCCTGATGCTTTAGAAAAATCTGTTGTGTGATGTCACATATACCCAGCCTTTCAGCTATTACGTTTTGTAACTACCTTGAACTGAAAGCATATAGATACTTCAAGCACTGTGTCATGCATCTGTAACTTTTGGTGGATTGCATTTTTTTAATGAAGTAAAAATACTTCTAAACTATATGCTGAAGGGCAAGAAATTGGAAAGTAATCTTACCAATAAATGTACAAGCTGCTTTTCATAAGTCCTGTAAGTCTCAAACAGTATAATTTAGATCCTGGTCTTCCCTCTGCGAGTCTCTGATGCTCTTGGGATCATGTAGATTTAACAGCAGAGGTGTTTCCCTTTTCTGTTCTCCACCATGGAACTCATTGGCCTCTTGATTCTCTGGAGACAAACTCAGATGATGCCACAAGTAGGATTTGTAATACTTCCTTTTTTCACTTCTGTGGCTTAGACTAATCCAACCTGTACACTGCATAGCTGTATTTGGTAAATATTGGGTTTTTTCTAGTTAATGCTATGTTCTCATATGTTCCACAGTTTTGTTCTAAATTTTGCAACAATACTTTAGCCAGTTTTTTTCAGTATGTGCCCTAATACCCTCTTGATAACTACTTTGCCACTCAAGCACGATATAGCCTTTGTTATTTCTTAGATTATTCTTAGTGAAAGTGATGAGAAAAGTAATGTCCATTAAAAAGTTTATATTTTCGTTATAAAGCAATTGAAAACAAAATCTACACATGATTAATCACTTTAACATTAGTAGAATGTTCAAAAGTGGTGGTGGTCTAGGAGGTATGATTATCTTCATAAAGTAATTTTTTTCAACTGTGATAGCTGTGTTTATAAAGAGTGGTTTTAATCGGTATTACTAGGCTTTTTGTTTGGTTTTTTTCAGGTGTTTTTTCCTTTGGCAATTCAGTTATTCCTTGAGCTGATGGCTGTTTGGGAGTGGTTGCTGTGTCTTTGAGACGTGTTTTAGAAACCTTTTGATTATTAAATTGATGTTATGTTTTAGTTTCAGAAGTTTTATTCACAGTACTAAGATTTGGTAAGAGGGTCTCTTGTAAGCTTTCTATAAGCTTTGACTTTGAAGAAAGTGGAGTAATTCATGTTATAGTACCTTTGTTCTTAGTATTATGAAGGGTCATTATAAGGACTGGGATTTTAATATTTTAAAGTTACTGTAGGATTCAAATAGAAGTAACTCCTGAAGATGCAGGCTTAGAATTTTTAAATGAGATTAAGAAAGCACTTTTTGCTGTGTATGTTATTGTGGTTGCTTTTTTGAAGTTCATTGCTTATTTAATTAACTTATACGATGCAATTGCATATTTTCTCTGTCATTAAATTGTATTATTGAATGATTTTGATACAGATAATGCCTATGAGGAGTTACACCAGTATTCAAACTATGCAAAGCAGATATCATATGTGTCTTCCTTGTTAGCTGGTACTTTGTATTCTGCATCCATATGTGATATCTTTTGCAGTTGCTTGCTTGATACATGCTGCCATATCCAGAACATGCAAGTGGTTACTGTTAAGGAAACAGTAGTTTTATATGTCCTGAATGTGCACATTTTTACATGTACAAAAATTGTTGCTCAGTGAATTGTTTTATCATTAGGAATACTAATATTGGCATTAGGACTCTGGATTTCACAAAGCAGTCTCATAAACAAGCTAAACTTACACAAAAATTTTGGCTGCTTTTCAGTAAGTGTTCTAAATTCCTGTTCTTTGTTATTACATACCTCTTAAACACTAGATTAATTTTTTCAAATATGTAATTTTGTTAAATCTGATGATGATTGCAGATGATACAGAATTTGGCAGCTGGATTAATCATCCTAGTTTTGCCATATGATGACTTTTAGGGTTTTTTGTTTCTGTTTGCTTTTAAACAGAAGAGCAGAAACGTGTAAAGTTCACAGCAGCCTGGTTGTGCATTAGATGATATATTGATACTGTATTTCTTGTATGTTCTCCCCTATTTGTTATACTTGCAACATATACCATAACTTGGGTATGAAATACTGAAGCTATGACAATGAAATAATTTTCAGTAAATTACCCCTAATAGTGATGGGGTTTGGGTTTTTTCCCCGCATTGCTAGTTGACCTGATTTGTTCTCTTGGCTAAATCGCATCATGGTGTTCTCTGAGCCTTTCGCCTGTTTTTTTTCTTCCAGAGAAGTGCAAACAACAGGCACCAGTCTCTGCCAGTGTCTGACACCACCTTCCTGCTGTTTCCCTTAAATCTTTCTCTTCAAGTTTGTTCAGACAAAAAAAAAAAAAAGCGCAAAGAACTTGCTATTTTTACTTCATTTTTTGTGTTGTTCTTGTTGCTCCGAGACCCCATCTTTCTAAGGGAAGCAAGCAGTGAGGCAGCAATACCAGTGACTGTCAAAAGTTGCAGAAATTGGCAGTGTGCCACCATCCCTGCTGTCCCTGGGTGGGTCGTGTGCTCTCTCCTACACCACTAGGTCACTCAGCTGGACTTCTCCCATTGCCAGTTTGCCTTCCTGATGGGTTGCAAGGGTGACCATCTTGCTTCTCTGCTTCCCCAGTGCTTCTCTAAGCAATGGTCCTGCTGCTCAGTTTTCATTTGTGCATGCTGTTGATATTGCTGGTGGGAGGGCAGTTTTTAGGTGAAGGGAGTGGGTCAGTGCAGGAGGAGCAGGAACCTTGTCGATGTTCAATCTGCCCTGCTCAGCTGGAGGGGTGCTTGGTGACAGCCGGGAGTGTCCTGCCATGTCCTGCAGCACTTCGCCATGCAGTGCCAGCCGGGAGTGTCCTGCCATGTCCTGCAGCAGTTCGCCATGCGGGAGCTCTCCCACTGTAGTGCTGGCAGCAAGGGTGGTGAGTGCTTTATGCGCTTAGGATTTCGCAGCCACAGGCACCTGTGTCCATAAAGACTGCAGAAGTATGCTGGCTTATCTGAGGTGTCAAAGTTCTCACTCACCACCAGTTACCACTTGAGAAAAGACGAAATCTAGTTTTAAATGAGAGATTTTTGGGAAATAACATATTTTGTTAGTACTTTTTCAGTCTTTAATGAAATTGCACGTACTTTTTTAGGTTTAAGTTAAGACAGATTGTTGCAAACGCTTTTTGTTACATCCATTGAGTCATGGAATTTCTTGGGTTTGTTGTATTGATGATCCAGAGACAGTGAGTCGAAGGAGCTATTTCTGAAAAATAAGCCATTTTTAGTGGAGTTTTCTCATTTGGTAAATAGTCTTGTTAGCATGTAGTACTTGCAGAACAATATTTTGTTGTGTGAAAGCAGTAAATGAAAGCAATGAATTAATGTTTCAGGTAACTACCAAATTGGTAGCATGACTAGCTATTAGGGATGTGAAGGATTTCATTAGAGACTAAACTGATTTTTAACAGTTAGTCTCAAACCTGCCAGGTGTACTCAGTCATTTGTGTAGGTATTTGCTACCTTGTATTTAGAAGTTTTCCCATGGTTAGAGTTTATCACATGTTCATATGTCCTGTGGCCATGCAGGAGCTCACTGGGTCGTGGCTGCCAGCTCTGGGGGCATTGTGTGCTATGTGGTGATGTGGTGTGTATTGGCCCTGCTGGCCGTGGTGGTTTCTGCTGGGCACAGGCAGGGTGAGGAGGGTAGCCTCCAGCTCAGCCTGTTTGTTCTTCAGGGAACTGCTGCTGGTGAAACTTTCTCCTCTTGTGTTTTTTATTCAGTTGTCACTGAGATAGCTCGCTAAAGCAGCAGGCTGGGCTGGGAGTGTGGTGGATACTTTCATGCACCTGGACTCTCATCAGGGCCTTTGCTGTGTCTGACTGCAAGGCACTGGTCTCATTTGGACTGTTTGTGTTTTCTTACTGATGGAGGTAAGCCTAGTCTGATTCTGGGTCCTCTTGTAAGTCCATCATATGTTTGGTGATAAATGTATAAGTTTTAAAGCATTTTCCATGTGGTTACCTGGTGCTTAGTTACCCCAAACACGGGAGCATGGATCAGTTGTGTTATATATGTGTCAGATAAAACACATCCTGATTTGTCAGATGTTGATGAGGTGTGCTGCTGCCTCCCACTAGCATAGTCTGTTCTGTGTCTCTCAAGTCAGGTGCAGGAAGTAGGCTCCACGAAGCCCACTTTAACCATCCAAGGGATTTCATGGTACTCCTTTGCCTCTGGAGTGAGCTATTTTAAGGAGAAATCCTGCCTTGTCTCCTGTCAGACGGGGAGGAGAGGTTGGATCACACTCGGTTTTGCTAAAATGCCTGCAGAAAGCAGTGTAACATCCTTATCCCTTAAGAAGAAAAGGGCAGTAAGTACTGTGAGTGTTCTGGTGCTTCTACATGGTGGATGATGTTAATTACAGGTAAGTGTTTTTACTGGTGTCTTGAAGTATGTTTTGAACATACACCTGAAAATAGTATTTTGTTACTCAGTTTGCAACATCAAAGATGTCTAACTCTGCTCTTTCCTAATTTCTGGTTGCCCTCAGGGCTTTAACTGCATTTACATTTTGAAGTTTTATTCATGTGATTGCAGACTGTGTTCTACAAAGTTTGCTTAGCCAGCAAGATGGGCAGCTCTTACTTAGGAAGGGACTGTGTTGGAAGGAATGAAAATCCCTTCTTTTTTTTTCCTTCTAAAACTTGAATGAAAGTGATAGTATAGCAGAAAAGAAAGCTGGTTTCTTTTTCTGGTTTCTTCTTGGATGAGCTCTGGATAGGAGAAATGGCTGTAATGTGAATTTCTTTAATGATGATGCTGAGCAACACTAAAACTGAATTTTTGACAGATGATTACATAGGATGTTTCTTTGTGTGTGAACTAAGTGGGTTTGAAATTTTCTAAATGTTCAGTACTTGAAGTTGCAACTGAATTCAGTGTATACTGTTGGTATCAACAGGCATTGTAGCTGTGCTGTAAGAAGAATGAGTAAAAAGTTTGAAATATTTCCCCCTCCATAGTCTTAAACTTGATTTTCTACTAATTCATGGACATTTGATATAAATCTCCTTTTTTTTCTCTATCTGTGGAATGGGAGCAATGCTGCAAGGTCCCAGAAAAATGTAGGTGTAGTCATTAACGTGTCAGCTCTGTGTGTGTGTAATTTGTCTAGCCACGTTCTGAGAGTCTCCTCCCTACAAGGGACTTTGAGGAAATGAGTTTCTTCCCCTGTTCAGTGAAACTTGGATTGTTTGAGTTGTAAATTAAAAAACAAAACCAAAACCAAGCAAACCACAGAACCTGAAGGAACAGTATCTAGTTGTCTGGTTCTCTGAGCACCACCTAAACGGGCAACACAGGGGGAAGAGAAAACAGCCATCTCACAGGTAGCATGGCCTGCCAGACATGGGGGACAGGATCCCTGTTCATGAGCTGCCTGGTGGTGGAGTGGTTTGTGGTGAATCTTGTTATTCTGCAGTTTAAGTATCCTAATATACGTCAGTTTTGTTACAGTTTTTTGTAGTTGCTTTGCTGTGTGGGCCATGCTAGTATTCTGAAAAAGGAGGAAATTGATGGTGTTACTTCAGGTTAATATTCTTAAAATGGTGTACACAAGCCAAAATATTTCATGTATCTTGTAATTACAGTTAGTGGTGAATTTACTGTCCTAGTTTAATCTTAGAGGTGTAATGAGCTTTTATCCATGTTGGATGTTAAAACTGTACGGAGGCTGATGTTCTAGTTGATCACAATGCAATAAGTGAAATGGATATATTTGGAAAGACTTATGATTTTCTTTTTTTTAGGTTCTTGTTTATAACATGTTTCTTGCCATGTAACAGCAAGAACGATGTAGATTAGGAGTTACATACTGCGGTCAGCAGTTTGTCCTGTATGCTCCCGGGAGCAGAGCACTTGCTTCGAGGGTCAGGGGGCTGTCTGTACTTGGGAGATTTTGAAGATCATGAGGGTAGAAATGGCAGTAGGAGCTACAGAAGTAAGGAGATTAGGAAGTTCAGGGAATTAACAACTGAAATACATTTCTATTGACACAAGTGCAGCTTTCAAATACTAAATGACTGATACTGTAACTCAAAAAAATAAATGAATTCTATTAAATTCTTTAGGGGTTTTGGCCTGCCTCTCTACCTTATGGGTAACTAAAAAAAACATTATTTGGGGGAACAGCTGCACATCTTGCATTTCTTTTTTCATAGTTTACTTTTTCTGAGGAGGGTGAGAACCAAACGCCCTGTGGGAAGAGGCATTGCTTGCTCTCTTCCTGCTTGATAGATGACGTCTGCTTTTAACTTCCTTTCCACTCCTTCAGATAGCAGAAACTGCTGTTTATTTTTGATATGTGCAAAAGGCTTTGCCATTTTAAATTCTTGCAGAACAGCCATTTCGTGGACTCAAGTGTTTAGAGCTCTCGGTTTGCTTCCTTATAACTGAATGCTGCAAATAAAATTTGCTGTGCTTTCTGGTATTTCTCTAGGTAGATGTTTCTTCTTCAGAATTGCTCCTGGCTTTTAGTCTTTTTCAGCACAGAAATAAATGGAGAGGTGGAATCTAGCGAGCCTTTTGTTCAGAGTGGGATGCATTTGAGAGTATCGCAAAACTGGTGTTATCTTGTGACCTGTTAGTCTGCATCGCCAACAAGTGACCCATGAACTTGCAGTGTGCTTCTCCCTGCTTGCTGCCTCTTCCCCAAGGGGACAGGGAGCGTCTGGTTTTGCAGCAAATGAAGCTGAAATGGGCAAATTCTGCTGCTCTCTTTCTGTTTGGATACCTTTTACAGAGCTGCCTGGAAGCAAGAGTAATTGCTGCACATTTCTCTACATAGATGAAGAGGGAGATGTAGAGATAGGCAGGCAGCATGTCACCTGCATATGTGCAGCCCAGGCTGTTAGTTTTTATCTCTCTTGACATAATGTTGTGTTCGAGGCAGATGTTTGCTACGTAGACAGGCAGCCTCTTAGTGGTCTGCCACAGATGTCTTGTATAACTTTGGCCAAGACAATAGGTACTTTCTGTAAAATATATATAGGTTTTCCTTACCTTATAGAGGGATTGTAAGCATGAACTTGTCTGTGTATTGTGTAGTTGTTTATTGTAATGGAGTAGTACAGTGTAATACATCAACATTGATACTGCTCTATAGGACACTAGCAAGGACTTGTCTTTGACAAAGGCAGCCCAAAGGGGTGCCATATTTTCTTTTAACTTTTCTTCTAACTGTGCTGCATACAGTCATAAAGCAATGTATTTAGTGTCATTTTTTCTTAACCAGAATGTTGATTTTAACTCTGAAGAAAGAAAAGTTACTGCTTTTTACCCTACAACTGCATAATATATCATCCCTTTCCAAGAGAAAGCTGCGTGGAACATAGATAGAATTGTTTAAGGCTTTTTGGGATATTTTGGAGAGGTTAGGATTGCATTTATTCACACATGGAGTACAGTGGTCAGAGATGACAAGAAACATAAGGTGGATATGTTAGTTGGCTGTCCAGTTCCTGCAAAACTGACAGTTGTCAGGAACAAAACTTTATTAAAAGCTCTTTAAAAGAGGGCTTTGTATCTCTGATTATTCCATCACCATAGCAGATGTTCAAATCAGATGCTGTCATTAAAAATGAGATTTACTGAAGATGCATTTGTTTTTCAGTATGTAAATATTTGTTCTAACTGGACTAAATGCTTAGAGCAGTATTTTAGGCAGTGAGAATCAACTAGTCAATAAACCTGGTCTCTGGTATCACTTTCTTTAGCCATGAAGAGTGCAAAATGTCCAGTGAGGACTATGTGAACAAACCTATTTGTTTCTTTGGAGCATTCTGGCACTGGCAGTTTGCAATTATATGGCAGAACTTGGTGTTGCTGAAAAGCCACTAGAATCCTTCTGCCAGATCAGAAGTTGCTCTTTGCTTTCTCTTGGTAGTTCATAATAATGTAGAGAACAGTTGCAAGTGAGGAATCCAGATCTTTTGAAAAAGCAGGTAAATGTGACACTTGGGATTTATGTAGCAACAAGTTTTAAAGGAGTGGATATCATTCCTTGTAATGAACATGTTCAGGATATCACCTTTGTGGTTTGTGTATGTTCAGAGTGTTGACTTCTTTGTGAGGCTTGTTCTGCATATGGTATTGTGACTTGAAATACTTGGTTTTAGCATATTTTTTGTTATTTAAGCTCCTAGTTGTGTGAGTTCAGAATAAGTCTTAAAAATTAGGGCATTTTCAGAAGGGATATTATTCACTGTTGCCATTTTCCCGTGGTGTATTTTTCGTAGTGGCTTTTCTATTTTATTGATATAGAAGGGCTTTCTTGGTGGGGAAAGGTGCTGCAGATTGGAATTTTGACTTAGGAAGTACATTCTGATGTTGCCTAACTGAATACTGTTAATGAGAGCGTAGAAGGGATTACTAGAAGGGACATGGAGAGGGATTTTGGATGTGGGGAGTTATTCTTCCAAGTGGATCTTTTCGCAGTGGGACACAGCATATGTTTCTGTTACAGTGTCCATGAACCGATCGATTGAATTCAGTAGTTAAGGTGTGCAAAGGAGAGCAAAAAAGAGAGTGAGACCAGTCTTCAAAATGTAGCCTCCTAAGTGCCGTTGAGGGGTGGCAATTCCAGATAATCAGCTTTTGATCTGTTACTAATGCAGAAATACAGAATCATCACAGTTTGAAAAGACCTTCAAGATCATCCAGTCCAACCATTAGCCTAGCACTGTCATTGAAACTCTTATATATCACCCAGATTGAGACACCTCTTAAACACCTCCAGGGCTGGTGCCTCCACCACCTCCCTGGGCAACTTATTCTAATGCCTGACCACCCTAACAGTGAAAAAAAAATTTCTGATATCTAATCTGAATTTCTCCTGTCTCATCTTAAGGCCGTTTCCTTGGGTCCTCTCACTGCACTCACTATGGAAGGGACCAGCCCCCACCTCACTACAGCCTCCCTTCAGGGAGCTGTAGAGGGCAATGAGGTCTCTCCTGAGCCTTATGGAGACTAAACAACTTGCTCAGCCATTCCCCATAGCACATGTTTCCTAGACCTTTTGCAGCCTTGCTGCCCTTCACTGGACACACTGCAGCACCTCCATGTCCTTTCTCAAGCAGGGGGCCTGGAACTGAATAGTATTCCAGGTGTAGTCTCACAAATGCTGAGTACAGGGGGAAATGCACTGCATGTTCTTTCAATTGTCCTTTTTCCCTTCATTCCCTTCATTCATCACATTAAACATTATTCAACAGACTCAGGAAGGACCTTGTCGTGGTTCTGTTGCTCATAGCAGTATTTGCTATGCTAACGCTTCCTGTACATGATGCACACAGAGTTACATTGAAAGTTTGGGAAATTGATAGGTAGATACCTTGTTGAATGTTCTGTGATATATCTTATCTTCTCTTTATTAATTATTTTGTACTTGCCAACTCCTATCACTAATACAAAAAATCCCCACTGCAAAAATAATGGCATAATAATTTCTGGGGCAAGATGAGAAGAGTTTGATTGGTGAAGAATCCCTTCAGAAAACACTAGCAAGAAGGAAAATCTGGCTAAAAACTGACTAAAAATGGCTAAAAACTGACTAAAAATATGGTTTTACATGCCAAATAAAACTGAATGTTGATTCATTTTCTGAATAATGAACAAGATTGAAATGAGACAGAGCATGCCATTGTTTCAATGAGTATTGTGAAAAATCTTAAGTAGCTTTCAGTCCATCAGCATTGTTAATTGTTAGACTTAAGTCTTGGAAGCTGTCATATACATATAGGTTACCATTTTTTATGTTTGGATGTAACTTTTAAAGGTGCTCAGTTGGTTCTGGCTTTTTTTCCTTTTCAAGTCTTTCTATTGCTTACATTACTGTGTGTCTTGGGTACTGCGCTGCACCTCAAGCAGGTTGTATTTACACCTGTGCAGTTGTTGTCTGAGGAGCTGAAGGAAAGTCCAATTACTTGTACGCAATACATAGCAGAAATGTTGCCACTCAGAAATTTCTGAGAGTTCTTCATTGCTTCAGGAGGCCCAAGCATTACTGTTGAGCCAGATGTGACTTTCAGGCAATTTGGCTGTACTTCCAGGGGGTAGGACTGGTAGTGGGACTAATCAGAAATGTGCATTGCTGGATGGCCTAGGACGTAGTTGCATGCCTGGTTTAGCCCCACTTACAATAGAACAGACCCTGGGGATCTGTTGTCCTCTCTGTTGTGTGAATCACTTGCTCCCTGAGCTCTGAATGAGCCATTCTGAGTTACCTTGTGGCATATACCCACTCACATGGGTATATGTTGTTGGTCTGTGGCCAAATTAAAGCATTGGTGGGCAACTTGTAAATTCATATCTGCCTCTAAAGCCATCTGATGAGACACATAATCCTCAAGAGATCCCTAGAATACAGTGCCTAGCTGAAGGCAGGGAGAATTAAAAGTTCTTAAATTGTTACCCACAAATGTCTCCTAGCTGGCCTGGAGTTGGCCCAAATGCTTTATTCATAAGTCTTTCTTCAAGGTGTTGGCAGGGGTTCCCTCAGGAACATATTTCTCTGTAATTCACTTTTCTTTTCCAGGTTGTTGGCCAGAAAATTGAAATCCAAAAACTGGCAGCACAGACATGAGGTCTAAAGATCATTATGATTTTATTTTAACAGTAAAGAATTGATTTCTGTTGTAGAATGATTTGCAGAAAATCACTTATCTATCCAGCAGCCAAAGTTTTCTTTATTTTAGATCAAATTTCTGGACTGCTGAACTGTTGGGAAAAGTGAAATAAACAACATTCAAGAGCTACAGGTATTTTTAAAAGATTTCCAGAAGGAAATAGACTGCTGTATCTCGATGAGAGAAGGGACATAGAATATTTTCCTGTTCTTTCGGCACCAGAAGAAATAATGTTGATTAACCCAGCAATCTATCCTAAATGCATTTCCTTGTCAACTCTTTAGTTCATGGGAAATTAGTTAGAAGCTACTGTGTTTGGGGTTTTTTCCTCCCCATCAGAAAAACCTGTAATTCTCTGCTTAATATTTTAATAGGTTTCCATCCAGCAATTATTAAACTGTAATCAGCAGATATAAATTTATAATATTTATCAAAACCTGCTGTCTTTGTATGTGCATAGGAAATATCTTTTTCCTTATACTTTGTTAGATTTACCACAGTTGTGCTTTTTTAGGCCAAAATTTGGCAGTTAGATTATTTCCTTCCCACAGGTTTTATGTAGACTGAAGCCTGATCTGTCTGCTAATTATCTGTCTTTTTCCTCCTCATTTCTTTTATCCCGGAGCCTCCCATCAGCAGTAGTTACCTCTCGTGTGCCCATATTCCTCTGCCCATTCTTTCGGACACAGTGTTTCTCATTTTAAGAGGATCAGTTTGGGGAATAAAAACTCTCTTTAGATTAATAAGAAAAGCATGTAGAGTTCACCTAGGCACCTTAGCAGTGGTAGTGGGGTGTCTGCTGTGTTGTGCTTCAGTGTTCACAGGTGCTGAGAAATACTGCATTTTCACTGTGCTTTAAATTGACTCTGGATTAATTAAATGGAATCTGGTTTTTCCTTACCCTGGGTTTAGATATGTCTCTGTGACATTAGGATTTTCTTATCTTTTATGATCTTTTCAAACAGGTAGTTTCACTTGAACATCAGGATGTATTTTTATCCTTTCCTGTTTCATCTACTGCCACTGTTGGCTTCAGATACAGCTAAGGTTTTCAACTTGAGTGTAGTACCCTGAACTTTTTCATGTCACCTGTTGTTTGGAGGTTATAGTAACTATATAGTCCTCTGTAAAAGAAGTTAATCCTGTTCATTGGGATGTCAGTGATTTTAAGCATTTTTAAACTCCCAGGTTAAACTTTGTCATGAGTAATCTGTAGCTGTTTGTTTAGTATTTTCCAAGAGCTGTAACCCTGGGACATTGGTAAGTAGTGTCCTCTAGGCTTGGGTTATGTAGCTATTGTTGGGACATAAATATAGTTCTGGGATTTTATTTTATTTGCTTTGCTTTAAATCTCAGAGATTGTCTCTTGCTCTCTGCCCTACTGGCTGCTGATTTCAATTGAGTGGGACCTTTTTGACTTCAGGATTGTGATTCACTTTGCATGGTGATGTACTTCAAAGTCTTCTGCTAGGAATGGGCTGTATTTTTGCTGTTACCTTGAAATTGAACTCCTCTCAAAACTGCTTGGCTTTATGCTATCACACTAGCATCTCAACTTGATTCCTTAGCACATTAGTTGTTTTCAAGGCTGTTTCCAATACTGTTTTCTGTGTTCCCAAAACACACAGTGGAAGAGAGCCTATTCAAGACATAGTTTTGCAGCACAGGTCAACTTTGGGACTTTCTGTTTTTTTGTTTTATTAATTTTTGTTGACCTCATTGCCCAAGTCTTCTAGTTTAAATTGAATAGGTGTCATTTTTTCCAATTTAGAAATCAAGATTTGCATTCACTCCATGCAGTTTGGTGTCATAATGTGTTTTGGTGTGCTGTGCTTTTTCACTTGGTATTTTAGTGCTCCTTCTATTCCTTGACAGACAGCTTGTTCTGGGTCACTTTATTCTCCATTGGCTTTTATAGGGTACTAAAAAGATAATCTGGAAGAGACCTGGATAAACATTTACCTAACTACGTAATAGTTTATTGCTAAATAATTTGGTTTCTTAGAGGCAAAAATATTAGCTTCATTACTTTATTTTCCTGGAGATGAAAAAGTCCTTTCTGGTTGGTTCTGCAATAAGGAAAGCCCAGAATTTCAGAAAGGTAGGGAAAAAGAATGAAGTTGAGTGCGTAGTTTGGTTGGTTTTGGTCAGGGTTGGTTTTTTTTCCCCAAATAAAACAAGAGAATAGCTCAATTAAAAGGAGGTACGTGCGAGTGCAGAAATGTATCTTCATGGTGGTGAATGAAGAAAAATAGTTGTGTGGCCTCATTTTTAAGAGACTGCTTAAGGGTTTGAAAATCTGAGTTTAGTGATTTTCTGTAGTCTGTTCTGGATTTGATATTTTAAAGCTTTCCTTTTACCTGCTGGTAAATGTGTATTCGGGAATGGCAAGCGCTATCACACTCGATTGCTATTAACTTACTGGAGCATCAACATAATGGGCTAAATACATATTTAGGATAGTCCAAATTGAAATAAACAGTTACTTAAGGACTTCAAGGATTGAAGGATTACGTCGCAGTGCTATTAAACAGTGGTTTCTGTACTTGCAATGGTTACCATGCTTAAAGTCTGGTTTGATACCTTCAAAGGAATCTTGATGGAAAAAAAAAGCCAAACTAACAGAAAAGGGGGTGGGGGCCAAAAAAAAACAAAGCTCCTTTCCAGGCTGCTTTTCCTGCTATTGGAAATCTGTATCCCACCCTCGCCACCTTCTTTTTTGCTTTTTTGCCCCTTGCCCTTTTAGCTGGATATTAGTTAGAGTTACTGTTCTAAAGGATACTACTGCCGTTGAGGAAGACTACATGGTGCCAATATTATCAATGTTAATGTGAAGTGTTCTTCAAAATATGTTGGGCATAACTCTCATACTGTGTGTGTTACCATAAAATCTGAGTGCCTACTAGGAGCACATCAGGAATTCAATTTACATTTGGGCTATTGTTGAACTGTCTTTTTCTATTCAACAGATAGGTCTCTGTGTTGAAGTATTTTGCTTTGGCATTAAGAGCTATATGCATATAAATGCATTAAAGAAACCAGACCAAACCAGTTTGGCTTTCACTTAAGTGAAAGGTGGTTTGTGCTGGCCTTGAATTCAGGAGAAGGGGGCCTCAATCTAATCTGGAGAGTTGTTCTAAGAAGAATCTGGCTTCTGCATAATGAACTTTATCTTCATTGTAGAAAGCTGACAATGTGTGAAGCTGTTGATGTTTCTTCATTTCAAAGCTGTAATTGATTGCCAGATAACAAGAGTCAATTCAGGGTAATAAGAGAGTCAGAGATAAATACTGAGTTGTGGATCTTGATTCCATATTTAGTGGAAAAGAAAGATAGTCTGATCTGTCAACTCTTTGTGTTTGGGTCTGCGGTGCTGCTCTGTGTAGTCTACCAGTGTTCAAGACAGAGGTTGTAGTACAAGAGTATTTCAAAAGATGCAGTTTTAGAAGGTGAAGACTTGCAGCTGCAGCTCTCTGCCAAACTTTTTCTCCTTAAATATCAATTTTATTGAGGCCTGAGCAAGTATTTGGTTAAATAAGTGGGTTGTTCGCAAGTATTTGTGTATTTGGGGGTGTAGAGGCTTGGGGTACAGGTGTAGTTGCACTTTGTTGTTTTCAGTCACTGGTTCTGAAGAGTTCAATCTACCATGGAGAATCCTTTGAAATCTTTACATCTCAATTCTGCTAAGGTATAATAGATTTTACCAAATGCCACAAAAAAAGCTTGCAGATTGCTCCTGTGACTTAGAAATTTGGCTTTTGACATATCCCCTTGCTTAAGAAATTCTCAGAGAAATTTGGAGTTCTTTTCAAAAAAATGCTTGCTAGAAGTGTCCTTTTCAGGACAGGATATCTGTATATTTTATATTAGTTTTTAGAGAAGAGGCTCTCTATAGGTCTGATAAATTAATGTGGAGAATACCACCACTCCCCAAAAATACAAAAGCAAGAAGGTGCTGGTAGTTAAAAAAACTCCAAACCATCAGAAGAAGCATTCAGAAATCTGTAGTGGTTGCAAGAAATAAGGAACTGTAGTTTTTTAGGACTCTTCTGTGAATTTCAGGTAACCTTTCAGGTGTTCTTTGGAAGACAGTAGGAGTTTGAATGGCAGTGGGTGGTAGCAATGGCAGTCTTTCCTTTAGCGTCATGGTAAATACGCTTAGGGTACTTGTGTAATATGATTGCATGTCCCTTGAGTTAGTGAATTGGTTGCAGATGTAGGAATGACATGAGTTCAAATAAATAGTCTAGGTGTATTTTCAGGACTGTAAGTTATGTTAGTCGTGTGGGTAGCAAGGCATTCTGTGAGCAGGGGAATTTATAAAGTCTAATGTTTAAAAAAAAATTGTATGTCTCTTACATTTAATGTATAACTTCTATAATATATACATATATAATAAATTTGTCCCTTACATGAAATGCCTTAAAGCTGACAGTACCTTTAAAAGTAGGAAACTTGTGCTGAGAATTGAAGGATTGTGCCGAACTGCGTGTTTTTGATAAAACAGCTGTGTGTTTGGATGTGAATGGTGTATTTTAAACTGCAACATGAACGAGGAAGGCAGTTCTTGGGATCCTTCCTGGGATGTGCTCTTTGTTGAAGCAAGGTTTGAATCCAGCTTTTCTGTCTTGTCCTTCAAATGACAAAGATAGCAGACTGTGTGTTGCTTTTTGGTTTTGAATATTTAACAATAACAAAAACCAAACCAAATTAAAACCCCCTAACATAATAGCAAAAAACACTCCAGCAGAAATAGTGAAGAGAATACAGTGAATTCATTAGTGTGTGTTGGCTCCAAAATCTGATTGGAAAAAAAAAAAAGGATAGTGTTTCATATGTGCTGTGGGTACCCCTTTACCTGCTACATCATCATTCTGACCAGTGAGTTAACCCAGGGGTGCTGATCTTTTTAGTCCATTAATGTCTAGACACAGTACATGAGACTTCTCTAAGACTTCAAATGAGCCTTAGCTATCCACAGTGATTATTGCTTTCCCACATTTCATAAAATGAGCAATGTAAGGTATGGTAGTATCTACTTCTGTAATCTACTTTTGTAGCTGCTGGAGCTGCATCAGTAATTTTAAGTAATTTGTGAACTTTTGTGGGCAGTGACTATCAAATAGACCAATAAATCAAAATATTGCTAGACCTGCTTCATGAAATGGTTTACCTTGGTAAACTAAAACACTTTTTTTCAGAGTGGCATACAGTTAGAAACTTCTGCTGTTAAAAAGCAAAATAATAATAATTTAAACTTTCCTGACAAATCTGGTGTGATTAATCTCTTATGCTTTTTCAGAGCAATATTTTCCCATAAAGGTATAGAATACATGTATACGTAAATACTTGGAAAGATATGCTGAACATACCTGCTTAAAAAAAAAAATCCTTACTACACAGTCCATGTAAGAAATATTTTTTGTGCATATGAGAAGTGCACAGTTTGTTACAGAAACCCTTGAAAGCAGTACACAAACACCATTTAGGAAGCAAGAGTTTAAAGAGGATTCCTGGTTGTTCTGCAGTCAGCATACATGTATATATAAAGACAGTTTTTAACCCAGAGAGTTTACAATCTAAAGGATGTAGAAATTGGAGAAATTTTTACTAGGCAGGTTCAGAATCAGCGTTACAACTGCAGATAAGCCAGCTGCAGTTTCAAACTGGGTAATTCCCCTGCGTTGTTGGAAAAGAGTCCTCCAGCTCTGTATATGGCTGCGCTTGGGTCTAGCGACAAACTGCGGTATCTCCAACCTGCCACTCG
The DNA here is from genome assembly GCF_008360975.1 of Lichenostomus cassidix. Lineage (NCBI taxonomy): Eukaryota > Metazoa > Chordata > Aves > Passeriformes > Meliphagidae > Lichenostomus > Lichenostomus cassidix. The sequence continues at coordinate 18,051,045 of NC_139488.1, forward strand.
CGGTTTGAGTTTTCAAAAGAAGACTCTGCCACAAACACATTTCCTGAATGTTTTCTTACCAACTGTTTCTGTCAGAGGAGGTCTGTTACCAGTTCCTGTGGTAAAGGAGCGCTGACACCACACTTGCCATCATCTGCCTTCCTACAGGAACAAGGGCAACTTAAATAAGCCAAATAGCAGAGCCAGTACTTTCCCTACCAGAGAGGTTAGCTCCATGGCCAGGAGTGGCCAAAATGTCAGGAGCAGAAAGATCTGTCTAGTGCTTGAATGCTGAAGATTTTGAGATACCCACGTGTCCTACAAGAAAAGTGTCTTTTGATTTATTAATAGTGAGGAAAAAGCTATGTTAGTGCATTGGTTAGAATGTTTAGTTAGAATCTACTTTAGGGTAGAAGTTTATAGCAGCAGTTAAACTTTGCACACTAGTTTTCTCAAGAATGTAATTTCAAAAGCCTTTTTTAATGGCACCATTCCTTTCTGAACTGCTGTGTTGTCCTGTGGGACTGAAAAGCACCAACTTGTGTCTTAGTTGAAAAAATTGAGACTATTTTACTGTGTGGTATTTGAAGGATGTGCTATTACAACAGTGCATAAAGACTTTGACATGAAATATCTTATTTAAAATAAAGCAACTGAAATGTTTCCAATTGAAGAGAAAGCGAACGTTCGAGTAGTTGGAAAGATAAAAACACAGAATGCAGTTTGTGTAAATACAGAAGACTTATTTGTCTACATCATCTTTCAGACTCATTAAGCAGCCGTAAGTGATTTAAATACAAATTAGAAAGCTGCACATCATGTTGCAGCCTACTCATGTAGGCTGAGCTCATCAGGAACTCCTTTTGTTCCTCCATTTCCTTCCACCTTACTTTCCCTGCTGATGCCAGCAGCACTGCTTTGCCCCATTTAGCTGGGCTCTGTCGAAGCCATCACCTCTGCAGGGGTCTCTGTTACTCTTGGCTCCTTGTTTTGTTGCTGATCCTGCTCCTTCTTTTGCCGACCTTTGAACCTCCATGTAACACTGCATTCCTTTGCATGTGTTGAGGACTGCAATCTACCTTCTGATTTTCTTTTTTTCCCCCTTTAATTCTTTCTTGTTGATCTTTGATAGTGTAACATTTAAATCATACGGAAAACCAGAGCATTGCAGAATGCATTGCAGAATTGGGAGGTTTTATGCTGCAAAATACTTTGTTCCTGTCAGCTAGTTTTTAATCTATAAATAATTGCCTGCTTGGCGTATTGCATACTGCAGACTCTGTGTCTCTTACATGCCTCTAACAGGTTCTACTTTTCAACCACAATTGACAAGGCTATTCTGATACACAGAACTTTCCACAAAATTTTTGTAATTCCTTGAGTGCTTTGGTTATTAGGTAACAGATGGTGAGTCATTGTCAAGTTGAGGGTTTAAATCCTTCCTTTGCATAGGCCAGCAGTATGTTTGGCTTGTTTGTAAAATATTCCACTGCAAATATTAGGAAATATAATGAACTTATATATATTTTTTTTTAGGAGCAATGGATGAACTTCATAGCCTGGACCCAAGAAGACAAGAATTGTTAGAGGCAAGATTCACAGGAGTAGTAAGTGGCAGCACTGGGAGTACTGGAAGTTGCAGTGTTGGAGCTAAAGTAAGTCCTAAGAGCAGTCATTCAGATCTGCTGTCTTTGAAATACTAATTTATTTCACACCATTTCATTTTCATATTGTCCATGTGATTTAGTAAAAGCACTGGGTTGGAAGAGGCTCTCAGAAAAATCCTTGTTATTTTGCTTTGAGATAGAATTGTTTATCCTGAACCTTTCTGTGACGTGGACTTTGAATTGTTCTTAAAAACACTGAAGAATGAGCTTATACAGGCTCTTTTGTGGTTTTGTGGTCTTTAGTGCACATGTGATCAGAGGTGGAAGATTTTCCCAGTATTTAGGTGGAGTTGTCCCTGCTGCGTATGACCGTGGACTTACAGTTCAGCTTGAAATAGACACAGGGAGTCTGGTGTGACCTCTCTGTTTAAGATGAATCTTTTTTAAAGATTAGTACATATAAATTATTTCAACGTTTCCAGACATTTATATCAATTTCTCTTACTTTCATTGTAGACTTTCTGTCCATTAGTATCTAAGCTAGGATGTAACACTTGAAGACAATCATTATGAACATTGAATAATTACCTTCCATGTGTCGTGTATTACCCTTCAGTTAAGACTTCTGCAAAATAAATTTGTCTTTGTTGCATATTTTGTTAAAGGTAGTAGCTTCAGCTTCCAAGACTGATTTGTGCAATACTATTGCCTAGGCAGAGGTAGTCCATTTCGTATTTGTGAATTTGAATGTGCTTCATCAAGAGTAGTACTTGATAAATTGATATTAAAAAGGTGTAATACTAATTTTTTTAGGCACATTTTCCTCATGACTAAATTACTTCTGCATTCTGTTTCCAAAGCATTTGCAGTGTCCTCATATTTTAAGTGCTTTACACAAATTTGTAGTATTTTTAGCTTCCTATGCTGTATTTTAATTACTGGTATAGATTACAGAACAAAATACTTGCTGATAGCAGACATTGATGAAATTTCTGAAGACATGTGATGTATTGATGGCTATTAGCAAACTATACAGGATTGAAATTATTGTATAGTGATCTTGCATCATATTTTAATTTGTTTTTGAGAAAGACATGAAGGTAACTGTCACAAAGCTGTAAAAGGGCGATGCACATGTTACTACCATTTAAACCAAGAAGTGAGTAATAGTCAGGAGAAGAAATGAGGTTGATGGACTGTTTAATTGCCTTCTCATTATGATGGCAAAAGTGTGTATTTGCCACATTTTATGCTTACAATTAGAAAGAGACAAACACAATAATTCTGACCCATCTTTCTTTTATTCCTTGGGTTCTCTAGTACTGCTTACTCCCCTAATTAATCAACTTATTTTAATAGCTCAGGTAGTTGCTTTTCATTCAAATTACTGTTGATCCTTTTTCATTACTAGATCTGTACTTCTAACTTCATTTAACCTTCAGTTTTTTATACAGCTGTTTTAGTCCCTTGCTTTATTGCAAATTTTCCCTCCTCATAATCTGTCTACTGCTGTGTGTGTAACAAGTTTTCTTTAAAAGATATTGTCAAGTTTCTTGGGGTTCTTCTTCTTTAAACTTTGATCCTCTGTGAGTCACTGCTTACCATATCCGTAAATCTGTTCAAGTCTTGTTGTCTGTTGTTCAGCTGATTTCAGCTGTTAGCCAAATTACATTCCACTTTCACATTCTCAGTTTGTTCATTCAAATTTGCTAAAAAAAAAAAAAAGAAATTTAAAATCAATAATTTCCTTTTTCACTCTGCTATGGAAGAAATAATTTCTTGTCCCTGATGCATTCCAAGATCTGTAGCTCATCCAGTTGGTTTCCAAATGGATATCTGGATGAAGTGGGCTTTTTTAATACTATCAAATGCTTTGATAAATGTTTGCAGAAGATACTATTTGTCGCTGTTGAGCAGCTAGCAGAGTAATGAAGGCACCAGTTCTCAGTGGCAAGAAGGAATGACCTTTATTATTTTGATTTCATCACATATATAGAGTTCTCAAAAGTCACCCAGATTGGTCAGTCAGAAGCCTTTCCCCAGGCCTGATTGGCCAGGCCTGCACTGCCCAAGTTCTGGGACACTGTTCCAACAACATCCAAACTTTATCTTTATTTACAAAACACAAGAAAACTTCTCATGGGAAAAACCTGTGCTAGCCACAACTATTACCACTGTTTTCTGGTAGATGCAGATCCTCATCTAAGACACTGTTGTTCCTACCTTCTAGTCCTGTGATTTATTACACCATCAGTAAAATGAGAATTATATCAGTTTTGTTTGAATTTCTTTCATTTGTGACCATTCAGTGTATCCATGCAGATAACACGAAGTGTAATAGCTGATCTGGGTTATGTTTGGGAAATAACACTTTTTTAAAGGCTACAGCATTTAGTCTTGGTGGGAGATATTCAGACAGGCTTATCTGATTCTTATTAAAAAAACTGATAAAACATTTTTGATCTTACGTGCAGAGGTAACTGGGAAAATGTGATGTATAAATATAATATCTACTAGTCTGCCTTCACTTAGAAGGCTAAAATGAGAAAACTTCTTTGTATACAAACCCAAGTCCCTGCCTACCAGATTCTCATTTTCCTAACCTAGCAAGACAATACAGAGCTTGGAACTGCACTTACTGGCTTTTTAAAAAAATATTCTAGGTTACTATATTATTCTAGTAGTTAAATTGAAATGGACTCTTACTTATTGGGAGTACTCTTTTGAAAGGCTGCCCTTATCTACTGCTTTGCTGAAAAGTTTTGGAATTGCTGAGGGGAAAAAGCCTATCATGTTCAAGCTTTTTCAGTAAGCAAGGTTGGAAATACAAATCTTGGTTACTGAGATTATTGTGTTAGCTGACTCCGATGACCTGATACTGGCTCAGTGCAAGGAAGAACTACATATAGGCATTTCTGTACTAGAGACTGCCCTGGGGGTGGAAACATATATGGAAATTTTGTGTTCAATTAATATTTCTCCAGAAATTTTAATTCAGAGATGAACTAGTCATCCAGAAGATGTCACAGATGAGTACTGTCCTGCAAACTGGTACAGTGCTAGAATTTAGTGCTTGGGAGCAAACTGTTTGCATTGGAGCTAGTTGTTTCACTTCAAAGTATTTGTTCAGCCTTCCTGTATTGAGAAGAGCAGTCCATCAATGTGAGAGTTTTGGTGTTGGTTTTTTTTTTGGTGTTGTTTGTTTGGTTTTGGGTTTTTTTTGTTTTGGTTTGGTTGTTTTTTGTTGTATTTTTTTTTAAGAAGAAGACACTCAGCTGATGATGACTTCTTAAAATGCCCTCTCTGCTATGCTGTGTTCAAAAGATTTTTGAATAAATCAGCCTTAGTAAATTTCTAAATAAATACTGTAATTTGGGACTATTTCATTGTTTGGGTTGGTATTTTTTCTTCTCTCACTAATGTAAATTTATTGCTTTGGGGGAAATAATTTGTTTTAAGAATATAGAATAATGCTGTCAATAGATTTTCATTTTCTGTCATGGAATAGATTAAAAAAATAATCTCTGCAATAGTCTAGTCTGTCTTGGAGAAAATTAAAACCTCATTTTCTTCGAAAATTGAAAAATTTTAGTAGTGTCCAGCACGTTCTGCAATGATTTTGAATATGGTAGGTTTTTACTTGGATTAAAAGCAATGGAAATTCAGAATTTACTGTGACCTGTCAGTATACCCACGTGTCTTGCAAGTCACAAGTGCTCTATTGTTAATCAGTTTTTCCATGTGAGCATGAAACGACTGCTACTTTTTGTAACTCTGAGTGATAATAGTGGATTATGTTTTATAATTCTGTGTATAATGTTGAGTATTTTACTTGTTTTGGTAGGCCTCAACAAATAACGAGAGTTCAAATCACAGCTTTGGAAGCTTGGGATCTTTAAGTGATAAAGAATCAGAGGTAAGTATATCAGGCAGATTCATCATTACCTCAGATTTTTAATGCTAACAAGTAATTTTTTTAGTTCTACTTTGATGCCTTATTTTAGTAGAAGCTTTTAAAGTAAAATGCAGACTACTCAGATAGATAGGAAAGACAATAAATTACTGAAAGACGCCATCTCTTAGAAGAGGAAAGATGACTGGAAAAAGCCAGTTTCTTTGGATTTTTGGTCATTAAATTAGCTGCTCCTGCTTCTCTGTTATCTATGTAGTCGTGGTTTGAGGATACGTAGCGTTTTTGAAGCTGAAAAAGCTTAAATAGTTTGCTGTCTTTTGTTTCATAAGTAATAAGTGTTTCATCAGCACGGATAAACTTTGACTGGTCTTTGGCTGAATCTTTGAAAATACTCTAGAAACTAGTTTATTGTGTTTTCTTTTAAAATACGGATTTATTCCAAAGACAGACAGTAGCCATCACCTTTATTTTTAAAAGCTGCAGTTGTCACTGTATTTTCTTACCTAAATCCAATTTGTAATCCAAAAAAGGATTAATGCTTTTATTAGGTTTTAGTGTGCAGAGCTCAGACTTCGCTTGAATAGAATATTTTCCTCATAGTGATGAGCATTGATGCAGTTGCACGAATACTACAGCTCTTAGAATTCACCTATTTTGAGGGCTGCTGAGTCCCTCTGAGAGTTTTGCCTTTGTGTGTCCCAGATTGCATGGACAAGATTATACCCACTGTAACCAAGAGTGGATTTCTAGCCTAGGCTAGACCCTGTGTGACAATGTGTCATGCAGGAGAGAGTTGTTTGGAATGTGCTGTTGATGTTATTTTCACGTGTCAGAGCTTTGCTTCGGGGCCCAATTGTTCATTTGCTCAGTCACTACAAGATGCTTTTATACTGGCCTGCCCAGCAAGTGAATTTAATTGGTTCCCAAAGCTGATACTTTATAAATAAAAGTTTTGTATGATTTGTTTACCTCGTTGAAAAAATCTGCTATGTTTTTTCTTCCTCACCTTTCCCAGCTGGAATATGCATTCAGCTGCATAGACTATTTTCTTAACCAGAAGATTCTGTCTGCCTGTTGTTTTTATTCATGGCTTTTCCTAGAAATACTCTGGGCAGTGATGCAGTTCTGATGTAGGTGTGGGAATGGAAATGTGCTGCAGTAGCCTGAAGGCTATGATGCATTATTGCAATTTCTTGGCAGAAAAATGTGTCTATGAGTAGTTGAGTGATCTCAGAACATTGATTAGATGTATAAAAATTTTTTGGTGTAGGAAAATGTTATTTTACAGTTGTGTACATGAGATACAGAGGCAAAGTTTTTCCAAGGCAAGTTTGAAAGTCTCTGCACAGTGTTTTAACCTCAAGCCATGTTTCTGGGTGATGATAATATTTTGTCTTTTAAATATTCTAAGACTTGTATTCTAAAATAGAAATAGACTTCTTTTTCGAAAATGTCCCTGCACAGAAGTCCAGTGCTCTGTTGTACAGTGAAAAATGAGTCTTAATGATATTGAGTAGTGAAATACAATTTCTTGACGCCTTTTCAGAAGTTGTTAGTTGCATTCACTTAAATTGTAATTGTAATAGCAAGTATGTTAATAAAGTTTTACAGTTCTTAAAATTACATCTGGTTACTTATATGCTAAAGTACCATAAAAAGTAAGCTATAATTCTTAATATTGCAAACAGGTTGTGGGATTGTTTTGGTGTGCTGGTTTTTGTTTGTTTTAATTAGTGTGACCTTGAAGGTTTCATAGTAATAGTAAAGGAAATTAAAAGACTTGCTCATTGGGGAAGCAGTGCCATCATTTGACGTTGAGAGAGCACTGTTGTATTACAATAGGTTTTGGGAGAAAAAAAAAGTAGAAATGCAAATCTCAGAATCATAGAAATTAATTTCAAGCAAGAATTTCAATTTCTGATCAAACTGTGATTATACATTCATGTCATTACTCTGTGCTTTCATCATGAAGTGGCACATTAAAAAAGCTATGAATGTGAGGAGAAGACTCGGGGGAAGCACAGTTAAATTGAGGGGAAAACTAGGATCAAGACCAAGATGTATGATGTTCTGCTACTATGCCAAGCTGTGTGTGACTTCAATATAACTTTACAATTTAGCATTGGATAACCTTAAAACTATTTTTTCTTGCTTATGAAATAGTAAGATTTTAATCTAAATCTTGGCTATATGTAAATACTTGGGAAGCGACAGAAATTGGCTTCAGTCTTCATTTATCAGGAGGATACTCCCCAGCCCTATTAGTCTTCTGTTTCTTGTAATTCATATGACTCCATTCATTAGGAAGGATTTTGGAGTACATTTTCTAGTGATTGATGTGTGCTGTACATTATCATCTGAATTTTGTGCTTAGAAAAGGGGAACACGACCTTGTTCAGTAACCTCATTAATAACCTCATTAGTGTGCTAGTACTTTCTAGTTTGGAAGGTTAAATTAAACACTGAAAGAAATCAGAAGAGCTTAAGGAAATAGACTTTTGTGAATTGAGTTTTAAAACTACAAACCTCTTTAAATGGCTTGTTTTTAAATATGAGCCACAGCAGTTGGAAACTAGTTTTGGTGGGGGAAATATTATGTGTTTTGTCATTAATTAGCTTTTCAACTTTTTTTTTTTTTTCTTGTTATGGTAGGTAAAAATGACCACAGTAGAATGTAACTGCAAAATTAAAAGCTGGAAAACAAGAATAACATGAAAAAGCTTGGTTAAATAGTTTTGATTTACTTTGTGGAAAGGTAGCTTAATGTTTATTTACCAGGCAATAATTCCAAATTATTAAAGTAAAATTTCTAAGCTGTGCTTTCTGCTTTTAGAATCATAGTCTTGAGATAACTTCATTTTCCAAAGTCTCTGATATATAAAGTTTGATACTTCATGATAGCACTGTAAAAGATGCAGATGTCAGTGGGATGAGTTTATTTAAAATAAAATGTATTTAATTTGAACTAAATTTATGCCCTGATAATACAGCTGTTACAGTTGTAAAACTTCCAAAGATATTTTTATGAAGCTACATGCAGAGTCAAAACACACAAAAAATACGTGGTATAGGTAAGGAAGACCTTTCTTATCCTGCTGGTTCTTTTATAGACTAACAATTTTCTAGGGATCACAAGTAGCTTGAAGTGGTTCTTGCCAACATAAATACTGTAGGGTATTTGTAGTAAATTTATATTCGAGCATATCCACATGAAGATTTTGGAATTGAAACGTCCTTTAAATTATTTTACTGATGGTTGAAATTTGAATTTTAATACAATTTTCTGTTTTGAGAACATATATGTGGAGCACCAAATGACAGATACAATAAAATGATAAAATTATGGTTTTGTGAGAAAATGAAGCCTCTTATCAGGGATCTCAAATTTAGTCTGAGCTATTATGGACCTTTGATTTATTGGTAAAATAGTACTGGTAAAGTGGTTCATGTAATGTCTCCTGTGCTTTCTCCAGTTACGTATGAGGCACCATGAAGAATACACACACAGAGCTGCAATATGCTTCCCTTGAACAGCAGCTGCTTTTATTTTTTTAACTGGAATTGGAGAGACTAACTGGTTTGAGTCCTCAGATCAAAGAGGAGTAAATATAATTTAGAGATGCTTCTGATCACAGCCCTTGTTATCTGTGTTGTACATGCTGATTGTAATTTTTTGGCAACAGTAAAGAAAAAATTATTCCAGAAATATTAACAGATTTGTATTTTTTCCACTTATCGTTGATGCTTTTCTTTCACTTTCTTGAGATAAAAGTATGTGGGGAGGATGACACTTTCCAAGTAGATAGATATTAACATTTTGAGCAATTTTTGCTATTTTTTCCTCTTTTCCCTTCTTTTTGATTCTCAGTAAATTCTAGAAATCTATACCGTTTTTATTAGTTTGGAAGTATCTTTTGCACTTGTGAAAAAGTGTAACACTATTGGCTTCCTATTGAAGCACTAGAATGTTGTGTTTATTCTATAGCAGTGTGTAGAAAACACCATCAAAAATCACATTACTTCACTTTAATATTAAGCTTTAAAACACCCACACTAAATTACAGAGATCTTGGTAAAATATAGACATAAATGAAACAAAATTGGGTGTTCATAAACCCTGGAATGGATGAAAAAGTAATTGCTTAACAATTAATATGCGGAATTGCCTTCTGGGAAGTAATTTAAGAATTACTTTTCCCTTTCTTAAATATCTCTTCTAGCTTGTACTTACCTGATTGACCAAAGATCATATTATCTAGTTGAACTACGATCTGAAATTACATTCCTGCTGAATTGTGAAATCATGTTTTATGGATGAGGATTTAAATTTATTTCACAATAATATAGCAATAATATAAATAAATAGAGCTTATGTTGCATCATGTTCTTTTTGTTGTTTGTAGACTCCAGAGAAGAAACAGTCAGAACCTTCCAGAGGAAGAAAAAGAAAAGCAGACACTCAGAGTGAAAGCAGCCAAGGTAAACTAGAATGTAAATTCACTAGATAGTGATTGCATGTAACACAGTTTTGACTGTTAGCCTTAAAAATGCTGTATTTTCGCTTATGTAAGATGGGTATTATAGCCCATAAGTTATGTATTCTTCTCACCCTCCCGTTTGTCACTGGAAGGGATGGGCAAGTAAAATGTGAACTGGACTGGCAATTACCCAAAAGAATCATCAGCTACTGCATGTGTAACTCACTGCTATGATACAACTGTGATCTTTTTAAGAATTACAGCAACTCTTATGCAAAATACCTTGTGGTTTGCATTTCTTTTCAGTAGGTAAGGGGGGGAAACGGATTACCGAATACAATATCTGATGCTTGTTTCACAGGTATATATAAAAATTGAATTTTATTCTTCCTTTTCTATGGAAGATTGTAGTTGTCTAGAGAAATCATGATAAGACAGATTTCTAATATAATATTTACAAAGTTTGGTTTTGTCATTCCTCTCTATAATGGGACTTTTGGGCGAGGACCTGTGGAAATTTAACCTCAAGACAAAAATTCATCAGAAGGGGAGTGGAAATAGTTCTGATAACACCTGTATGAGCTTATTTTTCATTCTAACAGAGCTAGAGAATGTCACTTCAGCTATATATCAGTGGGCTCCATAACTCGAAGTCTTTGTGATGCAGCATGCTATTAATAGAAGGATTACTTAGTTTGACTAAAATGAATTTCTTTGTGTTACTTTGTAGACTCCTGCTTTGTTCAAAGAACCTGAATGAAATTTCCTATTTTCATTGTTCTAGTAGCTTATCCTTCCCGTTACTAATGAGAGTTGAAATTAGAGATGATGGAAATTTTCAGAACTTTTTAATATAGAAAACATGGTTATACTGTCTTAGAATTACTGTTTTACTGTCAGTAGCAGTGAAACTGAGTAGTCTGCACTGCAGTATTCTCAAGGAGCTGGCCTAAGAAACTGCAGCCTCTTGGAGTGGTACAGTACAGTCAAAGCACAATAAATAACTGCTATTGTATTGGATAAAAGAAACAAAAAATCAGTCTCCTGTATATTGTCTGCCCAGGATATTGACTTTGTAGTATGTAAATTAATCCATAAATATTGAAGAAAAGTATTGGTTAGAACACAGAGGTAATTGGAACATGGGATAAAATCAGTGTAAATCTATTCATAATTGGCTGTGTCAAAATAATTTGACATATTTCTTCAGCGCAGAGTTCTGTAAGATGACATCAAATAGATTATCCTATACTGAAAAGGAATGCAGTGTGTCTCATTTATCTGCATGAAAATAAATTTTAATTTGATAAAGTGATATATGAGAATTAAACATGAAGACAAATCACTAGCAGAATTTTGAGGCAGGTAAAGAATTGGCTGGAGGGAAGTAGCAGCAATATGTACACTGAGGTAACTACTGGAGAAGTTGGCTGTGTGCTGTTCTAGGTCTTGGAATTATCTAAATTTTTCTGTTAAAAGTCTTGACAGAAATGTTTGTTAGTGACACAGCATTATGCAGCAGTGTCAGTAAAGAGGTAAATTGGACTAGAGAGAATTCATCAGGGCTGAAGCAATAGAAAATCTTGAAAATCTTTGCTAAAAAGTAAAAATTTAATTTATGGATCTATTGGTAATGATTTCCTAATATATTGCAAAAATTTCTTCCTATAAAGTAAAAAGCTTTGAACAATAGTCCATTTCCAAGATGTCTCCTAACGAGTAGTCTGACTTACACAGGAGGAAAACAGTCTTAAGATTTATCGGTCGTCTTAGGGCCAAGTAGAAGAAGGCATTTGTGCATTGGATGAGATACAGATGTTGTCTCTGGAATGCTACAGATGGGTCAGGTTCTCATGTTGAAGAAATATAATTTACATTAGTTCTCCTGAAATTTCAATACGTTTAAGATAAATTCTGATCTCATTCTCTGGTGTTTTATTTCCCCAGTTAACACTGTGGGTTGCCCAATTCATAATCAGGTCAAGAGGACTGGAAATAGTTGTCATCCTCTATGACCACACTGTTACTGGCACTTAGGAAAATCTTTGGGCAGAACATTTGGGCTTAATAACTCACCTGGAGTATATAATGTTAGTAGACTTGGTTAATTTGGTATTTTGGAAAGTGGGTGAACTTTGAGATAGTGCTTGAAAAGGGGAGGGATTCAGAGCTAAAGGTTTGATCTGTAGGATGAGAGATGAGTTTCCTCTTATCTAGAAGAGGTCTAGGGTTACTGCTAAGTCTACTCTAAACTGGTTGAGGAATTGAGGGTGACTTAATATCTGATTTCTCAATGAATGAAATATGCAAATCCCTTTGTTGTGGCAAATCCCTTAATTACCTACCTAGGCACATCATATATTACCACTTCAAAGAAAACCAGTTAACAAGTGGTAAGATTTTGCTGTAATTACTTTATAGGTAAAAATGTAAGACAACTCTACGAGTAATTTATTTAATCAATTCTAATGTATTACTGTATTTTTTGCAGGAAAGAATATTGGGGGACGTGGTCACAAGATTAGTGACTATTTTGAGGTAAGAACTTTGTAAAACTTACTTTGGTAAAGTTCCGTTTTAGCTTTCTTTGGGTGTTACAGCATTTTAGTTGGTAATGGACATACCTCTTGAGAGGTTACTTCTGTTTTCTTTATGTAAGCTTCTGAGCATTAAACCTTGAAGTAGAGGTGCAGTCGTCTCTTGGTGGAGCCTGAACTAAAACACAAAAATAATTTTCTTTCACGCTTTTCTTTAAACAGCTAAAGGCTACACTAATAAAAGTAATAAAATCTGATTTGCAAATTCTGTGTACATATGAGCTGTATCATTCAGTAGATGTAATAATGTATTTTGTGAAGGTTGACTAATTGGAGTGCCATATCTGCTCTGCAGTACCAGGGTGGAAACGGCTCCAGTCCAGTGCGAGGCGTACCTCCTGCAATCCGCTCTCCTCAGAATTCACATTCCGCTCCTTCTTCTGTAAGTCTGTGAACTTCATAACTGCTGCAGATAGTTTTATAGTCTAAAAATAGCACCATTGAAAATAATCTATGTTCAAGGGAAGAGTTTTCAAAGGAAGGAGTCCTGGGAAAGAGTTCATTCTTCCAACAGGAAAAGAGAAGTATCAAATTAAGTATTAAAACATTAAATTTAAAATTAAATCAGATTTTTCTGTCAAGGCTGGGTCATTTTTTCTTAAATACCCTTTTAAATGCAAAGTAATTATGTAAAATGTTGACTAAATGTTAAAGTGTTGTTATGGCATCTATTCATAGGCCTCACACAAAAAAGGGGTTGTTACTTGTTACTTACAAGGAAGCTTGAACCCCTAACTTGGGACTTTAAATGCTTAGTTTTTGAAAAATCACAATTTTTTTTAAGAATTGATACCTAATCTGCCTTTAGAAATCTCTTTTTTGGTTGTGCGAATTATTTTTTTTTTCCTTCTTATAAGCACAATTCCAGTGCTCAGCATACCAACATGTTATTCTAAATGGCTAAACAAATTTTGCCAGTTACAGAAAAGATTTGTTTTCCCTGATGGTAGACCTCAGCTTTTATTCCATGTACTTTCAACTTCAGGCATCCTCTTAGTCTTGCCAACAATATGGGGTGTAATACAGATTGTAGAATTTGGCTTGAAAAAGGTCTCATTCACACAAGCTAGGTTCATTAACAGGATTTGTGTTCTGATCTGCACTAGCTTCCTCTCTCTGGTTCTCCCATGAGAACTAAACGCTCCAAAAATAACTCACATTATTCTTGAGTTGTGAAAGCTCAGAATCAGAAAAATAAGTCTGTGTAAGACTGACATCACCTTATGTCAGTCTTGTATTGTCTTAAATCTTTCAGTCTGTTTTCCAAAAGTGACAATCTTACTTTTCTCAGAGAATATATTGCATCCTTCCTGAACTGCAAGTGATATATATGATGCCATACTGATAGCTTTCAATGCAGTGCTCCAAGTAGTAGCTTGTGTAAAGAAATACCCTGTTTGTTTATTCTTTGTGGTTTTCCTGCCAAGAGTTGTAACAAGCTTGTGCTCATAATTAAATATTACAGCTGTATCTAAAATACTTTGCCTTCATGCCTTTCAGGTTCGGCAGAACAGTCCTTCTCCTACTTCTTTAGCTTTTGGGGACCACCCTCTCACACAACCAAAGCAGTTATCTATTAAAATTACTCAGGTAACTTTTTGAGTGGAGCTGTCCTATATTACTTAAGACTGCAGAAAAAGACCCCAAAACCTAGTTAGGCTTATTTCTTTGTCTTTTAACTTCTTCTAAACTCTTAAAAGCTTTCAAAAGCTTTGCTTTTTAAAATTGCCAAAGCACTTTTCTGTTAAGATCAGCAGCTCATAATTTAAATATCTCTGGTGAGTTTCGTATTCTTCACTTAGTCTGCTTCCAGCATTGCACTGCATGATTACATAGATGACCATGTCACTGGGAGGTTTTTGCTCAAGATTTTAGCTGTTGTGTGATTTTAGAAGTAGAGGCTGCTCTTTCAGGCATCTTTCAGGCAGTATTTGAATTGACAGCTGCCATTGTCATACTGCATTTAAAATCTGACATTGAAGAAGAAAAATGAGATGGCAATCAAAATGGTCACCACACAGTTCTAACATGACTTTTAAAAGCTGAAAGCAATTGTTTCATGCTCTCTCCCATTTCTGATGTGATCTGTTCTATCTTCCATGTGTTAGGCAGAAAAAGGTTGCTTCACCTGTTGACCAATACAGAAAAATTAATTAGTTGACATTTACATTCTTGCCCTGTTTTTTATGCTTTTTTTATGAACAATAACTTTTCAGTTAGTGATGAAATCTTTTAATACTGGTAATGGTTTGTCCCAACTGTTCACAGTTGTCCTCATGAAGAGGGAAAGCAGTTTTGAGTAAGAACCTTTCATGACACCTGAAAATATTACATGCTGATCTTGCTGAATGTTTTAAAGTAGTTTATTTCTCTGCCTAACAAACATAAGAAGAATAATGCTGTAGTTTTTAGAGGAAACAATAAATATTTAAAAATGTTCTTTTTAGACTGATCTCACAATGCTGAAATTAGCTGCACTAGAAAGTAATAAAAATCAAGACTTGGAAAAGAAAGAAGGTCGTATAGATGACTTACTCAGGGTAAGTGTTGGACATGGCGTAAAGTTGTTATTTATTCAGAACCACATACAGTGAATATGAGGCAAATATTTTAGATTTTTTAAAAACTACCTAAATTAAAGGAATAACAAGTTTTTTATTTTTGTAGTTTTTTTCTTAAATCTAAGAAGTCTAAATAATGAAATGTATAAGATGTTTTTTCAGCTTCTATGCAATGATTTGTTAATGATTAAATAGTTTATAGACTTCCTGAAGGTGCAAAGAAAGCTGATGCAGTTTGCAGGCAGTTGATTAATTCCTTAAATTCATATTATAATTTCACCTCACGGGTGGTTTTTGTTTGTTTTTTTGTTTTAATTGTGAATAGCCATAATCAGTGGAATAAGTGTTGGCATTTTCAGAATGGAGGTGATTGTGACAGAAATAATTACAGGCAATAAATAACTACTTTTAATAAGAAAACTGTGCTATACTGTGCTCTAAGACCTGTTTTCAGAAAAAAAATCTTAATGCTTATGCTCTCGAAGCATTGGAGAGGTGATATGTAGAAATATAAAATATGAAACAAGCCTGTATTCACAAGTTCTAGTCTGTTTAGTGTTTGTATGTGTACATACATATGTACAATTCACTAAAATATTAACCCATGCAAATACATACTATGAAATTGTACATGCAGACTGTTTTAACACATGTTCGGCAGTATGGGATAGACAAACCTAAGCTTTAAAAAAAATTGTTTTAATCAAAATAATATTGTTGTTGGATTTTTAAGGTAGTAAGTTAAATGTAATTGGAACACAGGGAATTTGTTAAACTTCCTACTCAGATAATTGAAACTTTCATCACTGTGAAATTGCTTTCTTTTAAATTGAAGATGTTAGGATTTACATGACTTCAGAAATCATATATAAAGGTCCAATGCTAAAATTTAAACTTAGAGTTTAAATGAAAGTGGAGCCTTCAGTAGAAAGCTGAAAAAGAGATCGGTACAGAGCTTTTCTGTATTCTCTATATGCTGAATGCTCTGTAATACGGAATGCAGGACCATGTAAAGGAAACAAAAAGAAGCAAGGCATCCTTTAACAAATTGGGGTAGATCTGTGAAATGAAATTTTTGTTTTGATAGATAGATGTGTTTATGCATGTTTCTTACTTTAGTAATGTGAAAGTAGATACATTTATTTTCTGTGACAGCTGATTTAAAAAATAGTGTTTCAGTATATCTCTTCATATTTTGTATATATTTGTTAGGCTAATTGTGATCTTAGAAGACAAATAGATGAACAACAAAAACTACTTGAAAAATACAAAGAAAGGTTAAACAAATGTATTTCAATGAGCAAGAAGCTTCTAATTGAAAAGGTAAGTTTACTGCTCTTAAAATCTTTGCAATGAAAGCTGTGAGATTGCAGTAAAACTCTGATTCCTTCATTTTCGCTTCAAATTTTTCACGTTAGTTGCTTGAGATTGAAACTTCATATCCATGGTTTCTGTCTGGCAGTATGTTTGTAAATCTGAATAAGCTAAATAAAATGTTTAGCCTTTTTCAGATGGTGGAAAATGTACCTTTTTAATTTAAGGATTTACCCATCATGAGTAATTTGGGTATAGCAAATCATAAAAGTTAAGAGTTTAGTATATGTCATATTTTCTGGACAAACTGTAAGATCACAGTGGATGAAAGCATTTTTGAGCATAATCTGTTGTGGAGAGGAGGTGGATGATACCTCTTTGTGAGACACTTAAGTGGCTAAGAAAATTTTTGATGTAAATTGATAAAATGTTATGTTCAGAATTAATGGAAAAAAGGAAATAAAGGTGATTTTTTGCCTTCATGCTACTCCTAAGGAAATAATTACTTTGAAATTTCATACCAATCATATTTACATTAGCAGCACTTTATTAGAAGGATGCCTTGTTTCTCTCCCTCTTCTTTCAAAATAACCTCATTTTTAAAAAAAAAAGTTATTAGAAAATCATGTTATTACAAATTAGGATACAAAAAAGTTTAAGATAAACAGCCCAAGTGCCTTCCCTAGTGCTAGCTGCTGGATGCTGCTGTCATATGCAATGGCACAATGTGAGCCGTTGGAGGATTAGGGAGAGTTTCCTTACTAACATGTCATAAATAGTTATTGCAGATCTTTTTAAGTTCCAGCATGAGGGTAATGCAGGGAAAAGGTGCATCGGATCTGTTTGGCATAGTAGTAGATGGGCACCTTCAGACTGAGAATACCACAAGGGATATTTCTTGTGAAAGGCCTTTCTTCAGTCTAGAAGTCTGTTTGCACAAAGATCCTTAATTCTGACAATTTCTTACTTTGTGTGTTTGTGTGTGTGTGTGTGATTTTGGGCTATAGACATTTCTTATAAGGCAAGCATTTCTAACAATTAAAGAAGTTTCCTTCCATTAGGTGTTCACAGTGCTCTTTCTTCTGAAGGAGACTAGGCAGACTCGGTTTTCACATCCCCAGGATGCTTGTGGTAGCAGTTCTGGTTCTAAGGAGGGCATCTGCCTCTGTTCCTGCAAGTGAATGTGTGACTGCAGTTAAGCCTGTCCACAGTGCATTCCCACACAGAGCTTCCTGCCCCAAGGCGGTTTGGTACAAGTAAACATAGATGAGCTGTCAAGGACGTTTCCAGGCTAAGTATAGTAGGTGCATTCTTCAAGATCTAAGTCAGCTCATTTGTTGTAATGGACATGTACACACAGAATCTTAATTACATCCTCTATTACGCTGATACTCTGTCAGTTTTTTTGTATTTACAAATAAAGTGTTTTTTTAATGATGAGCAGCAAACTTCATAGGAAAACTGAGCCAAACTCAGATTATTTTTTTGTGCATAAATCATTCTCTAGTATTGATTCTGACAACTGCAGATGCTTGAGTTCTGTAGAAGTTAGAATAAATGGAGTAAGTACTACAAGATATTTTCATTTATTCTTCTTTTATCCCCGCCCTAGAAGGCTGTTGGAGGAAAAAACCTTAGTGTTTTATTGACTTTTGAACACTTTTGTGTTACTAAATATGAATTTTTTTTGTTGTTGTTTTCTTAGAGCACACAGGAGAAGCTGGCAAGCAGAGAGAAGAGCATGCAAGACAGATTACGCCTGGGGCATTTTACAACAGTTCGTCATGGTGCTTCATTTACTGAACAGTGGACAGATGGCTTTGCATTTCAAAATCTTGTGAAGTTAGTCAATGCTATGTTCTTAAAATTCTCACTAATTGTTACTTCCCTCTAGTGGATTTTTTTATTACTAATGTTCTAGGATTGAAGCAGCTTTTCATATGTTGTATTTTGCTTGGCCTTTTGAAGACTGAGAATAGAGTACAGAACTCCATTAATCATCTGAGGGAATGCTAAGGTTGTGTGTCTTTAAAAAACAGTTTGGTTTCACATCGTTTTAACTGTCCTTAGAAAAGCATGAATGTCATAAATAAGCAGCACATAGTTATTCAACTTAGCTGATAGAAAGAGCTGTAAAACTCAATGAGTGATTTTTCAGGAAGCTAATCATGTATCACCGGTGGTCATTGGGACAGATGAGGTCTGTAAAGTTCTCACTGGTTACATAGGTGCTACCAGCATGTCCTCATGGCAGTAGCTTTTTCAGGCATCTTGCTCCTTAGTGCTGTGAAGGAGGAGTGACAAATCTGGCAGCCTCAGACAGGGTCTAGTGCAAGTGGATGGGGGAGAGCAACCACCTGGCAAGAGCTGCTGTAGCAGAGATGGGGCCAAGGAAAAGGACTCTGGAAGACTGACAGAGATGGTGGTAAAATAATAATGCAGTGCTTCCCAAGGTGTTCTTTGGTAATGAGTCTGATTCAGACTTTGGAGATACAGATAGCTACATAGATAGAAAGATACATATATTTCAAGAAGTAATTCACCAAAATTTTTGGTTTTGAAGGGTAGTATGTAGTCTTAGCATTATGGGATTGCCTAGGGCATTGTTTTTCTAAACACTCTTGAAAACATTCTGTAGATGTGTTTTGCATGAAAGCTGTAATTGTTTGCCATACAACCAAACTGATATTTATTTGGGAATGGGCAGATCATCATCAAATTCAGTATTTGGCCTATTAAAATCAGGTACTCTCTTGATTCTGTCACAGGAGGTGTGTTATGGTATAAAAGAAGCTATCCACCAACTCAGATTTTTTTTTTTTTTTTCCCTAGTGGAAAAGTCATGCATAACACTTTCCAAAACAAAATAACCACAAAACAAAAAACAAAACAAAACCACAAAAAACCAAAACAACACCAAAATCAAAGAATAAACAACACCCCCCACTCCCCAAAACCACCATATATTTAAAAAGTAAATTGAGCCATAACTTCAGCAAAATTTTTCCACCTCATGAAGAACACTGGTGTTCTTTCTCCTAGGAAACATTTTCACATGTACAGTAAGTTTTCTAAAGTTTCTAAATGCCTTTTCAGTTAAAAAGATAGTTCTTTAAAAAATGCAAATTGATGAAACTTTAATAAAGCTTTTTTTTGGGGTTTACAGGCAGCAAGAGTGGGTGAATCAACAAAGGGAAGACATTGAAAGGCAAAGAAAGCTCCTGGCCAAGCGAAAGCCTCCAACTACAAATAATTCTCAGGCACCATCTGCCAATTCTGAACCCAAGCAGAGGAAAAATAAAGCTGTGAATGGGGCAGAAAATGATCCCTTTGTTAGACCCAATTTACCACAGCTGTAAGTTTAACATTTCAATCAGTCTTTTACATAAATTCTCAGATATTGTCTGTGTGTGTTCTATTCAAATAACAGCATAAAAAGACACTCGGTATATTCAGCAGCTATATTCTCACTGAGGACTTGCTGATGTTAGGGAAATTTGCATCACTGTCTATGAAGTTGTTGTACAGTTGTGCAATTTATTTTTGGTAAAGTCACCAGAGAAAGGCCCAAGCTGGGTTCAGGCAATATTCCTTATGTTACCCTGATCTAGAAGTGTCCTTATCCTGGCTTCTTAGTCTTGAAATCTTGCTGATACCTATTGAACTTTTCTTTGTCCACATTGGTTTAAGAGCTCCTCCTTTAGTTAGAGATTTATTTTTTTTTCCATATAACAGGATTTAGTTGACAACAAAAGGGTTTTTTCAGCCTTTAGTATTTGAAGACATGTCTTAAAACAAATGGAAATAATATCTTTTTCCCCCTTCTGAATGCTGCATCCTGAGACCAACTGTCAGAAGCTACTGATCCCATTTCACATATTGACAGTATTGAAATTTTTTGTCATTGAAACAGAAATTGAGTTAAAGAACTCTCTTTTTCCAGGGACATTTTTTCCTGCAGACAAAAAGCATGTAATTCAAGGCACAGAAAGATGTGTTCTTGGCATTTAATTTGAATATTTTATGAAATTGCTGCTGCTAGGTATTAGTTACTGCCCTTGATGCTAAGAGGCTGCAGCTGATAGTGTATCTGTTCCTACTTTATTTTTAAGTAAAAAGTAAATAATTAGGGTTAAAAAGATTAGTAAATTAATCTGTGTTACTTTGCAGAAGTAAGCTACATATGCTGAGCATGGTCACCTGTCACCTCTCATGTGTGGAGGTAGTAATTTATACCCCTGGGGATGAAGGGTATATAAATTGCTCTAGTTAGGTCTGCAGATACATACATTTGGACCATCCCTTTGAAGACAGCTGCACGCGTTTTGCATAATGCATCATTCTTAAAATTCACATTGTGAAGTTGTTTTGTTGTGACAAAAATATCGTGAAAATGCAGTAGTGAGGCTGGCAATATAAGCAAATCTTGGTTAGCGTTACTCGTGTTTTGGTAGAGAGCTGAAGAGTCATGGCTCATTGTGACTCTTCAGTAATGCTTAGAGTCTGTGTTTCTGCTTAGGCCATAATTAATAGTACAGTAAATATTGCTGTTGTGTTAAAAATACCTGTGTGTTTTGAATGTAATCCCTCCTGTTATTAAAAGTAACATTTATGGAATTGAAAACACCTGAAAATTTACAGAAATTTTTATTTGCTAGCTTTTCGCTGGTTATATTCCCATAATCTTACTGCTGCTCTGAGAGGTGATAAATATAAATCTGGGAAAAAATACAGACAATATGTTTTAATTTTTAAGTAGGACAAGATGGTAATAAACTTCAGAATGTTTTCTGCTGTTACATGATGTTAATTTACTAAAGACTTTGCAAATTTTCATTTCATCTGGCTTAACTAGTTACATGTTAAATGACACATGAAAATGCTTGTTATGGAATTGCCAGGAGAACAATCAAAATTGGCCTTTTGTATCTAATGCTAGCATAAATGTAAGCAGTTATTGAATCAAAACTGTTTTGCTTTTCAGTATCCTAGTTTGATCATTTTATAATTTAGATATGAGATTACTTGCCTGTATAGTAAACTTACAAAATTTGTTTCAGATCTTTGAGAAAAATCTGTAATGTGTCTTGAGATCACAGAAACATTTAGCCACCTTGTGCTCCTAGGCCTTTACTTGGAAGGGTTTTAAAAATATTTTTATTTAGGATTTGTTACAACTTTGTATAGAAGTATTACGTGTTGACTCCTTTTTGCTTCTCAGTACAGAATTAAATGTTTTTTGTATCTTGGTGAAACATTAATTGAGCACTTTCATTTTAGAGTAAATTTGTTGTGCTCTATGTGATTCTCTCCTATTACATTGTGCTTATCACTGTTTCTGCACTACTTCGACAGTAATGAGCTTAATTAGTATAGTCAAATGGAAAAGGCTCTGTTTATATGAGGCATGGGGAAATGCAGAGCTGCTTGAGATTAATGAACTAAACCTGTGGTGAATTAGTACAACATACGTGCAAGTGATCAGCCAGGTCTATTTTAAACATACAAACAACTTGCTAGGGATTGTTGCCACCAGGTGTCTTTACCACTGCATTGTTTTTTTTTTTTTAAGTATCTCCAGCTTCTGGTGTTGACAAGACAAAATGATCTATGGCTTTGTACAATCAGTAGTATTGAAGCTTTTTCTCAAAATAGGTGTCAACTCTTTGAAACAGACTGAAGGCATTGCCTGAGGCATTCTTGATAAGGTGTTTTAGTTTAGGTGAATATTCTGTGGTCTCTGATAGGAATGTAAAAGCAGAATTTTTGCTCTGAAGTTATTGGTATAAAAGTGGCCAGCTTGCCAGTGTCTTGTGAGTGAATGGTGGGTTGGTGTTTCAAGTAACGTGGAACAGATGAGTCTAAACACTGTCCTTGTTTTCCATTATTCTTTCCCTTTTTGTGGCCTAAGCCAAAACTGAAATGTAGTTTCAATTTTGAGAGTTCTCTTTTCTACTGAATGAACTAATTTTATTAGTCTTATGTAAAAGGAATAAATTGAAATGTATTTAAAGAAAAAATACATGTTTGAAGTAGAGATTGCCTTCTTAGCCCTGGAAAAAAATTTGTTTGAAAACTCTGTTCCAAATTCTTTGGAGATGTGAGAGATGATTCTGCTAGTCCCCACTTTTTGGAAACAGCTCTTACTTCATGAGACAATTACTTCTAGGAGTAATTTTTCATGCAGTTTTGATGGTGTAATCCTTCCTCTGCAGCTTCAGCCATTTCAGTTGTCTTCACTTCCCAGTCACCTCTTCAAGTACTTCCCAATTCCTCCATGATAGCATGTATATGAACTTGTCCCTGCATGCAATTTGGACTAGGAGAGCAGAGAGAGCTGGCAGAGGTTGTTACTGTGGCTGAACAAATGCATTATTTAGGAGGAGCATTCTGTTCTGTATGGAACAAATAAAAATATTTTCAGGAACTTCTTCAGGCTGGAGTGCCAACAGTGTGTCTGGGCTTTACTGGACAATTTTCTGTGCATCAAAGGTCATGGTCAGGATCAGACTGTTGCCACATTAATTCATGCAACCTGTTCCCAGCTGCCCTTCTTCCCCAGTGCTCCTCAGATTAGCCTCAAGCATTACTATCTAGTTTAAGATGGCAGCAGCCTGTTTCTGGTTGATGTCCCTACCCTGTGCTCCTCATCCTTTATCCCTCAGCGTCTGATGAGAGCTGTGTGTCTCAGGTGATGGAGGAGGAACCCCTTCTGCCAGAAATGGTGGTGTCTTGGAGGTGCCTTGGAAGGTGCCCTGAACAACCTGATCTCATAGATGGCATCCCTGCCCATGATAGGAAGATTGGAACTAGATGATCTTTAAGGTCCCTTCCAACCCAGGCATTGCATGATTCTATAATTCTGTTTTCAGAAGGTGCCTCCAGCATGCCACTGCCCTGCAAAGGTTGAATGGTGAGTGAGTGGATGCAGGTGGAAAGTGTCAGGCTGATGAGAAGCAGTCTCTAGGCTGGTAGGATGTTTTCAGACTGTGCAGTGGTGGCCTATGGGCAGAAAACAGACAGTATGTACACTGTTATTGGCTCAATTGTTTGTTGTGTGCTACTTTAATACAAAGAACACTATATTTATAGATAAAAACTATTAAACTCCTAAAAATAAAGTGTTTCTGAGTATGAGAGAATACAATTTTGTTTTTCAGAAGTAAATGAACAAAATCCAAAGTGACTATATCTGTGTACAGCTCTGTGTTTTATATGCCTTCCTCTGAAATGTGGGGATCAGTAATGACAGTTTCAGATTGCTGTGAAACATGCTGTGCTTCTAATAGAGTTAGATTTGTAAGGAAATAGAGAAATGGAAAACAATAATTTATTGGGTTACAGCATAGAAACATGGAAAGAGTGACTTTGAATCTTAATGTTTTCAATATGACATCTAAGTTGTGCTCTGTGCTCAAGAGGGCTATTTCAGAACTTTTTGAAAGGCAATACTTGCTAGAGCTGTGTAGGCACTTTGTTACAACTCTGTGTGGACATCTGAGGTTTTATAAAAAGGACCAGATTTTCTATATTATGTTTGTTTTTAAGGGGAACTATGGTTTTAGGGCTCTCAGTGTTCACCGAAAATTCTGGTAGGTCATGGCATAAAGTTCGTATTTTGAGTGTGTTTTACTTGTGGTTCAGCTTGGCAAAGCCACCTAAATACTTACTCTTCTTCCTGTGAAAGACAAATGTTGCTATCTGTATTTCTGGAAATGCACAATCCTGTAATTTATACTCTAGACAAGAATCTAGAGACAACAATATTCAACCTTGTACACACTGGCATTGTTCCTTTGCCTTTTTTAACCAAGAAGTTAATCCACATTAAAATAATTTGCTGTTTTAATAGAAATATGAAAAAGTGTCAGGGATGTTGTTGTGAGTTGTCTCATTGATGTCTTTGGCAGTGCTAGCAGATGTATTGCCCAGGAATTAGAGCATTTGTTTCTTACGTTTCTTGCTGTTGCTTGGACTGGACAAAAAATGCATTGCCAGCTTTCCTAGCTATTGTGACACCCCAGTTCACATTTGCTTTAATGCCTCTTCTTTTAAGATGTAGCATACATCGTCTAAATCCAGAGGAGATTCTGCTAGGAAAAGAATATAAATGTTAGGGCCCAAGATCTGGTAGTAAGAGACCTCTTGCCTTTCTTGGAGAGGCAAATTTCCTCCCTGCATTGCTGTCAGAGTGTTTGGGGATGTCTGTTGACTGTAATACAAGACTGCTCTGAATTCCAGTAAGAAAAAAAGATGCAGGGTAACTTTGTATGACATTTCTTAAAAAAAATTATTGCTTCCCTCTGAGACTCTAACAAGATATGATGATGGGTGCTTTTTGTCGCCTGATCTGAGTATTTTCTATATGTTACAGACCCAGAAGGTTGGCAAAATAACTACAGTGTTGTGAGGCTGTTTCCAATTTCTTGAAAATTCAGATGCTGTGGTCAAAAAACCTCCAGTAATTTCACTGGGATTTGGTTGAATCTGTCTCCTGTCCTGGTCAAATCAGAAAATGGGCAGCAAAATTTAGTATTTATAGTACCAGGAATAGAAAGTGCTCTATGAAAGCTTCAGAAACACCAGATTTTATCTTAAAAAGATTCACTCCTTTATCAAGAACTTTTGAGACCCAATAAACACAGGGGTTAGAATTCTGAAAACTGTGGTGAACTTGAAGTTTAAAAAGGAGGAAGGAGTCTTGTAGTCAATTGTATTGAAGTTGGTTGGCATTTGCTATAAGAGAAATCTGAATTAGTATCCCTCACCTCTGGGAAAACTAGTGGTGATTTTTTAAGACATTCCAATCCTCAGACTTGCAATATGAGCATCATGTATAGCCTTCTAACCACCTTCGGTAACTATCTTCCCAGATGATAACTGAACCCACAGAAATATGGACTTTGTGAGAATGAATTATACTATGAATTTTAGCTTTGTATCATGCAAGAAATATTAGGTCTAGGCAAAACAATAAAAAGTGTAATTTTAATTTCTTTTGTAGGGATTTGTGTGAATCCTTTCAAGGAGACCATACCTCTTTCTCCTTCTCTGTCCTCTGTTTCTCTTCCTCACTTGTGCATGGTTTCTTGTCTGGAACTTAAGTCTCCTGGGTTTATTTTTTTGGTGCTTTGTCTTGTTTGTTCATCAGATGAATGCTGCATGCAGTCAGTTCGCAGGTTTCTGAGTTACTAATCTGTGCAAACAGTCTAGATTACCTGTATTATAACTAACTTTGTGTACTAGCAAGTCTAGAGACTGTGAGGGATCACTGGGTTATTTGTAGCCAGAAATTGTTGGGAAAAGGAAGAGGAGAGAAGAAGCAAGAGGGTCACACATGAATTCAGAGCTGAATTTGTGATTTCGTGCAAAATGTAGTGCTAATGAACTTGAAATGTATGGTTTTGCACTACCTTCTGTAAATCCACAGCTTAGAAATCCAGTGTTGTCACTCTTGTCTAATTTCTGAATGCGTTAGAGTTGAGAACCAAGCAGTGGAGTAGCATCAGCTAAAAACTGGAATGGTGATATGATTCGAGACGCACATAGGTAGTTAATAGGCTATCTGGAAGAACAGAAGTGGCTCAGTGGGAGAGGCAGTTGGTATTGCAGAGTACCAGATACAGGCATTTTGTAAGTATGTTTTGACCCTGAAATGACAAGCCCAAGATGTTCAGAGGGTTCAAAAGTGTACTTAGAGTACTTCCAGTGGCAGTAAATAACAAGACACTGTATATACTGTAGTTTTTAAGTAAAAATGCTATTGTTTTGTTTGCCACCATAGAAAGGCTATAATTACATGATTGTTTCATTTTTTAGTTTGACTCTGGCCGAGTACCATGAACAGGAAGAAATTTTCAAACTTCGATTAGGACATCTCAAAAAGGTATGTTTTTTTTAATCACAACCAAACCCATAAAAACTAGTACCATCAAAATAAAGAGACAGCTTGTTGAGTGCTGTCTGATTAAAAAACCTAGTACTAAAATTGCTGTACTACTTTAGGCCTAATGGTGACCTTCCTTTTGTTTCTGTTTGTGCAACTTTTCATAAACACTGGGATTATGGAGTAGCAAGAGTGAGTCCATCCCGTGTAACTGTACTGGTTCCTTAAAGCCTTCTAACAGTGCTAACAGTGATGATGCCATCAATCCTGCTCTTCCTCTTCTGCTTTCTGAGCTCTCGTTTCAGAGCTCAGTGAGCCAGCCAAGCTTGATACATGGGCTTTTTACATTTGTTTTTTGGCCTTTAAAAAGGTCCAATTCACAAGCTTTGTATTTTGGAATTAATGTAACATTTTCATAATCTGCAGTATTCACTTCAGTTGTTATCAGTTAGTATATTACCTATCATAAGAGAATATAATTTTCCTACTTTTATGGAAAATCTTTTCTCTGTATCTTAGATTTTTTTTGCAGTCAGATATTTTACTCTAGTCTTTGACTTCTGAAAAAACCTTTTTTCTTGAAGCCCATCATTCTAATAAATCTGTCTAGTGAGATAATTATAATATGAAGACCCTGTTGCTCATTCAAGCAAAGGTTTTGAGGAATAACCTGAGAAAAGGAATGGCAGTTGAATGGCAGAAATACCTAAACAAGAGTGAGAGAAAAGTACCTCTATCTGCTGACTAGTAGTAGCTGAGTTGTTTGGTCAAAACAGGTTGTAGTGTTTCTCCCCTTGAAATGTTGCAAGAGTCTTGTTTCAGGCCTGTTCTCTTCAAATATACAAGCTGCCTGAAATATCCTACTATAATAAACTGAACTGGGCCCCTTGAGAAAGCCGCAGCTCTTTCTAAAGAATATGACAGGGAAAGTACTTGAATCTCTAGTAGAAAATCTGCATATAATTTGCTGACACTAGTGAAGTAGACTGCCCACATAGTTCTTCATTGTTAATGGTCTGGAAGCACCAGCTTCACATGAAATTCTATTACAAAATTCTGGGTTTTTTTCCCATGCTTTAACTTTATTGAAGTCTAATGGGAATTTCAGGTGATAGATGAAATAAGCTGTTACGTGCTTGTTTAATACCAGAATTTTGGTTTCACCTCGAGCGTCGATGCTGGAGTAGTTTGCAAAAGAAGAAAATTCCTTGACTAAATGCCAGAGGGGAAACAAATACTACTCTTAGCAAATCGTATTGGAGTATATCTGAAGCAAATAATAAAAATACATTCTTACATTTTAATTCTTATGTGTGGTACAGATTTTGTCATTAACTGAGAAAACCAGTTTTGTTACCTTCATTTTTATATGGCTGTTTTCTTCTCTGTGCTTCTTTGCTATTTACATTTTTTTTTCTTCCTTCCTTCAGCATCTGCTGTTTTGCTGAATGCTCCTCTTCCTTTTCACTCTCGAGATGCTTTCCTGGTGTTCTTATTTTTGGTGCCCTGTACATGCTGCCACCACACGTTTTCTTTTCCTTCTGCTACCCAGGAAATTCTTTTCCAGCTAGTTGCTTTGGTCCTGGAGAGAGGCTCTTGTTTTCTCACTTCCTTTTATATAGCAGTGACCTGAGGCAGCTAAGCTGGTTCATTCTTGCTTAAAGGTATTCACAGCCTGAGTGTCCTAAATAACAGCTGGAAACAATGCAACCAGCCAGTTCTCTTTGGACTAACATTGGCCTATGAACCACATTTTGAGAACCACTGAATTGCATAATATATGAACAAAAAGGTCCAAAAGAGGCATAACTGATGGATTTTTTTTTTGTTAGCCTTTGGGAAGAACATAGACAATTGTGTGTATAAGTGTGTGGCCTTTTGTGAGGGGAGAAGGACTAGAATTCTTTATAAAGGACTACTGGGTTATGAGGAACTGCCTATCATTTCAGGGTATTTAACAGAGAACTGTGGGGATGCATCTAAATATAGAAAAAAGAGTTTAACATTATATAAACAGGAAAAAACCCAGCTCTTGACATTGTATCTTAGATCTGGGTGGACCATTTATTCTTCCAGCTAGCAGATTAGTGCTACTTAGTCCAGATTTTAAATTATTAGGAATTTGATTTTCATTTTCTGAATGGACGTTCATCTCATGTCTTGTTTTGGGATGAGAGGTTTTTTCCTTAGATTATGAGGATGGTTTCAGGATATCCACTGAAATCATCTCATCCAAACTCCTTAGTTCATTTCCAGTCCAGACGCCTCAATTCATTGGATATGTGGTCATTTCATATGTGTTTTAGGTCATACAAATGCAGTTATTGCTTCAGGATACAAGTTTATGAAAATACTAGTTTCATGGCATTTTCTCTCTGCCTTGCTGACTTCTGCCTCCATCCCCTTTGTGCCATGGCTTATTCCTTTGCTACTTTTTACCACCAGGTTGTACAGTCAGAGAATAAACTGGGTTGGAGAACTGATCTAGCTTCTTTCAAAAAACAAATGTGTATTTTTTTTGTGATGCTAGTTTCTTTTTTTCTTTTATTTCTTCTGTTGTTTTTTTTTTCTCTCTTGAAAATTGATTAGTATTCCAGTTTGATATACCATGTGGCTGTGCAAAAGGCCTTGCCAAAATAACAAGAGATGATGAGGGGTGCTGCTTCTAAAAAAAAAGTATCAGATGCCGGGCCTTCTTTTTCCTTTGTAGATAAAATAATTCCATAATTATGAACTTTCTGATATGGACTAATTTTGTCTCCCCTTTCTTCAAATTTTCAAGTTCAAGAGGCACTAACTCTGAAATCAGTAAAACCCTGTCTACATCTTTCAATGTTTATGTTTTTCAGTTTGAGTATAGATACATAGTTTTCTACAAATCAGGCATCATGAGTTCTTTACTTTTTTAGAGAACCTTAACCAATAATTATTTCATTGTTTCCTAATACATAGCATAAATATGAGATAAAAATGCTGAAGTTAGTTGAGGAATGTGCTCCTACATGACATGCTTCTTTTGAAGTTGCACTTAAAATCTTAGGCAATACACATTCTGCGTTTGTAATTTTAATAAGATACAGATGGAAGAATCTTTTAAAATTAGATTGCTGTTGGTGTCTTCTGTATTAGCACCTTAAGCATGTTTCTGCTGTAACGATGTGCTCTTTATTCTTTTACTTGATTTGCACTTCAGCCTTATAATATTTTAAATGTCTTTTTTTAATCCGCCGGTTTGTACAGAATCTGTAACTGCCCATATCTCACTTTTTTCTTTTTTTGTACATCAGTTTCAGACAGCTTCCCAGATAATTTATCTCCTTGGCTGAGGTACAAAA
Source organism: Lichenostomus cassidix (assembly GCF_008360975.1). NCBI lineage: Eukaryota > Metazoa > Chordata > Aves > Passeriformes > Meliphagidae > Lichenostomus > Lichenostomus cassidix. The sequence continues at coordinate 18,080,715 of NC_139488.1, forward strand.
CCCAGCTCCCTCTCATTTCAAATAGCATCCCTACAGTGCAGAATAAAACCATGAACATCCCATTACCTCTGGGCTCATGAACAGAAAAATTTCTTGAAACAAGCTTTTGCCTTATCTTTCTGAATTTTTCTGGCTTTAAGAGAAAAGCAGTGCTTTCTTCTAGTTCAGCAGGATTTTGTAATGTAATGTTCCTCCATCACCACTAGTATTGATGCAGGGGTAAAAATACCCTTTTCAAATGGGGAGTAAATGAGCTTTTATATTTCCTTCTTTTCATTTGCAGGAGGAAGCTGAAATACAAGCAGAACTTGAACGTTTGGAAAGAGTTAGGAATCTTCACATAAGAGAACTGAAAAGAATAAATAATGAAGATAATTCACAGTAAGAGATTCACTGTCTTAATTTTGCATGTCTGTTTTTAAAGTAATTCTCTAGTATCACATTTTACCTAAAGAAGAGAGACTTGTTCATAATTTCTTTTTTGTTCTCTGTGTTTATATATGTATTTTAAACACCAGCTTATTTAAACTTAATGAAAATTTCTTATGATTTGGTACACTTATTAATGTTTTTATTGAATATGCAAGAAATAACATAAAAATACAGCCTATAGTGAAGAGCTGAAACTTGCTGGACCATATTACTAAGCTAAAGAAAATACTTGTGAGACAACTTAACACAATTCACTCAGCTGATGATAGTGCAAGAAAATGGCAGGGAGGTTTGATGCACCAGCAGCAATTTTGTGCTGCAGTTAAAATAAATTTTGGGTTTATGGCACTGGGATTTCATTCCTACCAGGTATAGGTACCTAGCAGGAAAAAGCCATATTACATTGTTACTTTGTATTTCACCTTGAATGGCAGTGTATCATAATGTTAAATTGTGACTTAATACGAACTATTACTGCGTAGTAATAATACTGCGTATTATTGAAAGTAATAACTACATAATTTGAAAAATTAAGTCTGTTTCCCATTATGACAAATACAGGCACTACAGTTGCACCAACTCTTTTAGCTGGCACTGTTGCTTGAAAGGAACTGGTTCTGCCTCTCCCTGGCTACTTAGCCCTGTTTTCTTTCGCATGCTTGCAATGGCATTTCTCTACTGAACCGATGCTGGAAATTGATCCAAATTAAAACCAGCTCCTGTGGTTTATTTTTCTGGATTAGTTTTAATCCAGGATCAATTTCCTTGTCTAGTTCTTTGCCCCAGTTGCAAAAATGTTTATGCTGCCGTGAGGAGAGAGGACAGTGCAAGGGTGGAATGAGCCAGGGGGAAGGACATGGTGGGACTGGACTTCTCGCTTTCTGCACTGGGAAATGCTTATGAAACAGTTGCTTTTAGCCTTTAGGATTTTTTTTTATTTTTTACTTTTTAGATACAATAGAATTATGCATACACTAATGTTCTTTTAAACATTAAAAGAAAAAGATATGAAATTGTGCTTAACTGTTTTAATCGTACCTACCATGCAGCAGTACAGAAATTTTTTGTTACCTTGTGGCCTTAGTGCTAATTGATAGCTAAACTGGTGTTTTGTTTTGGATATGAAGAGTAATGGTTGTTGATACTTACAAATTGGTGGCAGAGTATTTTCTTCTAAAAATAAATGTTCTACAACAAATAAACAAGCAGGTTAAATGACAACCTTTTTTAATCTTCTGTGTTTGCATTAAAACAGGTTTAGAGTTTTTTTAAAAAAAATACTTCTTCAGTAAGGAATAAATGGCACAGAAAAATGACAGGCTTTGACTATGTAAATACTGTATGTGTGGGGCAAAGAATGTCCACATTACAGTTGCAGTTGAAAACAGTTACAGGACATGGACAAGCAGAATAGTGCAGCTTCACTACTCGTTGTCTGCAGTCAATGCTGACAGATTTTATGGTACAGAACGAAAAGCTTGAAACTGTGTGTTCACGTTTTTGTGGGAGTTTAGACAAATATTTGCCAAGTGGCCAAGCCACAGCTTATAGTCACCATGTAGAAGAGAGAACCAATGGAGAAGCAATTTAGATCTGTAGCCCCTGCTGTCTTTCCTAACATGTCTTGGCAATTTGGCTGTTTGGTAAGGGAGAGGGTTCTGAGGCAAAGCAGCTATTGGATTCTGACTCAGATCCTGTTGGGATTTCTGCTTCCAGCTGTGGTATAAAGCTAAGCCCATTTTCTTGTTCTAGCAACAAGTCCATCTACCCATGGGTAAACTTGTATGTCTGCAGCTGCACTGGGATAATGGGACAAGCTGAGAGTGTTTGTTAGGGCATCCCTGTCTGGCTTTGGAGCCCAAGTGATGTTGGGGTGCTGCTCCTGAGCCATGGAGAGCCACACAGAGTAGCAAAAGCAGTGGAGGGGGAAGGTGGTAAGGTTCACAAAATTGGCCCTACTAGAAGTACATGTAATAGAAGGACCAAAAAAATACTAATCTAGATTTGTTGAGTGTGGTTTTCAAGAATTGGGCTACTGGTCACATGACATCAAGTGCCTAATGATGCTGTCTCTAAATTTGTTATTTCTTCTACACTGAATGCATGAATTATTTTTTATGGTTTCTTTAAAAAATATTTAGCATTGAAATATGTATCTTCATAGTGAATGAAAATGAAAGTTTTAAAAATAAAATGGGCACAGTAAGCGAGAATATGCATCTTCTCTCAAATACTTGACTACTTATGACCATACTTAAAAAAACTGTAGAGATTTTGGAAGGATGGAATGAGCTATTGGTAGACTAACGCTGAACCCTTCTTAGAAGTTTTCTTTGGAATATAACTAGCAGCTTGCCTTAGACTCATGAGTATAGTTGTCTCATCATTGTACTAAAAATGTGATGAGTATTCACATCCCTTCCTCCTGATTAGATGGAAGAATCTATTTTGTCTTCTGTATATTTCAGGAGAGAGAGTATGGTCCTTTTTCTTGGTCCGGCAGCATCATTTTGTATTTGGAAGAAGTGTTTTCTTTTTGCTTTTGCTTAGAGTATGAGCAGATAGTAAGTCTCTTGGTGTGTTTTCCCCATATTGCTGTTTCTGCTTTGTTTTAACTTCTTAGTGTTATAGAAAATCCATTTTGTTAAAAAGAGGCAGTAATATACAACGTCTGGTCATGTTTTGTGTGAAATTGGAAGAATGTCCTTGTTGTCTGTTCCAGAAGGATGAAGTGTGAGACTTCTTTAAAATTTGGCACAACAAAGAGAGACCCATGTATCACATGTTTAAATTTAAGCATGCTTTTCTTATCCTCAAAAAAACGCCAGAGAAAAATAACAAAGAGTTTGCCAGGGTTGACTGTTTTGATGACAGTGTTGTGATAATATTTGTAAACTAAATAGTCAAAAGGGACTGACATTGGTTATGTTGTACAGTTGTGCCATGAGATTTCTTGTGGTGTAATGTTGCTCAGGAGATCATATGTTGCTTCTAAAGAGAAAATTCCTCTTGATGAGTTCTACTGAGGGATTTACGTTTTAGATGCTAATTGTATACCTTAAATAGAATAAAACAATTTTTTTTTCTTTCAAGATTTAAAGATCACCCCACATTGAATGAACGGTATTTGTTACTCCATTTACTTGGCCGAGGTGGCTTCAGTGAAGTATACAAGGTAGAGTTTGTTGAGTCTGATAAATCTAATTTTTGAGTCATGTACATTTAATTTTGTGGGGACAAAAGGGGATCTAGTGAAGTAGAAGGACTGTAATGGGTTGATCAAACTTTGATTAACCTATGGAGGGGAGATAGCATGGCAGTAGCCTTGTCAATAGACTTGTGAATCGCATGCCAGCTTTTTTCCGCACTTTATCGGGTGTTATTTTTATCACCTTTGGTTATAACATTCCCATATTTGTGCATTTCTTTTTTAGGCGTTTGATCTTTATGAACAAAGATATGCTGCTGTGAAGATTCACCAACTTAACAAAAGCTGGAGGGATGAAAAGAAAGAAAACTACCACAAGTAAATATTTATGACTAACACTTCATATGTTATGCTTAATAGCATTTTATTGATTGTAGAAGGTTAATGTATCCATCTTCTTTTAGACATGCCTGCAGAGAGTATAGAATACACAAAGAACTGGATCACCCCCGAATAGTTAAACTGTATGACTACTTCTCCCTGGATACAGATACGTAAGTAGAACTTGGCAAGGATTTTAGTGCTGTATATTAGATAAACAGAAATGAAGAGTATTTGAGCAAAAATAATGTATGTTCTTGCTTTCAGCCAAAACATTTTAAAAAACCCCACATTAGTTGCAGAATTTTGTCTGCTAAATATTACAGGCCTTCTATAAGGTGATGAAGAGAGTGTTTAGCAATACCTGGCTAGTCAGCCCTGCAGGATGTCCTGGGGGTACAAGGCTGTAAGGTTTTGGGACAGAGCAAGAGCTGCTACAGAGCAGCTTCAAAAGGCTGCCATACCTTAGACATGTTTCCAAGACTAATTATCATCAAGAGCATTACTATCCTAGGTGTAGCCCCTGGTGACTGCGCTGCACCTCTTTGCATGAAATTGTGTCAAATCTTAATGGATAGTTAAGGTATTTTGATTTTGAGAAATGTGTCTACTATAAATAAAGAGGCTTTTTTTAACTTCTCATCAATATGGATGCATTCTGTTTTAGTTAGCATGAATGTTCTGATTTATGTCAGTTTTCATAAGATAATAGTTTTCCCATGTGTTCTATGAACAATTTAATTCATATATTTTAATATTCAGGCAGCCATTCTTAAACTTGTCACTATGCAACTAGGTTGTCATGTCTGTTTCTGATTGTGCAGTGTGATACATTCTTTAATTTTTTCTCTCTGAATTCTACCCTAGGTTTTGCACGGTGTTAGAATACTGTGAAGGCAATGACTTGGATTTCTATCTCAAGCAACATAAATTGATGTCAGAGAAAGAAGCTAGGTCCATTGTAATGCAAATAGTAAATGCACTACGGTATCTCAATGAGATCAAGCCCCCTATTATACACTATGATCTTAAACCAGGTAAGTGAGAAATGTTACAATTGAAAATGTAATTTATTTATTTGTGATCCTTTATTTTGTTTGTAATTCATGCCTGAAAATACTGAAGTTATCTTCTGTGTGTCAAGGTTGTTGTAAACAACTGGGAAAAGTGTGTACTTTTCTTTGGAATTTCATTGCCAGAATCATCTGCCTTTTCTGTGGAAAATATTTGTTACAGCTTTTCTGCTTTACATGATTTTGATTTGAATTTGTAGGAAAAAAATCATATAGCTAATAGATGCATGCATTGGTAGTTAGCAGTATAAACAGATAAGATCATTAGTAGGCTCAGTCCTGTCTGGTAATTGTGGAATACTGATGTGTAATTAATTTTTCCCTTATTAACCTGTAAATATGTAATCAGTCACTTTCTGCATCCCAGCATAAGCACTCCAAAACAGGACTCTACTGAGAGTTTTCTTTACAATGAATAAAAAACATTTTTATAAACAATATTTTGCCTTGATTCCATTGCCTTTGTTTTACAGCCTTGCATGAATGATGCTTGTATTCTTCATGTGTTTTAATCTGTTACACTTCCAAGTGTGGGGTTTACAAAGTAATTCTTAGCGCCAGGCTCTTTTCTTGCTTCTCTGTAATGAACTGTTCATATAGGTTTCTCTTGTCTTACGAAATTGTAGGGAATGTATTTTTAGTCTCATTAGTTTTTGCTCTCAGAGGAACTTCATCAACTAATTTTTATATCAAGAAATTATTGTACAACTTTAACACATGGAGTAAGATTTGTAGGATTGTAGCAATTTCTTGGCACAATTCTGTGGCATGTGCAAACCCTGAAACCTGTAGTGCAGGATTTCTTCTGGCAGAAAAATAATGAAACTTCATTATAACTAGTATACTGCTGCATTCTGGTGTTTCCTCACTCCATTTTGGTGTCTCTTTGTTGACCAGCCAGCTCGCAGCTGAGAGAGCCATTTCAGATCATGATGGTAACCTAGAGAGTTCCTGAAACTGCACAGAAACTTGTCATGGTTAAGTAACTCTCGACTAGAAGATGTAAAGATTATGTAAATATAGCTCCATTGGTTCAAGCATAGTGCTAATAACACTTTGCTTAGTCTTTTAACTATTTTATGGTTCTGATTCTTTTACTCTGTAAAATCATCACCCCTCATGAAGTTAGATGTTCTTGAAAATTGAACCTGGTTTTGAAAACAAAGCATTCTGTTAGCTTTTTTTGAGATAATTTTTCTTTTTTTTTCCCTGAATAGGTAATATCCTTCTTGTAGATGGAACAGCATGTGGAGAAATAAAAATTACTGATTTTGGCCTGTCCAAAATAATGGATGATGATAGCTATGGGGTGGATGGAATGGATTTAACTTCACAGGGAGCAGGAACTTATTGGTAAGGCCTGGTTTGATTTTGCTATTTAGACTTTGAATCCTTGTTCAGATTTCATAAATGCTGTCTTAAAAAGCCAGTTTGGAGAGACAGATAGGACTGAAAGTATTAACATGGATGACAGACAAAATGATTTTTGTGCAGTACTGTGCATGTTGATATTCCCAAATGCTAGAAGAATAACCTAACAAGTAAAATAAGTCTGTGTGTGATATATATGTGGAGATGATCACTGTGATTTAGAAACATGGTTTCCTCTGAAGAAGCAGGTATTTAATCTTTGGCTGCTGGTGGTTGAAGACATATGACAGTTAATGATGATTCAGTGTGGGTGTTCAGTACTTGGAAATTTGAGAGCAGGGATTACCAACAGGTGATGTCCTTAGGACAAAAGAGTATTCACCCTTCCTTCCTAAAGGTTAATGACAGCTCAGCAGCTGTGATTTGGTTTTTGTGTGCAGTTGCATGCTCGTCCAAAACACTGGAGTTTCAGAGCTGCCAAAGCATAGGAATGACAATAAGTATTTCATTGCTTACAGAAAATCTAGTTTTAGAATTTGTCCTCTAAAGATGCAGATTCTTCAGTAGCTCTCTGAGCCTGGGTGTGTGGTGGCTGTGTCAGGGTGGGTCGATTAGAAATTCTGTATTGGCCAGGTTGTTAACTTACCGATTCTTTTGCTCTACAGAGAAGCCAGTGTCATTCCCAGTTGCTTTGCACCTCTTCCCATATTCAGGAGTTGCATGTAATGAAGTTTCTGCCTTTTCCTTCAGAGTTCTTAGAAAAGGAAACACTATTCTTCCACAAATGCCACTGTGCACGTGCTGTGAAAAAATGATTATTCAAGCTGAAGCATTTTAGAAGTGTTACGCTTTTGCTACTCTTTTTAATGCTTTACCTATTTAAACACCAGCCTAAATATTTTATTGTAGGAATGTATGTCAGAAAAATTTTGGCCTTTGGATTTCATCTAGAATGCCTTAGGCACTAGTGGTGCTGCAAACTAAGAGTAAAAAAAGATCTGTAATCATTATAGATTCATGAAGACTTTCTGCATTTCTAATTCATGCTTTCTCTGAGCCCAAAATCTTCATTAGGGAGGGAAATACTTCAGAGTGAGTTTGAGGCTGGGAATGAGTCTGTTCAGAGTACATTGCACAAACATGTCTGCAGCAGAGCCCTGGAAGGGATTTCCTCAGTCACTGAGTCCAGTTACCTGGCTTCCCAGGCATTTACGTTATATAATATCTTTTGTAGATTTCTAGATGTTTATATTAAATTTGGTTAGTGTTTTGTCCCCAGTAATCTGATTTGAATTGACTTCTGTAACCTCAGTTCTCTGATCATTAGAAACCTAATCCTCTAATTTACAGACTGTGTTTATTTGTGGCCAGTTCATACTTGTTTGTTCCTGTGCCTACATTGTCCTCCATCAAGTAGGTTGTGGCCCCTTCCTAGTACTTGCTCCTTGTTGTTTATATAGCCTTTGCTTTTTTTCCCCCTGAACTGTAGGCTTTTATTTTTCAGATTGTTTTAGTAACCTTCTTTGCATTTGTATCACTTTAAGATCACTTTTCTTGATTGTTGTAATCAGACTTGTAGATAAGTATTCCAGAAGAGAGTTTGTGATACTGTTTAAAATTGTTGCATTTTTATCTCATTTTTCTACTTATTTCCATTTCTACAAATATTTTTTCAAAACTTCTATTTAAATCTTACGTGTTGTTGACAAGAGTGCCTGTTCTACAGTTGCTCTAATAGGTTTTTTTGCCTTTTTCAGTTTTAGATATTACAGGCAATAATACTTAACTGCACTTAAATCAATACATTTGGAAGGTTTTGTTTGCTTTGTAAAGTTCCATTTCATCAGTTATTCTGCAATTCAGGAATGGCATGGGAACTTCCTCAACTTTCATTAAGTAAAGTTCTCTTTCTGCAGAATACAGGGATGGAAATAGCAATCACTTTTGTCTATCATATACCCCTCTGGGTAATGTTACTATTTTTACTAAAAACTTAGGTAAAGGGTCTTCAAGCCATTTCTGCATTATCTTTGATTCCTAACCAGGCCTTGCTGTAAAATGCCCTATTTGGCTTTCATCTTTTCTTGCTTTGATAGATGAAGGAGATTGATATTTAACCTAGGGTCCCAATTAAAAGAAAAAGAAAAACAAAAAGTGGTAATTGGCAGTTTAGGTAAAAGATGTTTGTATTTGTGCTTGTGTGAAGTAGACCCCTGTATTTGACTAAATGTACAAAAAGTGTAATGCCAGTTTTGATGGGTTGCAAGGTGTTGGAATGCAGATTGTAGGGCAACTGTACAGTTGGCAAAAGGTCAGAGATGTGTAGCTAAGGTGTTTGTACAGTTTGATAATGGAGCACGTTCTAGTGATGCCATACTTACAGACTGAGCTGCATGTTTTGTTTTCCAGGTACTTGCCTCCAGAGTGTTTCGTAGTTGGCAAAGAGCCACCAAAGATTTCTAATAAGGTTGACGTATGGTCAGTTGGAGTAATCTTTTTCCAATGCCTTTATGGTAGAAAGGTAAGGAAAACATGTGAAAATCTAAAGAGTTTTAGTGTAGATGCCTGTTCTCAGACTGTGAGTTACAGTCGTAGAGACATGAATCTACATGGACAATTACTTGTGTTACTTTTTGTGGTGTACATTGATTTTGCAAAAAACTAGAAAATCTTGCCTGTAACTTTTATTTGCAGAATGGTTGGTAGTTTGTATTAACACTGCAACAACTTACTATAGCATAATATTTATGAAATTAAAGTACTTGGATAAATCTCCTGAAAAAAAATCATGTGCTTATTTTGCAGCCATTTGGCCACAATCAATCTCAGCAAGATATCTTACAAGAAAATACAATATTAAAAGCCACAGAAGTTCAATTCCCTGTCAAACCTGTTGTAAGCAATGAAGCCAAGGTAACATTTAATACAATCTCTGAGTAAAACATTCATCTTCAAGGATTCAGCTGTAAAATTGCTGTTAACCCAAGAATGCTGTGGGACATCGTAACTAAATACGGAGAAAAACATAATTGAGAACTAGTATTCAGATGTTTTTATTTAAGCAACCTTATTCTGGGACTTCTCAAAATCATGTACCTCAAAGTAAAACTATATATAAAAATATAAATATATATATATATTCCAGAAATTTGCAAGTGGTTTTAAAGTAGGCCACCTCAAAAATTGTCTGCTTTGCTTTTTCCCAGAGGACCTTATGTGTCTCATTCAGGCTGTCTCACTAGAAGTTCTTGTGAAATGCTGCTGCTAACAGTAACGAGCTCTTTCTGAAAATAGGGAGTGTTATTCTCTACAGCCTTATTGGCCAGAAGAACTATTTGACTACCACATACCTGAAGGATATGACCACTAAAACCCTTCCCCTTGAAAGATCACACAGTGTGTGTGTGTTAACTCAAAGCTGAGTTTAGAAATGTGAATTTTTAAGATTACGAATCTAGATGTTTTTATGCTGATTCAGGAAATAAAACTGCCCACATAGTTGATCTGCCACAAAAGTGTCGATGGCAATGTGTCCCGTACTTAAAAATCCTAGTAATAACAAATTCCTCTACATAGACTGGCCATTCAGAAACAGATTAAGGTGGTTTCCCAAAAGATTACTGCTGTGAGTATCTGTAACACAAATCCAATTCTGTGGATGTGGAACAAAATGTTTTATGTTACTTGTTTGTAAAAACTCTCCCAGTTTTTGAAAGATACATGCATGACCAGATGCAAGAGATATGCACTTTGAAGAAAAATACCCAGATAGTAGCGTACTTACTCAAGCTTCTGCAACTAATTAAACATACTTAGATTTGGGACAGAAGATGCCAAAAATGTAGGAATGTTAAGATTCAGCTTCTAAAGATTAAAAGGAAAGGAAACCTATTTCTAGAGGCAATAACTTCCCAAGAAAATAAGTCTTTTGGGTACATAGACCTGCTGTTACAAGTGATGGTATATTTCTGTTTATTATATTTTCTAAAAGCAGTGTTAGCGACAGAGTTGCAGTTAAGGTTATGAAAAATTAGTTGAATTGTAGTTAATATTGGGGGTTTTTTTGGTTAAGGTTTTTGTTTGCTGGTTTTTGTTTTTTCCACCCACATTGAAAAAAATCCCTTGAATGCAGTTGACAAATACACATCACGTACTTGATAACATAACACACCAACAGTTTATATCTGTGTCTTTTAACTTTGCGTTTCTTTGTCTTTAGTAGTTTTTTATAGAGGATGTTAGGAAAGAGTAGACAGTTCAGCACAGAGAATTAGCAATTTTTTGCATTCTCTGTGTATTCTATGCTCTGTTTGTTTGAAAGAATAAAATAAACTTCCAGTATTCTCCATTCATATTAAGCCATTGTCATGATAGCTTTAAGAGAGAGGGAGAAATTATTCTCTGGTGGAAATGCTATAAAACAATTTCAGACTAACTTCTTAATGCAGACCATTTACAGTGACTGTGTAGAATCCGAACTGTTTTTTGGATTTACAGGCCTGGCAGTTGGAAAAGAGCAGCTTGTAAACTGAAATTCTGATTTGGAAAACATGAAATAAATATGGAACCTCAAATGACACTGTTAGTTAGTTTTCAGACTGTAACTGTCCTTTGATCCTCCTCACTGTTCCCTGTTTTGTGCAGTGGTCTCCTTTGCTTCTCACTAGTGTGGCTACAGTGCCACAAAACCATGAAGTATTTGAAAAACATTTTAGACACAAACTGTTACTCTGAGGACCTTGCAAATAACTGTTTACAGTTCATTTGTTTTGAAGGATTTATTGCAAATAATTTGATTAAAATCTGTAATATCCAAGAACATGTGAATATATACTAACAGATGTGTGTGATTATTATATGGTACCTTGTTCGTGCTGGATATATAAATGATAGAAGTAAATTCTAGCAGGATACTTTGTAACTTGTATCACAGATTTTCTCCTTTAATCTTCAGTTTTTAATTGGAGCAAAGAACAAACAGCTGAACAGATTTATCAAAGAAGAGATATGTAATTCTTTTAAATTAAGTTCTAAATTAAGTAATGATGTGCTAATCAGTTCTGTAGCAATAATAAGGATTTTCTGTCATTAAATGTTGAAGCCCTGGCTCTCAGGAGACCAAATGTTCTGTGTGTGCTAGAAATAAGACTTGACAGATACTTTCAGCACAGAATGACTGGCATGCACCGTATGGACCTAAATGTAGGGAGGACATAGTTACTCAAGAACAGTTGTGAAGTTACCTACAGAGTTTTTTCATTGATTTGATAATTTTAAGCACGTATGATTGAGTTTTTCATGGGAAGAGAGTTTCAGCAAGGTAGTGGTTTCTTAAATATTATTTATATAGTGCCTGTTGAGCATGGCAAGCATCACTGTCAATTTCATGTTTTGCTATACCCTGTCCTGGCACATGTGGAAATGCCTGTTTCCAAAACTCAGCTAAAGCATTGAAATTCTGTCCCTGCATCATCCACCTATTCTTCTCCTCTCAACTCAATGGTTTTAGAGGCTCATTGGAGAAATTTTGCAATCCTCTGACACTTGCTCCTGGTTTTTATTAGTCTGCTCAGGCATAACACATGCAGAAATCTAATTGGGTGAGATGCTAATGTTTTACTTGTAAATATAGTTCCTAAACATGGAAATACATATTTGAAATGCGATTATTTGAAGCCAATTAATGTGCTGATTTTTTTCTGCCGTTATGTTAAATTTTTTCAGTGGCTCAGCAGGAAAGTGTTACATTGTTATTTGATTGAATTACATAAGAACAAGAGTTTGTTTAGAAGCTAGTTTATCTAGAAGAACTTGCCTAATTGCCTGAAAGCAGATGTATGTATTTGGAATGTTGTTTTAACTTTCTGCATGTCTTTTCTAGGCCTTTATCAGACGCTGTTTAGCATACAGAAAAGAGGATAGATTTGATGTCCACCAGCTGGCTAACGATCCTTATCTTCTCCCTCATATGAGGAGATCAAATTCTTCAGGAAACTTGCATATGACTGGCCTAGCAGCATCCCCTACACCACCTACTTCAAGCATTATTTCGTACTGAAATTTCTCCAGCTGAGGAATGGGATGATACCTTTGTTTAGTTTCCAGATTCAGACTTGAGCTTGAAAGCATTTGAGTGTTTTTACACAGGACAAGTTTGATAACTGTGTTTCCAGACTGAAGTCCTCCTACATAGTGTCATTTGTATGATTGGAATGGATCATGGACTGTGAATAAATGTACCCTTCTGAGAAACACCGTTAAACATTGAAGGATGACACTTCCTGTTACAAACTAACAGGTATACTGTGTTTAAGGCGGAAGAGAAGGTTTTTAGTTTTTTTTCTGGGGAACATTGTAAATAAACTTTTTAATACTTTAAAGTACATTTGGTGGATACTGGAAAGTTCTAACATGAAGGGTAGTTTTTCATTATTTAAATAAAAAAGGGTAGTGAGCAAATTTGAAAACAGGAAAAATTTTGTGCCTGGTTATAAACTAAATGAACTGCCATCTTTCCAAGACATTGATCTTTTGAAACCAAAGTAAGGAGTGCGAGACGGTGAAAGATAATGTTCAGCATCAGATTTTTCAAATAAAATTGGGAGTGTTTTATTTGGCTACTCAGGCTTGTACCTCCAAAAATGTGGTGGTGTTTCACTGAATTTAGATTGGATGGAAGGGTGATATGGAATTCCTGGTACTTATTTCTTAGACAGATTGCTAATTTTGAAATCCATTCAGTTTTCTAAAAATACTATACTTGCTGTGGTATTGAAACTTGTGAAACCTTCCAGGCTTCTAATAAAAGCAAGCAACAGTATGAATATGAAACCAAATGCAAACAGGTCATGTATAATGTTCTATGCAGGAATAATGATAAATTCCCTTCTAGCTCTATTGTAAATTGTTGTACAGATGTCACATTTTCAGTTAAATTTCAGCAACTTATTCCTGTACAAATGTTTAAAGTATGGCTTTTTCTAATTGGATATTGTATTTTTTTTAAGTCTCCCTCAAGGCGCTTTTAACTGCTGCTAAATGATGTTGCTTTTACTTTTACAAAAGAGTCAAATGACCTCCTTAAGGTGCAAGTCAACTGTACGAGAGATTGAGAACAGGCAATTTGTTAACAATCAAGGCATGTAAACCAGATCTGTGTTGGCAATATACAGTACAGTTCTTTAAGTCAGTTTATTGCGTTCTCAAGCTGCAGAGCGCATTGATACTAGATGTAGAAGTTGCTCATGGTTATACTCTATTTCTGGAAGTTCCTATCAACAAGGAAATGTTTCTTGTGGCTTGTACAGATATTTTAAAATGTGAAACATTTTCTAACTGCCTTGTATGGTAGAAACTTATTTTTCAGAACAGTGTATCTCTCTCCTGTTCACTATTCTTTTTACTATCCCATTCTTGATGCTGAATACCTATATGTAATTCTGTCCATGTTGCAGAAAGAGGAGGCTGTATTACCACAAGTTTTCATTTAGTATTGTACAGATAAAACTGTTGCTCTTGTTTCTGATGTTGCAAGCCATTTTGTTTTCATTGTATATAAAGAAACGTTAACTGTCTCTTTAAGATGCTGCTGAAATTGTAGAGAATGTAGCCAAAACAGTAATAAACAATGGCAGTTGAAATTTCAAGATTTTTACTGTGTGTTTTTACATTTCAGTGAAGGGCAAATCACATAACCATATCACTGAGCAACACGAAACTATTTAAAGCAAACTCTTCTTAATAGCAAACAAAAAGCCTATAATACAATAATTAAGTAGCATTGGAGGTGAAAGGGGAAAATTCCATGAAACTTTAAACATCCAATGAAGTAACCAAAACTTCATTTCACTGAACAGACTTTCAGGAATGACTGGTAAGTATTTCAGTGGTCCTTCTTTAAAGATTGACCTGTGGAATAAGATCAGCTCATAGAATTACTAGAAAATGAGACTCAAATGGAGTACTGGGACCGCATCCTTTTCACTCTCTACAGCACAAGACCAAGTGCAGAGTTCAAGGAGAATGTGCTACAGCTGTAAGTTCACATTAGATTTCATTCCTTCTCAATCTGCATGTTGGTAACGGAAATTGAATTGATGGTTTTACCACAGGAAAATGTGTAGGATAATGCTAACTGTATTTTTATTTATTTGGAATGTGTTATGGTTACCCTTAGTAACGGTAAGTTTGGCAGTATATTAGAGAACTACTTAAGTACCTGAGAAATTTACAGCTAAAAGAAGTACAGACTTGTTTTTCCTATGGTTAGGATTTGGGAATAGGCTGTTGTGGCTAAATACATGACATTTACCTCAGCTTTACAAGTATATGTTTTTGAAACTTAAAACACTTACTTTGAAAGAGCTTCATACAGGAATTCTTGAAAGAAAAAAGAGCATTATGATCTCACCTTTTGAATCAAAGTTGCAAGATTTTTACCCCAATAGCATAGTTCTGGGTTTTTTAACATCTCGCAGTACTGTTAATGAAAACAGTATCTCCACGTGGACTTACTCTTGTGGTCACAGGAAGACTTCTGAGTTGTGTGTTTGGTGCCTGCCACTCAGCAATTTGTGCTCGGTCTAGAAGTGCCCTTGAGGCTGAGTTTAGGACCCTGAATTATGCTGTTGGTGGAGTGCTGATTCACTTCTGGCTAATGCACGTGTTGGGTGTTCAGTCTGTATTTCTTGCCCATTTTACTAACTTCACCATGTGTCATCCATCACTAGGTTTGCTAAGCTTTCTCCTGATTTAACAGCAGGTAGACAAAAGAAATTAGGTTAAACATCATCATACAGTTCTTAGTGAATCTTGGAAATAAAAGGCTTCCATTAAATTCATAAACAAAATGGCTGCATTGGACGATTGTAGAATACTACATTCTTGTATAACAAAAAATAATTTTAAAACTCCTTTACATTTGAAATAAGTGACTGTAAGAGAGGTTACACGCTTGTAGCTGAATGTAGTGCTACACATCCTTGCCAGCCAGACAACATTGGTTGGCTTGTTCCTGCTAAAAAAAACCTGGTTTAGCACAATTTTCCTTATATAAGCACTGAATTTGTTCAGATTTCACTGTGGAGCATTAGGCACTTGGTCTATGCTAGTTGCTAGATCCCGATTTCATGGAGGCTGGTCAATGTTGTAACTTTCTGAGAAGTGCGTTGACGCTGGCGGTGCAGGCACCGCCGCCTGGCAGCCCGAGCGGGTGACCGCGTGTTTGGAAACCAGCAGCCCCGGAAAGGAAAGCATGGGTGGGAATTTAAAGCATCCTGCGTGTTCCTGCTCCAGCTTTGATGTCTCCCCGACCGCGAGAAGAGCACGGGTCTGAGGCGGGGCCGCCAGCCCGGCCGGGCCTCTCTTTCCCACCGCACAGCTCCCGCAGCCCGGCGGACACGGCCCGTCCGGCCTGGGGAGAGCATGCAGCTCCCAGCAGCGCTGCTGCTCCGGCCCTGCCCTGCACTCCGGCCCGGCCCTGCACTCCGGCCCGGCCCGAGGAGCGGCGGGCTCGGCGGGCAGGGGCAGCGCCGCCCCCGCAGCCATGTTGTGGAGCGCCGCGGGACGGCGAGGGAACGGCGGCGCGGGGAGGTGAGAAGTGAAGCTGCGTCATTGCTTACTCTTCAAAGAGCCCTCGGGGGTTGGTGCTCTTCCCCAGAAGTGGGATGTTGATTGGGACGGAGGCTGGAGAGTCTGGCCTGGTGTGCTGGGGACCTGGGCACAGCATTGGGACAGGGGCGGCCTCAGAATTCGAAGACACTGTGGTTGAGAGTGTCCATGTCTAAAATACTGTAGTCTCGCAATTGCTAGTGTATTTGTTACAAGTGTTTTTTCTCTATTTCAGCTACAGCCAGAGTGAGCAGTCTGGTTTCCTAGCTAAGGGGTGCCAGCAGCACGACATGGTCCTAGTGGGGAAAACTGTAAAGGTGGGTGGTTTTCCTATCTCAGAGACCAGGGAGAGCAATTCAGCTGAATTACACTGAGATAGCTTTTTAACATCAGACAGCAGTGTGAAGGCCTCTTTTTCTCATTTTTCTCCTTTCAGTTTTTGCTAAGGATTACTGAGGTTGCAAAGAATTCTGCTAGTTTTGTGATGAGGAGTAACACAGATGAGGCACAGAGATTATGGGGAAAAGCCAGCATGAGCCATTCCTATTTGAAACTGGGGGAAGCAACCAGGAGTCAGCTGGGCACAGCTCCAGATGGATAGTGTGACTGAAATAACGCTTCAGCTGTACTCATTTCGATAACTTGATTTGTGTCCAGAACACTTTCAAAGTGAGCCACTATGCACTGGGGGGTAGAAGGTGAATTGCTGTAATGGCCAGTGATAAAGTTTTTATGTTGTGTTTCCTATTCAGATATACAGAAAGCAAACCCAGGATACAAGGGAAAAAGCAGTGGTTCCTGAGCCATCACAGCTTTATTAGCAGCACTTTGGTGCTTATAAATCAGCCTCTGTCTAAAATCAGGGAGGTACATCAAAACTCAGCTTGCCAGTGGAGATCTGCATCAGACGTGCTGTCAGCAGCCCAGGGAGGGAGGCACCTGTTTTCCCAGTGCCCACTAGATGGCAAAGCTAGGTGCTCTATTCAGACTGCTAAACATCTGCTTTACCTGTCTGCGCCCCACATTGGCACGACACAGAGCATGGGCATAGCAATGTCACAGCAAGAGTCTTGAAATAAAAACCAAAGCTTTACTTCTGTTTGGAGTTCATAGTAGTGTTGAGATGTAGTGTCTAGGAAAAGGATGTGTGAAAGAACTTAACTCCAACAATGCTAAATTTTGTTTTCTCAACTTTTGTATTAATCCCTCCTCCATTCTTGGGAAACTTTGGACTTTTAGGTGCTCATATACTAAAACGATGAATCAATGAAATGCATTGATTGATGTCAATACTTGGAAGCGTGACTGACAAAATATTGTGGCTTGTGTGACAGCACCTATTGGTGTGTTGTGGCTTGTGAGCCAGCACCTTTGATGAGTTTGTTGTGGGAGCTGAGAACTTACTGAAGTGTACAAAATGAAAGGCTTGTTAGCCAACACCTTTATGGAAGTGTATTGTAAGAATTTACGGGTTTGTTAGCCAACACCTTTTTAGTCTAAACAGTGGGCTGGTTGCCAGAGTTATGGCAATTGTGCAATACAAGCATAAATGTACCTGCCACCTGGTCCAGTGTCTTTGTTCAGCCTAATGAGAATTTATAATGAACATCGTGATGGGTCATGACAACAAGCATATTCAAAATATACTGCCTCTGCTTTGTTAAGAATATAGAAACCCATAGCAGGGACTCCATGTGTACACAGAGACCCAGCACAGGAAGCTGAGAGATCATCTAAGACTTCTGGACTCACATAGCAGTGCAAATATCAAACATAAACCATTGCTTAACCAACATTTCTCACTTATAAGGGGTGAAGTGTCAGTATCTTTTCTATTTAAGACTCAAGCAGACAGGTCCTTAAAAAACTGTTGATCTCATAGGAGAGAGAAGTATTAGATGTGAAGAGGATTACAACAGGGGAAGCAAACACTTGCCCTTGTGAATTTGTATGAACTATATTTAGAATTTAAATCCAAGCATAATTAAACAGTGCTAATGAGACAGAGTGACTTATCTTCATTTGGTGTATAATTGGTATCACTGATTTCCTCATTCATTTTTTCCTAGTTTTAAAGCCTTCTTGTTCCAGTGAGATTAGATGGTAAAAGCTACCCTGCAGAGAGAAAGTATGTGGCCTGGAGCTAAAGTTCAGTTGGAAGCCTTTTAAGGGATGCTGCTTTCTTGATAGCATCGATAACTGACAGCAAAGACACCTGTGAACGTGTAGCCAACATTCAAGCAAGGCAGTCTTTTTGCAGTGTACTCTTGAAAAAATGCACACAATTTTACAAAGACCATAATGGAGAAGAAAGGTTCACCCTTTCCAGTGAGGGAAACAAAATACAGTAAGAGTTTTAATAGTTGTAGGCATATAATTCACCACTATTAAATGAAGTTTGAATTCCTTCTCAAGAATATGCTCCAGCTCCTCCACGAATGTGAAGCTTGCATAGGAACTTTTGATGCCGTTTTGTGGTGGGCACACTGCAGCAGGTCTGGGTGGAAGATGGTAATGATCTTGCCCAACTTAGGTAGCTCTGAGCCCATAACTGGAGCAGCTGCCTCTGTTCCAGCTCTGTGCCAATAGCTGATTATGTTGCTGAGCAAAGGACAAAAGCTACCTGCTGCTGCTGAGGCTCGACACTTTTTTTTGACCTAGTCAAAGCCAGTGAAGAAGTGGGTGCAATAGGCAAAGTTAAGTTACCAAAGTCTTGGTAGTTTGTCCCATTTTTGCTTTTCAGTTTTGTCTTTGGTCGTACTCAGGCTCCTTTTTATTATGCCTCAGATGGATACAGGGTTTTTTTGAGGGTTTAATCCACATCTCTTGCTCCAAACTGCAGCAAAATCAGCTAAGGGGTAGCACAATAATGACTATGATTGTACACTTCAGTGCTGCCATGCCTGCCAGGGTGCTTGTGCTTATCGGCTGACAGGGGTGCTCAGAAGTGTGAGACTTTGCTGTGCATCACATCCTAGTGGGAGTGCTTGCAGCCAGCTGGAATCTGTTCTCAGTGACTGCCTGGAAAGAGTCTTCAAACCCTCCTCCCTCCAAAGTGACCACCACTAACCAAACGCCTGTCCACCCACTGAGCCAAACCAGTTCAAAGAGGAGCACCACAGTGTCTGTGAGTAAGCTCTGCTGGATAGGAAGAGAATAGAGTCAGATGAATCCCACAAAACAGCAAATGTTTTTCATCATAGTGCAGTAATTCAGCACAGACTTATTCTTTGGGTTGCTGAACCCAAGACTTTGTTTTGTCCTTTTCTGGAAGGGGATTTGAACACTTCCCTGCTAAGACTGCTATGCAGATTAATCTGAGACATAAGAATTATTACGAGCATTTGGTGTCAATTTCCCTTTGCTCAGTTTCACTGGACCACTTTGACTATATCACCCTCAGTAAATACCTCTCTCTCTTTTGGATGCTGTCTCTTTTGACCCCTTAGGGCCCTGCTGCTGTTCCATAAAGGTGAGAATTGCAGCTGTGTTTCCTGTTCATCGTTACCTAGCTAGGCTATTCAGTCAGCCCTCTGGCTGCTTACTCACAGTCAATAATACTGGGTTTAACTTTCCAGGGAAACTGATAATTTTAGAAGTTGTTCTACACTCCAAAAATACCTTCATCTGCTTATATATTTCACAGAATGGCTTGTCTGCTCTTGCTGCTTTTTCACAGTAATAATCCAAGTGCTCAAGCTCTCAACACTGCCTTGTGGTTGAACAGCAATGAGAAGCACCATTGGTAACCAGAACTGAGAGCAGCAGGAAGTACAGCTGCTCCACTTGTGAGCAGTCCAGAGCCACAACCACTTGTCTACTGAGTCCTGCTGAAAAGATGCCCTTTTTCAAAAGCAGGATTTCTTTCTGAATGAGCTGTGAAACAGAGGTCCTGACTGTCTGCAGCCGTGAAAAATCCCATGACTCTCAAAGTGTCAGAGAGTGGACTCTTAGAAAATATGAGAAGTCTTACCAGTGCTTTCTGCTGCCTTAAACATAATTTTCAATTGTATTCCTTTCCATCCATCTTCGTTTAACTGCTGGGGAGTCCCACTGTCAGGATTAAACAGATGTTTTATTTCCTGCCAAAGGTGGGTGAAATAATAATCACCGGCTCTGCCTCATTGGCTGCCATGTGGTCTGGAAAGGTGCCATATGTCCAGCACACAGACTGCTGCAGACAGGAGGCTGGGGGCATTATTTATTATTTGCCTAGTCAATTTAAGTACTGTCTTTCTTTCAGAAAACACATTTCTGTCCTTTATAAGGAGATATGAACAGGACTCATCAAGTAAGCTCCTCTAGTGAAGTGCATCTTGTATTTCAACAGCCAGTGTTCTGCTTGCACAGCATATGGTGCTGAAAGCAAAGACCTTGCACTTGGAGCTGCACTGTGCTCATGAGCTGCTCTCAGCATCACAATCAGTTTTAGAGGTTGCTCAAGTTCAACCCCGATAACAACAGTTTTCTTTTTGAAGAGTCCTCCTTTAGGAGAGTGTGGTACCTCTCCTCCAGCACGCAGCCTGTGTGGGTGGAGCAAACTGCCTGTTGCTAACCTGCCTCTGGAAAACTGCTGCTGTGCCTTCACAGTGACAGGATGTGGTGTCTCAGGTGGCAGGCATGGGGCAGTGTCTCCCACCGGCTGATTT
Source organism: Lichenostomus cassidix (assembly GCF_008360975.1). Lineage (NCBI taxonomy): Eukaryota > Metazoa > Chordata > Aves > Passeriformes > Meliphagidae > Lichenostomus > Lichenostomus cassidix. The sequence goes on from NC_139488.1 coordinate 18,101,378, forward strand.
GTGATCCTCTCTGAGGCCAGCCCACGTCTTCCACAGAAGCTGCAGGGCTCTGAGGTGAACACAGGCTGGGGCTGAATGGGTGGTGACCAGAGCATGCCAGGCATTGGATGTGGGTGGTGACTTCCACACCTTTCTTGGGAGGTCCAAGGAGAAGCAGTTGAAAAACTATGGATACTCCTTGCATGAGGATGGTAAATGAGGAATCCTCGACAAGAGGTGACAGTAGGACCCCTCTGCTCTGTGGAGTAGCCAAGCAGAGTGCCAAATGCAGTGATTAGTGAGAAGACAGCCATCTGGCTTCTATCCTTTAACAGCTCTCTTTCACCATCTCTTCCTATACACTACAAGAAATCTCCCTGTGTTTTTGGCAACCCTTTCTAGCCTTTCTGAAACCTGACAAGGTTCTATCTACAAATGACAGATAGAGTAAGGGGAAGAGAGAAAAATGGGAGGAAGATGATATAGTGGACAAGAATCTGACAGGCCTTCAGGCCTCGTGTTTAAATATTACCTTGGTAGCACTGGTTATGGCAGCAACCACCAAGGCAGCAAGTCCTTTAGAGCAGGAGCTAGTAATGTACTTATTGAGGGATGGTGTTGAGTTGTCAGAGGCAGAAGTTTGTGGACTGACAAGTAGGCATTGCTAAGACAGCAGTAAAGACTCATACAAGTGCTCTTGAAAATTGATGGGAGACTGGGGAACAGACTATAATGAACTCCAGCAGTGCGTATCTGCAGGTAAGGATGCACGAGCATGCTTGCGTGTGAGTGACATATGGCAGTTTCCAAGGAGTGTTTGAAAAATATTTGGTTCAGTTCCTCACAGTTGTTAATATTTCACCCTGAATTCCTCCAAGTCTTCCTATTTCTTTATGATGCATACCTTTAGGCTAAAACTGTTCAGAAGCACAGTGCAATCCATGAGTATGTAAGTTGCTACTTTTAGTAGTTAGGAATGAAACAGTTGAGAACTGGCTTAGGAACAGTAAGTTCCTTCTCATTATTAAACAGTTAGTGCCCAGACTGCAAGTGTGGTTTTGCATTATGGGGCTTTTTTGTCTTCTCTCTGAAGAGCTGTTACTGGTAAGATGGCTAAAGAAACCTGTTTCAAATAAAAAGGCAACTTTGAAACAAAGGTAATTGTTTCACAAATGCAGTTCTTTCTAGTGCACAGCATGTTATTTAGCAATACAGACTTCCAGTAGCTTTTTTTAAAAAAACTGTAGTTGCTCTCTTAAAGGATTTTACCCAAGTACTGTTTATATCTACAAAAACATCTCCTATGATCAGACTTCTGACCCTTAGTAAAGCAGTGTCACTGCCTGGGACCACACTTTTTCTGTTGCCTGTTTCATATGAACACATATTTACCTGAGGGCATAAACAGTATTCTGAAATAGCTTTTTATATCTTTTCTTATACTTCTAGCTTTTAGCATCATAGTTGATAATACTTGACTGGTGCCTGTTAAGTAAGTCAGTTAATACTGAGCTGCTGTTTGCAAAAATTGCAACTTTTATTTACAAGTTTGGATGTTTCCTAAAGAAGTCACACTATTCCTCTGAGCTAGCTGCAGTTACCAGGTTCTTTCTTTCATGTGTGTAAGCACTGCTTGATGGTACATGCACAGCTCCAAGCCCATGCAATGGTTAGATGCTTAGAAAAGCCTGGGTGGGAGGTTTAAAATCTTCAATTTGTTTTTAAAGACTGTTTTGAAAACTTACTAAACAGAATTTCAGGGGAAATTAGCTGAAAGATGAGAAGGCAGCAAAATGGTCACTGCTGAGTCTTAGCTACTGAAGTGTCTATCTGCTCTCTCTGTACACTACCAAGAACTGGAAGCTATTTCTATTATGCCAACTGAGAATGTGGTGGGTTTTGCTGAAGATTTGCTATTTATGTCTATCATTGATTCAGGAGCAAGATCACTGAAATGAACTGTTTGTTCTTGTAAGCTGCCAGCAGAGGATGTTGGCAGGTGAACTCTGAGGGCTGGGAAAAAATGTCTTCAGGAAACAGGACCTGGGGCAGTGCTTATAATGTCCTTTCTGCACGTCAGAAGGTCCAGATGAGCCAACCCTCAGTGAGTCCCATTGCATCCAGTGCCCCTCATCAAACACAAAGCTCATAGCTCTGCATTGCTTTTGCTAATGCTAAAATCATCCGCTGCAGGCTTTTCTTATATAACTAGCAAGCCTATGTTGACTAAAGGTTTTGCAGCTTGAGTTCACTCATGTTTCCTATGTTCTTAGCTTCTGTTGGGGCTTCATAGCTCACCTAACCTGCAAGGGCCATGAACAAAGTATGTGAATATGCACCCAGTTGCTGGCAGAGCAAACAGCTCTCAGACAAGACGACTGTTACTAAAATGTTGTTTTGTTGGCAGAATAGGCTTTCCTGGTTGCCCAAGGAGAGCCTGACCTCTGTGGTCACTGAAGCTCTCTCTTGTGGGTAAGCTGAGTGATGCTGGAATGCAGCTTCTAAGATGGATTAACTGTGAACCTAACAAAGGAAACAGTTCAGAGAGAGTAAAAATTTTACATTGCACAACTAAAGATAAAACATAACTTTTGATCCTATAGGACCTAAAGGTCCAAGGCTGAGAATGTGATTATTTGATAGGGTCACAGTCACCTTGTCAGTACAGAGTAATTTTTGCAGCCTCCTCCTAGGACAGTATTCTTCCTTTCCAGGTGCAAGAAGGGCAGCGGAACATGGCTAGTGGACACAGACTGCACTCTTCTGCTGTAAGTAAAGTAACAAAACCGTACAGACCACCTCACCCTTTCCACCCAGAGCAGGTCCCCATGTGCCAGGTTCTGGCCTTTAAATTAAGTCTTGATGCAGTTTCACCTGCACAAACTTCAGCTGAAATCAATGTACGCAAGCTGTTCCTAAGAAATACCAGTCATCCACCCAAATGAAAATCTGAATTGCTAACTGCACCCTAGCAACATAATGTATTCACAAGACCTAAGGATAAACATGAACCGAGGTTTCTGGAAAAGGATGTATTTGTTCCTGGCTCAGCTCACTAGCTCTCTAGCCACCATCTGCAAATCTCTTAGATATTCTGTAAAATGGCAGATTACTATCCTTAACTTTTTTGCCAGGGCTGCAGGGCAGAAGTGCTGGAAATTCACATGAGCTAAATGAAGTTTTGTTTGATTGAGGCCATGGATTTGGTTTTGGTTTATTTTGAGATTAGTTCTTGCACTTTAAGTGTTTAACTTTAAAACTATGCTATGGCAGGTGTTGGCTCTGTTACATCGCAGCTAAAAAAACCCAGTTTCTACCACAGATATTACAGGGAAATCAGCTTGAAGATTTTTGTCTTCTGACCTACACAAGTTTTTACTGGGAGACAAAGCACAGGGCAAGACACTGTGCTGGACTGCACAAATACATATTAAGCCTTGGTACTACCATGAGGAATGTACAGAGGAGGATTACAAGCATGAGGTAGTTAGGAACTACAGACACTTAAAAATGAAGAAACACTTCTGCAGTCTGATTCTTGCCTACCATTTACAGGATTCAAATGTAAAATGAAACAGATTCTGGGTGTCTAAGTCCAAGTGAAGAACCAAAAAATCTGAGCTTGGCACCAGTGAGGCCTCCATGTTACAGAGTGATTGTGAACACTTATGTGACTAGTACAGACAAAGCCTGTATATAATTGAGGAAGACATGGTGCCATGATCAAACATCCCTGATCCTTATCCTGCCCCCTTTGACTTAATTCCATAATCAGCACTTACATCACAGAGAGGTTGGAACTCTTATCCAGGCCTCTCCTTCAGCATTACAGTACCTCGAACAAGTCCCTGCCTGTAAGGATCTGCTTTCTTCTAAACTTTCACCTGGTCCCATGGTTAGCTTAGCTTAAGTCAGGAGACTGCTAACAAAACCCTGAAACTTAGAAATAGCTTAAGTTCAGCCCATTTCTGCCTTCAGATCAGTTGGTTTTACAGTTCTCAAGCACCATCATTCTGCATCAGCAGGCATCCATTTGACTACAGTTGCTGCTTGGGGGGGGCAGGAACCAACCACCCTCGTTGCTGCGTCAAGCCAAAAGAAACTAGTGCACGCCATCTCGTGGCCCTGCACAGCTATTTCCCGGGAACGAATGGAGCTCCAATTGCATCAACGAGGTTTAATGTGGACAGGCTTTAAAAGATGGCTGTCAGAAGCTCAGACGCTGCTCCACCATATGACCCCCTCACAGCTAGGAAACTTTCACCCGTAGCACTTTGTCCACACTCTTGCCCTGACCCTGCAGCCTGAGCAGCTGAGCATCAAACTGCAACAGGCACCTCTTCAGCACATGCTGACAGGGCTGTTGAGACAACAATCACAAATCCAGGGTAGCAGTGAACACCGCAGCCCCCAGACCAGCCTTTGGTGGAGCAGGAAAGTACTGTATTCATTTTAGAGTAGGTCATATACATGTAAGTCATTCTTAATTACATGCAAGGTTAGGGATGTTCATGGTACATCTGTCTTCATCTGCTGTCAGGACTTCTTAAAAAACTCCATGTGTCAGTGCTTTAAATAAAGCGAATGTGCCTGTTCATAACTGTTCATTAACAGCTGAATACATGAACTCATGGAAACAAGGTTACATCATCTGTCAGTCTCTAGGTGTATTTTAACTTCCTATTTCTCCGTACTCTCTCCTTTTGAGAGGAAAACCAAGTCATTAAGAGACCCTTGCCAGATGTGATTAAGGTACAATTGCATTACATCTAGTTGAGGAAATTAAAAAAACATGGACAGTACAATACTACGACTTCAAGGTCTATGCTTTAATTTTAAGTAGTAAGTATTTAACTTCTCAATGTTTATGACTTAGCTGAGAGATTACAGCTTAAATCTGCACCACGGAATCACCTCCAAATGTGCAGTTGCATTATCTTCAGCAGAATTGCTGATGGTAACACTGCCTTAATTCCATTGCTCTCATAGCTACAAAAGGCTGGATATGTATTCAGCAACAAGGGACTTAAAATAGCTAACAGAAGTACAAAACTTCAGACAAAGCGTCTTATTTTGTCTGCTACTAGAAGCAACTGCACAAGACCTATGAAAGTTTGCAGCTTGCTGTTGGAAAGCATAGAACCATGCCAGAGAACACTGTCCCATACTGCAATAACAAAAACATGTACCCAAGGACTCTAGTTCAAAGCATCTGATTGCAGTCAGCAATTGCTTTAAATTTGGTATGTGACAAACATACTTTTACTGTTCTTGGGCTGAAAGTGTGTAACAAAGTTGTAGGAAAGGCTGTTAGACCTGTAAGGCTCAATGAAGCTTGATAACATACTTTCTCTGTTACAGGAAAGAAAAGAGGAACATCCTTCTTCTCATGTCAAGGTTTAATTCTGAGGTATGCGAAACTGCATTTACAAAGGTAAATAAAAATACATTCTGAGAAACAGCAAGTGCCTTAATCCCTCTGATTTCACACTCCAGGCAGCTGGGAAAAGAAACTGCTCACAGTATGAAAAAGTATTTGGGGTCTGTCTTTGACATGGGCTTTTGCCATAACAGATGATGAGGCATGTGCAGTAGCAGGGCACAGGAAAGACAAATACTTAGGTGATAAAGATGAGACAGGACAACAGGTATTAGATAAGGCTTCCATTTGAACTAATTATTTGAGACATTATTATGATCAGAAGTCAGATGCAGCTACTGTTCCAAACACTCATCAGGCAAACTAAATTGCCGAAATTAATTACGCAGCTGTTGAGACAGACTTCAGCTCGAACAGGCTGATGATATGAGTAAGTTTGCATATGCTTGTAGCAACCACATATAAATGAAATCCCAGTAATACAGAAGGACTAGAAGCAGTACAGAAGAGTTTTCCACATGAACTGTACCTGATCCCAAGAGCAACAGCTAGCACCTGGAGTACAGTGCACAAAACAGTTTCTACAAGTCTATCATCTACAGTTAATCTACAATTTTCATCCTAAATGTGAATTAAAAGAGCCAAGTATGAATCATATGCAGGCAGATTTAATGACTCATTGCTGCAATGGATTTAACCACAAGTGCTGATCCTGCCTGCCGTTAAGATGTCTGGCATTCCCTCTTGGACCCATTCCTCTGGAAGGGAGCCCTTTCATAGATCTGTGCTAGAGAGAGCTGAGCTAAAAACAGTTAAATGAGATTGAAAGAATTTTTTTAAAAAGTGCTGTTTTGTCACACAAAGAATAAAATTCCAGGAATTTATTGCTGTATGTATTCTTAATCCATTAATTCGTCTTACAGTAGTCATGAAGTGCCAAATTGTGTGCTACATTTAACATTCCATGTATTTCCTTCCAAATGCCATTTTACAGTGGGCGTATGAAACAAAGCAGCAGTGGTCACAAAACATGGCTTGAGCATCTCTCAAGAGCTTAAAGACAAAGATTTGTGTACAAGCTGAATAACAACATGTCAGTTAACAGGTCACTCAGCAATTTTAACAGAAATATCTTTAGGTGGAAGTTTTGCAGCGTTAAAATTCACAACTCAGACTAAACATTCTCATCCCCACTGTAGAAACAAGATACTTGCCAAGAACAAGAACTATGGTATGTAAATGTCACACGCAAGACCTGCTTCATTTCTATCAGAAGCAAAAATTGCTAATTATAAGCAAGGACAAGCCTAGCAGGGTAAGGCTGTCAACCTATATTAAAAACATATACCTCAGAGTTTGGCAGTGGAACTCTATTTACCACCTTGACTTTTTTTTTTTTGGTAACATACAAGTTCTCTTCCTCCCCTCCCACACTTTATAAATCCCCTTTTATTTTTATTATACCTCCGTATTATTTACAGGACTCCTAAAGATTAAGTACAAACTAGTATGAAATTAATGATAGCTTGCTTTTCAAATATGTATCCCATGGCTAAATAAATACCAAGCCAATCCAACAGAGTGATCTGGAGTTATGATTCAGAAGCTTGTATATCTGTGATTCCAGTTGTTTTCTCATTAGCTGTGGAGGATTCATTTGATCTGTCAACAACAGTTGCCCTGGAAGTTGGAGTAGCACTATCCAAGGTGAGTGTAGAGGTCTGTTCTACCTTTACAGTAGTGCCAGGGTTGATGGAAAAGCTTCCAGCTTGAGTAATAGAGGGAAGCAGATCTGTAGGCACTGTAGATGCCTCTGTAACCAAAGGAAGCACAGGAACACACTTGGGTGGCATCGATAGAGGTGTTATTCCCATTAGATCCAGAGGCGGCAAGGGGGGAAGGGGTGCCAAACCTAAAGAGAAAAAAGAGGGGGAAAAAAAGGCAGTGAGCTGCTGCACACCACAAACATGTCAAATGGTATTAGGGCAGCACTAACTCAGCAGGCTTATTTCAAGCTTGATACTTTTCAGATTTCAGAACTGAAGAATCAGAATAAATTCAAGGTTGCTTGTACCTCCTCAGAGGACTACATATTTAATGTATTGATACTGATGATTAGGTTTTTCTGGCCTTCACTGAAACTGCCAGAAACAAGAAATTAAGAAAAACCATATTCCATATAAGCTTCCAATATATTTTTGCTTGCTCCACGTGTACCTTCAGCTGTTTTGTTGAATTCAAAAGTGTAAATCTAGTATTAGTTCATAATTCTGGCATTCAGTTCACAGAGCTTCAATCTCATCTAGTTTACAAGGAAACACTTCGTATTTTCTTTTACCCATAATTAATATACTTCCACTTTTGGCACAAGCTCTTCTGAGATACAAATCAGGTAATAGAAAATGAAGCATCTAAATACAGACACTGGTTTAGAATTAGTTTATCTGCAGTCATATTCCTTGTCTACCTGATCTGGGCACTAACATCCACTCCCACTGCAGGCAAACATTTAATTTATCCCCTTCAGGACTCCCCCAGATGGGTCTAAATTAGAGTGTCAAGGACAACGCTAATTACAGTGTTTCAGTTTGCAGAAGCACATACCAGGCTGTATGATTTCTGGAACAATCTGTGGTGCAGGTAAATTAAGTTTGGACAGATCAGTCAGGTTAGGAAGACCTGCTGGTAATGGCATCAGACCTAAGAGAAGAGTGGAAAAGTTACAGCTGAAAACTTAAAATTGTCTTTTTCTGTTTCTTAGATCTTATTGATAATTTAAACTTGCTTTATATCTTATCATTTTTACATGTAAGAATGGAAATTCACCTGAATTTCAGCTTTCAAGTTGCACAGTCAGAACAGATACCTACTGCAGGAAGTCTGGACTAGTAAATACATAAGAAAACCTTTCCGATTTTTCTGAGGAAAGTAAAATCTTATTTCAGAAATAGAAGGTTTGCATTCCAAATTCAGCTTTCAACAAAGGTCGTTGTTTCACAATATACTATACCAGAAGTTCTCCATTCCCAATTTGAGTGAACAACAAAAATAATAGGATTAAATACACAGTATTCCCTGATCCCTAATATTGATCACTGTATATATCAGTCTTTTCTGCTTAGTTCATAACCAGAGTTAAACACAAAAATGTATGTCAAAAGGCAAGACAAAGTAGCTTTCAAAGTCAGGAAGGACTGAAAGTAGAAGAGACACATACAATGAATGCAACATGTGTCCTTCCATCATTGTGTTTGCTATGGAACATCCTTCTGCTTCTGAATTTTCCACTTTAGAAGAGCTTCATTTCTGGGACAAGGGCTCTATTCACACTTTATGTTTGGTTCAGAAAAGGCTAATTCAGAAATAAACTGTTGATAATACAGTATTAAGACAGACAGGAGAAAAGTCTTATAGCAAGGACACTGTATAGAGATTTTTATTAAAACCCAGCCATCTTTACCTACCCATGAATTCATTAGCCATGAAGGCTGACATAATCTGACTCAAAGAGTTTCAGGTCAGCTATATACAACTTCAGTTTGAATTTTTTTTTAAATATGAAAAAAGTGGAACTTCATACAAATTCACTCAAATTTTAAACCTCCAGTATATTTAGTAAGAACAATTTCACTAGTATGTCCATGCAAATTGCAAGAAATACTATAACTTCCTTTCAAAGAAAGTAATAATGCTATTCAGAGAAAAAGATGAATGGAAAACTTTTATCTGCAGATTTTAAGGAAGGGGTGGATAGGTGGCTGGGGAAGAAAAGGACAATAATCTTTTTCTGCCTAGAGAAAATAGAAAACTACTAACAAGTTCAGCTTCTGTGAGAGTTCTCTGCCCTCGTTTGCATGCACTGAGCTCTACTACACATCTTTTCTATGCTAAAGGCTGTACCTCCAAGCATTACATAATGCACACATCTTTACTTGTCTCATAACAAGCAAAACATAAAATACAACTCCTTCAGTGTTTTGGAAGACACAATTGAGTCCTGTACCAGCACATCAATGCCACAGCAAAATCCTATACAATCCTTATTTTATCCCCCATGAATACTTCTGGAATACTAGTGTTTGAAATGTTCATTATTATCAGGGAACAACCACGTTGTAGAAAGACTCTTACTTGTATGATACCAGTTAAAATTCCTATATAATTCAAAACAGTAACTGCAACATAAATTCTATATTGTTAGCCCTGTATTTATACTAGGAAGAGTGATCAAGCTGAGTATTAAAAACTTGAGTTCAAGCTGAGCATTAAAAATGAGTTTCCTAAAAAGTTGCAAATAGCAAAGCAAAACCTTCTTGAGAAATCCTGAATACTGCATCTACTGTGCAGGGGGCCCTAAAAGGTACACATTGTAAATTCTCTTGCCAAGTCACTCTATGCTACAGATGTGTGAACATACTCCAAGAAAAATAATTCTTCACATTGTAGAGGTTGTATAGAGAGAGATCTTACATCAACTGCGTAAGTTGTATGAAGTTGTACCTTCCCCCAAAAGCAATGAAAAAGACAGCTCTCGTCCCTTGCTCCCATGAGATTTTTGTTTTAGAAATGTTTTAAGAACTTTTACCTACTCACCTGGTAATGTAGTTGCTGGGTTAACTGGTGGCACAGAGGTAAGGGACTGACTGACTTGTGGTGGTAATAATGGAACTGTTGGAACACCTGGTTGAGCACACAGGGAAACAACACTGATTTTAAGCACTTCATCATCTTTCCTTGAGTACAAATAAATAATTGCTTACGGGAGAATTACTGTTTGCCTTAAATATAAAAAGCTGATGAAGAAAAATAGTATTCTAAGTAATACACATGGTATTTTTAATAGAAGTTGTCTGCAACTATTCTGTGAGCAAGGAAGGCACAAATCCAGTACTTTGGCCTTTGTTGTTGAAAAAAGTTTATGAGAAAATTTTATTCTCTCTTCTGCCTTCTATTAAATTAATTAGAAACATAATTGAGAACAAAAAATTCAGAAAAGCCATGCATTTCCGTCAGTTACTTCCATACCAACCTGTGCTGAGAACATTACTGACAGTAGTTGAGGGTGAGCTAATAGAAAGTCCTGAAAGACTCTGCTCAAGGCCTGCTGAGCCAGGAGGGAGGGTGGCTGAGGGATTAACTGATGATAGCTGAACCTTATTGAAAGAGAAGAGAAAGTTACATCATTAGGGTTTGTTTCCACATGAACCAATAGAAGCAGAAAAGCAATACAACATCATCACCCATTTTTACCAAGCTAATGGAGAGACCACACTTACCTCTGTGAAACCATCTTTGAGGGGGCTGAGAGATGCACTAGGCAACTGTCCTGGGAGAGAAATTTTCTTTCCCTCTTCAAATGGGCGAGTAGGTATCCTATGCAAATATCCATAGCCAATGCCACATCCTAGGCTTTTAAAACAGGAAGATTTGTTAGTGAATTAAGCCATTTTACAACTACAAGCTACAGCAAGCAATGCATGAAACAAGACACCAACAAGTTTCAAGGTAAATTCTGTACAACCTTCCCCTCCTGCCCCCATTTTGCCACATTTTCTGTGAAGAAGTAATCAGTATGAGACAACTGAAAGGAAATTCTGTCGCTTTAGCAATAAATACTCAGCACAAAATAAAATTCATTATCATTTAAACCAAGCACCTATACCAGGTATACAGCTTGGAATTCAACTCCCAGTTGTTACTTGCAGCCCTGTGTTCTGGCCACTCACAATACTTCAAGGATAATACTACAAGCTAAGGACTGTTCGGAGTTTAATGCAGAAAGCAACCATTGCACTTTATGCACTTCTGCACTAATTTACTGATTTACACCCCTCTCATTAGTAAGTGCATCTGAATTTCAAGTAAATATATAATTTATTAGAACAGAAACACTTTTGATATAACAACACTCTTTTCCTGTCTTCATAGAAAACTTAAATCCAGCAGTTTTCAGGCTGGTGCTATAAGAAAGTTGGCCCATCCTCCTGTAACCCATTGTCTCCTTACCTGCCTTCTCCACCCCAGGCAGAATTTGGAGTAATCACCACTTCCCGACAATTATCTGTATCTGTGTTGTACACATAAAGTTTTAATGGCTTTGCTTCATGTGTTTCAATAAGGGAAAAGAGATCTTCAGACTGCAAAAAGATAAAAATGAGTCAGGGCTTTCTTGTCCCTATTTTATTATTTGGCAGTAGATCGATCATTCTAGTCCTGACTTTCTGTAATAGAACTTGGTAACAGCCACATGTTGCAGTTGTTGCAGTACTGCTGTTTTATCACAAGGGCAGCTTCCAAATGTGTTTTGTGAGCACAACTCAGAAGATGTGGCACAACCCAGATTTCAAATCTGCTATTTAAAATATTAACATTAGAGTACAAAAAAGTTTGTGTCTGACTTAATGAAGACATTAAGAGCAGTCTTTTATTTCCAGGATTGCATTTAAGAAGAGGCACCACGCCAGAGCTCCTTCCTCTTTGCATTTGATTTCCATTTGCACTGAACAGAGACAGAGCCAGGGATGTTTCAAACTGCCCTGGTACAATTGGGTTTTTAGTTTTTTAAAAATAAAAACCTTATTTTTATATACTTACCTCATTCATGACAGTATCTGCTCCAATGATATAGTCACTGTGAGGTCTAAGTCCAGCTAATGCAGCAGGAGAATTTGGCTCCACTTCCTAGTTTTAAGATGGAAAGTTACAAACCACTATGTAACTGTCAGGGTGTTGCAGAACAGATAGATATGCACTTCACACAAGCTCTGAGTCAGACAAACTGGTCAAGTTTTCAACACAGTAGGGTAATGAACTAATGAAACAGTGGCTCTATGGCAGTCCCTTTTCATATGGTTCTAGTGTTGTACCAAATACAGTATCTCTGAGTATTGTACAAACCCAATGATTTAAATAAATGGTTTTAAAAATCAGTGAAAACAAGTTTGATCAGTAAGACCAAGTTTGATCTCATGACTTGTTAGCTACATCCTGTGCAAGTTCCTTTTCAACAGTAAGGGAGAAACAGTAAGCCATAGTAAGGAGAACACTTCAAGTCCATACGTACCAAGACATGCCAGACGTTTTCATTAGCCCCATCAAAGCTGCAGAAGCGAATGCTCACTCCCAGCAGGCCCTGCCCACCCCACATGTTGCTGGGGGTTACTGATGTTTCTCTCAGTTCCAGTGTTTTGCTACTGTACACAAGCATTTTTACAGGCTTTTCAACATTTGCTTTCAACAGGTCCTTGAGAGTGTCATTGTCTTTATTCTGTGAATATTTAAGCAAAAGCTTGGGTTAGCATTTATCAGAACAAGCATTCAGTTCTACAGCAACACTTGTATTTCAAAGGTGCTGCAAACACTGAGCATTACCAGAACATGTATTAACAGCTGCTTTGTGACAAGCTTCCAGTCCCTTCTCAATTCTAGCGTACAACTCTGGCAAAACCCTCAGATTTCACAGTACTAGGTCATACTTTCCTAAAATGAAAACACTTCAACTGAATCTGTAGTAAGATGCACCTTGCAGCTTTACAGAGGTTTTCTCGAATCCAGGCATACTGGTGAAAGAGCTTCCCACAGCTAGTTTTTCCACTTCTATGATGGTCCGTTGTTTGACTACAGCTTTGCTTGAAAGCTCCCCCCATGCCTCCTGCCCAGCTAATGGTTCTGACAGAGGCTTTTGCAATCAACCTGTTTTGACTGAATGAAGTTGTGAGTTCTCATGGAAGCAGTTTTATAGACAAAACTAGGAGGGCACCAGCATAAACCATCAGAGGTGGATCAGCAGGCAATTCTATCTTGGTGCAGATGTCTGCAGAGAGCATGTCTGTCTCCAGCTAAACTGTTGACAGAACTGTAACTACAGGGTGAAGGAAATAAATTTCTCATGCAGTTTGCCTTACTCATTTTAAACTAAGAAATATCTTATATACATTTAAATAGAACAAATCCATAGGTTTGTTTTAATATAGGTTTACCTATAAATATCAGATTATCAACACACTGTTTATATTAGAAATTATAAAATAGCAACACACTTACCAATCTTGAACCATTAATGGACACAATAAAATCAAAGAATGGCTCCAATCCAGCTCTATGCCCTGGTGAGTTTTCTTGTACCTAACAAAGTTAAACAAGAATTTAGTAAAAGTGTACCAATGCTGATTCATAGATTAGAATTGTATTTCTACTTGTGCCAACTGTAGTTATAGAAGCTATTAATATTTGTATGTATGATTTTAAAATATTCAAATATAATCATATAATCTTTGGAACCAAAAATCCCTCCCTTAAAAAAATAAAATAGATTTCAAAAGAATTAGTAATTTATAAATTGAGTAATGACACAGCAGTAGCCATTCCCTGGGAAAAGCACTGCTTAACAGTTGCAGCAGATAAATCATAGGTATTTGTTTCAAGAAAGAAGATGATGGTGAAAGGACAAGGTTAATGAATTCTGAAAAGGTTGGTTAAAAAGTGCTATCTTTCCACAGTAGTACCAACACTGGACCTTGCTTTTTATCTCATGCTTACTAAAGGAATGGGAGAGTCACATCTGTAAGCACAGGTTGTTATCTCATGATTAAGCATCACCTGCTGACATTCTTGAGACACAGAGGGCATCTGTACAACCAGTGATTTCATTAACATACCTTCAAGCTGCAAGAGAAGACACATGCAATTTTGCAGCCATGGCGGCTCAAATAATTCAACCACTCCACTAAGACAAGGCCTAAGTTTTGGATATGCACTGCTCCCAGAAGCTAAAAGTATGCTTTTAATTCCAAATGGAGTAACTGGGAGACATTTTGCCAATGTTGTTTTTTCACTATTACTTGCATTGCTGACAACAAAAAGTAACGCCAATATGGCTGTCAGGTTTTTCTTACAGCTTTTTCAGCAAAGACTATCCTTTTTTGTGTGGAATCTGATTCGGTTCACCCACTGGCTTTTTCTTTTATGTACTACAATCACCTTACAAAAAGATGTAAAAAGCGTTACCCTTTACAGTGTGGTTTCTTACATTACATGTTATTCCACCTGACAGAAGTGGTACAAATATATTCAATTGTTGAATACTGGCCTGATTCTGTAGGATTTGAATTTTCTTAATATGACTTATCTAGAACAAAATATTCTAATACGACATTTTAAAAGTGCTTGATTACTACTAAAACTGTTCCTCTCAAATTTTATTTATCTCTGCCCAATATGTTCACAAAATCAGAGCTTGGAAAGAACTCAGATTACTTGTGGGTAGCTTTCTGTTAACAGATGCCCAAAGCCTCAAACGTTAGTCACATAATCTAAATCTGGAATCAGTAATTCCAGAGTCACATCATACACACTGACTGTTGTGCAAGATTTGTAAAGCAGCAAAAAAGTGTGAAACCAACAATATTCCACAGTAAAAATCACTGAGGTGAAACCAACAATATCCCAAAATAAAAATCACTGAGGCAACAATAACATCCCCAAAGCTCACATTTATAATTTTTAACTAGAACTTGAAGAGTGTCTGTAAAAGTGTCTCTTTGAGATGCCTGGATGCTCCTTGGAAATCATTTCCTACTGCTGGGGTACAGATATTCTCCCTCTTGGCCAAGTATTAAGTGTATGGAACCACATCTCCCAATCACCAAAGTACCTGCAGTCGATCTAGTGAGATCCAAGCTACTGCCTCTGTATCACTCAAACTGTCTGTTCAAGATGCCTCTCACTGAGAACAGCCAGAGATCAGACAGCAAACTGCACCAGGTAATAAGGTAAAAGTACAAGCTAAGCTGCATGGAGCAATTCCCTGACTCCAGCTGCACAGAAACTCCCAGGCACACTGTGGATGTGGCTTTGGCATTTGTGGACTGCTTCTAGAGCTCATTTAACTTCAGATATTAAAACTTTCACTACTGTAGGGCTACCTGAGAATACCCTCCACAAAGAGAAATTTTAGCTTAGGAGAAAAGCCACAGGGAGGCTAAAATTCACTATATGAATTATTCTTCCCAAATGTAGAAAGCATTTACTTACTATGTTGAATACTTGCGACCTTCCTGCCAAAGAGAGGTTCAACAGTTTCATGAAAGGAGAATTAAAAAATCTCTGCTTTCCTATGGACATGATCCATCATGGTATTCTCAGGCTTGCAGTTTCTCTTGCAATCAGATCATTCAAAACATTCTCTCCTCTTACGTGTTTTTTTGAGTATTAAATGTCAGATGAGCTTATGCTGTTTGTTGTTTTTCCCTCAGTTTAGAGGAGTGACATGAAGATACTCTAAAAGCCTCTCTCTTATTCCACCACCGATTGCATAGGTCAAATAGGAACTTAGAGTCTGTGTTTTTAATGAACCTGACATACAGGCTTTATACCAAAATTAAATCAGCAGATGGTTTCAGAACTCACTGGGAAAACAATTTTAAAGACATGACATGTGTTAAAACTCAGCGTTAAAAATCAGTAAATCCAGCAAAGTGGTACATTTATTCTGATAACACATCAGATTTTTGGGACTGGATATATGTCATGGCCTTGAAATTATGAAAGGCCAGACTTCATCTGATTCAGAGATTTTCTCCATTTCTGAATGAACTTCTTTAAAAGAAAACAAAACCCACAACAAACCCCCTGCATCCTGACACAATATCCCTCCCCAATGACCTCCAAGAGATTATCTTGTGAACACTGTGAGCCAACAGTGGCCAGTATTTAATAGAGCAAACTTTTGAAATAAGACAGAGTACATACAATAAATGAGAATTACGTGTGTTCAGCATCCGTCAATGTCAAACTCACTGACACCTGGGATGTATAAATAATTTACTTAGAATACCAAGTCTCTGTTCTGCCCCAAACTGATGAAGGGACTCAGAGAGTTTCCAAGTTCCAAACAATTAGTTTGCAGAAAGTACCTTCAGATGTTGAACACCTTCCCCCAAACCTATCACAATCCTGAACATCTCTGCATGGTTTGTTTCTAAGTGGGTATGTAAAAACTACCAGGAAGCTCTATCTAAAAGAAACCAAGCCCTTATAGTTGCATCAATCATACAAACACCTCAGAAGCAGGAAGCTGCATCCCTTCTATCATCCAATTTCCTTATGCTGCCTTGCACTGGTTCAGTCACCAAAGGCTTCCTAATTCCCTGGCCTAACTTCACTGACAGAAAAGCATGTTTATACCTAGCAGTCCCAAAAATGCCAACCAGAAATTCCAAGTCATGAAAGGTCTCCTCCTTAAAGAAGTGATATACCCAGCCCTGCCCAACAATCACACTGACCCCATACAGTTTCTGTTGCACCATCTTACTTTCAGTCACTACCTGCCTAATTCATCACCACCACCCAGTGCCAAATGCACAAAACACTCTCTGCTCCAAGCTCTGTGGCCATGGTTCTCTTCCAGGAGCTACAGCAATGAAGGATAACCAGGGACCTTAGAAAATACAAGGCCACAAATTACTCCACCACTACTGAGGATGGAAATAATAAAGATTCCATGTATATGTACATAAACTCTGTGCCTCCTAAGTATCTGGCTTTATGCAGCTTTGCTGTGTGCCCCAAGTAGGTATTTAGTAACTTGCCTTTGTAATTGAATAATTGCTGAGAAATAATCAAGTAGTATCATTTACAGCAGATGCGACTGCAAGCAAGGTACAGCAGCTCGGGAAGCCTGATTCTCTCAAAGCCAGCTGTTACTTCAGACATACAAGTTACAGACCCCTATGGCTAAAATGCCATGACTTTCTAACAATAGAGACAAACAGTGGTACAGAAAATGCAAAGAAGCTGTGGAAATGCACCACCAGAGCTTTTTAAGAGCAAATGAAGAAAACCTCTATCAGGAATGTTGAATATCAGAGGGCAGAAAAGGGCCTCACACAGTGCTGCAGGGTTTTAGTTTCTCAGCAAGATGACATCAGGGCTGCTGAGTACATAGATCACCATTGATTTCACTTTTAATTCACTGTCAAGAATTAAACAGGAAAAAGGTTTCAAGGTCAATACACCAATTCTAATTTGCAGTGCTGAAAAGACTTTCCTGGTAAATACATGAAGTTTTTCTTTGCTGAACACTGTTCCCAACATTATTATTCTGTGCCTACACAGCATATATTGTACATGACACATTTTAGGAAGCCTGCTCAGCAGCACAGTGGCCACAAATTGAAGCTCCAAGTGAGCAATGCAACTGAAAATGGAATTAGGCACTGAAACCTGGATTTTTCAGAGGCAGATGAAGGCTGTGACCACTTCTGAAAGTCACCTGCCTTATATTAGTTTTTAAAGTTTCAGAATCTTAGCTTAAAGCATTTAATACATAACTCCCAAGGCTTTCTTTTTTCCCCCACATAAGAAACGCGTCCTAGTATTCTACTTTATTAGCAAAGAAATACTGAAAGGGTTTTTGTAGTTCTTCCACCCACTCTGTAATTGGCAGTAAAATTTCATTATGTATAAGTAATTCCTGTTAGATCTGACAGAATCTATTTTATTTCTGTCAGCTATTTTAACACATTACACTGTATAACTGAATTGAATTTCTTGATGAGACACTCAGTTTTCAAGAGAAGCTTTGTAAGTTTTTGGTAAGAAAAGATTCTATCTATGTAGCATAAACTTTTATTTTAGCAAAGAGAATTAACTGAAACTTTTAAAATGTGAACCTCCCTTAAAAAATAAGTCATGCAACAAAATCAAAAAATCACTTCATTTTGTGAATGCATTTTGTGAATGCAACACTTTTGTATCACTATTACAACAAACCAAAGCATTCAAACATGAGTGAAAAATCTAAACTTTGGGCACCACTGCTCAGTATCTTTTATGGAGAACACCACATAACATCGTAGCATACAAATTTCTCACAGATAAGAATTCTTACATAGAATCTTACAACCGTTTAGATTGGAAAAGACCTCTAAGATCATCAAGTCCAACCAGCCCTGCACAACACTCACACTGACCCCATACAGTTTTTGTCACACCATCTTACTTTCAGTCACTACCTCTCCAATTCATCACCACCGAACAGTGCCAAATGCATAAAACAGCTCTCAGCTAATTCAGCACTGCCAAGTTCACCATTAAATCTTGACCCAAAGGCCACATCTACATGTGTTTTGAATGGTTTCAGGGATGGTGATGAAACCACTTCCCTGGGCAGGCTATTCCAATACTTAACCATCCTTCTGATGAAGAAAGTTTTCCTAAAATCCAATCTCTAAATCTCTCCTGGGGCAACTTGAGGCTCTTTCCTCTTGTTCTGTTGCTTATTACTTGAGAGAAGAGGCCAAGCCTCACTTCACTACATCCTCCTCTCAGGGAGCTGTAAGGAGCAATAAGGTCTCTCTGGAGCTCCTCTTCTCCAGGCTAAACACGCCCAGCTCTCTCAGTTGCTCCTCACAGGACTTGTGCTCCAGCACCTCAATGTCTGTCATGTACTGAGGGGCCCAGACCTGGAAACAGCACTCGAGGTGTGACCTCACCACTGCTGAATACAGGAGACAATCACTGCCCTGCTCCTGCTGGCCACACTATTTCAGACACAGGCCAGGGTGCCACTGGCCTTCTTGGCCACCTGGACATGTTGGCTCATGTTCAGCTGCTGTCACCCAGCACCCCCTGGTCCTTTCCCACTGAACCACTCTGCCCCCAGCCGTGGGGATGTTATGACATCATCTCTTAGCTGAAGAAACTGCCAGGTCATTGTATCAGCCTGGGCAAATTACAGCATTTTCACACTGCTGAACAAGAAAATGACTTAAAATTTTCTTTCCTTCTGTTTTGAAGAGCGGAAACAATGCATACTGAGGAATACACAGAGTCAGCCAGTTGGTCTAATCAGCTACACACCTTATGTTAAAGGAAACTTATGGAGGAGAATTGCTTCAAACCAATGA
Source organism: Lichenostomus cassidix (assembly GCF_008360975.1). Lineage (NCBI taxonomy): Eukaryota > Metazoa > Chordata > Aves > Passeriformes > Meliphagidae > Lichenostomus > Lichenostomus cassidix. Next base: position 18,120,644 of record NC_139488.1, read on the forward strand.
CACATTACTAGGTCTACTTATGAAGAGACCTGGGCAAGAGAACACTTGGCAACTTTCTCTCCCTCTTACAAAAAAAAAACCCAAAAACCCCTACATTTTAATGTCTAGAACCCCAGCAGTGCAACCCAGAATAGCTTCTGCTGTCAAATATGCACATGTTGAATTTGTTTTCCTTTGATAGCACTTAGTCCTGGAGTGTTCCTGTTTCCTGTTACAACTGCACTGGTGAAGGCAATATTGCACTGAATATCAGCAGAAGCAGCCAAAAGAATTAAGTAATCTGCAAATATTACATCAAAAATTAATGATGGTAGTGTTCATTTGCTGCATGTATTTCTGTTCCTGTTTGAAGTGAGCAACTTCAAACTACTTTTGTGTAGTACTGTGTGTGTAGTCCCCACTATTTTTAAAAGTGCCAATATAAAAAAAACCTGTAAATTGCAACAGTCTCAGTTTGCTCATCCCTCTGGCAACTTGTGCTTGGCTCCTACAGTCACACAGAACAATGTAAACTCTTTGTTTCAAGCCATTTAACATGTATTTTTCATTTATCTGCCTTACTCAAACAAATTCTTCCAGTAACTGAAAACATTTTCTGTCATTTCTCTAATTTTCCAACATGTAATGAAATCTTTAAAACAATCACTTTACATTATTTACAGAAGTTTGGTGTTATCAAAGAAATCTGATCTTACTCAAATTAGATCTGTAACACTGGAAGACTACTGCTGTTTTCCTTTTACCATTCTCATTTACCTCATTAAAGTACTGAGCACAGAAAGAAAACGTACTTGAGAGTAAATTAGAACAAAACAGCAGTATTGCTTGACCCCAAGTTCTACTAAAGGTCAGTCCATGCAGACAGAGCACTTGTGCAGAGCTCCTCTAGAAGCGTGAGCCCAGTGCTCTCTATAGCATGCTTACTACAGAATGCCAACTGGAAAAATTGGACTTGGAAAAACTACAAAGGGAAATTCGAGGCACATTAATGTATGCCACATGCATTTCAATAAAAACATCCCAAATTACAACTGTTAGGCTGGGATCATGATGCAATTTAAGATGCCGTCCACAGAAAAAGAGCAATCCCTCATTATTGGGGCATCTCAAGATACCAGTAAAAAGATAAGGCAATGAAAAATAGAGATATCAGTCTGTTTAGGGCAGCAGGCAGGTCCTTTCCTTCATCTAATATAAATAAGGATGGCCTCCTAGAAATCAATTTCTTTAATGTGCACCTCTCAACAACATTTACAAAGACTGTCAATCAAACACGGCCACTTTGGGTCACAGCAAAAACATCACAATAAACAAATGCCTAAATGAAAACAAAAGGTGCCAGATCCAAGCAAGATTACAAGAAAAAAATTAGTAGATTCTACTTCACAGAAGAGGTGTATCTCAATTTATTAACATGCTTTAATCAAACAGAATGAACTCATAAGTCTGATGTAAATGATATTCTAACGGCAAAGTACTTACTGGTTTTAGAAGTCTCCAAAGTAAAAAGTTAATGAAATTTACACTGCACTTTTACCTGCCTGCAGAATAGTTTTTGTGGGGGAAAAGGAGAAGACAAAGTGGACTGACATAAAATAGTAACACTGGATTGTTATATACCATTAATATTACAAGGGAGAAAAAAACCCCACTGTGGCTTTAGACTATACGCAAATTTTAACAGAATGTTTGGATTTGATCAGAACATCAGTATTTGCTTCTCAAAAGCAGAGAACTGATGGAAAAGGATGCGATGCCAGCAAACCCAGCAGCCCAGCAGGTGCCCAGCGAGGGCACTCACACGGACACGGCTGCGGGCAGGCTGGCAGTGACTCCAGCAAGGTCCCTGCACCCCAGTCCGCAGATCCCACAGCACCACCTGCGAGCCCTTCTGCTCACTGAAAGCAAAACGCGTACCAAAGAAAGGGCTTTCAAAACATCAAAAATGCAGCCCAATAAAATATTATGTATTTCGCATACAAAACCGAAGTTATATGGCCACGGTGTGAACAAAACCAATGTAACTATGAAGAACTGTAGTTCCACTGGAGTTGCAGCCCTCAGGTGTGCAGCCTGTCAGTGAACACCCTGATCGACACCCCCGAAGTCCTGCGGAGGGGCAGCAGCCCCAGCCCAGCCCCTGGTGCAGCCACCGAAACCAGCCCGACGCGTTATCCCGGAGCACTGAGCGCAGCCCGACCGGCGCGGCTGGGGTGTGCACAGCGTTTACTGGAGGAGAGGCCGTCTCGCCTTCAAAAGCTGCCCAAACCCAGCATCGCCTCCCGGCACCGGCCTGCTCACATTGAGGCGTAACCTGGCGGCACGACCCGGCCCGGGAGATTGTTTATTCTGGACCAATACTTCCTCCAGCCTTCCCAAACCCGGCAGCGGCAGCGCAGGCCCGGCGCACCTCACCGCTCCCGCGAGCCGCGGCGGAGCTCCGGCGGCCCCGCTGCCCAAGCGCCTCCCCGGGGCCGAGCGGGGAGCGCGGCGGGGCCGCCCCGGCAGCCCCCGGGCCGCTCCAGCGCGGCCCCACCGCGGGACAGGCCCCGGGCCCGCGGGCCGCCGCAGGGCTGGTCCCCAGGGCTCCCGGCCGGGCCGCGCCGCCCTTACCCGCAGGACGTGGTAGCCCTCGGTGCCGCCGCCGGGGATGTCGATGCTCTGCGAGGCGCCCATGGCCGCAAACGCCGCGACGGGGACGTGGCACCGCGCTGCCCCGCCCGAGCAGGCGGGGCGCTACGGCGGCCGCGAGCGGACACGGCCTCGCGCTGCTGGCTGGCGCCGCGCTGCCCCCTGGCGGCCGAGGGCGGCGGTGCCACGCGCGGGGCGGGGCAGCCCGACGGCGCTGGACAGGAAGAGTTAGGTGATTTATTAGCGTTAGCTGTGTTAATAAGGTGCAGTAAGAGTGTGCACAGACCATAAAGGCGGCAGCTCATACCTTATGCTGCCTTCTCTACTCCCACAGCTCCCTGGAGCTCTGAGCGCGGCTCTCCGTGCGGGGCCGAGGCGGTCGGGGCTGCGGGACGGCGCCGGGAGCGCCCAAAACCGTGCGGGAGCTGCGGCTGGAGCGGGAGGAGCAGCGAGTGCAGCGGCACAGAACGGCTCGGGCGAGAAACGCTGCCCAAGGGCCAGATTTTGGGCCAACCCGTTTCAGGGCATGCTCCGCCCGCAAACCTCAGCGCGGTAAGGCGGCAGCTCCGCGGTGTGACCCGCGGCGGCACGGAGCGGTCCGTGCGGGGAGCCGCTGGCTGCCCGAATGCACCCCGCGGGCAGCAGTGACATCCTGCCGCAGCCAGCGGGACGCCTCCCTGCAGCCGGAGGCGGGCGGTGGGTTAGCAGGGAGCGCTACGGAGCTCAGGCTCAGGTCATCTCTTCCGAGAGTCCCTGGCTCCTGGAGGGCTTTTTCGCAGCCTGCCCATGCAAACCGGCGCGTCCTGGTTCCGCTCCCGCAGACCTCCAGAGAGGTGACCTCCTTAAGAAATGCTGCTGTCACCGGTCTTTTAGTGATGCAGAAACACCATTTATTAGTAAACTGCAACACAGTGTTAAAGATCGTTAATGGAGCATGGAAAGGATATTCAGATTAGCTTACTTCACTTCTTTTGGACTCATTTCCCTCTGTATTATCATAGTGCTTTACTGCCTAGTATTAAAAGCCTCTGTGCACTGTGCTTAGGATTTACCCCAGTGCTGCCTGCAGAGATGACCAGCCCCTTTCCACCCTTGACCATCTCACTGTGCTCAGCTGTTTCCACTGGAGCAGGCTGTGCTCCTCCAGGCACTCTGGATAGGCATGGCCAGTTCTGGACTCCATCTGCACACCAGTTCAGGCATGTTCACCTCCCAACACAGCATCTCTCCTCATCAATACAAGAAGAAATCAACTCTAGTATATCCAGATATGCTGCAATACAAAGTAAGAAGACCAAGTGAATAATATGTAAATAAACTAACTATATCTTTCAGTAATTCCTGTGCTCTTAATACAGTATGAGAAATTTGTTACTGTGAACTGATAAAGTAAGCCAATAAACTGTACTAGCTAAAGCTAATCTTATGCTGCCATGCACATTCCATTCAGATTCAGGAGGAAATTCCCAGTAATGTTCCTTTCTTGCTTGCTATCAGAGGTTCATACAGACAACAGTATAACACAGTGTGATCCAGGGACAGTAGCTGTGATGCACCACCCTTTATCCAAAGCTTCCTAAAAGATCCATACCTGATGGCAAACTACCTCCCACTGTCATTCTTTTGCTCTCTTCTGGCAGAGTGGCTCCTGTATGATACATCTTATGCTTCCAGGTAGGTGCTGTCAATTTTGTAAGGTTTTGTGTGGCCATGAGGCAGATGCTAGCCAGATGTTGTCCTCCTGGCTGACTGGTTCTGTGATGCCAGCCCATTCTTTGTTGAAATCTGACCTATGGGTGAAAACCTTCATCTGGTGAAAGCTTCTCTAGGGTATGTTCAATCTTATTGCCTTGCCTTTTGACTGGAAGACTTTTGAATTGCTGTGTTAAGAAAAAACCCCACCATTCAAGCCACTCTACAATGGGCTGCTTCCCTCCCTGGCCAAAGTCCTGTGGCTAGCACAGGTCTTTCTCATGAGAACATTCCGCTGTGTTTTATAAACAAAGATAAAGTTTGGATGTTTTTTAAAACAGTGTCTCAAGATTTGGACAGTTCAGGCCTGGCCAATCAGGCCTGGGGGGAGGTTTCTGGCTGACCAATCTGGGCGACCTCTGAAAAGTCTATATATATATGGAAATCAAAATAATAAACGCTCTTTCTTGCCACACTGAGAACTTGGGTCCTTTTCTCTGCTAGCGGCTCAACAGCGACAAAGTCCCATGAATTCTAGAGCATTTTTAGGCCATACAGTAAATTTCAGTGACAATTCTGTTTTCCAAGAAATTGTGAAGAAGTAAGTGGCTTTGGTGCCAATAAACAATTCATTAATGGCAGGTATTTCCTACTCAGAGTTCATGTTGGGTCAGATATAATAATTTCTCATGTGCTTCATTGAAGACACTAAAGCCTCACTTCAGCATACCTTATGCACACCTAATCCTTAAAAAGCTATCTCTCAGCAGAGCCAGCAAAACAGACACTGCAAAATACCCATTAGAAGCCCTTTCCCATGTCATTAAAGACTATAAATAGAAGCTTTGAGCTTTGATTTCTTTGGAAAAATAAAAAAAGGTGACTATTATCTCAAACTTGATACTTCTGTCCACCAACAGCAGGACCAAAAAGAGTAACAGTGTTTTGCCATTAAATAGTTGCCACTTTGATGAATATGCATTTGAATATCTGTGATGTGATTACTAGCCTTTCACACACTTCCACCCTGTTGCCCTTTCTGGGCTAGTTCCACCTCAGCAAAGAAAGATGTAATCTGCAGTTGTCCATCAATTCCCATTGAGGGCTGAACTGAAACACCTGGTTTATTTGATGCAATGTCTTTGAATTTGGTCCAATGTTCTATGGCTAGAAAAAGACTAGTCTGTAAAAAAACCTCAAACTTTAAAACTGTCTTAGATAAAAAAGACAAAACTTACCTAAGAAATAGGGAACGAGATTGCCTGAAAGTATCACTTAAGACTTAATGACAACAAACCCCATTTGCAGAAATTAAACAGCAAATATAACCTACCTGTTCTCTTACATTTGTATCTCAGCAGCTGCATTTCAAAAGTAATTAAAGTTAATGAGCTGTGCTTTATGGTAGAATCATGAAAACTTAATTGGAATAATTAGTTGTGAGATAGCAAGTGCATCTTCCTGGCTAACAACATGTCATCATTTGATAAGAATAATAATGAATTTAATAAATAAATCAGGGCCCTTCTAATATGTTAATAAAATCATGAAGTAGAAGGCACACATGTGCAAATGATGAATTATTAGTTTGGAGACTGCACACCGTTGTCTGAGGAAGATGGATGGGGAAGTGGCCTTCTTGAAACTGTAAGCTACAGCTGCTGGCTAAAATCCAGCTTGCAACAAATGAAGCAGCCACACTGACCTTTGCAGAGGATGTGGTGCGAATCCTTCCAGCGGGGGCCAGCATCCTTCTGCAGAGCAGGACATGCACTGGATGAAGAAAAGCAACTGCGCTTTCTTTTCCCCTCCTTGAACCCTTCTGTATTACTGGTGCTGGGCAGGAGGAATAAAAATGGACGGAGAAACCCAGGCATGTGTGGCAGGAAGGGAGCTACTAAAATACAGTGAACAAATCAGTCTATTTGACCCAAATCACATAGGGGCTAAGACAGGCATAAAATTATGATTTATTGCAGAAACGGTCTTCAGCTCAAACATAGACACACACCACAACAAAAGCTTCTGAGGCATTATTGAGAATCAGTAAATAGAATAATTTTAATTAACGGGTGCCTTTAAAATTTAATTAAGTGAATACTGCCAGAGTTATGGGAAGGCTTTCAGTAATAAAAGGGATTGTCCCAGTGAAGGAAGGCTATAGTTTCAGGTGAAATAGAACAGCCGTGTGCAGTGACTAAGACGATGGGTCATAAGAGAGCTCTTAGTTTTTCCCCTAATCAATGTATGACCTCATTGATTTCTGCTCTTAATGTATTGTCCAATACGAGGAATTGCAGTTCAGAATACCTACTTGTTGACTTCAGTCCCAGCAGAGCAGGACTGGGGTTGGTAGGAGCTGTAAAAATTCTGATGTATGTCTAAGATCAACTCACATGTTAGCAGTGCCCAAGGAGATTTTATCTCCTTTGCAAGCACATGGGGAACAACTTACTGCTGCTTGGAAGGCATGCACCTGGCTGTGCACCCACAATACTTAGAACTTCACATTAACAGCAGGCAGAAAGCACAGACCCTTCAGCTCTACAAAAACAAAAGAGTAGCTTTAGCTTGCACAAGTGACTGGTAAAAGCCTGCTGACACAAAGAAGCCATACACCCATCCATTGGCTGCAGGAGTACTCACATACACTCCCCATAGCTTTGGACTATGGAGACAAGGAATGGTTGGTCCTTTGGAACTGAGGTGATCTAAGAAAAAATAAGTAAGGTACCCATGGTCAGCATACATGCAAATGTGAGGGGTGTGCAACTGAACCTGTTTTTGACCTGCTGCTGAGAACAGCTGTGAAAAGATCTGACCACATGAAAATGTAAAGAGAAATTAACAGTGAAGCGCTTTGAATGGAAGCCAAGCATTAGTGAGCCTCCAGCCAGACAAGCCCCTGCAACTCTGCAGGTTATGGTTAAATACTATGGTCTGATGCTCTAGAAGTTAATTAAGTACAGAAGTAATGTGGGCCTTTTGTAAAGCTGGTTTCATGGTCATTAGTTGCTATGCAGCTAAACAGGGAATGAAATGCAAGGGAGGAAGGCAGTAGCTGGACAAATTGCTCTTAGGCATAGTTTTCCCAGTGAGAATGCTGCAGGGCTGGCTCTCCCCTGATGCTCCACAAGGCACAAAAGACCATGCCAAACTGAAAAAGCCAAGTCTTGACCACATGATATTTTTTTTTACCACTATAAATATCTATCAATTTCCATTGTATTATGGCTGATTTACAGTAATGCACAAGAGACGGGAAGCAGTTTCACCGAGGCAGTTAGGAGTGACTTGCATCCAGCAAGGAAGGAGCTGGAGCTCATAAGCCTTCAGTTGAAAACTCTTAATTGGTACTATTGCAACATGCAGCTCTCCTTCTGCAGTGGGAAGGAAGGGCCACAATGTCTCAGGATCAGCCATAGCACGCTGCATCTCTGTAAGGGGAAGGCTCTGAGGCAGAGAGCTGGCAGAATTGCTCTCTGCTTTTCCCCCAGAGCTCCCAGCATGGGCACGTGTTAGAGCTTTAGTCAGTGTTGTCATGCTCTGGTTATTATCAGGAACAGTTCCTCTGGCTTCTGTAATTTGCACTGAGGACTGCAGATACCATCAATGGATCAGAGAATTGTAAAGGTAATCTACAGCTCTCTTCCCCAGGTCAATTGAGACCAGAATCAAGGCTTTTGTTTCAGAAACCAGAAACTCAGTAAAACTAATTTGTGGAGGTTCTATTAATAGGACACAGGAAATTACCTAAAGCCTTCATTACTTTAACTCCAAGTGATTGACTTGGCTGTAATACAGTTAAACTCTGCCTGTCTTCCCAAGGCTGCTGAAGACCCACTAGCTCTGAGTTAAACACTGGTCAGTAGTTTTCACACAAATCTGAGAGGCACATCTTTGACTGTTAAGGATATTATAGCCATAGGTTTCTGACAAAATGGCTTTTAATACAATTTTTACTTGCTACAGGCGTTTTATCTGAGACTTTAAGACTTATTAAACTCAAAAACAGACATCTGCTCTGATAAAGCTTTGAAAATGTGTGTCTGAATATTGGAATGGGTTTAGTAAAATCAGTGTCCTCGCTTCTCTGCCTCCATAACTGCTTTAAACTTACAATCCTTACTCTAGCGTGTTGTCCCATTTCATATAGACATCAGACCCCAAACACTGACCTGAAGCATAGTGTTAAGAATTTTTACAGAGTGTATGGTAAAGAGGAGGCATAGTAGAGGAGAATAACCTTTAAATATATGCATTCACAGTAAAAGATGCACTGGTGAATCTCTTAAGAGAGTCTCTTAATTGTGCATTCTTTTAAGAGGGCACTGAGTTTATGACAAACGTCATAATGCTTCAAAGATTCACTTGATTATTAACCAGGAAATAACTCAATGTATGTGAAATCACTGCTAAAAAAAGAAGTCTCTTTAAACTATATTGAGCTGAAAACAGGGTTCATTATAGAAACGCAGATAGAATCTTAATTATAGAAGCAATTGCAGAGACTAAGGTTCTGGCCACCCAATTTAGGAATTACAATGCAAGTATTTAAGAGGCTTAATATGCCTGCTACTATTCAGCTGTAGATAGCAGCTGGCTTTGGGAGTACTGCGGCTAGGGATGTTGTGAAGAAGGGTTCATAATGAAGGATTAATTAAGTAATTTCTGAGCAATTCATTACATGAAACTTACATGCACTGTCAGTCATTTTGGACCCAAGTGGTTAACCTAAAATCTGGAGTTTCAGAAACTGCTTATACTAAGAGACTTTGTTGATAGTCAAGGATTTGCTGCAGAACTCCTTTTTATTTACTAAGGTTGTGTTAAATCCTGTTTTATTAAATACAAAAAATCAAATGAGATTTTTTTTTTTTTGCTAACAGACTCCACTCTGCAGTGTCTTGGGTGCTCAGTACTTTGTATAGTGATATGTACTCTGCCAGCTTCAGCTCTATAAAGTGCTTTAAATTATTTGGTCTTGAATTAAGAAGTCAGCTCTATATTTTGAATTAAGAAGTCAGCTCTAGATTTTGCTTTATCTGCAGTTTCTCTAGAGGGCTTCATCAAAAGTTCAGACTTAAACATTAATGACAGATGTTGGTACATTTAAAAAATCCCAAAACAAAAAAATTTACTTCAGAGTTTCCCAACTCAAATTTTATGGTTTAAGACAGAAGTGCAGTAAAATGGGAAAGCAAATGTACACCTTGACAGTACTATCAAACTGCCAGAGTCTGCTCGGTGATGTTTAGGACAGCTGCTGATGAAGACTCTTCTAGAAGAAAGAAGTACTGGAGCAAGTCTTACACTCAAACCCCTCAGTATTTAAAAATGGGTCATATATTAAATCCTTTAGTGTCCCATCCTGAACAGTGTCCCATTTATTGAACCTGACACAAAGGTCCTTCTTGGAAAAAAGTCCAGACATTTTCTATAGTATTTACAGAGTTATTGCAAACACACCGAACATTAAAAAGAGAAATTACAGTTGACTTGACAGACTTGACCAGGCAGAAATGCCAAACATAATTCTTGAGTACTGGGGATGAGAGAAATCCCTGTGATGGTTTCATCTGCAGTATTTGATTTTATAGCTTTGGCCTTCATAGATTTGCTTGTCAGAGTACAGGAGCAGTTCTAAAAGCCACAGGAAACAGAAACCACCTTTGTACCAAGGCCCAGTTACCAGAGTTGCCTCTTCCAGAAGCCCTGTCATTTTGGTCTGTATCCCTAAATCCAGAACAGGCACCTTGCACCTTCTGAAACCAGGCAGCCTATAAACACTGCCTTATGCTACAGATGTGCTGTTACTGGGCTACTACTCTTTTGGCTAGCCTGCAACCTGTGAATAGGGTAAAAGAAAAATAAATACAAAGGCCCTAGAAGGTCCTTCTTTGCGGAAAGAAGGAATAAAACAAATATTATGGCCAGGAATTTGAGATAAATGGGACAAATACTGCACTCAGACTCTGACACAGGGATGATATGACCCCATAGGCTACACACATTCACAATAATCCTCTTTCCTGCCCACAGAGCTCCAGCTCTCTAACAGCCCTCCTAAGTGCATTCATTAGTCACAGAAGGGCACATTCCTCCATCTTCTGGACAGCTACAAATGAAGAACCATTAGCCTCTTTCCAGCCATGCTTGAAACAATACATTGCTAGCTCAGAGAAAGCTCAATCTGCTTTAGCCTCAGGAAAAGACCTTTTCAGTCTTTGTTATATTTTTGAATTGTTTTCATCCTGACATGTTCTATGAAAGGTTCTACAATTATGCATTTCTTAAGTTATTTTTAATCCCCCATCAGAAAAAACCCAACAAAACCCCCCAACAAAACCAACATTCAACTCCCTGTCCTTTATCTTTTCTTGCCCTGAGAAGCCTTTTGTGATTTATTTTCTTCTGCCTCAATAGCTGATAACTTCTTTTCCTTCAAGTCTCAAGGAGAAGGATTCTATCTTCCACAACAAGGAAACGTATTTTTTTGAGCTTCTTCTGTTATTTGTCACATCCCTGGGAAATCAGGAGGCCTCTCCTGGGTCCTTGTGAACATTATTTATTTTGAGATTAGGTTTGGGAGCTTGAATACAATAAAAAAAACTGGTAATGTAATATATGCCATGGGAGGGGCAATCCTCAAACAATGGCCTTAAAATCCTAGCAAGAATACTACTGGGTAGAATTATTCTGTAGGCAGAGTTTGTTAAAGCCAGATGACTGTTCTCTTAATGAGCTCTTGCTGGAGGGAGCAAATAAAATTGATTAAGAAGAGAGAAAACCTAGGAGATAATCAGATCCTGTATGCTTAGCCAGCAAGCAGTGTCAACCCAATGCAGCACCCTACCTTTCTCCAAAAAAAAATTTGAATTTCTGTCCTCTCACATGTACTAATGAGAGCAATTAGAAGCTGGATCTTAGATTAATCCTTCCTTTGCTGGTTGTATGAGTGCTCTTGGCACAATTTCCAAAGAGAAAATGCTAAAGGACTTCCTGAGCGAATTAGCAAAACCAATGAATATTAGCAGGAGAAAAAGTGCCAGAAGTAATTTCACAGCTACATAGACATACTAAACTAAGTTAAAGAACATCTTCTGACAAGAATCCCCATCCCTGGACAGGCATCCCCTTGACGTGGTTTCCATTTCACTGCAGGCAGATGGAGCTCTCCCTGCTTGCTGCAGTGTTACGAAGGCAGCTCCAGAGGATGTCACCCATGCGTTGAGCTTAAGAATCAAATGAGCAGTTTGTCATCGGAAATCACTGCACTGAAAGCCAAATGACACAGAACAACGATGCTTTTCCTTGCTGCTGACAAGAATGATTCAGTGGCCCTTGCCAATGTCACCTGATCAGATTCATTTCTCAGCAAGCACAAAGTTTGGGAAACAAGAGCTGATGGGCCCAGCTGGATGTGCTGGAATATCTTTTATTTATTTTCAGATGGGATTTGCAGGTGTCAGTGCAATTGACAGGACTGGTGATATAAACCACTTGGAAAGACCCAGCCAGTCTCTGGAGCTGCCCCTTTATTCCTGCTGGCACTGGTTCCTCTTCTAGCTCTTCTGGGTAGGTCACTACTAGAGCCAAGGGGTTTGAGTCCTGCAATATCTCCTTGAATGGATGAACCAGCTTGTATGCTATAACACACTGTGAAGAGTGTGGTATTATTCACAAAAATGATTGAACCTTAACCATGAGTGCTTCCTTCCTCCTGACTTATGGGGTAGTGTTAGAGTGTGACAGGTTAGAGAGAAGTGAGGTACAAAGCATTAGTTAGGGCTTTCAAAGACATTTCTGGAAGATGCTTGATTTCTTTTCAGGGACAGACTTCACCTAGCAAGTGTATTTCTTTGAGATCTTTTCTTGATATGGTGTCAGACACACTGAACTATGGGATGTTATGTGGGGCTTTTAACTCCCAGCACAGACTTTGATGCTGTCCTAGGCCCAGACACTGCTGGAACATGGATTTGGGCCAAGAAGTTGCTAAGCAAAACAACATCAAGGCTAGGAAGAGTTAAATGGCTGAAGAAAATTGAGAACAGATGATCATTGGAAATTTTTCTTACTTATGTCAGCATGAAGGGGGAAAATTGCAGTCACTGTAAAGAGGCTAACAAACAGAAGCACAGAGGAAATTGTTGCAGCCAAGAAATGAGCAGAGGAAAGGCAGTTTACCCACTGGTTTCGATGGAAGCCACAGAACTGCTTAGAAAAGGTACATAAGAGTGCTGCAAGAGTCAGAAATGGCAGGCTAAGGCCCAGATCCAGCCGGAGCTGAAAGAGGCACAGGCTCACAGTCACAGGCCTTCTACAGGCAATCCTCAGCTGCAGGTTTTGCAGTGCATTGTCCTCACTGACACACCTGTGTGCTCAGCTCTGCTCCCCTCCTTCTCTCCACCTGCTGCTTCTCTTCAGTGACTACTGAAAGCCCAGTGGGAAACAGAGAATCTGCTGACTAGGGGCTACTCACACAAGCTTTGGAGCTGTATTTTTTCATATTAGAATATCAAAGGCAGTGGGTCTATTTCCAATATGTCTCTGTTTTGTGCAAGCCCATTTTATCTTTTAAAATAGACAATGTAAGATTGGTAGGGGGTTTCTAGCTCATTTCAGTTTAACCTTGTTTTATCTCCTTGTACCCTCCCTGGTAAAACTGGCTACTCCCTTCTGCTCAATCTTTAAAATGTCCCTTACAAAGAGACTTAGCTGGGAAAATGTGAACTGGAAAGTAACAATTTTAAAGTCTGATCAGTGCAAAATGCAGCCAGAATGCAAAATTACACAGACATCTTGGAACAGTGATTCTTATTTGTTACGGTTGTTCCTTTTTTTTCTTTTTTAATTCACAACTCATGATCTAACTCTGTCATAATGAGAAACACATATATGAGAGCTTCCAAATTAATTACTGTAATACGGGTAACAGTTTAGAAAATCCCACTCAGTTAAAAAGCAAACAAACAAAAGAAAAACACAGGTTAGTTTCTAGTTGCCTTAAAAAGCTATGATTACAAATTGTTTAGTGCAAAGTATTAGCAAAGCTGTTGAAACAGATCAAAACACGACTACTTTAAGAACACCAAAAAATTTTAGACTGTCTTAGTCAATGCCAGTCATTCATGAAGAAGTCCAAGCACATCAGGCACAGAGGACCCCATCTCCTACCTCTTTAGTATTTTCTGTGTTCTTAGGGAAACACCTGACTCTGTAAAGGAGTTTTCTAACAGTCAACTCTCATAAAAAATATTAAGATGATTGTGAGGAATGATTTTTTTCTCCATTCCTTATCACCTGTGAGATATTTCTGGCATTTTTAGTATTATATTTGTTCAGGCCAAATAAATACAAATTGTGAATAGATCTAAATCTTGAAATTTGATTCTTCTCATGTCTGGAAAGGAGATGAAAATATTTAGTCTCCTCCTTTTACACTGGATTTCTGCTTGTTGGTTAGGGTTGGGGGGTTTTGTTTTGATTTTTGTAGGTCTCTAGATTTTAAGGTAGTTTAGATTTTATGGCTTTACTAGTCAGGTTTCCCTCCTAACTGCAAGTGGAATAATCCCCTCCCACTTCCAGGTACATGCTAAGGCTTCACCATCACATACAGAAGGAAAATAGGAGACACCAGATATCTTTCTCATTCTTCATCCTTAGAGATATCCAGAAGAAGTCTGGATATAATCCTGAGTTGGGGACTTGGACAAGATAACCAGAGTATTCACAGAGGAGTTACACTGCCCACCATTCTCATACCATTATGTGCAGCTGTACCACAGCAGCAAAGTTTGGCAGGTTAAAGTTGTTGGATGTTCAGCCATGAAATATGACCCTGAAATTTTAGCTGGAAACTGGGGTGTAGGCTGACAAAAGGGATGCAGAGCATCTCTTGTGATCACCCTGACCTTATTTTTCCCTAAACTACTTTATTTTCTACTGTAGTCACATCCACTTTAGAAGCAGGGCAGTACACCTGGTTCTAGTTCATTGTTTCACTTAATTTTCCTTTGTGTAACTGCACTAAAATTCATTAGCATTACACCAGAGTGAAGTCACTTTTTTTTATGTTATGTTCTAAACTACCTCCTTATTTATGCTGTTAGATCGTGATCTGTTGGAGAGTCATCAACAGATTACAACATAACTGCATAAATTAGGAATGTAATTTGTCAACAGTTTCCTGTTTTGTTGTTGTTTTTAAATAGCAACCCAGCCAAATTCCAGGAATTAGTAGACTGCAAAACAATTGCAGCCATTACTGAACCAGCTAAAAGCAGTTCAACAGCTGCATCTTATAAAATGTTACCAAGTCCTGAGACCTACAAATAATACAGGCTCATAAAACTGGCTACAATTATCATGTGGCTTATAGAGCACGGATAAATACAAAAGAAATTGTAAAGATCTTCAATTTATAAGGTAGTTTAAAAGCTATTTGTAGGCTGTAGTGTATAACAAAAGAAAGCAAACGCAAGTGCTGGGTAAAATATTTCTGATCTATTATTTTATATTTGTTTCTTATATAGTAACTGATCAAGATATTTGGTCTGATGCAGAGATATATATCCAGTTCTCCATGAGAAGATTCTGCCTCCCTTGCTATATAAAAGCTTTTCCAACAGTAATTGATTTATTAAAAAAAATAGTAAAAGTCTGAGTGTGACTAGGTTTTAGTGGACAAGAACCTGCCAGATCACATCTCTCAATCACAACTAGACATAAAAGCCTGATTTTACAGTGAAATAGGGAAATGGGCCTCAATTTTTCTAAATCCTTGGTATTCTTTGTTGTAACTGCTGAACAGCTGCTCAGATTGCTGAATCTGCATTTCAGAGAGCACATGAAACTCAAAGCACAGAGAGAATAATCTGTTAGCCCAAATTACTTGCTTCTACAAGTCTGTTTCTATGCAGTCTATTTTTCACTGTTTAACTTTGCCCTTTGCCATTTCAAATTACTTTAGTAATGAAACTTGTGTTATTTAGCCTAGGAAACCAACACGTAATTTGACAAACATGAACACTATTAGAAAATTAACTTAAGATAGATAAATATAAGTAAACAAAGTGGGTAGAAGAAAGCTTTACCTCTGTACACAATTCTTCTTAGTACCCTTTGCTGAGTGATGTAGATGGTAGAAAGGTTTCCTAGTGCCTATGGATGTAATGAAAATATATTACTGCCAGAAAAACCTTATGCATTTAAAATTATATAAATAAGCACTAAGGACTGGTAGATATTCACCTACATTTCTATGTTTTCCTACAAAATAACATACTGTATGCTGGTGTCTATTTTAAACCATACACAATCAGCATCACTTAAATGGTATCAAATTATTTTTTGGCTTCTTCTGATGTTTTACCACTTTGTATATTATTCAGCCAGAAGTGTGTTATACATTTCCTTTTTGCCTGCTGGACAACTTTACTATTTTGAAATTGGCCCTGTGTGACTACTCTTTGGTGTACCAGGTCTGTTTCCCTTTTCATTTGTACCCAAGAAACCCTGGTGTACAGGGGTGTCCAAACTAGTTTGGTTTTCTTGTGTCAGAACAACCTCCCAATCTGGCCTGCCATTCAAAGATGGGCAAGAGTGACTGGTTTGGTAGCCTGGCAGAGAAGCTTTCCCTGTACACTCTCTCTCCCCTATACACATGTCTGAAAGGATCTATTGATCCATTCATTGGAAGGGTGAGAAATATGGAATGCTGGGAAGATGGATAATATACAAAACATTATTTACCTCTAACATTTTGTGGATGTCCTGTATTTGAAGAATAATTTGTTGTTACAAGCCTACAGATGTACACCTGTATATGAATTATGCCTTCTTAGAAATTATCTAGGGAAATAAATGAATTAGTAGCTCACTACATAAACCCTAAACTGAGGACATGGTCCCAAGTAAGGGCCCTATATTTATTGAAGCTCTTTTAACTAAATGTATTTGCTTAAAGATGAGAAGGGAAGAGGCATTCCTGTTGTAAATTCAAGCCATATACATTTTTCTGAGAATCCAACCAAGTCTCTATAGTACAATCCAGTCATTTCAGTTCCTTCCTTTGACAACTCTGCCAGCTTAATGCAAACAGCTCTGGTCTGAGCTATGGAATAAATGAGAGAGTCTTCTAACTCCCCTGAGAACCTCTATTCCACCCCTGGCCTGCTTCCAGTACAGCAGTAATTGTACAATTATAGCAGCATTATATATAGAAAATTAACATGAGTTCTTAAGTTGTTCAACAATAGCTAAGCATAATTATTTACACTGTAGTCACAGAATTCCTGAGAGGAAAAAAAACTCTAGGCTTTCAGGGAAGGAAAATTGTGGCAATTACTGGTCTAGTAGCTCTTTTTAAAATAATGTTGATGTATTTGAAAGGAAGAAATTTTTTTGAACTTCTTTAACCTGCTGCACAAGCTCTAATGCTGCAATCAGTCTGCACACAGTCACTTCAGGAAACAGAGGGAGCTGTCTGATGGCAATTGCAGATCTCACTGACAGGGAGCCAGGTCACAATTAGCAATCTGGGATTCACATCATATCTTGCAAAAAGATAGGCCTCATACGGTTGGGAAGACAAAAGAAGACACATCACATTATACTGTAAGATAAAGCTGGTATTTAATTTCTACCTACAGAATAATTAATTGTATTTACCATAACTGAGTAAAAACAGTAACAACTACTCACTGATATGGGGTATTTACAGCAGGGAAACTAAACTTGATTATTTTGTAGTCAGAAAACCCCCCCAAACCTGTTCTTGAAAAATACGTTGACTAATTGAAGAGCCCTGAGGATACAAAACAGTATGAAGAAATATAGTACCCCTGAAACATAACACAGTCAGGTAAAAGTAATATACTTTTAAAGTGCAACCAAAATAAGTGAACACACCAAATTATTGTAGCAGCATACCTACTGGCCAATTGAAGCAATGAGTTATTAAGAGTCATGGTTACAATGAATTAGTAAAAGTAATTTTTTTCCACACATAGGAAATCCTGCTGTAACCAAAACAACTTTGTGGTTCTTTGGTACAGCACTGTTATACCCAGCATATGGAGATCTCATCCCACTGCCCAGTGAAGCTGTACTCCTTGAGATAATCAAGAGCTGTGCTAGTGTGTTTAGTGGTGGCCAGTGCTGTGTGTGGCAGGAGAGTGAATCACCTGAAAGAGACAGTCAATAAGGGCCGTGTCTTCACGGGGGGCTCACAGCCAGACAATGCAACAGGGAACCATAAAAAGCCTCAAACTAATGGAAATAAAGACTTTATCTAGTGGTAAGACTGGCCCTATGCCCACAAGAGCAAATGTCAGTCCTAGCCTGCAGGCAACCTTCTCAAAAGTAAAGGAAGAAGCTTAATAGAGATTAATGGCCTTTTTTGCTGAGGCCCATGGGAAGTCCTAATCAGGCAATACGTTAAACAGTGAATGTAATTTATGATACGTGCAATCTTTAGAAGATATAAATAGCATATGACACTGAATGAGAAATATCTTATGCGTTTCTCACTTGGCCTTTTAGAGACGCTTTCACCTGTTGAGTTTATCATTCAAGTTTCTATTTTTTGGAAGGCCAGAATACTTGCTTTATACACCAGTGTAATTGAAACTCTTAATGACATCACATCGAGCAGGCACTGCTGCAAACCAGCTTACATGGTGGCCACAGATGATAGGCTTCTGTAAATCTAAGCTAAAGTTATTGTACTTACATTTGTTGATGTTGCTTGTAGTGACATTTTTTCTGGGCTTTCTTGAGTGTTAAACTTAGTTTTTCTCAGTTTCCTATCACTTGCATTGATCTTACGTATTTGTGCTCACACAGTCATGACACACCACCTTTCCACATAAAATGGGGCCAAAAACTTTCGTACAGTAATTCCTGCATCAAACCAACTGTTCTTAGATAAACCAGACTGGTATCCTCTTAAAAGCTATGTAATTTGAGAATTTCATGTGATAGAGATTTAATAATCCATATAAATATCCAACACACACACACACATACTTTCAAAGGTAAGGGAAAATAATTTGCTATTTCCTTTCCTATATATTTGTTTAACATTATACTTCAATTGTCCTGAAAAGTTGTACACAAAACAGTCACCATCATGCAAAACTTATTTTTTTCTGATACACATTGAGTATGTAAAGACGTACATGTTCTTCTCATTTACACCAAGAAATATAAATACACTCACAAATACACATATCAAAATACTTATCCAATCTGAAACAATTACATTCAGATGCTGAACAAATTGCCTTATAATTGGCAGAAATAACTCAAGAGCTGTAATATTTTATCTTCAGATTTTTCTGTTATCATCATTACTAAACAATGTTCCATTATTCCTCAGTAGATAGATCTACTAAAACAGAAAACCAGAACTTTACTCTTTCTTTACCAGGTCTACTTAAAATCATCAGCTTGCATCTTTTCTTCTACTCAACATTTTAATCTAGCTTTGTCCAAAAGTCTCATTCTTTCAAATGCTCTAATGAAACACAAATCTTTCTTTGTTTTGCAGCCATCCTTCCTTTCAACCTCTGTTTTCAGACAACACTTGCATCTTCTCATCTCCTCTTCTAAGCTGCTGTTCTTGAGTGAACAGTACCCCCAATTCATGCATTATCACCCTCAGCATAACTGTCACAACTTGAAAATTATAAAACATTGCAGAAGAAATTAATGCAGGTGTAATTTTGTTGACCACAGAGAGCTGTACTAACAGCAGGCTTGTTGTGGTCCTAACATTGTACTGAAGTCTGTGCGTAAGCTGAACATTCCTTAATACTCACAACATACAATCATCTTCCATAATTTTTAGTGCTTTACATTATGCATTTGTATGCTACACTAATTGACTTAATAATTTTCTTTGCATATATTTTTCACGACTAGCTTGCTTCATAAAATATTTAACTTGGAAATAAAACTGATCTTAAGAAAATGCATCCTACCTGAAAGATGCTCATCCTACCCTAAAGCAATCAAAATCAAATTTTTACATACTGTTAAAATCAATGACAGTTCTATGGATAATGCATAAAGCAGCAATTAATCAGAATTTGTCTATTTCATGAAAATGAGATTCTTACACTTCAATTGATTCAAAATGCACTCTTATTTTTCAATATCTTTGGTATTAAAAAAAGCCCTAAAATTATTTTATCTCCCACAAGAGAAGGGTGGGTTACCACAAAATATGGTCCAGAATCCAAGATTTTTAATCACATTTTTCATATTATACACAGTAATAATGTCTCAATGATCCTGTCCAAAATGACCAAGGTTCAGTGATTGTGGTTCTTCTTCAGTCTCTGTTGGTACAAGATCACATTCAATCCACAATTAAAATTAAATATTTGCCTTAGCATTTGCCTTATTATTTTTAAGGTGAGGGATAGTGTTGCATGGCTTTTGTCTCATATTCTTAAGGAAACAAAAGATCTCACAAAAATTGTATGAGACAAATTAGTCATTTTTAAGATAAACTTTTATTGAAAAATTAAAACTGCATTGCATAACTTCTTTATAACTTCAACATTTCTTAAACCACAAAACAGAGATTCTGTTTAAAAAATCTCTTCATATTTGTCACCATTCAAAAAACAGATTATGAGCTACGTCCATGATGATTTTAAAATTCTGAGTTATTCCCAAGGCCCCTGGTTCCATCTGTTTCCTGTGAATGGTCTAATCTATCTTCTCTAAAAATTACCTTTAATAACACAATCAGAATTTTTCTCATTCAAAATCCTCAGCTGCTCTTGATTTTTATCCAATGGTCAGTCTTTTCCAAATAAATTATATCAGTTAATAAGCACTGCAGCTACCTGTTCAACTAAAATTTTGCCTATTGTTTAATTGATCTGAATTTCCCCCTGCAAGTTTACAGGGATTGTCCATATGTTTTTAAAGGCAAAATTGCTGCCTTAGAGAATATTTTAAACCTCATAAAAACAAAGTTGCTTGCCTAGAATTAAAATTCTTTGAATTAGTCAATAATTCTGTATATCCATACATCCCAATCTCTGACAGTCAATAGTATATGGATTAAAAAGCAGGAAAATTCCAGGTAAGCATTAGTCTGAGAAGCTGAGGTGTATTACTCAGCTGGAAATGACCTAATAAGAAAACGGATGAGTTTTCTCACTAATGACTATAACTCCTCTGTTAAAATTAGCTGACTGAGTCAGAAATTTATATGAGCACAGTGCCTGTTGAACATGGTATATGTAATAGGAAAACACCCCAGAATCTGATATTAGAATTAAAAGCTTTGCAAAAATCTAATTGTGGTCATCTGTGTAAAGACACAACACTGCAGAAAAGGATGATAAATGCAGAGGGTAGGAAGATAAATTTAAGCCCTCTGTCTTTAGAGAAAACACCTATGCATTAACTGCCTTGCTTCCAAAACAGGCAGGAGGAGCTCCATTATTCCCACCTAGCTATAAACCATCATTGGGAGCAGGAAGAACTTCTGATGCTTTTGACCTTCAAAACACAAGATACTCCATTAAACGAAGAAGCAGATATTTTAGTGAGCAAAACATTATATATGTACTGAAGAGCTCTAGATCTGTTTCTGACTATATCACAGAACTGTTAGGGGCTTGCTGTATGAATGCCAGTAAGCTGCATTGGGGTCTTTTCTACAGTTTCATGATCAGGATGAGGAGGAGTCTCTTCACCTAGTTTATACGCTTCAAGGAGATTTAACATTTCAAATACATTGGACAGTTATTAGAATATTGAGATGATGATCTGGATACAAGGTTCACGAGGTTAAAATACTAAGGTTAGAGGACTGAAGGTAAGTTAGAGTTTTAGTAATACTGTTATTGAAATACCTTGATGAAGAAGGTGGAGGAAATCAGAAATTCCCACCTAAGAACTGGTGGAAGTTGTAAGAACTATGGTGCTTGTGTGGAAGACATAAAATCCTCTAGTGAAGCTAAGTCACCAGTTATACATCTTGGATTGATTATATTAGGTCATATTGCTTCTCATAAACAAGAAGGATGGACAGAAATGTTTCAATCTTCTGTAGCTGCCCTTTGAATAAAGTAAAACTGACTGAGACAAGATTTCAGACAGAAATCTGTAATAAAAATGGGACATGTATTTCTTCAAAACAAACTTCTTTCTGTACTCTGAGAACAGCTATCAATGAGAGACCCTCTAGTTTTGATGAGTAGCTGGTATATATAAAGAATGGAATTTAATGTTATGGAAGTTTGTACTGAAGTCAATGTTCATGCTGACTACTGTACTGCAGGCCTCAGGTCATACAGAATGGATGTTTACATCAGGAAATGTCAAGTATTGAATAGGTAGTAATACAATAGGTTTATAATTGAGGGAGATTGAAGTTTAAGATCAAGAAGGCAAGAAACCAACTACACTGTCTTGAGGAAAACCCTAATGAAAGAAACACTGCCTTGGTAAGATTACTAGGGGGTTTAATGATATAAAAGCAACAATACAGACACTATTTGGAAAGCCATGCTCATAACTCTAATGTCAGTGACAAACTTACAAAAATTTTTAGATCCAACTCGATTTCAAGGAAAGATTTTACAGAAGGCTATGAAAGAGGAATAAGCAAGAGTCCTATGAAAAGCTGGAAAGGCTGTGCAATATAATACAGCATTTACCATAACAGCTTCTTTCTTCTCCCCGTGCTAACACAGCCAAAAATGTGAAACATCATCCTCAAAAGACAACCAGTGGGACCTGCAGGATGGAAATCTCTCCTGCTTGTACATGTCCTTCCACAGGACTGACCGTAGCCAGACACACTGCAAAAACTGAATAGCATGACTATTTCAATGAAAGTTTCCAAAATAATTCCATTTTATTACTGAGGTGGAGGGGTGTGGCTAGCACAGGTCTTTCCCATGAGAATTCTTTTTGTGTTTCATAAACAAAGATAAAGTTTGGATGTTTTTTAAAAGAGTGTCCCAAGATTTGGACAGCTCAGGCCTGGCCAATCAGGCCTAGGGGGAGGTCTCAGGCTGACCAATCGGGGCGACATCTGAAAAAACTATATATATATAGAAATCAAAACAATAAAGGCTTTTTTCCTTCTTGCCACTGAGAACTGGGTTCTTTTCTCTGCTAGCAGCTCAACAGCGACAGAGGGGAGGGAGAAAAAGCAATTAATTACTGACTTGCATAGAATCATGTATGAAAACACTTGGAATTTGCATATTCTATTTACCACCATGACACTAACTCAGTGAACAGAGGATTATTGAATCTCCATTTTGTTCCACTACTCTGTTTCCAGTATGGACTTTTCCACTCAGTAGTATTGATTATCTAATGATTAAAATTGATCAAGCTGCAGATGAATCCCGTGTCTATACTTTGAAAAGCCTAACCAGTTGAAATTATTGGGACAAGCCAGCTGTATTAAAAGATACTGAGATTACATTTGGTTTTATTTCTTTTATAAGCTCCAAACAGAGAGTGAATTCCATATCACTAGAAGAATGATGCTGATTAAAACTCCCACAGAATTTAGTTAAAATGGTCACAGAGGTCAGTCCTGAAATAAACTCAAAAACAGGGGCCTTGGTTAGCAGTCAATATTCACTAGAAAAGCATTCAGAACACTGAACAGACAGTCTGACATTACAATAAATAAAACTGAAATTTCTTATAATTCTAATAGATTAAAGGGATCTCATAATTTGACAGTTTATACACAATGTTAGAATTCCTTATCTTCAATAAAATTATCTGTAAGGTATTACTTTAAGGGCACTAGGATTTAAACGAAAGTGTCAACTAATATTTTTGTATTTTTTCTTTGGCTCACAAAGACACTAAAATACCATAAACATTATTTAGAACTTCAATAATATATAAATAGGTTACATTACAAACAGAAGAAAATACAAGACAACTCTTCAGCATGGTAAATCTCTGCATATAAAGAAGCAAATATTTCAGATACCTACAATTCAACAGTTATCTTGCTGTAAAACTATTACATTTAAATCCTTTTACACAAAGTCATTTAACAATAATATACACAATCTACACAAATTAACCTCTAAAAATACAGCAATAATATACCTGTTACAATGACTCTGCTACTGTTATCCCCTGATTTGACACTAAAGGGCAAGTACAACTATTTTACTCAAAGGTGCTCTCAGAGATTGCTGTTTTGTATGTGAGAAAAGCACCAACAATAAGATCTAATACTGTTATACATTTGCTTTAGCTCCTAAGAATCTACATTTTAGAAATGTTTCTATATGTCTATTTCTGTCTGGCAGAAAAACTTGTAGCACATTATCCACATCAAAACTGTTGAAGGAAAAGTTAATTTTCTTAAAGTGGAAAACATGCTGTGGCTTAGATCTAAGTTTATAACCACTTTTTATATATATATATATATATGTATATATATAATTTTTTTATTTATTTATACTGTACATATATACTGTGCAGAGTTCTTAATTTGCTATTTTAATACTTACTAATTTCCTGCTGACTACAATAAACAAGACCAATGTAAGAGTCAATAGTGCTTCAACTTCAAGATAATACATTTTCCCTCAATAATATGATCTACCAATACATATATATTTCAGTAGCCTATAGCTGTTTTGTTTAAGGATGTCTTAGGAGATTGGAACTTACAGAAAGAGAATTTCCTTAAAACATGTTCTGCAGAACTGGGTTAAAAAAATAGCCCGTGCTGGAAAACCGTGACTTAGAGAAATAAATAATTCAACCACTAGAGCTCCTGCCCCAACCTCTCTATTTCCTCAATGAGGAAGTCAATGTCAGACTTAGTTGCTGCTGGGTTTGAGATGACCATTCGGAAGAAGTTGACTTTATCGCCCTGAGGCTGATATCCAACCATGGTGGTACCTGACTCCATCATCAATGCCTTGATTTTGGGTGCCACCTTTATTTAAAAAAAAAAAAAAAAGAGAGAGAGAGAGAGACAAAGAGAGAAGAAAAACAATTATTCTTCCTTTGTATGTCACAGCATTTCTTAATTTGGATTTTTTTTAAAATTATTTTTGAGAGGCACATGTTTTAATAAAAAATGTCTGTAACAGAAAAAGCTTAAAAAAACGAAATATGTAGGATTGGCTATTTAAAGGAAAATTGACAACAATAATATCTGTCTTTTGATTTACACATTAATAGCATCCTAGAGTATTCACTATGTAATAATTTTATATATTAAATGTACATCTCATTTCTTTGTGCTGAAGATTTTGTCATGACGAAGCATTTTCTGCTTCTGCATGAAAATCCACTCCAGACCTTTTTGAGGCTAATGGATGTTTTCCATGAGAATATTATGTATCCTCAAAGCAATTGGTGTGTAGGGACAACAATGGAAATCTTTCAACAAGATCTATGTCATAAAGAATATTTTCTGTTAGCGTAAGCCATGGAAACCTTCCAGTAGTTTTGCAATACTGTATATTTACCACAATCTCACTTCCTTGGTTTAATTTAAAAGGAATAATGTTCTGACAGTCTTAATATTTGCTATTGACTAAGCCCAGTTTTTCCATCCAGACCTTCTTTCTCCTGCTCTACTCTCTGCCAGCCAAGGTCAGATGTCTGGCTCTTTTACTGTTTTGTAGAATGCTTTATGATGTCCTCTAAAACTTAACAGAGTCAAATCAAATATTTCATCCCTCTTGCTGTTTCTTACCTCTTGCCTCTATCTTCCTCTATTCTCTTTTTTTCCCTTTTTTTTTTTTTGGGGGGGGGGTGCAATTTATTTATATGACATGTGGCTTGACCCAGGAATTTCTATTCTCTTTCCCCATTGTAATGCAGTCATAAAATCCTCTAAAAAATCTCCCAAGTCTTCCCATTCTCCTCCCTTCCCTAACACACACACACACACACACAAGCACGCACAAGAGCAATTACTCTTGACACCTATGAAATAATTCTTTTGTCTCCTGAATGTATTTCATTCCACTTCTGTCTAAAACACTACTACAAAATTAATGTATTTTGTTTCCCTCAAGTCCTAAGTTACATGATATTTTTCCTAATGATGCTTCTATGATGCCTTCACTTCCCTCTACCACTTCAAATAAGTTTAAATAAGTTCAAATAACTTCAAATAACTTCAAATAAATTTATCCCAAAGTCCTTCAAAGGGTATTCATTTTCACTGAAATGCATTAAAATGCACTGGCATTTAAAATAAAAATAAATACCTGAGAAGGAAGTTAGAGATTTTCGTGTCCTTTACCTGTCCAAGCATTTTCAAATAATTACCCTTCTGTTTTTCTTGCTGATAAGCTGTCCTATCCAAACAAGACTGTGATGTCTGTGGGCCTAGCTATTTTTTGAAGGCTTGTAACACTTGTGAGCACAGAAGTTCCAAACCAAAGGATAACTGAGTATGTTCTGACTCTGGTTCTATTGGGAAAACATAACTTCAGCATCAATATAAATAGGAGACAAAAGTGAACAAATATGAAGGTCATACCAAGCAATGGAGAACTGGTGTCTCAGAATTTGGAGTATGTGTCAGCACACAGAGACATTATTTTTAATAAATAATAAACTTTGGATTGAAAGAGTAGATTATCTTTTTACACTTAACCAAAAATACTTACCCTGTGTAACTTTTCTCTTCTCTCATCAGAGTCTGGCATGCCCCTGAGACTTGGAGGAATATACCAAAAACATACATTTGTATGCTCAGGCTGCAGAAAGAAACAAACATATACATCAATTAAAAAAATAATACAGATCAGTTCCACATGAAAGGCTAGTCAGTAGCATATTTTATCACAGACTTGAAATACAAAATATAGTATTAACTTTCCTTGTCCTGCCTGCTAACAGATTGAAGTACTGCTGCTTGCATCTGCTGCCTTAGATTCCCTATACATTGTCCCATTTACAGTATTTAGAGTGCTAATGAACTGCAAATGCTTTTCACCTTTGTGCAGTTTTATGAGTAACTGTTTTCCAGGATCACAGCAACGGCAACCCAATTTTCCATTTCTTAGTAAATGGAGAAATGAAGTTTATACTAACACTCAAAGGTTTAGGTAGTGGCACTAGCAACAGAACATACAGCAAAAATAGCAGATTCTCAGTTATGTGTGTCATAATCTCAGTGTGAGTAGGTTGTGTTAAGGTAATCTTCAAGCCCTAGACTGAGAAGTCCTCTCTAGAAGAGGAGAAGATAAATCTGATATTTATAATACAAAACCACTTGCATTTGACAAAAAAAACTGCCCAGATGCCAATAGTCATGTAGTTCTTTAGAAAATAAGAGCAGTTTTGCATAGCTGTCTCGAAGAACTGTGAGAAGCATGAAGACAGGTTTGGCTCTTACATATATGAAGGCAAACTTACCTCCCCTTCAAAAACCATCTCAAATTCTTCTCTGTTTTTGATTTTAGTGTAGAGATACTCTGCCAGCTCCAGGCATTTATTGATCTGATTTTCAAATCCTACTGTACCCTGTTTTAATAAGAAAGTATTAATTATATGGTCATTTTTTTCTCCTCTGATACAATCATATTTTCAGACAGGCTTCACTCAAATATTTTCAGGCAGAAAACATTTAGCGGTACTATTTCTTGTAACTTAAAAGCAGAGTTAATGAATACTAAAAAAGTGGCTAAAGGTGGCCTAATTGTAAGTCAGTTTGGTTTTGTCTCATTTTAAAAGAATTTATTATGAAAATAATAAAGACTTTCACTATTTTTAGTAGATTATTTTAAGTCTTTTGTATTTTTTTTCCAGTTTCCAAAAATGTTACGGGTATTAAGTCTTGGCTTCACAGCTGTTGCTGAAAGACCAGAAACTTGGAATGGGAACTCAGTTGAAAGGGTAAGAATTGGGAAGCAATTTATTTCCTCTGAGCAGTTTGCTAGAAATGTACATTTAAGTCAGCAAGCAAAAGTCTGCAATACGTTTACTAGAAGCCACTTGCCTACACACTGATCTTTTGTCAAGATCATAATCCCAGAAAAAGCATATGAATGCTGATAATAAATAGTTAGTTTTGGTTTGGGGTTTTTTTTTTTTTAATTCAGGCTTTGTACCTGAATGAAGAAGCAAGCACTTTCTCCCAAAGTGAAAATCATTTTATGATTGTGGATTTTATCATTAGATTTAATATCAATTTTATAAAAAAATATTCGTTTGTGAACAGGTTACCCAACTAAATTCCCATTTTGCCAGCAGAAGAGCAAGAATAACAGTAATGAGATGACTGGAGATAAAGCAATAAAAATGAAATGTGTTTTCTTGACTACATGAACCCTAATCTTGTGAACATGTAAACCTGGCCATAAACCCATGCTTAAAATCAGCTATCTGGGCATACCACAGTAGTAACAGATAATCAACCATTGAACTGTCAGCTGGGCAAGGCTTCCTAATAAAAAGGCTTTGTCTTCCAAATTACTTATAAAATCTATGCATTGAAATGTCATGTTCAAAGGACCCTTGTAAGTCATCAAGGCTACTCTGCTGTCGCTACAAGTAATCTGTCATAAAATACATATGAAAGTGTAGAGAATCACAGCTAGAGACCGTTTTGGTGCCCTGCCCTCAATGATTATTCTGCAGAACTCATCTAGTGACTTAAACCTTCCTTCTAATTGCCACCTGAATTTTCTGATAGCAAACATTGTTCTATAATTCAAATAGTTATTTCTTGAGTTAATACTTGGATACTTGTGTGTTTAGAGATTGTAATTACACAAGCATTTATATTAAAATAAATTGTTCCATTACATGGTACCTATAAATTAAATACATACATTTCTGGTTTTTGCGCTAAACTCTTGTTATTTACCTTTGCTTTCCACATCAACCAGAATTTGAAAATGTCCACATGTCGACCACACTGTATTGCCTTATCTCCAGTGTCATAGGAGACATCATACTGTTTGTCTGGCTGGAAGAGATAGCCTGCACACATTTGATTGCAGCCTTGAAGGATACCCTGTAATGAAAACCATGTACACCCATATTACTTACCTGGCATGTGCACATGAGAAAATGTACACATTAATAATGTATAAAAATGTATTTCAAATGTGTACAGAAGAATTGTTCTTTAATGCAACATATTATAACATACATATTTTGTAAAACTGAGCTACAAAATTAATTTTATAACCTAAGGTGGTTCTCTTAGAAGTCTCTCAGTAGTCATATAGTTTTACACACACAAACACACCCCACTGAAAGAACAGTCTCAGATTAATTTGGATACTTAGTTTGTGATATTAGTTTCGTCCACTTCAATTTGTAAGGCTATGATCTTAACTCTTAAATTTCTGATTTTTCAAATTACACACCAGAATAAAGCTGTGGTCTCTCAGTTCAACAGATAGCCACACAAAATGAAGTGAAAATACTTAATTGAAGACTTAAACTTTCTATATAGTTCAGCTTTATGACACTTAACACAAGTGATAAGTATAAGCACAAATTACATAAACCAGATATTCTTTGCTTATAAAAAAATGTGGTTCACAAAAAATTTTTGACTACTGGTAAAAATGTCTGCTGGAAACACAGAGGAGCAAATCTGTATGTTACACAGAAGTCTTATATGTGACATTTCTAAAACTATTTGCATTTCCTTTAGAGCTTATTAGTGTTTTTTGAAAGAAACTTGAAGACACCAGTGTGTCTGATAAATACAAAAACACCTATCAAAGTTCTCATACAGAGAACAAAAACCTTGCAAAAATGCTGCAATAGTTGGCACAATAAGCATCCATGCCACTAAACAAAGGCTTGTGCTTCCCTTTGATAGATGTGTTTTACAAAGATAAATAAATGCTGCAGTCTTCAGTTTAGAGATGGATTGACTAGAAGAACAATGGCAGACAGAGGGCTGCAACTTAAAACTCTGCCATCCCAGTTCTATACACAGGGATTACTTCTTCAGCTAAGCTCTTCCAGTAGCAAATGGCATACAAGAGATTAGCAGACAATATAATTAGTCCTATTCACAGACAATATTACTTTCTTTCTTATAATTTAATAAAAATATTTATTGCGTAAAAGAAACAAGACTCTGGCTTTGCTTTCATTGATGACAACAAAGAATCTAGATGAGAGCCCTAAAAATACAGACAGTCATAATAAAAGCAGCATGTTTCTTTCCACCATAACTGAGAAACTTTTAAACCACTGTGTAAGGTAAAAAACCTGCTTCTTATTTAAACAGTTTGGACTGTGACGGAGTACCAAGACTGAGGGTTTATGTTCAGTATATCATAGAAACAACAGGGCAGGTGCTCAGATGAAGTACACCAGTATGGCTCTATTGTTGCTGTTAGAATATGCAACGATCCAACAAGTGAGGATCTGACCCATCTTATGTACCACTTTAACAAAAAAAGCCAAAAACCTCAGGACAGATAAAACAACTTCCAAAACAAAATGTAAATCCACACAATTATTACTTCCAAAAGAATTTTTGAAATGAAGCAGATTTTGCAGTACTCTCTTTAAAAGATATTTACTTTTTAAAAAAGTGTTTAATTATTAAATATAAGGCAGACCTTCTCCCGGACAAGAATGGCAGAACATTGTAACAACACTCCCATCATCTTGTGTGGATTCCAAGTGACTGAGTTGGCTCTGCAAAAAAATTACACATTCAGATAGGTCTGGAAAACAGAAAATTCATCTGAAGCAGTCAACTTTGTTTTCTGCTTTCAGCAGGAAATACATGGAGTTTTTACCATGATGATATCACTATGGATATTATTACTGTCTTAAGTATCTTCTTTCCCAATTAGGCTGCCCCGGAAAGGAATATTTTTTTGTGTTAACATTGCAATGTCAGACTTGTGATTAGTTTATATTATTACTAATACCAGCTCATTAGTATCAGACTGATTAGCTGATACAGTAACATCATCCCCAGAAGATTCCACTTCTAGAAATAGCACTAATAAAAATAACAAGATTGGTTTGGCATGTTCTGTCAATTCAAGGTACTGACTGGGAAAGCAGGGATGTCAGAGAATTACAGACTAAAATGAATTATGGGAGAATACAGTTCTTCAGTAAACAGCTGCTGGAAAAGTAGAAAGGAAAAGGAAAGATGCTTTTCATGCTTACTTGCTTTCCCAGTCAGAGTCACAGCATTTGCTTGTCAAGCCCATGGACTGTTAAAAGGCTCTAAAACTTTATATCACATCCTACCATTCTGTATGTAAAGCTTAAAACTTCTTGCACATAAACACAAGTGAATGCAGAATATCACCTAATTTACAAGTCAAACAGATGTTCTGTATTTTAACATACTATCCTAGACAGTTTAATGATGATGCTAAAATAAATGTGCCAACATTGCACATCCATTGACCTTTTCACCCTGAGTAATTAATTACCAAATGTCCCCTTGATTCACTGCATGTTCCAGAGAAGCAAAGTGCGTAATTGTATTTCACAGACCATGCATGTGTTTTTACAATGTGGTTGAAAGAAAATTAAAAGGGATTTCCTCCTCTTCTACACAATGCTCTCAGAGGACACAGACACAACCACAGTTTCTCTATTTTGAGCAACACAACAAGGTCTTCACCCCAGTCTGAGGACCACTGATTTCTAGGTATGATTCCAACCTCTGTGTGTGCTAGGTTAGACTGTAGTACCCCTCAGCTGAAAGAACAGTGCAGCCTGTGCTGTATTAGAGAGCTCACCATCCATTTAAAATCAGCTGCTTATGCAATGCAAACCAGCAGATAAATAACTCAGACTTAGGAGGCAATTAAAGAACTTCACTGATAGTTCAGATGGAGCAGGCAGGAAAAAGGAATTTATATAATGACTTATTTCCTTTTTAAAACACTATGCCTTCAGTTTAGCACATTCATTTAACTTTCAGGGTTTCAAACAACGACAATTGTAAGTCATTCTTCTCAAGGAGCATTAGGTTTATTTTAACATGAAGATGTCACTCTCTCCTCAGTGCAGCCACCCTGCCAGAGGCTATCCTACCACAGACAGTCCCAGCTCTGTACCATGGCAGCATGCCAGCCCTCCATGCCAATGTCTCTGAGCAGGCCAAGTACCACCTGAGTATCAGCAGCAGACCCCAGCTGGGGCCCATGACAGGCAATTACACAGTACATGTGGGCCCCATCCCATGTTTGATGTGTATAGCTGACTAGGAAAGAAATAATTTCATGCTTCATGGCCTGCTGCTTACTGTATTTGCTTAGAATTATGGCCTTAATTAGCACCTCTGGGTTGACCTCAGGTCAAAAGGGGTGTGCCAAACTCCTGTGACCAAACCTCTGTAGCTTAAGAAAATGATTTTGCAATGCTGACTTAATATTAGTCATGTTGCCATGAGTCAGAGGCACACTGGTCTGGGCAAAGGTTTGAGAGGATTCTGCTGCTTCTGACGCCCCATGCTCCTGTCCTTGTGACAGAAGGGTCACCATGGTTTTGCTGCCAGTCCTTCTGTGTACTATCCTTGACATTGAACTTATTCTTCACTTACTGTGTGAGATGCCCAAACCCAGGAAAGTTTGTTTTCCCTAAGGAAGAGCATTGCTCACTGTACTCATTTTACACCTTTACACAGTGCCCATATTCAGCACAGCCAACTCAAGGAAGCAATTTGGTACTAATTTAAGAGCATAGGGGTGGAGCTTGCTTCAAATATTTTTTGCTCCCCTGGAGGCTGATATCTCCAATGATGGAAAAGATCTGAAGTTTCTGATTCTTCATTGCTTTTCTGATTTTTTTGCAGCTGGGCAGCATTTTATGGCAGAAAAGTTTCAAAGGAAATCTAGAGACAAACACACCCATGGGATTATAAATACAGCATCTTCTACAGATTGTCATCATTGGATATGGGAACAACTGTGCCAAAAACTATGCCTGGAATGACTCCTGGGTCAAAATTGTAAGGACCAGTGGGAGGGTCATGCTCTCACTCTGCTGTCAACACAAATGCTTTACCTCTTGAAATGTGATTCTGTCAAAGGCTGACTTCTGGTCTCAGTGGGCATCTTGGCAACCTGAGTTATGTACTTGGGGGCACACACACGCTCTTTTCTGCAGACTTCACTCTGACCTCTAAAGAGCTTCCTGCTTCCATGTAATCCTCACATGGCACCAACACACAGGCCCTGTGCCCTGAGACAGGTGAGCATCTCTGACCCTTTCTGGCCTCTCTATAAGTGACCTCAGTCTTCTCCCTGGTACAGCACAAGTGTATCAGCACTGTGCTATCATAGTGCTTTCCAGCCTTGTAGGTACTGAAACTTGCCCCTGAAAATTGCTGCTAATTCAGTCTCTACCTCCTCTCTTTGTTGTATATACCTACCTATTTTTGCGTGTGTGTATATATATATATATATATATATATATATTTTTGAGCAATAGAAGACTAAGCATGTATGTTCCATTTACAGAACACTCATGAACATATGCTCTGTATTTTCCGGAAAAACTGCAAACATCTTTCAGGAGAGAACCTCTACAAATTCCCACTGTGGGTATTCATGCTCAAGCGCCTTCCCCGATTCCTCATTTATCACCGCTGTTCTGAAAGTCCTACATTTCAGAGATTGTCTAACTCTCACACTTAATTCTTTTCTTAAAATCCTTCTCCATCCATTCCCAGACTTATGATCCCTTCAAAGCTATGTATAGAACAATTTCCCTTCCTTTTTGCCAAGTAATATCCTTATCTTCCTTCAAATCTGCTGAAAACTTACCTCTCACTCAATGGTATACATCACTGATTTCTTCTGTAGTATGGTTTCAATCTTCCTAGTCTGAACCTTCCCATCTGACTCACTACTGTTTAATTTAGTGTTTAAAGTCCTTAATGTAGCAAAGTAATATTTTAATGAATTTTTCAAGTGTCATGTACCTTATGAAAGTACTTTAAAAACAGTATTGCAAATAAGCAGTGTGCAGTACCTCTCTATTCCATTCAATTTATGACGGTGCTTTCGGGACATTAAGAGTCCACCTCCCCAGGCAGCCTGGAAGAGACAGAAAAAAGAGTCATTTTTAAAAAGCTCAACATATTTTAGTTTACTCCAGATCTAGCAATAAATATTTTAATTCAAGAAAAAACATACATAAACTAAGATCTTCTTTTGCCTGAATAGCAGCACTTTTTTAGTTACTTACATCTACGTGGAGCCAGAGGTTGTATTTTTCACATATATCTGCAATCTCCTGTATTGGATCAAAGGCTCCATATACTGTTGTGCCTGCAGTTGCATTTACAAAAAGAGGAACGTATCCCTACAATAAAAATAAAAATTTTAAATATAAATTGAAAACAATTTCAGGAAAAAAAAATTAAAAATTGAAAAAAAAAAAAAGAAAAGGAAAGGAAAATAATTCCAGAAACTTTATCTCGTTTTCTAACCTAAAAATATTTTTCTTCCTGTGTGAAAAGTACTCATAAGCAACAGTAGAAACTAACTAATCATATACATGGTAAGAACAAACTCTGTTTTTATTTTCTTATAACTTCACAAAATTAACTATTTAGAAGATAAAGAATATTATTTTGTCTAATTTCTTTCATGGGGGAGATTCAAACAATGTAGTAGAAGATGAGCAATAGCCAAGTAAATTTGGGACTTTTACAGCAGTAAAAACAAAAATTAATTAATAAGTTGATTTGTGATAAGTGATTTGTAAGTGGCAATTTGAAAGCTTGAATTATTCCTTTAGTCTTTATCTACTAATAAACAGAACAAAGCAGAACAAAGCAATCTAAAACAAAAGCAATAAATGAGGAACTATCAGATCAAAGAGAGACAATTTTGAATTAGATGAAATAAATGTGATCTGTTTTTTCATAGAGTGCCCAAATGCAAAGAAGTTAAGAAATAAAAAAATAATAACATTGATTGCTCTAACTTTGGGTGTTTTATACAAAAACCATGGGGTTTTCCACTGCATTTATTCAAGAAATAGCAATTAATGCCTAATAAATAAAGCTTACTGTCTATATTTAGCAAATATGCACGCTACCTACATGAAATCTATAGGACTTTTTAGGGGTTCTATAGAATTTTTTATGGGTTTGGCTAAACTTAAAAGTTGAGATAAAAGTAGCTTTGATTTTATGTTTTCATGCTTTTTTCCATATATTTCCAAACAGGAAGAAATTTTTAAAGGTCATAAACCACAGTTGTGGTGCAAGAGTTAAAATATTTTGGTTTTAAACAGAAAATGGAAACCTTACCAAGACATACAGATAATTCCGCAAACAATACATGAATATACAATTAAGCATGTAAAAATATTGTTATGATATTCATATCGTTATAATGTTCTCTTTAACATCAACACTCAGGCTTGAAAGAAAGAAGCAAGTTTACTAAGCCAAGAATTTAAGCATTAATTTTTAGAACCACTGACCTTTTCTTTTGCTTCCAGAATTTTTGCCTCCAAATCAGCTGGTATTATTTTG
This sequence comes from Lichenostomus cassidix, assembly GCF_008360975.1. Classification (NCBI taxonomy): domain Eukaryota; kingdom Metazoa; phylum Chordata; class Aves; order Passeriformes; family Meliphagidae; genus Lichenostomus; species Lichenostomus cassidix. The sequence continues at coordinate 18,155,460 of NC_139488.1, forward strand.
CCTCTGTAATTATCACAGAAACAGAAAGACAAAGAAAATTAAAGAATGTATATGGAAATGATAGCTGCAGTTGAAATAATTTAATAGGATTTTCTCAACAGACCATTAGCAACTTGACACACTGTACTGAATCAGTCCTTAAACACAATAAAACAAATTTAACAGATGAACACATTTAATCTATCAAAACTTTAGTATTCATCCTACCTTTCATTGCATTTTATCAAAACAACATTGTCTGTTCCAAATCCAAGTGCAGCTCCAGCTTTCTTTATTGAATAGTGACTCTGCAGCAAACATATGAACATTAAATGGAGTGGTTGTTTAATGATGAAGCATTTTCATAACATATATCAGCAAATTAAGAAATAGCAGTGTATTAAGCTCACATGCTCTGAAGTAAAGAGAACCAGTTTAGGGACTGCAGCCATGCCTTTGGTTTTGACTTCAGGGAAATACTTGTAGCGTGCAGCCATTATGCTGTACATGTTGGAGATTGCTCCTCCTGTGAATGAATAAATAAAAGAATAATAAAAAAGTGATAATGAAAAAAAAAGTACATTATACCAAAGACATACAAGTCTCATTTGCATAATGCAGTCGAAATGGCAGTGAACTATGAAAAAACATTTCTCTGAAATGCACAGGCATCTGTCTAAATAGCAGAGGACAGACTCTCCAGAAAGCCAGAGTGATAATCAGAATTTCCGAAATGCCATCTCTTTCAATTGCTATCATTTTGTAACACATTCCTAAAAAGTTTAGCTTTCATTGTGCTGCTTTTGCATGATAACATCTTGTTAGCAAGAACAACAGAAACTTATCAACTTGTCTGAGCCTGAAGAAATGTCACATATTGGATGGATTTATCCAATCTTACTGTAGACATCTAAGCAGATGCTTAAAAGTAGATTTCTACAGCTGAGCTACTTATTCTAAACTCCCTCATAGTCAGCTAGGAGAAAGAGGCACTTCACAGGCTATGGGAAAGAGGCACTTCACAGGCTATGATTTAGCTAATCTATTTTGACACTTACTTTGGAAGAATTTGAACTGGGGGAAAGCTCCTATTTCTCTTGGTTTGCTGCTAAAAAGAGCTCTGAACAATTAGCTCAGTTCTTTGGCACAGACGTCAAGCTTTAATAAGATCAATCTCACCTATAAGTCTAGGACGAAATTTTTTCAATGATGAGAGCACTGAGAAAGATGTGTATTTTTCTAGCAGATAGGACTGGAGCTCAAACAAGTGTGCACTTAATGTGGGCTGATGTAAAAGGAAATGGTATTGTCCTTTGTGCTCTCTAACAGGATGGTGTTGCCTCATGCCAAACCCAGAAGAACTCTGCTGGGCACCCACATTGTCCACATATTGGCCCAGGAGCTGATGGTTTATCATCAGTCATTTCTGTCACTGCTCACTGGCTTTGTGCCACTTGCATGGGAAGACACTTCATCTTGGTCTTTTACACTGGAATCACACTTGTGAATCCAATCAGATTATATCCCAGATAATGCATCCCAGAAAGTAACAGACAATCACAGCCTTTTCCTGGCTGTGAGCACAAGCCCTCACTGAGCGCCAAAGAAATCAGTACATGATTTTCAAGAACTCTTAGTCACCAGGAGCTGTGGTTGCTCAGCACTGCCAGAACTGAAGGGCACAAAAGGGGTGTTTAAATACCTAACTTTGCACCAGAGCCTGCTGTCAAGTTTGAAAATGCTGACCAGCCATAGTACATGGCCATATGCAGATATAATTTTGCACGCCAACTTTTCTGTGGGATGTTTAAACAAAGCATTCCTACTTCAAAATATCTGACTTATTGCTTTGTGTTGTAGTAAATATTCAGACACAACCTATGTTTAACTTTTGAAGTAATAGTCAAACCACCGAAACAGAAAAAAACTCACCAGGTGAGAATATTCCATCACCATCTTTACTTGACCATCCAATAATCTCCCTCATCTTTCGAAGTGTTATTTGTTCCATGAGGACAAAAACAGGGGCAATTTCATAGGTAAACCTGCATGGATAAAGCAAAATAGACAAACGAACAAAATCAGATACAGATTATAAAAACACATGATAATTCCCAGTCTGCAATTATTTGTTAAAATGCTCGAGATTTCTGAAAGTTTTTCAATAAATTGATGTCTGATTCTGCAATGTTTACCCAAGCAAAAATCCTCAGGAAGACAATATTGGTGAAAAGAACCTGCAGCATCAGTTATTTTGCAACTTTCTATATAGTGAATGTAAGACCTAACGTTCACCATCATAGCGCTGCTGACTTCTGTGCAAGGCTGTCCTGTAAAACAGTTGTTTCCCAAACTGCCAACTCCACACTTGTGGAATAACATTCTGTTAAATCCTTATGAAAACAGTGAACTTCACTGAGCTAAACACAACCATAATTAGAAGTATTGAGTTACGGTTTCAAAGTCTAAATATAATTAATTATGTGGATTTATGCTGTTGATGATCTCCAAGGACAACTTACTTCTACAATACAGTGTGATCAATAACTGTCAGGAGTAATTACAAATGATGATTTTCTAATTACCAATTACCAAAACCAAGTCAGCAGTCAACTATTGTATCCACTTAATGAGGGCAAAAAACATTACATATCCTGGCATGCCCTGATGTCAGAGTCAGATATGTGGATGGAAATTGACAACCACACAACTATTTTTGGTGATCAAGGTACACAAATAAATTACTACTGCTGTAAACAGATTCTGCTTGCTGGGGGGGGGAGAGGGGGGGAAAGTTAGGGGGGAAAGGAAACAAAGAGATATGAAAAAAATTAACCTCAATTTCTGAAGGAGTCTATGAGAGTATAACACCCTGACACTTTGGATTTGACTGATGTCCTCAGCTTGAATAATTTCATCAAAATGTATGTGTTGTGTCTCTAATACTAAAATGATATTTTGAGAATAGGTACAGCAAACTTGAATAAGACATGATATTAATAAGAAAACATCTGTCTCAAAAAGCTTGTCTTTTGTTTACAGATAAACTGGTATTTACACTGTTAATATTTTCCTCAATGTTTACGTGTCCTTAGTCCCTCAGAGAAACACCATGACCATTTTTAAAACACTCCCTTAAGATTAAAAATTTGTATTTTGTTTAATTATTGTGATTGCTATTTTCAGAAGCCAAAATATTATTTATTTTGCTTTTATCATCAATAGAACTGCCGGAGACACCTGAATACTAATCTGAAGTTTGGATGCTGCCAGTATTTACAAATAGACAAAATTAATAAACTGGTGTCTGCCCACAGAGGATTTGGTTTGTTTTGGTTTTAAGCACTGCAAGTTTAGAATATATTCCAGTTTTTATTTAGGCAGCATGATCAACTGAAGAAAACAGGAACTCAGCAGTGTATAGCTAACTGTAGCTCAATACAAGGTATGTTTATGTCAATGTGATTTTTTTCACCCACCAGTTTAAACACATTTTGAGTTTTGTCCTGAGACCTTGCACACTGAATTTTGAATATATTAAACCACAAAGAAAATAGTACTTATTTATGCTATTCTGTAGTTATTACTTGAGTCTCCAAAAACTGACAAGAAATAAAAGACAGCAGAAGTTTATATATTACGAGGCCAATGCAGCTATATTAGATGATGGCTATGATTTTACAAATCACATCTTGCTAAAGTTACTGCCATCTTACTTGTTTTAAATTATTTTTAAAAATTCAGTAAAACCAAAAAAAAAAAAAAAAGTGTTTGGCTTAAAAGGAACCATCCAATTCTAGAATCAATCTCTTAATAAAAAATGCTGATTAGATTTTTCCTACAGTTACAGCTTCACAGGCATTTCTGTGAATTAACTAGAACAGTCATGAGTATCAGCTCTTTACTAACAGAATTTACCAAGAGGCTTTTTTGGTAGAAGCCTGTGCTTAATTCTGCTCCCACTTAAAGGACAAACCACTTTGTTAGACCAAATCATTCTAACCACCCATTCTCCTGTTTGTCAGTATGTAAAAAGCAGTCTGAGAACAAACACTGAGCATTTTATATCAATTTTCTATTCATAAGCATATCTGCATAATACTGAAACCATCAATATATTCTCCTGTCTCAGCTAACAGTGGGCAGAAACAGAACTTCCAGATAATACTGCTTTTTAACCTCAGTTGGCTGCTGCATGGTGAGAGAATGCCCTGTACTACAGATCTCTAGAACTGGATGAATAATGAAATTCCGAAATTTCCACGCTGAAGATCTCATGACTAGTGATTGAGCTATGAATAGCACATTGATACATTATTTCTAAGTCAATGTGGGAAGCTTATTATGTTTAATTTTATATATTATCTTCACAGTGACATTTAAGGAATATTTCCTAATGATAATTTAAAATTTTAAGAGAGTACAGATGTTTTGATTACTCAAAACCCATCTGCCAAACAAAACACATATTTTTAATTGTTCACAAACATTTTAAGTATTGTTTATCTGTAGAAAAGAAAAAATGGCAAATGGAAAACATACCCTACCATAGTTCAATGTTACTGTTTCTTGTGTGTTATGTGCCTATGTAGCTGTAATAGGTCAGAACAGTTTCTTGGTAAAGGTCAAAACCTGTTCTTGTGTGCTGGAACACTGCTCAAAACAAATAATATGTTCCCCAGAGTTCACAGAGGTGATTTCGCTATTTTTAATAACCTTCTCTGTCAGTCCTTTGAATCATATCTTACAAACATCTTGCTTTGACCTTACTTGCAATTACTGTGTTATTTGAAAGCACACCATGTTGACTTTGGTTTGCTGAAAAAAAGAGCTCAAGGTATTCTTCTTCATTTATTAAGCCTCATACTAACAAACAGACAGTAAATTTTCATGTTCACAGAGAAGTATTTTCAAGATGTTCTTGTTTAAAGCACAAACGGATCAGAAACTAGCTATTTAACAACTTGCTTCCAAAACAGAGGAAAACATCAATTAAAAAAAATGAGTTACTCTTTAAGAAGAGAATAAATGAGTGCAATGTTATTAATAATGATGGCAATATTTCTTAATCCTGTCACAGTCTGCCACAGAGCTGATTTCTTTCATGTCCTATCAAATTTCTGTAATTTCACTGATTAAAAAAGGGTAGCTAAACTGGGATAACTAAGTTAGTCAAAAGGGCTTGGGAAAAGTGATGTTGAAGTATTTGTCACAGAGAAACAACCTTTAAGCAAAGTTTTCTTTTAAAAATGGGATCAGGACTGTTTTCAGTTTTTTAATTGTGCTGCTAAAAAGGCACTTCAAAGCACTTTAAAGCACTTTGCAATACTTGTTTAACAATAAAAATATATATTGTTGGGTTTTCTTCCCAATCAGCTTTTAAACTTGAATGTCTCATACCAATTTTTAGCAAACAGAGAACTAATTGAGATGATTATTACAAAGAGCTGGTTTTGGCTGAAGCACCTTAGGTACTTTTATTTTATTGCTAATGTCACAAAACAGGCACAGCTCCTAATCTACACAGAGCTGCTAGTAATCAGCTATATTTAATGAACCATATCCTCACAGATAGGCCAGAGAAAATATTGTTCATTTTCCAATCTGCATATACATTTCCTATATTATGACAATTAGCAACAAACTACCCAAAACAGAGGTAGCTTTACAGTTAAAACACATTCAATACAAAACTAAAACAGAGCAGCCTTACCTGCAGAATATTTGGAGCCCCATCACATTTTTGAACATACAGAAATCAAAATATAAATAAAAAGTGACTAGAAGGTTTGGTGGTTTTTTGGTGGTTTGGGTTTTTTGCTCGATTTGGGGTTTTTCTGTTTTTGTGGGTGTTTTTGTTTAGTGTTGTTCTTTTGGGTTTTTTTTCATTAATTGCACTCTTTGTTGCAAAACTTCATCATAATGCCTTACACTGACATTTAACTTTCATTAAGTTTGAGGTCATGAAAAATTAGGAAAAGTTTCCTATTTGATGCACTCAGATGTTAACTTTTACTTTTTATACTTCCATTTATTAATTTACACACAATTTTATTAATCTTAGACTAATTCCTTCATTAGCATAAAATTATTTTTCAGCGTTACATTTTAATCATTCTGAAGCTACCCAGAAGCCACTTCTTTGCTAGCACATGAACAGCTTGCTCAAGCTTGCTATCTCTGAAGTCAACAGAAGACAATAAATTTTTCCTTATTTTGTGTTCTATTGTTAACCCATGGATAGCTGCAGAATTGCTCAGTCTAGATACAAAGCTTTGAAAAAAAGAAAAAGAATTTCATGTTATTACATTAGAATAATCATGTTTTACTTACCATGTGCTCTCAGATATTTGCACTTCTATTTATAAGAAGCATAAAACTGTTCATCTTTATGTAACTATTTGCATTGTATTACTGACACATTAAGAAAAATGTGAGACAATGTTTTTGAAGATGTAGCATTCATCATTTAAAAATGAAAATTCTTCATATTTGTGACAATATGTATCTACCATGATACATGGCAGCCCGTGTAAGCACCAGTCAGAGACACGGGTGACAAGGCACTGCTTACATGTTTGTATTAGCAGTCGAGGTCAGCCACTCCCCAGCCAAGCCTATAATGTCCAGTCCTGTGGACAGCTGATTGAAAAAGCGAGGATGACCTGAAAAGAGAATTGAGAGCAACTTAGAGCTAACTCTACCGGTGTCTCTCAGGTTTCAATTTTAAACCATTCACCTTTTCTGACATAAATGACAGGTTTGCACTCAGGACACTGCAGCAAAGTTTTCAAAGCAAGTCCTGCTTATGGGGAAACCGACAGCCAACATTCGCCGATGTCTTACCACAAACTTGAAAAAACACTTTGAATGAGAGTTTCTGTATGGAATCATTTGTATTTAAATTTAAAAGAGAACCTCAGGGCCGATGGAGCCTGTAAAACACGTCCGGGACCTGCTCCAGGGCTCGGGCTAGCCCATTTCCAGAGCTCCCTTCCCACCTCGGTCGTGCTGTGAGCTCGAGCGGGCAATACGCGGTGGAGAACACAGCCTTGGTAGAACAACCTCCAGGTACTGGGGCCATTTGCATTTGAATGGAGAAAGAGAGGGAAGACTCGGGGCTGCCGGAGTGAGAGAGGGCTGAGGAGGAGCCAGTCTTCCTGAAGGTACAAGGACCCGGGAGAGGCTTTTCGCGGGGGCTCGACGCGCTGCAGAGGGGACAGAGAGCCCCCAGGAGCTCCTCGGCTCGGGCCCTTTCCCCACATGCTTTGTAAATTAGGATCCACCTGCTTAAACAGAGCTTGCTATTGAACCGAAGTAAATCACATTCCTATATTTCAGCCGAAGTTGCTTTAACAACTTATATAAGCAATAATCCTGGCTGCTGGGGTCTACTTTTCTAGCATGAAGAGAAGAAATTCCTATCAACTGATAACGGGCTTTGAGGGGAGGCGGGAGGTGTTATGATTTAGAACTCTCTGCTCTCTGGGAATGGACAGGCAGATAGCACACTGGGGACAGCCCAGCCCCAGAAGGGAGGTCAGCGCTCGATGCCTGGAGGGACCCTGTCACGTCGCATTCGCTTCAACACTGAGAACATCAGCATCTTTTGACATGAAGAAATAAATGCGATTCTGCCCCGAGCGATGTCAGCAGAAATCTTTCGGAGGCGTGAGCCTGCCGGCGCTGCCACATCGCGACACTTCCCGAAGAGGATGCGCTGCACCCGGGCTGCTCCTGCCCGGGGAACCCAGTGGCTCGGGGCTAGAGCCCAAAAATACCACCATGGCTTGGCTATTGCTTTACAAACCAGCACTTCTCCTCCTTTCCAGGACACACAGACTGGAAAGTTATCTTAAGCGACATTTCGCTGACCTCCCATAGCTGTTAATGAGCCCGCGGTCTCCTAAGGCTGGGCTGCAGATTCAGCCCCGGTGACTTTAAAGAGAGCTTCGCCTGAAGAGAGAATGTGAGCCCCAGGAGCTCACAGGAGAATGTGTGTCCTGGGCAGTCAGACGATCCGAGCAGCACTTTAAAGCTGCACCAGACGCCGCTTTGAACAGAGCTGGTCTCGTCGGCTACCTGCCTCTCAGCTCCCGGGGACAGGTCCTGCTGGTCCCACAGAAGCTCCCGGGGAGCTCGGGGTGAGCGGGGGAGGTTACTCGGGATGCCGGCACGATCAATAGCGGAATAAAGGTGCAAGCTCACAGAGCGCAGCCGCTCTGACTTCGCTTCTGGCCACCTGTCCAACAACCCACGCGTTTGGGAGTGAAACACACTCCCCTTTGGTAAGGAGTACAAAACTCAAAGTATGTTCCTGACTCGCCTGAATTAATTAAACCACTCTGTAAATAGAAAAAAAGGACAGAACGCTACCCGCCACATCTGCTGTCAAGACTTTGCTCCTTGAATGCACTGCGTTGGGTCCTGACGGCGGCAAAACAAACCACAGCAGAAAGCTGCGGCCCGTCCTTCAGGAGCCATGGCTCGCAGCTGCCCAGCCAGAGCCCGCCGGGAAACAGCCTCCCTGTCTGAGCTCCCGCCGCCCCGGGGACACTGCCGCCCGCTGCCGCCGAGCCGAGCCGAGCCGAGCCGGGCAGCCTGCCGGGCAGAGCTCAGCAGCCCTGAAACGCTGGGGCAAGGCTGCGGGGCGGAGATGGCGAGCTCCGTTACCGCTCCAGCTCCTGACCCGCCCGGCTATGTGCAGCAGTCAGGGCTAGCTGCCAGCCGAGATTTCTGTGGATACGATGTAAAACATTTCGGGCCAAACAGTCTGAAAGAGCATGGACTTTGCCCTAGAGCCTGGCCACCGATCACCCAGTAAAAGAAGTGATTATAAACCGGTATTTCTGTCTGATTCAGAAGGACATGGGCAGGCAGGGCTCCTGGGTAATGGGCTGAAATCCACAGGGTTCCTTTATTGATGATTCCTAGGATTTCTGTCTCTTTTTCATTAAACGTTTGATGAACATAAAAAAGAAAAATTGCAGAATCTGTGTCATTTATGCCCTCATTTACCTAATGATATTGCTCCCCGGAGATACAGACAACTCGCATTTCATCAAGTGAAAGAGATTACGTCTTAAAAACTTGTTTCTGTGTTCTACAAACAGCACTGAACCCTACCCGGCGGGGACGGCTGGTCATCAATAAGTGAAGTTTCTGAGCAGAGACATTTCCACACCCGCAGCCAGCCCTTGGAGCCGAGCCTGCGGGGAGTCACAGTCACGGGTATAGAGAGGGTGTGGGCTTACCTCCAATCACGCTCTCTTCACCCTGAGCCTGAGAAAAGTCTCAGGAGGGACTCGTCACAGAGTAGTGTACAGAAACTTACCTGTCCTCACTCCGTATTTCAGTGTGTCCCGACAATCCACCAGAATCTGCTCCAGGGACTCAGGGTTGTCTGAAAGCTCCAGGTTGAAGCCCTCCATGCCCTCCAGGAGCTGGTGCGGGTGGTGGAAGTCCAGCACTTTGGTGGATCTGTCAAAAGTCTTCCTCACGTAGTTGAGGAGGATGTCCACAACCTCCAGCAGGAACTGCGTGGTCTGCTCCTCGCCATTCTTGGCGGGCAACAAATCTGTGGGGCAAACCAGCTGTTAGCGCTTGGTTTGGGAGAGAGACACAGAGATGAACCAGGCTCGGCTGCCAGCAGCGCTGCAAGGACCTGGAAGCCGCGGCACCAGCGGTGTCTGGCTGCAGCGGGCAGGCTCCCCGTCCCTCTCGCCCCGTGGGGAAGGGCTAGCCTGGCTCGCCCATGGCAACAGCAGAGGTACCTCCAACGCGCCCCGGCCAAAGAGCGCGCCCTGCAAGGCTAAGGCTATGCGGTGCGAGGCACTCGCCTCCTGTGGGCCAAAAGTACCCGAAATTCACACCTGCCCCTACCTTGCAACGTCCCCACCTCCGCCCCGCAAAGGGGTTGATTTCCCTTTCCCATTCCTCTTGCAATGGCCCCGTACCAGCAATCACAGCCTACTTCATTACTATTTTACTAAGGAGGACAAAAATATAAAATTACTCTCTCCCTGGATACTGGATCTGGAGTAATCCCTGGAACCACCGAAGCTGAGTTGCGGAGGATCAGCCCAAAGCACATAAAACTACATTTCAGGAAGCTTGCATACATCACCAGTGCAGATTCCAAAAAGCATAGACACGGAGCTTCCTTGAAAAACAGCCAAGCAAAAGCACGGACTTAACGTGGCTGCACTTCGAGGGGAGATGAGGGCAAGACTACTAAGGGACATGCCTGGTGCAAGAAGAAACTATAAAGTGTTTACCTCTGGCATACAAATTGGAAAAGTCTGTCTCGGTGCGCCGGAATCTGGATTCCTTCTCACTGTTCTCGCATGCCAACAGGCTCTTGGAGGACTGCTTTTCCTTCAGAGAGCTGACGATCCGGCTCTTGTCTTCCAGGCTGTTGGTCCTTTGCAGGAACCCTACATTATTATTGCAAGGTGCACAGGTCAGACTTTTCTCACTTCCCAACATGTTTAGAAATACCTAAAGCAGCTCTCTAGACAACAGTTAAAAGCGGTGTTGGCTCTAGATCTGACTAATGAGGTCAGGAAAAAGGGTATTTATGGGGATTATTTGCCTCCAGGAGGAAGAGTTCAAAATGCCATCAACTGCAAAAACGCAGCCATGCAAAAAACAAAATTTCGTCATTTAGTGCAGTGGTAAATTCTTATTAAGTCGATCAGACAGATTCCACTTCAGTAATCAGCCACTGGAAGAGAGTTCAGGATGAGTCAATGCTATTTCAGCCTGCAGGCGAAGTTTATGGACCTAGCAGACAGGGGCAATGATGTATGATTAAAATCAGGGCCATTTTCAGTTCTCCTCGTGCTGCTCTCATGCACAAAAGGCATGAGAACAAGCAGCCATTCTGGAGCAGCCGTCCTGAGAGTGCTAGAGCTCTAAGGACACCAGTAGCACTCATATAACCCCACCTTCCTATTATCAGTACGTACTGATGCGGATTTTCCACCTGAAACGATGCTTTGATGCTAACAGTAATCATCTCCGGGGGGGTTAGGAGCTCCGCTCTCACCGAAAACGCATCTTTGGCGCCCAGGACCTGAACACAACTGCCGCTGTTTTATGCCACGGCAATAATAGACCCAATCACCCCAAGAATTATGGGGGCGGGCGCCCCACAGGGTCCGTGGCGAGTAACGAGATCCGTCTACTTTAACAAGGCAGGGAGAACAATTAATTTTCTCGATTTGATCTATTAAATTTGTGATGCCGGCTAAAACACGAACAGCGTAGGGCTTTTCATCATTAAAGGAAGCATTGGATTTTGACCTTCCAGGTTGCAGCGAGCGTGCCTGTATGTTTGGAAGAGGCACTACGGCGGCGCCGGTCTCGTTTATCCGTTCTTTTCTTTTCAAACAAACAACAGTCGAAAACAGGGCTAGTTGCTGCTGGGAATATCCACCAGAGAGGAGGGCTTAGCAGGGAGGAAAAAGAACGTCCTGAGCTCGCTCACCCACGTCCCACGACGCCGCTTCTCTCCAGCACCCTCCGCTTTCCGGCCATGTGTCCGAGCTCTCCGGAGCCGCCACGGCTGACCGGGACTGCGGGCACCTCCCATGGGGCACCCACCGCCAGCCCGTACGGGACCCCTGCCGCTTGGGCAGGCATAGGGGCTGAACCTCGGGGGAGAAAAGGGAGCGAGAGTGAGCTGCTGGGCCAATGGCTCACGGTACTTGTGCCTCTTACCCTGCTGCCAGCCAGGCAGTCACGAAAGAGCTACCGAAAATGCAGCATTCGGCTGGGCAGCCCGTACTGCAGCTGTCAGGCACCCAAACGAGTCTCCACGAGGGTCACTCACAGGTAAGTTTGTTGGGGTCATACATTCAGTGAACACCTCACGTTTTGCCTTTTAACTACTGATTAGTTTTTCTCTCTGATGTTTTTACAAATGAGACAAAGACTATTTAAGGGAAACGCTCTTCGTGGATAAGTAGAGAGTAGCTGTATATATATATATATATGTATATATATATATATGTATATACTTAGTTATGCTGTTACTTCTAAAGGCTCTTGCAGCGAACATTAGCTCCTCCAGCAGCTAGTGCTATTTGCCTGCTCATTAGGAGGAGCAGATGATAGAAGCAGGTGCAGTCTAAACTGAGTTGCAGCTCCTCTTTTACCAGGTCCCGTGACTTTATTTTGCCTTTTCCCCCCACCAGTCTTTTCTAGGCTCTCAGTGGCGATGCTCAAGCAGCACGAGTTCCTTGAGAAGGAGGACCAGCAGGACCAGCGGTGCTCCCCTTTCCTCAAGAGCTGTGCTCCTCGCACAACTGGCGCTCTCCTCGGCGCGCAGACACGCATTCCCGGGAGGCTGGGAAAGGAGGGAGCACCGCTTCACTAACAGACAAAGGCTGCAGTTGTCTCCAGCTCAACTCGCATCGGGCTCACCGACGCCGTGGCTTCGCTGAAGGGTCTGACCTAACTAGATGCTATGGGCGCAGAGCCCAGCCCTCGCCCGAACGACTCGGCGGCTGTTCCTCCCCGCGGAGGCTCCGCGGCCCCGTTATTACGTCCCGAAGCCGGCGGCGGGGATCAGCTGGGGCTCGGAGCGGCTGCGCACGGGGCCTGTCAGCCTGAGCCTCGTGGGGCCCGCGGGGCTGCGCGGCCGCGCTGGGAGGCTCGAGGGCGGAGATCAGAGGACCAGAAAGGCACGAAGACAGGATCTCGCTGTCGCCCGACATCAGCCCATCCGGCTGTAGGTAACTCGCCGCTCGCCCAGCTCCCTCGGCCACGGCAGCGTCTGGCGGACCTGAAGAGGGGAGCCCGAGGGGCAGCGACAGCCCCCGCTCTGCAGCCGCCGAACCATTTCGTTTCCCGAGCTCCTCCCTGGCAGGGTGGGGGAGTTTCCCCAGCACCGACCCGCGTCCCGGGCTGCAGAGAAGAGTAACAGCCGGCCCTAGAGGGCTCCTGCCGCGCCCGGGAGAAGTGCGTGACTGTAGCCGACCTTTCATCTGTATCCTACGTGAAAAGTGAGGCCGGTGCAGGAGAGTTCCAGCAAGTAACAGAGTATGAAATAGTGTGCACGCTGCTTCTCCTGAAGCAGCGGAGAGCGCAGCCTTTCTCAGCAGTAGGTCCGTCCCGCAGGTGCATTTTCATCGATGCGGTTTAAGTGACAGTTTTCAAATGCCGAGTGACACCAGATTGGTGGGACACTCCCTCGGTGTGCAACGTGACCACAAATTCAGGGTGATTTCACATCAGGCCTCGCACAAGGCAGGTGTATGAGCCCCCCTCGACCTCTCAGCCCTGGGGGGACACTAGCCTTCCAAAGCGGGAAAGATCTGCTGGGTCCCTGCGCGCACCGCAGCCAGCTGTCGGGGGATGCACGTCGGTGGCGGGTGTGGATCCTGATCCCACCTCCGCGATCGGGATGTTTAGCACCATCTACGTGACTGGGCAGCATAAATCCCACGGACTCTGGACACGAGCCGAGTTTCCAACATACATGGCTGCTTTTGAAGTCTACTCCCCCGCGTTGCTCGCTGGGCTCGGAATCGTCAGCTGGCCGCGGCCGAACAGCTGAAGACGCACCTGAGCAATTTTACTACGTTGAGCATTTCCACTGATGCCAAGCAAATGTTAGCAGGATCAGTCCCAGCAATAACAATTGCCAAGGTGGGAGTGAAAGCTGTAGCATACAAATCCAGACACAGGGGGAAATCTGTCCATATTTTGCCTGCCGTGACAGTTCATTAAAATAGGAGGGGTAGTGGTTTTTTGTGTGTGTTCTGTTTTTTTTTTTTAAAGTGGCTATGTGCAGAGACGAAGGCGGGGGGGTGGGGGGGGATGAAGGGTAGGGGTTGTGGCAGCCGCAGCGCTCTCTTTAGGCTGTGGCTTTCAACCAGAAAAGGAAAAAAGCTAATCCTTAAATCAGTCAGTTATTTGAGAAGAAATGACATACATCTTGGATACGTAATTATTGAAAATGTCAAACACATAATACACAACCCAGATGGAAGAACCAACTCATTGTTCAAGACCTGCCTTTTCTCTGAGGTCAGCCCTTATTTAAAGTTTGCATTCAAAATTAATCAATTTCAGTGTGATACACACAGAAAGAACAATTCCAAGGCGCTGGAAGACTATACAAAATTTAAGGTCCGGAATGATGTCTTGAGAGAGGTAAGGGCAAGGAGATATCTGCTATAGTCAAACGTCCACTCGTTTAGCACGTTTAATTAGGATTCTTGGCAACCTTAACACTTCACTCTATTTACCATAGGCAACCTTCCCTGTAGGTCTTTGTGAAGGTGTTCGATTCAAGTGAGAGGGCTCATACAAACAAAAACAGTGGTCGCGATCAGATCTGGTATTCCAAACCCGTGTCACTATCCAGAGTATATTTTTCATGTAAAACGGAAAATAGCCAGTAAAGGAAAACTGAGCACCAAACCACAACCAAAAATACAGCGTGTCTTGAACTCCCTTCACAAAGCCTTCACTACACTCTCTTACGCCTTTTTCAAACCCAAAATGGTGGGATAATCCATTTTCAGTATATTTGATATCACTGAGAGAAGCTGCGCTGTCCCTCTCTAACCCCCGGTAGTCTAGCAACACGGAGCAAGCCTAACAGCGCGTTACTTTATCAGTTCTGCTTGCCGGGCTAAATTAAAATGATGGTGAAAATGCCCATCGCTCCAGCCACCGAGGGGGCTGGTAGGGAAATGGTCCATTAAACCCAGATCAGGAGCTATTTATAGAACTAAGCGACTACTCGTTAATGTCGCCAGCGGCTGCCAATGAGATTTCTCACAGACACAGGGCTAAACATTTACACCCTGATTATTTTCCAGTTCAAACTTCCAGGTGACAAAACGTTTAGTGAATGAACTTCGATTCGAGCAAGCAGGGAAAGAGGTTTAAATGTTCCTTTGCATCGAAAAAAAGGGTTAGTTTTCCCCTCAACATATTTCCCATCCCCCCGAAAGAGACGGGGGGAAAAGGTGAAATAATTTCTATGCATAAGTGGTATGGGCTAAACGGAATGATTCTCCCAATCAGAAAATGAAGTAGACTGTCGGTCTCTGAAAGCGAAGGCTCTGCTTGGAAATCTGGAGAAGGAAGACAGCTTGTTATCTGCAAATGAATCTCTTGCTATAACGTTGCGATCTGATTGTGCATTTGTTTCCCTTCTGCATTTCATGTGCTTGCGCGCTGACTGGCTGCCAGCGCTATCTTACCAGCGCAGCAAGCTGACGAATTGCTCTTTAATAAGGCTCTCGTTAATCTTTTTCCCCCAGGAGATCCGTATTTTCTAGTCAGATAAGGCTGAAAAATTTCAGACAGTGAGAGGCGGCGAGCCGCCCCCCCGCCCCCCTCCCCGTTCTTCCTCCCCTCTCTTCCTCCCCTCCGGTCTCCCCGGCGGGTCGTGCGCTTTCTTCGCCCGGAGCGCCCGGCGTCTGCACCCCCCGTGGGTGGCAGGAGGGGCAGCGGGGCCGCAGGCGTCCCTCCCCCGGCGACAAAACCCCGGCCACCAGCCCCGGGCACAGCGGCGGGGCCGCCAGGCGCCCTGCGGCCGGCAGGGGGCGGCCGAGGCCCGGCCCGGCTCGGGGCGCTGGCCGGCGCTGCCCCGCGGGAGGCTCTGGGTCCCGCCGGAGCCGCCTCGCCACGCGTGGGCGTGTGGGGTGTCGTACGGGGAAGCACGGCCGCACTTACCGCATATCTTCAGCCCGATCTTCCTCGTGCACCCATGAGCCACGCCGCACCACGAATCGTAAGCTGTAAGAGAGAGCGGAGTTGTTCCCCTGGGGCGGCGGGGCTGCCCGGCCGCCGCGCCCCGCCCGCTCCCCCGCACGGCTGCTGCGCCCTAAGAAACCGCTGATTCCGAGCCCGGCGGCGCTGGGCGCGGGGCAGCTGAGGCTCGGATGACAGCGAGGTGACATGCTAGCTTGCCCAAAGCAAAGGGGAAAGCACCCGGGGCCCGAACATCTCATCATTTACTGGCGGGGCTCCAGGGAAGTAACAGCTTAAAACAAAGTGGCGTGAAATGGGGTCACAAAAGAGTTCAGGAATTAATTGGGTGAAAAATAGTATTTGACTAGACGATCGGACTCGCATCACTGAGCCCGGGACGGACTGACGGGCCGCCGACGGCCCTACTAGGACCGCACCCCCAGAGGGACCAGGCTGCTTCCCAGCCCCGGGAGTCGTGGTTCGGACACGCCCCGGTCGGCCCCAGCTGAGTCCACGGGAAGCAGGGAGCGAAGCCCAGGATTGAGGTGGAGCGGCCCCAGCGGCGGCGCCGGGCACCGCCGAGCCTCTCCGGTCCCTCGCCCGCGGCACGGGGCAGCCGCAAGTCCGGCAGCGACGGACCCTAGAGGGTGACTGGGGGGTCAGAGGCGTTGACCTGGCGTTGGGGCATGAGGGGAGAAGATGACAGAGGAGCCGGGAAGCGGACGGCTCACCCAAGCACGGAGGGCAGCGACCCGACTCTCGGGGAAGGGGAAGCGGGGGAAGCGCCACGGCGCTCCCGACCGGGCGGAGGAGCTCTCTCGGCAGTGCCAGTGCCCAGGGACGGAGAGCCCGTGTGGGCAGGGCGGGGTGCAGCTGCCAGAGGTTGTCTTAGTTTAGCCGTGTTGACAATTAATTCGATTTCTGCGTGTGACACCTCAGTCGAAGGCAGCAGTGCCTGTCAGGCGCGCCTGAAACAAGACCCAGCGCTGCCGTTCGCCCCCTCCCCCGTTTTTTCCAGTTTCAAAATAATGATAATAATGACTCCAGTGCTCGTGCCTGGTAGCTCTTTCAGGGTAAAAGCTATTCCCCGCTCTGCTGTCCCTGACAACCTTTCATTTCTTACTGTTGCCCGCTCTTTGTCTCTGATGCTTTACAGCATTGAGCCTCTTTTTGAATTTTTTTTCTGTAGGAGACCGTCTGAACTGCCTGGCAGGGTTATAAACTGATTCTCTATCCACCTGCAACAGCCTTTGCTTCCCACTCACACCTCAATAATTCAAGGCGAATTCAGAGCAATTAGGAATATAACGCTTTGAAAAGCTGCAATTAGCATCCAAATTTCGCTTGATTACAGGCTTCAGCGTAGGCTGAAAGGAAGCTGCCGCATTAGCATTTATAAAATGTAGCGGGGAGACACCCGCTCTAAGACCCTGGTGTAACTTCGACCTTTAACGGATTCATTTTCCCCACACCCCTTCCAACATCTCGATTTTTTTTTTTTTTTTGGTCTGTCTGGGAGGTCAATTAATTGTCTCTATCTCTCAAATGTGGCTGTAAGATAAAGACAGCGTTGGCCACTAAGGTGGGCTTTTTCCTCACAGCATTTTATTCGTCACGGACAGACCTCTCCTGTTCCGACTAGGAAGATGGTTTCTTTGTGTAGAGCACTTTCTGCACCTTGCTTAATGGCGCGGAACAGGGCTTCACAGATGTACCATTTCGTTTCGAAACTGGTCTTTCTGAGCCTATGTGGAGAAAGCCTCCGAAACACTTAAAACGAGGAAAATATTGAAACCTACTTGTGGGTCGCAAAGGTGGGGTGGGGTCTGGAGCATCGTTGGAGGACGAGGGAGCGGAGGAAGCCATCCCTTCAGAAAAGTCCTAGTCCTCGGAGCTCGTATTTCCTCGATATTCCTCTGAGGGGTGGGCAGCAAGGAATTTGCTGGAAGGAAGAACAGGAGCGTTTAGTAGTCTGGTCTCCTGAAGCACCGCACCGGAGTCCTGTCCAGACGCCAGCGGGCGGCAGCCGCGCAGGTCCCGGGGCGGCGGCAGAACAGGCAGGCACCGGCCGAATCGGCAAAATGCCTCGACAGACTGAAGAGCAAAATCTTCCCTTTGCGAGATTCCAGGGCGCTACCCACCGCGCCTGAATGACGGATTTAGCAGAGCATGAAGTCTATCGCAATTATATCGGTGTCCACCGAGCAGGGCAATTATATGGCTCGCATCAAATGGAGACCAACGTGCAAAGCAAGCTTCGAAATCACCAGCCCAAACGACCTACAATCCCAAACAGAGCCCGCTTCTCGGCTTTACCAAACATACGTCAGGCTAAGCATTCAGGAAAGACTGACATAAAACCCGGCACCACAAAGGTGCATTTCTCCCAGGTCCAATGACAGGCGCTACATACATGTGTATTTACACACACACGTTTCAGCAAACCGGGGCCAGTATGTGCTCCAGCACTAACCAGCCATCTCCCGTGCCCGTGCCCGCTTTAGCGGCGCAAATGGCAGGAGAGGCATGTCTGTCTTGGGAAAGGAAGGTGCAGGACCAGCCCTCACTCCTCGCCAGATGTTCAGCTCTTTCCTGGCGGACACGGCGTTCCGATAACCAATACAGGGTCGCTGATCGAGAATTGCCGGGTCAGTGCCCAGCTCGTCTCTTTGTCCCCACGGCTACCTGCGATTTATTTTCTTCCCCTTGTAAAGAAAATGAAGGTCGCGGCAACGAAAGAACGCTTTCTTTGTTAGCAGCTCTTTTCAAATCGGTAGCTACCGATTCATTTCCACTGCTGGGTGCATTTACACCCGCGTGTAAACGCAACGGATCAGTGATTTCAATGGAAAACAGGTATTTGGGTTTTTTAAGGAGAAAAAGAAAAACAGCCATAAAGCAGAAGAGATTTTCTAGACAATGCCTGGAAGTGAAGTAACAGGTTAACACTATGTCTAGGGTGCTAGCAGTATCAAAGAAAAACCGTTATTCCTCTATACTTAGGACAGCGACCAAAACCGATTTTAGGGGGAAAAAATGTTCCAGAGGTTCCTACAGGCTTGAAAAAATAGGATGCTGTTTAGAGGACACTTACCGAGGGGGCGAGCGGACACTCTTACTGCCGTAGTCCAGGCAGGCAGGGCGACTCTAGCCTGGGAGCGACCCGCCGCTTATAAACTCTGCCAGAAACGACGTCGGAATACCAATCGCGCCGCGGAATTTAATGCGAGATGACCTTTTTTTCCAGAAGTGCTCGGATTTGCTTTTTTAAAAGCGTGAATCGCCGGTTGATCTGCTTCGACGCAGGCATGAGTCACAGGACTGCCGCCACCCCCTCCGCGCCGCTCCGCACGGGGGCTGGGGACCGCTGGGGCGGCCGGCTGGGGCGGGGAAGGGCTGCCCACCGGCCCCGGCTGCTGCACCGGTCTGCTTCGCCCCGGGGCGGCGGGGCTGGCTCCCACGGCGGATGGGGCTGTCCAGCCGCGGCAGGGGCGGCACCCCAGGCAGGCGGTTCTGCCGTGCGAGCCCCTCGCTCAGCCCCTCGTGCCGATGGAGCCAGAGGCTTTCCCTAGACAGCGCCGGCTTGACCCGAGGTCGCCAGCTGTGCTAAGAGGCACGGCACACATCGGCGCACCGTTGAGGCGACGGGGCCGAACTCCCGCCCCGGCCGTCGCTGCGGCCCCGGCCCTCCCCTGAGCATGGTGCGGGACTCGAATGAGCCAGGCGGGGTCCATGTGGATTGCAGCTTAGCAACACCCCCTGTCTCCCCCTTCGCCGTGCCCAGGGTCTGATGTGACCCGCTGGCTCAGCCCGCTGCTCCCGCGGCTCGCCCCGCTCCTCCCCGCCAGAGGGTGGCAGAGGCACGGGTACCGCTGCAGGGGAACACCTGGACTCCTGTCACTTGCCCTCAGCGTTGCCATTAGGTTACGATTTTATACCACACATCCCTTTGCTAAAACCAGAAACACTAAGACAACAAGTTTTCTGTACCCCTGACAACCCCATGTCCGAGTTACTGCATCCCACACCCCGAGTATGTTTAGCCAACATTGTGTGGTGGCGACCAGGGTGCTGTATTTGTGTGCCATGGTAGATACGCAGATGCCTAAACCAAACCCTTCTCAAAAAGATGACACGTAAGGGGCTGGGAGGAATCCGCAATGAGGCAAGAGGAGGGGAAACAGCCCGATGGAGCCAGAGAATTTCATCCTGTGCAGGAGATGCTGGGCAGTGCTACCAGCAGCAGGGATGTGTCCTTTTTGAAGGACTCGAGGGAAAAGCAAAAACTTGCAAGCCCGTTTGGTAAAGAAAATCGGCCGACTGACAAGATTAAGTAGCCAAGACGACTGCTTTGTCGAGTGCAGTTACTTTCTAGGAACTGGACGTGTAATGAAAACACTGCTATCACAAAGGCTAGTTTTTAAACATAGCTTTACAGACATTAGTGGCCCTAGCTGACATGACCTTTTCTCATATCTAGGCTATCATTTTAAAGGTGGTTTCAACCAATCGAGCAAAACATTTGCTCAGTGCAGTGTGTGAGAAATAATACTATAATTGTAGCTAATTGTCTCTATAAACAAAGGTTCAAAGGAAATCGTGGCAAGATTGCAGTACAAAGAGTCAACGGAAGACCATGCAAAGATTTCCTAAGCCATCAGTCACTGTGAGGCGCGACCCGTCTGGGTGCAAGCCCGGCAGCCACACAGCGAGTGCGCTTATTCCTTCCCTTCTGGCTTTCCAGAAGTGCGTGTGTCTGGAGTAAACAGACCCGGTTTAACATAAATATTTACATCCTCGTAGAATCTGAGGCCCGCGAGGGGAAGGAGCCGGACAATGAAGGCCAGCGAGCCTTCCGCGTCAGGCTGGCAATAGGACCCTTTCCAGCCCCTCGAGGAGCCCGGCGGCGCGGCGCTCCGATCTCTGCACCCCGCTCAGCACCGCGGACAGCGCCCGGCCTGGCCGAGCGGCACGCTGGGGGCGCGGGCAGCAGCCTCGCTCGGCCCGGGCGGGTGTGCGGCGCTCTCGCTCCCTCCCGGCCGCGCAGGAGCACACCGAGAGCGAGCCCCGCCGGGCCGGCAGCGCTGCCCGCCCCACGGCCCCTCTGGGTGGCGCTCTGCCTCAAGCCCAGCCGCTCCGCCAGCCCTGCGCAGAGCCCGCCCGGCCGCCGCTGCGGCTGCTCCGAGCCCTGCTCACCACCAGCTATTCGTCCCGGCCCCGGCGGCCACAAGGGGAAAGCAGCAAAGCCCGGGGCTCTGTGGGTCCCTCCCTCGCTCATCTACAGCGTGGCTGTACAGCACGCCCGGAAACGCTTGCTAACTCTCATTTGCGACGGACCCCCTCCAAAATCCGACCTAAACAAGAACCACTCCAGGTCCGGTGGCTTCATTCAGAGCTCGCCACACCAGCTGAAATCTTTGAAACCCCTTGCCAGGGGTACACGCTCAGGCGAGTGCACCCAGAGATGCGCCGCTTTCACTGAGAGAGTTCGGAGTGTTCCCCTCCCAGCTGTGCTGCTTAAGCAGTCTGCTGTTTTCTCCTTGCAGGTGACTGTCCCTTCCCCGAGGCTACCACTGCTCGAGTGCACTCTAGGCACAGGTTACAGAGAATCTCTTTGCAGGCTGGGGCCCAGAAGACTTGCATTTTGCTTTGACCCCATGTTTACTGAGGGTGTAAGACACAGAGGTAAAACCTCTGATGCTCAATATCAGCAAGGCTATAGGATGCATATATATACCTCCCTTAGCTGAAGCTTCTAAGCAGCACATCAGGTAGAACTCATTTAAAAAAGCCAGGCCACGGGCTGTTTAGTGAGTTCACCTCCATCCACAAACTGGACATGCTAAAATATGAATCTTGAGTACCCTGAGTGGGCAAAGGAATGAAAGTGATACAATAAATACCTTTAGCAACAAAACCTATTCAATTATTACATAGTGTTTATAGCTGTGGACATATAAACAATGACTGTCAAGCAGAAAAAAACCTTTTAACTATTTGTATTCAGCCTGTAGGTTTGAAAAGTCACTGTGTTTGGAGCTGCATACAGTATTTTCATGTATGAGTGCCTCCTGTCAACACTGTAAGGAGTTCACAATGTAACTCCATGCCAGTGAAAAGGCAAATAGAGAAAAGTGCCTGTGCTAGAATGTTTCTTGTTTCTTCATATGCTGAACTATAGTCATGTTATATACACATTTATCTGCAGGCAGGGCGGTAAATTTGACTTCTGCTGATTATTATTATTATTACTGTGGGGGTTTCCTCCATGAATAGTCTGTGTTGCCTTTTAATTGCCATTTTGTATGGATCATGAATATTTTAGCAGGTAGGGATTAGTCAAGCTCTTTCCTTAAAACTGTATACAACAATATGTACACAGAACGTCTGTGATATTTCTGAACTTGTGGGTTTGTATTTTTGTCTTTACAGCCAGGGTTTGTTTTTTTTTTTTTAGTAACACAGTTATAATAATTTGTAATCCAGTGCATTATTGCACAATATATTTATTGCATCTAGTATCTTCCTTTTCCTGCCATTTCTAGTATACAAATATGTCTCATTTACCTGTATCTTAGACAGAATGGAATAATTTAAATGATAAATATCTTTAGCTCTTGACACAGAAAAATTGGAAAATTGTTCAAAACTGTTTCAGAACTTTTCTATCATTTTCAATGTTTAAAAATACAGATGATAAATTACTGTATATTTGTAACCAAAAAATGAACATGCCAAGAGAAAAAAAAAAACAAACTAGTGTTTTGATTATTTGTCCCTATCCAGAAAATTCTACAAATGGAAATTTGGTGAAGGCTGGATATATACTCCTGCTTTACAGCTAACTTTTGCTTTTTTCTGTCACTGGACAAAAATTAATTTCATATGAATGATACATTTGCTTTGGGTTTTATGAACAGTCAATAACTGTACCCAACTAGCCCATATTTAAGGATCATGTATGTCACTCAAATTTCAAAGACAGCTCAAGATGAACTGCCAGACAGAACATTCAGCACTGCTGTGATGAAGGGCATTTAGAAAAGTCTAATACGAAGCACATTGTTTTACATACTTTGTGGCTTCTTGTTTCAGGATGTCCCCTTCCTGATCCATGCTGGCATGTCTTGTTGTCCATTTTGATCTGCTTCATCTGAAAAACATCCCAAAGAACAAACCACATCCTGAAACAATAGCAGAGGCAAATCCCAACTCTCAATACCCTCAAGCAAGCATGGAAAGAAGCAAAGAATCGCTTTACTTCCAAACTGTAACAAAATAAAATCTTTTTGTTATTTAGATGGCTCAAAGAAAGTTACTTAAGTTGGGTAACTGCGATTGTTGCATGGAAAAATAACAAAAGTGATAGTACACCCAGTTAGCCCACTCTCTACCAGTTTTAGGAGATTGCTATTTTTCCCTGTGTCTGAAAGGAAATTTATTTCCCACCTCCCCCAGTAACTCTGTAGAGCCAAGACAGCAAATTCCTGAATATATTTCCCCTTATGATATGTTATTATAATTGTTACATCTCACTGAATTATATCTTTTTATCCCATGGGAGGGCATCAGTTTACAATGAGAACATTCAGCAGTTTCAGCAAAGCTGCTGCTTGAGATCATGCAGTTTGACTCACCAATCTCAGAACAAATCTGGAGAGCTGGACCTGGGATTCTTTAATACATGATTGTTTAAATTAAGCACATTTCATAAATAATCCTCAGGAAACAAGAAACATGGGCTTTTCTGCTACTTTAAAAAGCACTTCTCAAATCATAATTTGGTTTCAGGCATGGGCTTTGAAAGCCTCAAAAGTTTTTGGAATCATTAGAGCTGTGAGCTTAACTAGGCTTTTTGTTTGTTTGTTTGTCTGGTTGGGGATTTTTTGTTTGCTTGTTTTGTTGTTTTATTTGGGTTTTTTTCCCTTCTCCCCCCCGCCCCCCTTTCCCCTGTGGTGGATAAGTCAGGTTTTGCCTTGACAAGTTTATTGGTTTACCCTGAATAGCCATCAGTACTAGCCAAATAGGAGACTTCCTGCAGCACCACATTTGAAAGGCTTCCTTCCTTCTGGATTATTTTAAGCTACAATACTACAGAAATTAAAATAAAAATTATTTCCAAAATGGAAGGTTATGGGCACCTGATTGAAATACAAGGGATTTAAGCAAAACACCAATACCTAATTTTTTTAACACAGTGCAATCAAAGCACAGAAACACAGACAGGATGGTGTTAACAGCTACAAAGATGGGTTATGGGCACACTGTACTCTGAAAAGTACAGTGATATGTTCTTGCCCACCAAGATATGAGTTTGTTCACCAGAGAAAACAGATGGACTGGTAAGAAAAAAATCCCTTCTCTATGTTAGACTGAATAGTTCATATTCCCTAATCTGAGTGGATTTCATTAGCATTCTCACAAGGAGCAGATTCCTATTTTGAGGCAATAGAGGAGTGCATGAATTTTAAGCAAAGCTATTAGCTGTTATACACGCCTCTCTTTTCAGTACAAGTATGGAGGGTTATGAAAACATCGAGGGGCATTTTTAAGGAAAAAAACACTTCTCCCAGATCAAGAGAGTGGAGATTCAAATTGAAGACATCTCCCAGACAAAAAAATCAGATTAGAGTTGACTTGTTACAGACACATATTCCAATCTATTTATGTAATAAAATCTCATCATCTATTTCAGCCCTTCAAAACTCCTCTGCCAAGCACACACTTACCTAGTGCTCTTGACTCCTCTTGATGGTATCCTGATAGCTGCACTTGAAGGAGACAACCACAGGAAAAAACAGAGCTGTTCTCATCTGGGACAGCACTAGCAACTCAGCACTAGAACAAGAGACAGAACTTAGCCTTGCTGTCTTTAACAGTTCAGCCACAAGGAAGTTTTTTAAAGTGAATACACATGAAATAAAGAGCAGCACTGCTCTGAGCAGTGAATCAAGCATAACCTCTCTCTTCGTTATCTTAAGGGATACCTAATGTTTGCTGGGGTTTAAAGGAACTGTCTGGGAAGGGATTCAAGAGGGTACAGTGGATAATGCTCTGGTTTCTGAGAGCTCTGTTCTCCTCAGGACAGGTAACAAGGCTACTTGCACTCCTCTCCAGCCACAACGACAGAGCACCCACCTGGGACTTCACTCCTCACCATTCTTCTATCAGTCATCTTTTTTCTTCAGAAATAATCTCTTTAAACAAATGTCTCAACTACACTGAAAGTCACATGAGCTAGCAAAAATGCTGAAAGTTTTGACAGAGATCCACACTCAAGCTAGTCATGCCATACAGAAAAGCTTAAAGGTGTTCCATTGGCCTCTTCCTCCAGAGAAAATTCTGTACAAGGGCTTTAGGGATCTGAAGACTGCAAGAACGAACAACAATGTATCTTTTCTAGGATGTCAGAGTCCAGAATTTCCTTCTCCAGTATCTGAAATGTTAGACATGGAATCTGGCTTGTGTACTGGTGTAAATTAGCCTTCAATGTCTTCAGATATTAACATAACCATTTCTTGCTGTGGCTAGCACAGTTTTTCCCATGAGAGGTTTTCTTGGGTTTTGTAAATAAAGATAAAGTTTGGATGTTTGGAACAGTGTCCCAGAACTTGGGCAGTGCAGGCCTGGCCAATCAGGCCTGGGGGAAGGCTTCTGACTGACCAATCTGGGTGACTTTTGAGAACTCTATAAATGTGATGAAATCAAAACAATAAAGGTCATTCCTTCTTGCCACTGAGAACCGATGCATTCATTACTCTGCTAGCTGCTCAACAGCGACATCTTGCTAGAGGCAGGCTGTATAAAATGCTGCAACAGACTGCAGTCTGCAGTAAGCAAGACTGGTATGACTGCGTTCTGGTTACTGGTTTTTAACATGTTTAAAAAACAAATCACTGTCTTTGGGACTGAATAGGCTCTTCCTCAAGATACAACATGGGATCCAGGTGGGTGAAAGAAAACTGCAGAGAATTTAAAGAAATTCTTGTTCAAGTAAAGGCATTACAGATTGATCTGCTGCCTTGAAATGTTTTTTGGTCAAGAATCAGTTTAAAAATGGAAATTTTAAACAAGCAACCAACCAACCACAAAAGATGCAAAATTTTCTCAAAAATCATTTGAACCTCGACAGTCATCTTTCTCTTTCACTTTGCATTAATTCTCTACAGAAGCACAAGAATATGCTGGTTATGACAGGGACTCAATGAATGACTTTAAATGCCATTGGAGACAGAGATTTTGTACCTAGGACCAAGATAAAGTACTGCAGACCTGCAAAGCCACCTCTGCAACACAGGAAGTTCTCTTCAAGTAATTAATCTCAAAACCTGTGATTTCATGTTCTTTATGCTGCTGGGGTTAAGCAAAGAAACACACACTGCAAAGCTAAGCCCTGGTAAGAGGCATAAGTATTTGATAAGAATTTTCTCTGTCATATTTATCCAAACATATCTACATCAAATTACTGAAAGGAAAATAACACAGAGATGTCACTTCAGCTAAAGGTAGGAAGAGACCCATGGTAGCTCTTTTATATAGACATATCTATCTAAGCATGAGAAGATTAACTTATTATTTTTCCAAGACGTTTAAAGTTTATTAAATAACATTTAGATACATCATTGGTAAACAGAGACTTTTCTCACACTAAGGTAAAAGAAAGATACACTCTTAAAATCATAACATGAAATGGTTACTATACATACTTAAATATCAATGCCAGGCCCTAGAATTTCTGTAGTGAAAAGCAGTACTAAATTTTGATGTACTCATGTGTTTAATAAAATATGTTTATTGTATCTTTTCTTCTGCCTACTCCAGAACAGCATGTTAGCTATCTTTGGTTTTCATTAGTTAAGCTTACTGAATGTGATTACACTCAGTCCAACTCTCCATACCCACATAACTGCCGGTTTTGTACAGTAAAATTCTCAATATCTAAAAAAAAAACCACCAAACCTGTAAATACTGTAAGAGTTGGGTACAAACCTTACCTGCAGCAGCATGATTCAAAGTATTTTTTCACCACCTTAAAACAAGAGAGTTGCACTATCCGTCAAGTTAGATGCATATCTTTTTACAGGCACGTCAGCAAACATATATCCAAACTTCTAAAAATATTTTTACTTATTATCTATTTCTTTCAGCATTGTAACATGGTTCACTTAGTCCTCACCATGTGGACACCAACTGATTTGAGGTAATACATATGGCAGACATCCCACATAGATGTCTGCATTAAAAATGGCAAAGATATTAGTATAAAATATAAACCACCTTGAGTTTATACATATATATGATCTATTCTTAAGAGACTCTAATAAATGAGAATTTGACTCTCAAGAGCATATCTGAATAATTTTCAAGTCTTAATGTCAGTCTAGAAAAATCAGCATATTTATAAAGTAGGAAGAATCACTCCCAGCCTATGGTTTTTCCCCTGTCATTATTAAAAGCGTTTATATGAATTCACTTAGTTCTTAAGCAAATTGTCTTCTCTTAGAAAAAAATTAAAATTCAAAAATAAGCAATATGAAGTGAATGATGTGAACACTAAAATGGATATTAGTAATTCAGGAATCACAACCTCAAACAGGTTTATTATTTTCACTCCTTTCCACTGAAGTGAGAAGGGAGGTGTTCCACTTCTCTCTGGAAAGCAGCTTGCTTATCTCCTATTCTTGTGTAGAAGATAATTTTTTGTCCTTTCTACAGCCCAGCTGTGTCCAGAGAAACCATTGAATATCTGTGGTAAATTTACTCAAGAAGTCTCAATCTTATAATCTCTTCATGCAGACCAAACTCCTCAGGAGTGTAAATTCAAACGTCCCACGTTAATTATTAGTATTACACTCTACAGTGACAGCTAATACTGTAGTCCATGCCATCTCAGCCTATAACTTTTATAAATGTTAGCAATAAATTAGTATTAAATTGGTACAAGTCACAATCTTATCAGTTATGTAGATTTTCTGATCGATTTTACAACTGGCACTTATTCAACAGTGCTATTTGTTATATCTCCAAATCTGGACAAGAGACTGTCATTGAAGACATATATTTTTACAAAGATGTCAGGCAAGGCATTTTAGCTGAAATACTATTAAGAGCTATTTCATAGATATCAAGACTATAAAACTCACACTATAAAATAATTTTCTGCAAGCAGTGTTTTTGTTTTAAGGTGGCATTTCTGTCACTCAAAAATACAACTTCATTTTGCAGATTATAGAGTTTCATATAATCATGCTGGTTTTCCCTTGTTCAAGTGGTGAAAAGGAATGTATCAAGTCTATTACTCCTAAAATACTGCTTTGCTCAACTAACGATCTGTGTTACAGTTTCCATGTAACATCTTGCTCCAGTGGGAAAATAATTAATCAACTACTTCTGCATGCATCAAGTTTGCATGTGTTGTCAAGTTAGAAAACAAGGAATTTTTGCAGGTATAAGTTTAAAAATACTGCAAGGACTACAAAAATTCCAAGATCTGATATTAATTGTAGTAAAGACTACTGAAACTTCTAAGAATAATTATCATTAAACAGTATATTTCAACAGCATATGTTGAAGATTATTGGGGAATCAAAATCATCAAGTGAAATATCATACTATCTCCACACTAATTTTCTTCAGAATCTGCAGAAATTTAGTCATAATTAATATTTGAATAGTTAGGGTTTTATTTTTTTGTTTTCCTATTGCTGCTTTCATAATTTGTGTCTGCGTCATCTTCACTCACTCCACTGATGAGCTTCTGTGCTTCTTCTGCAATAAAAACACACATAGCTCAACAGAGCTCTAAAATCAGCACAGCTGGTCACCAGAAAATCACTCATTTATGGGAGAATGCTCAGATGAATTAAGCCACCAAAAACTTCTTTGTTCTTCCTGTTTCCTGGAGCTACACAGTGGCAAGAGAATGGAAGATTCCCCCACTCTAGTCCCTACCCCAGATATTTTTGTATCCTAAACTGATACAGGACTAGGAAGACTAGTCACAAGTAGTGTAAGCTAAAGTCAATATGTGAGAGAAGAAAATAAACTTTTAAACCAGGTTTGTGAGTATTTAAAGATGGATTAAGCTGAAATTTGTAATTCTTTCCTTCTCATTACTTCTTGCTCATATTATAGAATTCAAAGGAACTTCTTGAGGTTAACATCCTTCAGACCAACACTCATTTAATAAGAAACCTGGCTTACATTTTGGCACAATTCAACTGCCATGATCACAGGTAACATTTCAGAGCACCATCAGATGTCATTTTGTGAACATGGGGCAGTTTAGAACTGATTTCCTTTACTAATTTTTACATATATTCTGCTGAAAGTTTCCTTCTCAAGTACTTACAGAGTTTTCTTGAGCATCCTTCTTCCACTTCAGTGCAGGGTGAGCTTCATTGAGGTGAGGATTTTACTGATGCTTTGGATTATGTTAGTTGATACTGAGACAGTTGATGTGACCTCACATGGTCTACTGGTTCTGAGTTTAGAATACTGGTTCTAAATTTGTAGGATTTCTGACTCTTTTCTTCCTCTTTTAATATACTGTAAAATGAATGCTTGCAATTGAACATTAACAAATGGAGAATGTTTACTTTGACATTTTACAGACCAAGGCAGAATATTTCAGACATACAAAACCTCAGACATAATAGAAGTATTTTCTCAATTGATGGCTTTTAAAATACTAAGTCAGGCTCCTGTTAGTACAATAATTCTCAATGCAAAAGGCAAGACAGGCTGTACAATAAATACTGTAGTAGCAATTTTCAAACTTACACACCACCTTTTCTTCAAGAAGTGTAAAAAACTTCTTGGCCTCAGTGTTTTCTGGTTCATAGGTCAGAACTGCAAGCTGACAACATAATGTATTACAAACATGTATGATGACAAAATAAACAGAAAAAAAATCCCAGAGATGTCTGCCTCTTACAGTTCTTGAAAGTGTAAATCATACCAATGAAAAACCTTACAAATACACAGAGCAGAAACAGAAGTTCATAACCGGAAAATTACAAGCTTACTCTTACAACCCATGTTCTTGGGTAGTATCATAATTTTGAGTAACTGTCTGCAATGCAAAAAAAAAATTAAAAAAATCAATTTTAGGATTAGGATAGAAATTGGGCAAATTATATTTGAGAGCAATAAAATGATAAAGATCGTAAAGATTGCATTTATGTTAAATGATTATATCAATTAAGGATAACAGATACAGAAAATTCATACACCAGGTTACACTTGAGAGAAACCCCAAAATAGCAAACACGAAAAACTTGTATTATTTTGCATACCATTTGCACATATGCACTATAAAGTGAGAAAACCAATCAAATTCAAAAGTCTCACAGAGATGAGTAATTTTGAAGGTGAAAACTGCCCTAATTACATCCTTTAGGATTCTGTTAGACAATGGCTGTGGAATTGTAATTTTCCACAAGCTAGTACAAAATTCACCAGTTCTGTTATAGTAAAGTGCTGGTATTTTGGGTTTTGCCATCCTACCTCCCCTTATCCATCTTCCTTCTCTGCTGCATTTTCCACAAATACCAGCTGAAATGAAGGTTCCCTTCCCCATCCTAAAAAGCAATTAATGGAGGAGCTTGTGACTAGCTAATGAACAGGGAGCTAGGAGAAACCACCTGAAGTCACTTGGAGACAACAGCAACAAAGAGCAAAGAACAAAATACCAAAGCTAATTACTCAATTAACTGACAGCAGTCAGGGAAGCAAGAGAGAAACAACTGTAACCCTAATAATCATGTGTCTAGGGCCTCCAAAGTTGTGCTACTTGGCAAACATAGCAAAATATATAAACTTATTTCTCACCAGCAGTTGTCACTGTGAAATTGTAGTAATAACTGACACAATATAGCATGGATATTTTTCACTATAAGCCAAAATCACACAAATCTAGGTCTGGGAAGGAAAGGTTATTTAAACAACCTGGTCTGGTAGAAGGTGTCTCTGCCCGTGGCAGGGGAGTTGGAACTGAGGTTGGCTTGGATGCTCTTTAAGGTCTCTCCCAAGGCAATCTATCCTATGATTCTATGATATTATTCCACAATTCACACACCTCTTTTCAAAATTACAAAAATCTGAGTCAGCATTTGCTATGCATACAAGTACAGAAATTCTAGAAATTAGGTCTCTACGCCATCTATATTGAAATTGCCCTCACACTGCCTCTCCCAGGAAGGAGCAGAACCTTGTAATGAAGCAGCAATCTGATGCACTGAAATACCAGGAGATATATGTGCATGACTTCATGATTAGAAGAATAAAAAAACACATAATACCTGGTTTATATTTGACACGTCCACAGGTTTCTCTTAGGCTTATAAGAATTTTAGCTCTAGTGCTTAAGTTTTCCAAGTTGTAAAGGTAACACAATTTAGAAGCCCACATACATTAATGCCCTTGATATACTTTCTGTTGATGCTGGGGCACAGAATGATCTCTGGAGAAACATTTTCACAAATGTTTTTTCAACTACTGTTCCTAGTTGCAATGAATTTACATGTTCTACACAAAACTAAAAACACTTTATATTTATTTACCTATATGTTCACCTATAGTTATAATAGAAATATAAAAAAATATTAAAGGACAAAACCACGAAGATGTTGAGTTCCCATAATGTAGTTTACCCAATACTGTGGTTTTATTTGATCTAAATTACAACGGTGCCAAGTGAACCACAGGTTAAACAGTTCATCCATGCATTTCCAGTCTTTCAAAATTAATTGGGTGACAAATTATTGTATTATTGAGCTCTAATTGCTTAAAAAAGCATGTAATAGATCAGCTGCAAAACCAAAGACATATTGCCATGATACTGCTTGAACTGCCACTTCTGAAAAGCAAATTCAAAACAGTTGTTTCACATTTTGGTTCACCTGATGCATTTTTGTTCCTCAGCTCAAATATTTCTTTGACTTGAAGTTCCATGGTGAAATTTTTTAAAGTTCTTCTTCAAATATACACTGTCAAATTGTTCAACCCCATGCTTTGTTCAATTTCCCTGACTAAGTAACAAATACTTTAAAACAAATAGCCTTATAAAAGTTAGCAATTGTTAAATAATTCATCATTCAATTAATCTAATGCCACAAAGGTGGTGTATATTTAAGTTTTGAACTACACTGATGCTTAACTTCTTGCTCTCTGTCCTTTTAAAACAACTGCACCTAACAGAAAATGAAATAACAAAACAAAGCACCATCTACATCTTTTTCTTTACAGCAGACTATCAGAATTTGTCTGAACAGACATTCAACACCAGAACAAGCAGAATATCATCTTTCTTTTCTTTTAAAACAGTCTGAGGACAGCACGTTTTTACTTTGCTTTAGTTACAGAAACAATTAATTCATATTGGTTTAAACAAAGAAAAAAGTCCAACAAAAAAAAAAAAAAAAAAAAAAAGGAAACCAGTGAGGACTTCCACAGGGTTTTTTACAAGTTCCTGAGGTGGGCTCCTTTCCTGGGGTCTCCACAGCTGTTAGAAGTCATCTATACAGCAAAGCACTCATATACAGCTCATGCTCTACCTGATTATATAAACACCCACAGTTTGTTCTCACATCATACTGAGATCACTAAAACTTACATGTGTGCTTAAATTAATTTCTCCATGGATTCCTTAGTAAGCAAACCACATGAATGCAACAATTATGCTCTTTAGCATTTAAGAGTTGCTAGAATTTGTGATTATAATTTTTGATGTCCTTGATTTTCCACTGCTATCAAATCCTCCTCACTACAGATTGATATTGTGGTCCTAGCAGATCACCACAACAAAGCAATGTGGAATAAACATATTGAGCTTTTGAAAATGTGTCTAATGTCAACTATTTGTCATTAGAGAAACAAAAAAATAAGCTTCTATTTCTAATAACCATATATCTTACTCTAGAGTAATTTTAAAATCTTACTTGGTATATCTTATTAAAATAATGCTTAAAATGTATCGCTTATTTCACACCTTGCATACAACAGGTACCTTGGCCCATCCCGTGGATAACAGGGTTAAAAAACTTACCTGGGAGCAAACAGACAGGATACAGCCCCTCCTGATTCACTGAGCTATTGCTGGCATTTAAGGAGAGCAAGTGGGAACAAGACAGCTTTACAGAGTGAAGCTGTAAGCCAGGCAGCGTTTTTCCTCTGTCTAGCAGATGCCAAACCATGTAATTAGGAAGGGTTATTTGACATTATATGACTGTACAATGGTGAAGTTCTTCAGCATGAGGAGCAACAGCAGTATCTAGAACTGTACATCCAGAAAGGAGTGTGAATTCAGATATGTATTGATACATGTACCAAGTACCTAACCTAAAAATACCTGACAACAGCTGCAAAAAACAACATATTTTCTTCAACTGCAGCTACAGCACGACCTCCATAACTACATAAAATCAAAGTACAAAATCAGAATGACAAAGTTGGAATCAAAAAGCTTAAAATTTGACACATCACAAAAATTATGTCCAATGCAGTAAGTACCATACTTAACCTACTTCGTCCTTCAGAATGTTCACTATTTATTATAATTCTAACTTCGTCCACTGGGTGGATTGCTCCTTTTTTATCCACTAGGCTTGATCAAATCAGTGCAATAGAACTGCTGATGCATGAAATGATAGGTCAATGTAACCTTGTCATGGAGTAATATCCCTGCAAATCACAGTAAACAAATAAAACAATTCATTTTATTTGCTCTAGGTATTAGGCAAGGCATAAATTATCAAAATCTAAAGCAGGAATATTTTAACTGCAAATATAATATATTGGTCCATACTACTATACAAAAACTTCATTTAAATAATATCTTAACACACAATATGGGGGAAAAGCTTTTACAAATAAATGGTGGTTGTAGTCACACTACCATCTAGCACTGGTCTTTCCCAAATCAGTATAAACAATGGCCTTCATACAACGAAAGATTTCTAAAAGCCTTTGCCATCAGGAGGTGTCTTTCTTTTCTTGCCTTGTCAATTATAGATGTCTCTGGAGTAAGTTCATCTTAACAACTGGCACAGTACATTTAGCATAATTTTTACATATAAACATTCTCTTATTTGCATTTTTTTTTATTTTTAATTAGTTTACCACAATAAAGTCAGCATTGAATTCTTAGAGTTTCCATGTACTTAAAAAGAGATTTGTCTATGAGATGATTCATGATCATATAAGAAATTACTCTGGAAGGTAAGTGGTGGTAAAAATTGAGCTACCACCCAAGTAGTCACATGCTAAGACATCATCCTATGAAGCACATTGGAAACATTAATGCATGATTTTATTCCTAACAGCATTAGATGTTCTATATGGACCTCTGCTGTGCATTGTTATGAATACAAAATCTCTTTTTTTTAACTTTTAGAATAAACCACATATATGTTTGTGTAAGCACATACACACATTTATGGAGATTATGGTTGGTAAATACAACTTACAGGAGCTTACAAGGCTAGTGTTGTATAGTTCTCAGAGTGCATGCCCATGATAGTTTTATGTAGCAACAGTAAAATATAATGTAAACAAAATTTAAATGGCATTTAAACTGGAGCCTCTAATCTTGAATGGTTTGTTGTATGTGACAACTGTATGGAGATCAAATTACATGTACTACTGAGTATCTAATGCATATTGAACTTTCAATGGGAGTGGGTTTTATTTTCTTTCCTAAAATATCCTTGGGAAAAAAGTGATCAATTTTACGAACAAACACAGAGAAACTATTTCAAATGTTAGGAATCAGTGAATGGGAAAAAAAAAAACCACCCATGATTATTTTATGTGAGACAGTAAGACAATAAATATTTAAAATGCATAGTTTAACATTAAAAATAGTGAAAAGTAGTTTTAAAGTCTGAAATATACTATTTATAGGTATACATTTAACACAAGAAGGAGGTGTTGGAATGAGGTCTTGAAAAGATTGCATTTTTTATTTGGGACATGAGTGGGAACACATGTGTTATCATGATAGATATCTCAAGTAGAGTACTCTTGTCAGAGCAATTTTCCAGCTAGTGTACTCATCAGCTACATCATAAACCCCACATACTACACCACAGTGCCATTATTAGTTTTAAGCAGGGTCTGCCTGGAGACACAAAAGACAAGATACAAATATTAATAATATTTCTTAAATACCTGATTAAAAAGTCAAAATAAAACAATTAGATACTAAAATGTGTTACTGATGCTATCATAGCAAACACACTTTCCAATGTTTTAATAATAGACTTGGAAATTAGAAACTCTTACTAAAAATACGGCCACATTATTTGTAGTCACAGATACTTCATAAGAAAATACAACTGGACTGATCACTTCTGGCATTCCAAAACCCTGAAAAAATAAAATAAAATTAAACATAAAGAAGTAATTTAAAAACAAGTTTCACAACCATATCCACATAAAATCTAGTAGAGATCTGAAGGCTCCTATAAACAGAATCAGCTGTGTTTCCTTTAATCTTGGGCTGAAATGGCCTGTGACACAGTAGTCAATATGCCAAAAAACCCATAGGAATATTAAACAAAAAGATCTGTAACTTCCCTGGTCAGTCTTAAGGATATATTCATTTTTTCTATAGCATACAAATTTGAAGTTGAGAAGCTCAATAACAAAAAGCAGAATTCCTCAACACACTGTAGTTGCTCATCCTTGAAAGCGACAGCCCAGTGTCTCTCTGCTCTCCTTGCCAGTACTGGCATTTATAAATATTTTCCCCTTGCTGCTCTCACTTTGAAGCAGCTAAAGGAAGCTGTATGTTGTTGCTGGGTTTTGGCCTTCCCTCACACAAGGCACACAGCTGTCAGGAAAGCATTATGTTTTACGTTTGAATTCCACTTCAGGCCCAGACCCTGCTCCCTTAAAAGTCAGAGAAAGTTATTCCTTTAAGTTAATGAGGAGCAGAAAGAGGTCTTGAGTAGCAAGTTGCTTCGGTATTGTGTGTATTTATAGAATCATAGAAAGGTTTGGATTGAAAGGAACATCAAATATTATTGAGTTCCAAACCCTCTGCCATTAGCAGAGACACCTTCCCCTAGACCAAGGAGTTCAAAGCTCCCTCCAGCCTGGCCTTGAACACTTCCAGGGATGGGGCATCCATAACTTCTCTGGGCAACCTGCTCCAGTTCCTCACCACCCTCACAGCAGAGAATTTCTTCCTAATATTTGATCAAAACCTATCCTCTTTTAGTTTGAAATTACTCCTTGTCCTGTCCCTTCTTGCCCTTGCAAGAAGTCCTTCTCCAACTCTCTTGTAGCCCCCTTTGGGTACTGGAAGGTGCTCCAAGGTCTCCCTTGGCACCTTCTCTTCTCCAGGCTGGACAGCACCATCTCTCTCAGCCTTTCCTCATAGGAGGGATGCTCCAGCCCTCTGATCATCTTTGTGGCCTCCTCTGAACTCACTCCAAAGGTTCATTTTTTATGTTGGAGGCCCGCAGCTGGACACAGTGCTCCAGGTGGGGAGTCGAGGGGATTTCAAGTGAGTGAAATGACAGGCAGAAAACAATGATACTACCTGGGAAAGTGGCTGAAATTCAGATACCTCATCAACACTCCAGATGTGATCCTACTTTGCTGATGACAGGGAGAAGTCACCACTGAAACAACCATGGCAGTGCTGCATAGGTGACTTCTTTGTGCAGCTCTGCCTATACTTAAGAGTTGCTCCCCGGGAACTGGCAGCACCACCACACAGCTGCTGCTTCTACCCTTGCCTTATCCTCACCAGCTTTTACTTTTTGTAACCTGGGCATTGATGAGACTCAGTGTTCCCTCCTGCTCCTCCAGGTAGGTTATTTTACAGTTGACTCATACTAGCTAGATCTAGCTAAAAGATACATTGCACAGACTAATTCAAGAGTAGGAACAAAAAAATCAGACGGGAAGAACAAAAAGACCAGTAACTATTTAAACTCGTCTAAGTAG
This sequence comes from Lichenostomus cassidix, assembly GCF_008360975.1. Taxonomy (NCBI): domain Eukaryota; kingdom Metazoa; phylum Chordata; class Aves; order Passeriformes; family Meliphagidae; genus Lichenostomus; species Lichenostomus cassidix. Next base: position 18,192,114 of record NC_139488.1, read on the forward strand.
CGCAGAGACCAAACACTGAACAACGCCTCTTGCAACAAATATCCATCATCTGAAGCACTCAGGGAACTCGACAAATCTTGTACATTGTATTGGGAATACATATATATATGTAAGACAATAATAATGTGTTACAGAATTTATCCTGAGCAAAATAAAGTATCAGAAGGGCTATCACCTTTCAGGTGTTAACATGTTAACCACTTTCATCTTTTTGTATGATGTGATAAAGGGAAAAAATAGAAGTCAAGACTGCTTGTCTAATCACATTTTATATTTTAAATTAAATCAGCTTTCATGTTATACAGGCATACAACAAAAAGGTTTGGAAAGTCATAAAGCCATATATTTCAATCTCTCCTTTAACTCCAAAGTTGTCCACTAATGGGAGAAAATCTTCACACAACCTGCTTCAGAGAAAGCCCAGGGACAAGCTTTGAGGATAGAGCTCTGGGTAGAAATGCTGTTGCACATCTGACCTTCAGAAAAAATGAACTGTAACAACGCCAAACTTATCCCTCTGCAGTGAAAGACCAAAGACGAAGCCACGTTATGGAAATAAAAGCTACATGTCTTGAGGACCATGTGCATTAAAAAAAACAAAAAACCACAAAACCAAAACCAAAAGAAAAATCAAACCAAAGCAACCCATTAACCAAACAAAATCCGAAAAACCCAAACAAGAAAAACCCTCAAAACCCACTATACAAAAATACTTTAATATCGTGGACCTACGGCTCTGTGAAATTAGTTCCAAGTTGCCGCAAAACAGTCTGACATATGCCCAGCCTTCCCGCCAGGTTTATTTGCTCAAGGCCGCTCAGCTAGCACGCGTGGCAGAGCGGAACGGCTCCCGCCCAGCAGGACGAGCCCAGCTGCCCAGGGCCAGCGGCGCTGCCCGCCGAGCCCAACGCGCGGCTCTGCGCTCACCGCAGCCCGCAGCGGCACAGCGCGGCACGGCCCGGCCACCGCGGGGAGCCTGCCGGCCCTGCCCTGCCGGCCCTGCCGCCGTCCCGCACAGCCCCTCACCGCTCCGGGATCTCTCGCAGCCGCCCGGGGGAGGGAGCCGGTGTCCCGCCGCTGCTCCGGGCGAGAAGGGCTGGCTGCGGTCACAGGGGCTGCCCCAGGGCTGCGCGCCGGAGCAGCGCGATGCGAGACCGTGTGGGTGGGAACGGGCGGGACAATGGCATTCTGTGCCATTCCTCGGTTTCAAGGGGCATTCATGCGGCGCTGAAACTGTTATAAAGCCATCGTGGCTGCTCAAACAACTCTCAAAGGATGTTGAGACCAACAAAGTGTAAATCCAATCATAAAAGGATGAGACAAATCTGTGATGGATTGGCCTATCTGTGGCCATTAAACACAACAAACAAAATGCGATTCCAGCTCAGGAAGTTTCTGAAGCACTGTTCACCAGAAGCTGAGAGGCTGTGCCAAGGGGAATATCTGTTTTATATATGCCTTGTTTTAATCCACTTTCCTTAAGCATCTGTTAGTGGAAAACAGGCTCCTAGGTTAAACAGACCTTTGGTCTGGCTCATGAGAGTCGTGCATCTCTATTATGTCTACCATTTCCCCTGAGAAAACCATTTCAAGCATCTCCATTCCTGTTTGCCAAAGGAAGCCGTGTGTAGCAGGGGCTCTTCCTGCATTCTGGGACTCTCTAATGATTGTGTGGTTGGATCCAGGGGCATGTGCAGCTCTGCAGCTTCCTTATGGCCTTAACACCCACTCCCCCAAAGGCACTGAAATGATTTTAAACAGATGTAGCTGGGATACTGTTTTGTCTTCCCTGAGAGCTTTACAGTGGAGCGGGTAAAACACTCTGACCCCAGAGACATGAATCAGAGCCCTCCAAAGAAGCTGGAAAAAAGCTGAGACTTAGTGGAGAGGTACTAATTAAAGCCTAATTACTGAAGCCTGAGAGCTGAAGGAGGGAAGATGTGATCCTAACCACGCTGTTCCGGGGTTGTCACAAAAACTTAGGGGCATTAGCTGTGTTATGTGACCTGCCACCTATGCCTGGGCAGGTCTTCAGGACTGATTCAATCATTTTGTGAACCTTTTCAGCTGAAGTGTTACTTATTGGAAATTCACTATTAATTAGACTGCAATGACTTATTTTAAATGAAAATAAGCTTGGTAAAAGTCAAAATGGGAAAAAAGTGTGACTTTACATACACAAATGTTATAATCTATTTGTAGAATTCACATTGTAAAAATCCTTGGTATTAATCACCATTAATATAGCTCTAAACGTTTCTCACACTAACAGGCATTAGTGATATACTCAGATTATTTGGTTTGGATTAATAGAGGATTGGCTTTCTGATCAGCAATCAAAAAGATGTTGCACCTTTCTAAAAACAAGTGCCCCTCTGTGTCAGCCAAGCTGCTGAAGACAAATACTTTCTTTGTAAAATTTTTATTCTAAGACTGGATTGTAACTGGTGCATAAGAAATGTCTATACATGGAAAAGGAGAAGAGAAAGTGAGGTCAGCCATAGTTTGTCTCTGACTGATGTAAGACTTCATGGCTTAACCAATGAGAAGAACATCTCCTGCAGGCAAGAACTCAGATGAGACTATTTTATGCTTTTGATTTACCTTTTTGAATAAATGATGATAGGAAAAAGTGAAATTAGTTCCAAGTTTACAAAAAAGTGCTGTGGAATCAGCAGCAAGTAAGGAGATTTGGCCGCTTTGACTGAGGGTTTTCATGTGGCATTGAGATGGTAGGAATTCAGTCATTGCTGCAGCAAGATTTCCTGAGAGAGACTGTGCTTACTGCTTTTGAGATCAAGAGCATAACATTCAGGACATATTAAGGATGGTATATGACATAGTCTATTAATTTTAAAGGGGCAAGGCACACCTGTAATTGGAGGTTATCTGGTTGTGCTTTGTTGTTTGCTGTGCTTTTCTCTTACACCTTTTAAACAGGAAGGATTTTTTTCTGAACTGAAAGAACAAATAATTAACACATAGGTGGCATATGCTCCACAAGTAGAGGCTCTGCTGTGATCTAATAGTCTGGCCTTGGGAGCAGGATAAGGATTGCAGCACCCCAAGAAGGACTTGTGCAGAGAGGAACAACTCCTTACCCAGAGGCAATGGGTAATTGCAGCAATTCCTCTGAAGGGTAAAGCTTCTGTTGCCAGAGTACCCAGCCAGTTCAGGGAGAACAGTCATGTCCCAGTGCATCACACCTGCTCTGGGGTGCCCCATGGCCCTGTAAAGCACACAAATATTGCAGCTGTTTCTGGACCTTGGGCAGAGAAAGTAAATTCCATGTGCTCACACTCAATGCTGTCTTGTAGATCTGTACAAGAACCATGGGGAATCTAAACCTACATCATCATTCTAATTGTTTTTACCATCATCTAAGTTTTTAATCTTTGATAGTGTGTGTATCTTAATTAGGAGCTGGCTCTCAAGTGTATTGAAAAGCAACCAAACAAACCAAATAATTGTGTAATTCTAATACATCATTCTGAGTATTCAAAACATCTAATTGCTGTAGCTAATTAAAAACAGGCTTAAAAAAACCAGGCTCCTCCTTGTCCTTTCTTCAACATGCTCACTAAGTGTCAGAGGTTCTAATATCTATATCAGAATCTAGATCTCAGTATTATATCTGACACTTGACACCTATTTTAAATTAAATCTAGGATGAATGAATACTTGTAATAAAAAGACAAAAGGGATCCTAATGTACTTAGGCACTTTATATGAATTATTTTAATGTAACATACTATTCTGCTTTACTGGCTGTTTAATATTTAATATTTCTTAGCAGATTAAAACTGTGGTTTTAATGAGAAAAATAATTGAATGATAAATCTAGAAGGTAATTCCCACATTTAAGTCCCAGTGATTTCAGTACTTTGCAATCACTTTATTTAGCTTAGGAAACTTTCATCTTCATGTGTAATGAGGCACAATGGTTTGGGGTTTTGTGGACAGGGGAGAGGGCAAACCCCATGAATGCAATGTAACAGCTGCATAGTGGAACACCTGCAGAAAAGTTCAGCATTGTACCACAAACTGTCCCGAGTGTGTAAGGGAACTGGGGAAAGTGAAGCAGCTAGAGGCTTCTAAAAATTCTTGGGTCTTATGCTTCCTCTCTTCATCAAAGATGTGAAGTGAACTAGGACTCATTACTAGTGGTGATAGTTGTGAGGGCAAGCAAAGATGGCCCATGAAAAGGAAAGGTTGCCTGTCTGCTTTGTCTTCTGCCTCACCCTCCTTCCTGACAGAAGCATAATGATCTTCAGATCCATGAAGGGGGGTTTTTTCCCCTCTTGTGGGGAAAAATCATTTTAACAAGCCCTTCCTCTTATGAGAAAAAACCACCAGGATATGCTGAGTATGTTTAGTGTTGCTCTTTGTATATTCATGATCCCATCGAGGTAGCAGAGTTACATTTCCAGTGTTCACATGCAGTTTTAAAGAGTGTTACAGAGAATACACTTCCCCTAAAAAGATTGCTCGTGGTTCTGCTCTCTCTAACCTAAGTATTCAACCACCAAACACAGCGTTGATTACAGTACTTTGCAAGTAGCTTCTCAGTGTCATTATACAATTTATTTAAGCATTTTATTAAGAAGCTCAGACATAGCCTTAGGCCTCATGTAGGCACATAAGAAGATTTGGTTAATATTTTGGAAAATATAAAAGTGTAATCTTTGCCTGCTTAAAACTCTTTCAGTTCTTTCTGAACAAATTAATAGCAAGAAGTCAGCGGAGCCACACTGGCAAAGGGTCAGGTAATGCTGTGAAGAACGGGCTTCCTATATTGAGCTACTAAGGTGCACAAGTAATGTTTTAGATGTAAAATATAAAGCAAGCAGATGTCAAGTGTTTGGCTTTTCTTTGCAGAATTAAACAAGAGCAAAGTATTACCACTATTCCTGCTCAGAAGAAACACAAATTATTTAGATGTGAGGGGAAGAAATGAAGCCATTTTCACACTCCTTTGGGAGTTACATATGATAGTTGAAACCACCTGACATTCTCAGGCTGTGTTACCTTTCCTGTCAAATCTTTAATGAGTGAATAGTGCACATTTTCCTTTCTCTCTTTCACATGTGGATTCTAGACCTGTGGGGAGTTGTCTGAAATAAGGGTGAATGTGGCAGTGTGACTGACATCTCCTTTCCATACAGATGAGAGATCTGCATGTGGAGATCACAGGCACACCATCTGATCCTGAAAAATGCATATGGGATATGACCCCAGTTGAAGATATGGGCTTTGGCTAATAAAATTTCTTTTAACCTACTTTACAATTAGAGCCTGTTTTGCAAGTGTGCTCTGTGATGTCTGGTTCATGTTAAAAAGGAAAAGGAAAAATGTTTTCGAGTAGTATAGAGGTAGTACTAGAATATTGTTTAAACAGCCCAGTACTGTTATAAAAACAGGGACTTACAGGTAATAGGAATATTGTTTTTGTAGACAACCCTACCTTTCAAGAATGCAAAAACATAGGTACACACTATTGGTTCTGTTAAAGCTGTAGACTTTGGTACCTGCAAACAGAAACCTTAAGTTGCAAAAAATAGAAGTTTGCGGCATTTGAGTATGAGTATCCTAATTAAAAGTGGGTTTATTTTTCATTTTCCCCCTTGTAGTTCATCATTCCTCCATACTAAATTTCATGGTGATGTAATACTCAGTTCAGGACATGTCAGTCACTGTCATGGTAAAAGTCTATACTTCAGTGGCAACAGAAAATTCCAAATGTAAAAAAGATTGCATTTTATGATAGGACAGGTTGACAAGAAGGGAAAATTAGTATGTTGCCTAAAGTGAGTTACATGCTCAGTATTGGCATTAATGGCCATAAAAGTTGTGACCAATACTCCAGAGAAGGTGGATTAAGATGAACTGCCTTGGTACAAGGCTCATTTAAAAGTGCCTTGACAACTAACTGCACAGAGATATAAATTTACTCCATTTATGAGCTTCTGAGTGGTCTCCTAAAATCATTAAATATCATTGAACAGTAAAAGGTTTGTCTAAGAGTTTCAAGACAGCAGCACTGTAGGATCTGAATCTATACAAGGCCTCTGCACCATTAAAGAACACACTTGGATTGTTCAGTGAATAGCAACTCAGTTCACACCTCAGTACAAATTTGCCGCTTCTTCAGAAGGTCCTGGCCACTAACTTCAGTACTTTGCAGCACAGGATGCATCCCACAGCCACCTGCAGAGGAGATGGAGATCTACTACATACCTACATGTACCTACATGCCCTTGAGTGGATGTTCATAACCTTTCTCAGGAGCACACAGGCTTTGTATACAGCCTCAGGTCGGCTCCTGCTGACATCGCTAAGCAATGATGTAATCACCAGACCTAGGTCAGGGACACGATGGGATTTTGTGTGTACTTAAGTAAATGGGTAACACAGAAGATATTAAGAAATGATGAGAAGAAAAACAGCGTTGATGTCCTCCAGGTTAAAGGCCAAATCTCACTACCCATTATCTCCTACTCACTTGTCACAGTCAGAAGGTCAAAATACATGTTTTCTTAGATTTTCATTATGCATACTGAAACAACTACATGACTTCAAATCAGCTGGGAGCAAATATTAACAAGGAATAGACCCCATAAATTTATTTAAAAGACCCTTTGAATTATATGCACTTCTGCTTTCTCTGGTCAGGACTATTTCTTTTATCAGCCTAGGACCTTGGATCCTTCTTCTCTACGCTGCGTATTAACACTTACCTGACAAGGGTGAGCCTTGCTGGTTGCTGCACATTTCCATGTCCTCAGTGGCTAGGACAATATTTAAATGCACATTATTGAAGATAGCTGCTAGGCAATCCCTTTGAGGGAAATCTCAGTAGTCTTGAAGATTTAGGGATCCTGTTCGGTAAGTATTTTTAAAAAGTTTGGCAGAGAAATCTAATAGGTCTCTGAGCTGATTCTATCACGTGCCAGAGTAGCAGACCCCACATCTTTACCACAGGATTCACAGGAATCTCATAAAAAAGTGTGAAATAACCCAGAAAACTATAACAGAGAAAAAAAAAGGTTAAATGGCAAACTATCAAATCCGACAACAAGCTGAGATTATACTTTTTTTCTTTCTGCTCAGTATGAGAATAGGCTGACAAGATCTATGAAATATTACAAGGCTCATTTAAAAGTGCCTTAATAATTGTGCAACTGCTTGCACAGAGATACAAATTTGCCCTATTTATGAAATTCTGAGTGGTCTCCTGGGTCATTGAATATCACTGAACAGTAAAAGTTATCTTTCATCTAAGAATTTCAAGACAGCAGCATTTTATATTCCCTATTTCTTCTGTATTCAAGACTAATATGAAACAGGCGAATTTACAAACTGATAGTTATGTTGTAGTTACTTTAAAATGCAATCTCTCAAAATCTGCAAATAATTGAAGATTAAATATTTCTTTCAAAAATTATACCCTTAATTTAATATGGAAGGAAGAATTATACTATGATAGTTTTAGGAAGGCTATCTCCCAGTATAGTTTAAAGAAACTTTATCTTACTTTTTCTATGATAGTAGTTGAGGAGGTAGGAAACATAATTTTATAAATTTGTTGGACTATTGCAATGAAAATCTGGTCAATTGGGACCAAAAGGTCAACCCTGCAACCTTCTCCCAGATGAAAATCTTATTCTATTTGGCCTTTGACTAAAAATAATTTGATTAACAACACATTAAAAAACCCCAACCCATCTGAGGTTACCAGTGTTGGTTAGTTGTGGAGTTTTTTTAATGCTCTCTGCCTAAAGTTTGTCCAAGTGTGAAAAACACCTTTTAACACAGAAAACAGACCAAATCTCAGGTTTTCAACAATATGCCCTTTTTTGGTTGAGATTAATTTATTTGAATTAACTACCAGCTGAATTGGTTTATATGATATGTCTATTGTACCAATGACATTTAAGTTTTAAAATTAGGAAATGAATTGACCTTGAGCAGCATATGTACTCAAAATTTATAATTAAGAAGAATATTAATCATTTAATTTTATAAAATGAACAGCTGTTCTAGTTGATTGGAAACAGCTAAAAGTATAAAATGCATTTTGTGAATGCAAAATTAAAAGTTAATTTTATTATGGAGTGCAATTTGCCAACTAGAAATAAATTCTTGAGATGTAAGCAATATATTTTTGTAATGCTCTACCTGTACATCAGAAAGGTCACATGTATATTTAAATGCCATATTACTAAAAAAGTTTAATTATTTCAATTGAAAAGCTATCATATGATTTAGCTATTTACAGATGAGTATGAAACAGCTATGATGCATACATACCTCCTTTTTCCCAATGAACTATTTAAAAACTTTGCAGAGAAACAGTTTTATTAATTTTTAAAAATATTCTAAACTGTAAGTTTCACTCACCTAAGTCAGTGTAGTAAGCGTCCGAAGTCCCTAACTTTCTGCCTTTGTGTGTGTGTGTGTGTGTGTGTGTGCTATTCTTACAGATTAAGATTTTAATTGGCCTTTGATACTATGGGTTTTCACTTAAATACCTCTCTGTCTCATGACAGCCTTCTAAATAATTTTGACCGTACGTATTTTAACCTTCAGTATTTCAGTACAAACTGTGTCTTGTGAATGAACTGGAACCCAAAATAGTCTGCTAGACCTGACAACATAGATATTTGGCAAATTCAGCGTGTCTTCAAACTGGAGAAAAATCTTTCCATAATGGTCCAGCTTAGAAATCATCAAATCTATCATTATCGGGCTAATTTCGGCTAGTTACATCTGCTCTAAGAGGAATGGTTCTCCAGCTCTTAGGCTAAACCAGTAACCATCTAAGACATTTCCTCAGCTCACGCTAATAATTCATCTTCATCTTGGCACATACTTAGCAGAGAAAGGCCATCACCATGTGGGAATTATTCTATCCTGTAAGAGACCTTTCATACTCTGGGATACTGTTGTTTCTCCTGTACTTCAACAAAAGCACTTTCCACTACTCTCCATTTTAAGTACTTTTGATCCAAACAAAGAATGAAAGACTATTTAGTGAAACAAACTCTTTTTTTAAAGCAATCTTAAATTCTCTAACTCCACATTCTTAATGTAACTTAGTATGAAAGAAAGGAAGCAGATTGCCACTGCATGCCATGAAACATTTTAAAGAGCAGAAACATTGTTATTCCTGATGAATATTTAAATCCTACATCAGCAGTAAATGGGATGCACTTTTGTCTCTAAGACTTTTATGACTAAGGACTTCTGGATCAGGTCCATCAGTTATTTCCTGCCTTGCTGTCACTCAATCTGGAACACTAAAGATATCTTCTACTTAATATCACTCAACCACACATTTCTGATGCCTAAATCTTTGGCAAAGGAATGCTAACTAACGAAGCTAAACATATTCCTCTCAAGGTTTTCTATAACAGGACAGTTTATAGAAGAGTCTTCAGTAGAAGACAACTACTTGGTTATTAATTTAGTAAGCTGACCCTAAGAATATGGTGTTAGAAATTAATTCAGAATAATAAGTATTAAAGTATTGTTAAGGAGCTATACCATGGTAACTGTCCATTAACTTCTCATTATTTCGGATATGAGATGGTATTGTCTCATCTCATTATTCCCTGAGAATAGATTCTTGGCAGTATTTGACATACATACAAACACATTAGTTTTACATGTCCTATCATTACAAACATTTATCGAGCTGTGTTTTTTCTTGATTCAGAAGTCCATGGCAAAGTATATCTTTATCAAGGGTTATGCCAAAGCTTGCTTGGCAACTGCCACCACAGGATCTCACCTGAAGCTGAACAGTTCCAGATTAGTCCTGGTGAAGTTTTGAAGGCACTTTTAATTTTGCTGTCTCATTGGGTAATCAGAAAATAAAGCTGATGTTGTAAAACATAAGGAGCAAATAACATATGCTCAATGTTAGAATGCAAAATTTAGTGAATTACTGATAATATTGCTCCATTTGTTTGGCTACATAGATTTAAATTTAAAAAAAAATAGAGAACTCACTACAGGAAGAAAGGTTATTATTTTAAAAGAAATATGCTTAAACCCATACTTACGTGATGCCCCATGAGAGGTAAGAAACCCTAAAGGCTGTCACCGTCTACCAGGTACTTTTAAACACAGTTTTGTGCTAAGTATTTTCCCCTCTGCAGGACAGTGACTACCATTTTATGGTACTGGCAGGGTAATAAGCATCTTGGCCCTTAAATTCTGCAGTTTTACAGAAAGTTAACATACGGGAAGCATGTTTTGGCTCTGCTGTGCCACAGACAACTTAGGCTGGGAATGACTGTGGCTGGCTCTGCGGCCTGGACCCCTCTGAGAAAGAGCATCACTAACACTGACTGCTGCCCACTTCTGCACAAATATATCTCCCAGTCTGTAGAACTTGACCTGCATGTTCATTCCCGGTATTGGCACCATGCATTCCTCGTTTCTCTCTCAGCTTCATGTGTAGCAAGCAAAATATTGAAAATAATTAAAAAACCCCAACAACCCAAACCAAAAGCCAACGCACCAACCCAAGCCAACAGACACACCCGTCCGAAAGAGCTCCCGGGATTGCAGAGGTGTTTACCATGAGCAGCTCTCAGGTCACCGTGCGCTCACCGCCGCGATGGAGCTGTGTCGGCCCTCCGCCTCGGCGGGAAATGGCGGGAAAGCGGCGGCCGCGCGGGGCACCCGGGCAAGGATCAAACGAGACCGACGCGGCGGGACCGTCCCTGCTGACCCCGGTGTGAACGTGTTTATTGTACGCTGCGGTCGCGGGTGGCTTTACAGAAACATCTCATGCTGGACCCCGCGCGGAGTCGAAGACAGAGGGGAACACGTGTATTCAAATGTAACTATTAAATAACCTGTACACAAAACTTCAGTCTCTTACCCTGAAAGCACCGAAGGCCGAGCCCCAGCACGGCCACACCGACGCTGCCACCTCACCCGCGGGTGTGTCTATAAGCCTCGACCCCCACGGCCGGGCCGGGCCGGCCCCGCTCTTGCCCCAGCGCCCGGAGCCTCCCCTCAGCTGCGCTCCCGGCCGGGCGCCTGCCCCGGGACGGCTCCGGGGCCCGATAAGCGTCCAGTCCCAGGCCTGAGGGTCCGCGGAGACCTCCCCCAGCCGGGGTCCTGCCCGCCGTGCCCGGCGAGAGTCCGAGAACTGGCCGCCCTCTCCCCGCTGCCGCCGCCCTGTCCCCGGAGACGAAACGCCCCCAGCCCGGGTCCTGTTGCGGCGCGGCTCGGCGCGGCTCGGCTCGGCCCGCAGAGGCAACAGCCGCCGGCGGTCCCGGCGGTCACAGGTCGCGGCTGTCCTCCCGCTTGACGCCGTCAGCCGCCGCCTTCAGCTTCTTGTTCTGGTGGGTCTTGACGTGCTTGGCCAAGTGGTCGCTGCGCATGAAGCGCTTCCCGCACTCGGGGCAGACGAAGCGCTTCTCGCCCGTGTGAGTCCGCAGGTGCCGCTGCAGCTCGTCGGAGCGGGTGAAGCTCTTCCCGCAGAAGAGCCAGTTGCAGACGAAGGGCCGCTCGCCCGTGTGCCAGCGCAGGTGCGCCTTCAGGTGCGAGGTCTTGCCGTACACCTTGCCGCAGCCGGGGATATGGCAGATGTGCTGCTTCTTCTTGCCCGGCTCCGCCTCAGGGGCGCTGCCCGCGGCCGACTGGCAGTTCGGGCAGCGGCAGCGGCGGCACCTCCTGGCCGTGGCCGCCAGGGGAGACTTGGTCTGCAGCAGGGCGGCGATCTGTGTCTGGTACTGAGCGAAGTCCGAGTGCCCCAGCACCAGGCTCCGCGGCAGCGCCGCGGCCGCGGGGAAGCGGTGGCCGCAGCCGCCCGGGGCACCGGCCTGCTGGATGCTCCACCAGGGGATGTCCTCAGGAGGCGGGTTGGGCGACAGCTGCCGGCAGGGCTGGGCGGGCGGAAGCAAGTTGGAGTACCCGGGTGGCAGGGCGGCCTGGGCGGCGTAGGGGACGTAGGCGGGCGGGCAGCTGGACGGCAGGGCGGTCATGGAGGAGGGCAGCATCTTGACGGGGGAGAACTCGTAGGGGTAGGAGGGGTCCGCCGGGGGGGTGAGGGGCAGTTCGTGCGACCCCCCGAAGGAGGGCTGCAGGTGATTCTTCTGAGGGGTGAGCCCCAAGCTGGGATGCGGCGGCGGCAACGCCCCCGGGGAGTGCGCTGGCATCTCGCCGCTCCACGGGTGGAAGATCCTGGAGGGTGATCCCAGCGTCGGGTCGTAGGAGACCGGCAGGAAATCCGAGGGCGCTGCGCCCGGCTGCCCGATCCGGCTACAAGTAGCGGCCAGAAGAGCCAGGGGCGAGTGCTTGGCCAAGTCTGGGGAGGCGCTGGGGGTGCGGTCCTGGGCAGGAATGGGAGGGAGGGGAGAGGGAAGGAGAGAAGAGAGCGCGTTACTCGCCGCCTGCCGACACTGACCCGCGAGAAACTTCCCGTGCCGCTGTCCGTGCGCGGCTGGGGCCGCCCCGCCGCTCCCTGCACGGCCGGTAAACTTTCCAAAAACAACGCGCACCCAGGGGGCAGGACGGGCCCTGCCCCCCCGCCCCGCCCAGAGACCGGTCCCGCCTGCGGCCAGTGCCGCCGGCCCCGCCGCTACTCCTGGGCCGGGGAAGCCGCCGCTGTGGGCAGGGGGCAGTACCCGCGTCCCCCGCACCCCTTGCCACGGAGCACTGTCTGGAGTTACTGACGGGCTGTTGGCGGGAGAGGGAAGCTGCCGTACCGAGAAGCCCGACCCGGCCTTCTCACCACCCCAGGGGTCCCCACCTACCTCTGCCGGCCGCCCGCCGGGTGAAGCCCCGAGAGAGAGGCGGCTGACGCCAGCTGCCCTCGCGCAATATGGGTCACAATCGCAGGACTCGAAGCAGCGCGACCCACACCGGGCGCGGGTACTGACCTGGAGGAAAGCCTGGAGGGAGTCGTTCCGGAGGACAGCCACCGCAGCCATGGCTACTGCGCCCGGGGCGAAGGGAAGGCGCCGGGGCACTGCCGAGGCATGAGGACGCCGAGGGGAAGACGAGAAGCTGCCCAGTTTCCTTCTCTCTCCCCCTCTCTCTCCGTTTCCTTCTGATCTCTTCGTCTCCGTGCGCGTCCCACCCCCCCGCGCTGCGCGATCTCCGCGGACTGTCTGACTGCGCCAGGATCACCTCCAAGAATTTGATAAGGACTTTGCTGGGCCGCCAACCAGTCAGAGGGAAGATTTATGGCTTTGAAGTTTGCCGCTACCCAATCATCAAAGAATAGCGGCTCTTTCAGAAGCGAAAGCAAATCCTTTGAATCCACAAAGCTCCTATGGTGTGTTTGTTGGTCTGGATAAAAGAACTGATTATTAGGGGGGATGGGAAGGGAGGAGATAAAGGCGGGACAATTAATGAAGTAATCACTATGTGGGAAATGTATATACACAAATAATTGGATTTTCTTGATCAAAGGACCCCTTACCGCCTAGAGACCCTCGCGTTGGATGTGCAAGACACTGGATCCCCCCTCCTTTTTTTTTTCTTTCCTTTTTTTTTTCTTTCCTTTTTCTTTTCCGCCCCAATTAAATCTGTGGCAGAGCCCTAAAGTGACAACGCGTCTTTGTTATCGCTCGAGAAATCTGCCTCCGGATTCCTCTGATAGTGTTTAATGACTCAAAGTAACAGAGCACAGGGAGTTCACCTGATCGGGGCTGGTCGATCCCAGCCGTAAAACTTCCCTGGAGTAATTGTCGGTGGTTCCTCCCCGCTCCCTCCCTCCGCCCGCCCTTCCCCCGAGGCTGAGGGGTATGCCCTCGATATGACTCCGCAAATAACCGCGCATTTTCTCCTCTGGTAGCTGGATTTGTTTCACTTCGCTCAGCCGGCGTTGCCCCCTTGTTACCGGGAGCCCCCGCCTGGCGCGGGGCCAGGCCAGGCGCCCAGCCGGGCCCGGGGAGGAGCGGCGAGATGCCACGGGCAGCAAGCGCTCTCTCAGACAGACAAACCGACAAAGCGGGCAGCCGGGAAACAGATGGGAAAAGTTTCCTCTTCCCTAGCGGGAGCCCGGTGCAAAAGACGTAATTTCTTTAGAAGAAGAGCGGAGTCTCTCTTGGCGGGCCTGCCGAGTCGGCCTGTCTTGCACCAGGGGAGAGAGCAGGTCCGGACGGCTCCTCGGGAGCACGAACGGTGCTACCGGGTCTCTGCCTCACCCGCTCACTCACCTCCTGCCCCAAAGCCAAAGCTGGCCCCGAGCGCTGTTACCTCAACCCGCACCTTTCGGCCTCTGTCCATACATGTCTATACGTGTGTGTGTATGAAGGATCTAACTGGCTTTGCTTTTGACCCTGTGTGAGGCCATTGACTCTCTAACCAGCACCAGGCACATCTGGGTCACAGCTTGCCGCCACCACCGGCTGCTGAGCTCAGTAGGCTGCAGAGCTGGCGGGACCCCTCGCATGTGCCGCCCAGCGATGGGCAGGCGGGGCCCCGCGCCTCTCCGCGGGCCCGCTCAGCTCCGCGCTCCGCCGGGGGCCCTGGAAACGCGCTCCTCTCCTCCCCGCTTCCCCATCTGCTCCGAGGCCATCGCAAACGTAGGCCTGTTTGGCCAGGTACCAAGCCAGGACGTTCATCTCCGTCTTGAGGAGGTGGGGGTGCCCTTTCGGGCAGATGCCGGCTGGCTCTGGTCCTCCGGAGCTGTTTGCACAGGTAACTCGATCCTCCCCGGAGTCGCTGGGTTCAATTGTATTCGCACCGCCACTGAAGTCTCTTTAAACGCCAGCACACAGAGATCTTTATCTGCCTTTCCTGTGGAAACAATCACTGTCCGCTCAAAGACTTTCAAGAGTTGTAGGGCTTGAATTAGATCGGTTTCTTTGAAGGGATTAAAGTGCCAAGTCCTCTCCCACGGCTCCATATTGAGTCCCGGGGAGAAATGAAAGCTCGACCCCGTGTAACACTACGCAGCAGCGATATCAAGCTCTTCCCATATACCAGGTAACCGCTTCACCAGGTTGGCAACAGGGAGACAAGGGTCCCGCACCCCGCGCTTTTACCGCACACTGATGCACTGAGGCAGGGCTCGCCGCCGCTGCAGGACCCTGCGGCCCTGCAGCAGCCCCCGCCAGGGTGTGAGGTTGTGGGCGATAGCGGTCCCCATCCGCTTGCAAGGGTGTTCCCGGGGTTCGGCACCACCATCCACCACACACGAACGCCTCCCAGTACCGCCGATGCGCGATCCGCCGGGGGCTGCGCCGCGTCCACACGGGACATGGCGGGAAACAGGAAACCCCGGCGAGTCCCGGCCGACAGCGCGGCCGGGAGGGCACACGCAGGCACAGCCCCGCACACCCCCGGGAGGGCACACGCAGGCACAGCCCCGCACACCCCCGGGAGGGCACACGCAGGCACAGCCCCGCACAGCCCCGGGAGGGCACACGCAGGCACAGCCCCGCACACCCCCGGGAGGGCACACGCAGGCACAGCCCGGCACAGCCCCGCACAGCCCCGGGAGGGCACACGCAGGCACAGCCCCGCACACCCCGGGAGGGCACACGCAGGCACAGCCCCGCACACCCCCGCCCGCGGCTGTCGGGTGCCCCCGCTCACTGCCAAGCTCCAGCCGCGCCACTAGAGCCGCATCGGGGCAGGAGGGCACTCGCTTGTCCCCTCGAGTCTCAGCTGCAGCCAGGGCAGCCTGAGCCCAGGGGGATCCCCGACGGGGGGAGCCCGACCCGCACCTCTGCTCGCACTTGCGTTATTCCTAAACCACTGTATCCCCAAACTTTTGCCAAACCCGGAGTCCTGCGAGATGCCCGATTTAACTCCTACCTATTTTTGTTAATTCGTTTTACCTAATAATTGCCAGAAGAATGCTCAGAACAATGTTTCTAAACGAAATGAGAGTGGATAGTTAGCTCAGGAGACATTGAACACCCCGAGGTTCCCCCCATCCTCTAAAGTACGTTATCTCCCCAGATATCTCGACGAACCAAAACGATTTGTCAAGTTACAAAAGAGTTAGTGGAAAGCCGGATAAGTTTCTATACAGCTGCTACACGACAAATGCAATAAATCTGCATCCAGGAAAGCACATTACTTAAAAATCGAGAATAAATACTAATTTCTGGAAGAAACCAATGGGCCGAAAAATGAAACGTTGCAGTCATAATTTTCTGTACAAATAATTAGTGTTCAAACTCGGAGCATTTCAGTCTCCTGAAATGTATTCTTAATGAAGTGATGTTCAGAGCTGTCATTAAAAATGCAGGGCTGGAAGATCAAAGTACAATATTTATTTTAGAAATTTGTTTCAGTTATCAGGAGATACAGGTATCAAGGCCAAATGTCAATTCAGTTACACAAAACACTATTTCCATGAGAAATGGGTTGCCGCTACATCCTAGAGTAAGGCAAAGGGACACCAGAGATGAGTCGCAGCGCGGCGGCAGCGCCGGCGGGGGGTGCGGGGTGCTGCCCGCGGCGCAGCAGGGCCAGGGGCCGCTCGGAGAGCGCCGCTGGAAAGCACAGCCCGGCGGGAGCTCTGGCCCGCAGAGCGAGGGGCCGGGCCCGAGCGGCGGGGCTGGAGGGGCCGGAGCGGCGCTTGGGCCCACCGGGGAGGTGGTGGCCGGGGGAAGCACGGCGGCCCCAACGCAAAGAGCCGGAGTCCGAATTACTCCGGCTGAATTACTGCCACAAGTGGCACGGCTCCCGCAGCCCCGCCGGCTCCACGGGACCCTGCCTGCTACAGCGGCCGGCAAGACCCCTACCGCCCTCGGGGTCAGAGGAGCTCAGGCTGTGCTGGGCTGGATGGCTACTGGCAATTTAAACACAGTGGATGTAAGCCACGAGTCACCATCACCAATTCTTCGATAGGTGTCCTAAAAACCAGGATTTTCCAAATTCAGCTATCCCAGAGTGGCTGTACCACCATGCAGTGTTCTGTGGTTTGAATGCAGGTAGCAGAGAAAAAAATACTTGGGAATAACAGCTGTTTGCGTGCCAGGGTCCCCTCTATGGTTTCTAAGGTTCCTCTGACTTGTAGGGCCCAAGTCCTGGAGCCTACCCCAAAAACTGTGCCAGTGATGGCTCACACTGCTGCAGCCAGGCCCTCTCATGACATTCACAGGCCCTCCAAAGACATTAGCAGTCACCTGCCATGACCCCTCCAGTCCCTCCTGTGATCACCCCAGGTCCTCAGCTCTTCCAGCATAGTCATGAAATACCCTGGAAGCTTGGATGGGCTCTGGTGACCCGCCTGTTCCCAGCTTGAGGTTCTTGGGCTGCTTTCAATGAAACACTGTTCTTTAGCAACTGGGACAAAGAATCAGAAACAGGATCATTTTTAAGTGAATGGCTGCATTAACTTTCAGCCAAGACTCCTAGTCAAGTTGTCCATGAAAGGTGGCAAAATTTAAGCCTGAAAAGGTTTTAATAAGCTTGCTCCAGAAGGCCGTGTCTTCACACCATCCCTCCTTCTGTCTGGTTCAAAGATGTACTAACAGAAACCACCTATCCACAACAGCAAAAAGTTTCACCAGAAGGTAAATGATCCTAGCGATACAGCTTTAAGCAAGTGTGGATACACTGCCAATAGTTCTGTGTCATTAATACTATTTTTACTTCAGCATGTTCACATTTTTACAGTAGGCAACATGACCGGCATAAGAAGAGGAATCACAGTGTAATCTGAATATCAGTAGATGAAAATAAACATTAAAAACTGCTTTGGTACCTCTTGGGTTTTTTTCTGTGCATAAGGGAAAAAGACATAAACCTAGACAAGATTGGCACATGTAAAGGCATATTTAGGATTTCAAGGCTTGCCTCAACAATTCCCAGTCTAGGTGTGGATTTGACAAAGATTAATAGAGGATTTCCCAAACTTCTGACAGCTGAGCTGCCCTTTATGAAAAGTAGAACAAGTTTTATGCCTCACAAAGTTTTACTACCTGTTGTCAAAGGTTTAAATATCTTAATGTATTCATCTTCTGCTCTTTCCTTGGCTTGCCCTTTGCAACTCTTCCTCCTGTCTTGGGGAACATTGGTGAACCTTTTTCGATATATTTCCTTCCCTTGCTTCCATACTTTAAAAAAAGAATCACACTTTTAATCATAACAATATTGAAAGAGTTATTCTTGGCTCTATTTGGAATACCTGGGACACTTTTTAGTTCAAAATGATAATTTCAAATTCTCTGGAAATATCTTTCTGCCTCTGACATACATGGCTGCATTTTTCTCACAACTGTAATAGCTAGAAATAGACTTCTACAAAACAGAAAGCAAGCCAAGACTCTGGCGAGCAGCTGAAAAGTATCTGCTGTGTGCACTGTCCTCTCATTTGGGGAAACATTAGGTACAAAAAGCCTCTTTATTTTTTGGGGAAGACTGGATGGGAACTTTTAATTTTTTGACTACAGATACATGAAGCTTTTTTTTTTTTTCATTGCAATTCTTCAGTATAGAAAGAAAAGGTAATTAAATTACTTACCTCCTTTGAACTACAGAGAGTGTATTATCTAAAAATTTGGTCTCATGATAATTAATTTTAGTTACTTAGTATATTTATTGATGAATTAAACATCTGGCTGTGTCTATACTGTATTAGAACTGGAAACAGCACAAAGTTTATCCAGAAAGATCACTGTGTAAACTACACATAAATATTGGATGATCATATGGCTGCCACATTGCTATTGATTTGGCTGAATGGATTAATCTAACACTGTAAAAATACACCTGTTACTTAATGAACTTGTGCTGTAATTTTAGAACATTTTGGTATGGAAAAGATTAAATATTTTCTAATGGTAGTACTTTTCAATATTTCAATTAGCACTTTTGAAATAACTCATTCTTCAAGGACTACTGAAGAAGAATGTATAAAAAATCCACAATCTTTATTATAAAAGGCAAGTGCTCTATACAAACTCATCAACCACTCCACTTTAGCTAAGGAAAAAAAATAGAGATGTGAAGAAAAAGCCCAATAGCTGGATTGTGAGGCTCAAAACAAGGACACAGATATGGCACATGACTGGCATTGAAGGTGTCTTAGGTAAGAGATACTGTCTTCATGTTATGGGAAGACCCTCTCTGTAAAATCCTTTTAAGGTAGGTTTTTCCAGTAACACATACATACTAGTGAAAAGCAGCCTATAAATTATGACATAGGTGAGTGCCCCTAACAGGGGTAGAGTTTTTTTTGAAAGGGACTTAGAAAAACTATATTTCTAAACTGAGAGATTTTTTTTGTTAGTTTTTTTTGTTTTTTGTTTTGTTTTTTAATGCCAGTCTTCTTGACTGCCACCATAGGCTCAGGATCTCAAGAAAGATTGGGGAAAACATCAATTACAATTCTGAAATGACTTATCTCTCCCTAGCTGAACACTGCTCTCATAGACTGGCAGAGAAGTCTTTTCAGGAAAGCAGTGTACAGTATGTTTCTGCATCATTTCATAACTTGATGCCTTAAGTGGTGCAGAATAATACATAAACAGTTAAATGCATAAATTACATGAACTACCCAAATAGAAATTTGCCTCCGTCCAATTCTGAAAATAAAAATACCATCAATAAAATTATTTCAAATGTATTTCAAACACACAATATTTGTATTATGCTTTCCATCCTCACAGAACTATAAAAAGGTGAAATCATTCTCACCATACTCTTACACAGTAGAGTCAGCTTCCTTTCCCTTCTTTACAAGGGGAATAACCATTGCCATACACACAACTGCTCCAGGCTTCAGAAGAGGAGTTCCTCACCTCAGTTCTGCAGATACATTACCAAGCTGCTCCTCATCAAACACTTAAACAACTTACCCCAGCTCAGCTGAAACCTCAGGAGTACTGGCTGAGGCATGTACCTCCTGCTGGCTGGCTGGCTATGCCAAATTAAAGCAAACAACCCTAATCTTGGAATAAATCACATTTCACTTCACTCTTCAAAACAGCCCCTATTGCTCAGGGACAAACAGCTTGACCAGCTGTTTGAGAAGCCAGGACAAGGAGAAAGGATATTGTCCCCAAAGATGAGGGTGCCAGCATGGCCATGACTCGTGAAGCAGTCTAATGAACAGTATCATTTTCCTCACTCTTCTGGAATCTCTCAGACAGAGGGGAAAAAAAGAGATCTTCAAATGGTTAAATTTTTTGCCTTCCCTCCCTCAGTAAATCTCACATTCCTATTTGCCTACTACATGATGAAAACTCACATATTCTACTAGCATTGAGCTGAGATAATCACACATTACATTTAAAAGATAGAAGAGTCCATGGCAAAATACAGATACTGGAACGAAGTGGAAATATATTAGTCCAAATTACCTAATTCTTATGCTTGCAAATAAGAACAAGACCATGATGCTGCAGTGCTGTCACTCCAATGGCCAAATGATATAGCAATCTGTGACTGAAAACCACTGAGTACTTCTTAGGAGGTCACATTAAACCACTAAGAACTATTTTCTGAACATTTTGTCTTAAAATAAGAAAGCTTAGAGAAAAATCCAAAGGCCAAGTCATGCCACTTCAACAGTGCCATCGGAATAACTTTATAAAATGCAGTCATTCTTATCAATTCACAGGAGTATGGGGCTGAAAAATAATATTTTGTCAAGATTCTTACAGAAGGCAGTGGAATAGATGCCCAGAAAACTGAACTGGGCTCATGATTTACTACTTTTTTTATACTTCCATTGCTACACATGCTAAGTGTACTTGGCACATGGAGTAATTCAGCAAGAAGCTGCTCTATAGTGCCAATGATTCTCTTTAATGAGATACAGTTATCAGTTGATTTATGAATTTCTGCTGCCTGTTCTCATTAAGGGTAAGGTAATTTGCATTCTAGAAGTAAGACTGTTTACAAGAGAACATAGTAATCAAAATCCCTCTAAATCAAGTTTTAGAAATGTACACAGTGAGGCTAGAGGTAGCTCTAGCAATGTCCTAGATGGGAACACTCTACTGCAAGGACTGAAGAGAAAGCGTTACATCTCCAGTTTTATCTAGTTTTCCAAATTAGCATAGCATTCCTGTATATCAGTAATTTAATATAGGAAGAGACAAAATGAACTTTCTGCTTGAGCCTTCTGATACCCTGGTGACCTCCTCCTCCTGGGAAATCCCATGCTGTTAATTTAGATACCATATGCCTCACTGGTCATCAATTCAGTTGCTGCTCTCTCTTTTATAGCCTTCACATGGATTTTGATACCACTGCCTATAAAACTAATTACTTCCTCTACCTACTGTTGCTTTACCAGTCAGACAAGCCCCAGCAGATCAGTCTTTTCTTATAAATACTTAGAAATAGCACAATCTAGTCAGCTTTGTTCTTTCTTTTGGTATATGCTGCTCTGCTACCATTTATACAGTATTTACAGTGCTCCAAGTAAAGCATTGACAACTGGAAAACAGCAGAGGAGGAATGTAGGAAGAACAAAACAGCTACACAGACTCTGAACTAACACTACTGGTCAGAAGTCTGAATGCAAGCCAGCATTTTTGGACGGGTCAGAAGCAAAAGCCTAACCATCTGGGTGGAGAGAAAAGGTTACCTCCAAGCAGACAGCACATCAGCACTGAGACCAACTGGAGAAGCTAAGAATGAGAATGGAATTACACATGCTAATGCTGGGGACACTGATTATGAGAATACCAAGATGAATGGAGCAGCTCAGCCTGAGCAATTGATTGAAGCTGTTTTCATCTCTGTGGGGTGTTCTTTAACATTTCACTCTATGTGGCCACATACAGCCACCTCTGACACTCAATTCATATATACATTCAACCTAGATAAAGTGTGGAAACTTTGTCTTAACTTCCCTGTTTTCTCCTGCCACCAATCAGTAAAGCAATTATTCTTCACAGTTTCCCTTTCTTCTTTATGTAAACTTCTGTTTATTTGCTAAGTTTACCAGTGACAGGGTATGTAAGGATATATCAGCCAGGTGTGGGAAGAATATTCAGGATATTTTTCTGAGTAAGAGGAGTGCAGTTGCCAAGCTCGGTGGAAATATGAAAATTGGATCAACAAGCAAAATCTTGTGACAGTCCTGAGTACGAAGGGGGTCAAACTGTGTAGTGAGTGTATTGGGAAGAGCTTTAGTCACTTTGAGCACATTATCATTAAAGCATTTGTCTTCACAACTCCTCTATAAAGAAGTACTGTGTTATTATTGCTTCTTCACCGAAGGCAACACGGGATCACATACCTTGTTCTGTGTCATATATTAACCCTACTGAAGGTCAGGGAGTAGGACTGACAAGCAGAGGCACACAACTTGGGACCATATAATACCATGTTCCACCTCATTTCCCTTGCAAAATCCAAACTCTTTCTCTGTAGCACTCCCATGCCCCTGAATTCATGTCAATCTCTTCTGACACTTGTACACTCTCTTAGCAACTTTTGAAGTATGAGCAGATTTTGATATTTCTGTGGAAAAGACAGAGTAAAACTCAGATAACCTCGGGCATGCAGAGAGGCAGCAATGAGACACTGTGGAGGCAATGAGGAGACAAACATGCAGTCTATGCAAATAAAGCAAGGAGCCAACATGCCCACAACACCTCTATTTCTACTCTTCCTGGTGGACAGTGATTAGAGCACATGATAAGTAAAAAACCAGAGCCCAATACCTCTGCTGTACAAAGACAAAATACACATTAGGTGGGCTGTACTTAACAACCAGATGTGCTTCTGTAACTCTAACACTTGAACATACGGAACAGAAATAACTAGATACTTGCTCACTTTTACAGCCCGGCCTTTCTCTGCTTTAGCAAACTCTTCACTACAGGATTCTGTCCAATGCACTAGTTTCACTTGCCAATCATCAAAACCACCACTCCCAGTGCTGATGACTTCCTCTGCAGACAGATCTGAAAGCTTTGCTCCTGAAACAGCTTTGGGAATTAAGTAATGCTACTATCTATATTTCCTTGATCTCACACATGGGAGCAGTTAGGAGAGCTAATTTGCTTCTACCTCAAGTAGACCCTCTCTAAGTCAGTTTTCTCCTCCTCTCAGTGTTCCACCAACTTTTTCCAGTGAATCTTTCTACTACTGTACTACTGTATATGATCAAACAGTGAATCTGTTGCTCTGCAAATACATGAAGCACAAACACATAATTGCTGGATAAGCTAAGTTTTGGGACATTGTTTTTCCCTCACCAGCATCTTGTTGATCCACGTTTGGCTGGTTCCCTCTAACAGTCTTATATCTATGAGGTAACTGACATGTTCCTATCATGGAAGTCTGGAGAGTACAAAAGAGGAACAGAAGTTTCAGGTATTTTCTGCTCTTGACCGTTCAGAAGAACTTAGAGGATGTGGACAATTACTTCTATTTATCCCCTGTTCACTACCCTTCCTTGATGCCCTAAGTTTCAATCCATGTTTTGTTGTTGTCCTTTATCAATATACACTGATGCACAAAGAGCTAAATGAAGACTCATAGGATATTGAGAACAAGTTTGTATTCCTGCCTCTCAATACTGTATGTGAGCTACCGGTGAACACATTTTTCCAACTACTGATTAAATATTTTGTCAAAACCAAAACCAGTGTGATTTTAATGAAGGTATCCAGGTTTAGTTTGGCTGAGCAGACAGATCATGTATTTAATTGTAAATGGGCTGCAAACATCTGAGATCTTTACATATGGAAAAAATAATAGTATCTATATTTAGATATTTGAGAGAAGCAAGAGTTTTTTATTGATCTGGAAAAATCAAAGTGATATGTTTTCATTTTTTGGTATTTTTTCACTACCTTTTGGTCTGTTTAATTTGAAGGCAAAAACTTAAATACATGTTAGGGAGATCCATCTTTGTGCAGTTTGTCTAAAGAAGTATATAATTTCTTGCAATGTAATGAACCCTAATAAAAGGGATAAAATAAGCTATTTTTAGACTACACCATTCCCACAATGAACAAAAGAAAGAAAACAATCTCCTCAGATGAAGGATTACCACTATTTTTGCTTCAATATGCTTATAAATTACAAATCTTTGCCTAAATCAAAGAAAAAATATTTACATCACACCATCTAGTAGTGTATCTATAAAAAGGCATCTGGAGAAGCATTTACTAATAATATATACTATATATCACCTACTTACAACTTTTATCACCTGCTTGGTAGTCTATCTTTCTGAATTTAAAACTACTAAATTTCTAACATACTGAACAACTACTATTTTTGAAAATTATTAATTCCAGATTTTTTCCTTGTGCTCATATTTTCTGTAAACTTATCACAGGAAAGACTTTTTCCAAAGCTTACAGTAAGATATAAGATAATGATTATAAAATAATAATTTAAAAACCTGATACTGATGAAGTACTGCAGGCCTAGGGAAAAAAAAAAGATGTTTTACTTTGAACCATCAAAGATTGAAGATGTTTTGGTGATCTTTGAAAGGGGAACCAGATCTCAAGACACAGATTGCAGTATTATGGCAATTTCCTATTGTAGAAAAGGTAGGAATTTTATTTGACTTTACTTTTGTAATTCAAATTACTAGTCCATTTGTAATTTTGTTCTAAACAAACCTATTTGTAGTTACAGTACCTACACCACTTGCCTTCTCAAGAAGCTTCCAAAGCATCTTTATGTGGTTTTCTAATATAGATGTTCCATACATTTTAAGACACTCTGCATGATGATTTAATGCTTTATTATAGTATATAGTGAGAATAATCTTCAAAATTTATGAAAGACTGCGTCTACCATGAAACCTAATGGTTCATGTCTTTTTTCTTCCTGTCTCAAGTAGCTTCCTCACTTTTCTTTTAAGTCTCTCTCATAAGAAGTTTTCTATTCCATTGTTCCCAAGTCCATTAATTCCCTTATGAAAGTCCAATAAATACTTCTCTCTTCATGTCCATCCTTTGAAAGTCCTCTTCCAAGTGTCACCCAGAAATTGGATACAACAGAGATTAGCACTGTAGGAAGCCAGAGGGTAGAACAAGAAAGCTTTGCCCTCTCAGAAATAACAAATTATGTGCTCTCCATTTGGTTCCATGGAGCAGTTGGAAGATGCAGTGAAGTTGGCACCTTGTCACTGCACTGTGGCAGAGACAATGAAGAATCTGCCTCTAATTCTTTTAATGCAAAGGAAGACAGAGAGAAAAAACAAGGCCATGTTTCCTGCATGTTGTGACTGAGCAGAAGAAATGGCAACAGAAATATCAGAAGAAGTGGCAATAGAAATTTCAGTAGGAAACACTGAAATTTCCCTAGAAAATACCTAATAGTCCTCAGAGTATTATCCATAGCACAAAAATATCTTAAAAGAAAGAAAAGCAGCCTTTAACTCAGTTGAATCAATACCTGTCACAAACACTATATTTTCTTTGAAAGTTTGTATCACTTCTAGCCTGCCAGCAACACGTTCAAGTACTACATATATGTATTTCTCTTACAATCAAAGCAAAGAAATCCTAATATTCTCAGAACTTCCATCTTCAAATTAAAAAAAGAACTAAAAAAATGTAAAGTATAAATAGAACAGTGACTGGGATTTCTTTCTGAAAGCACTGTATTGAGTTACTAATGAGTTTCTAATAGAGACAACTCTTTCACATTGCTTACACCTAATGGTTTAATGGCAGATATACTCACCTTCTTCAATTGTACTGTCACACAAGGAGTCCAGAATGTTGTCCTTTTTGCACTTTACGTCCAATTTTCTCCATAATGTGCAGACATACGCTAAAAATCATTGGGAATTTCCAGCTTAAGTGTAAAAAACATGCAGATCTAGGTTCAACAAAGGTAGGCATCTCTAACAATCTCAGCAAACACAACACAGCTGACAGCTGAATGTTACCAATGGGGCCTCAGAAACAGGGCTTAACAATTTTGTTTAGGATCACAAGTTCCCCACCAACACTTGAGCCACAGAAGAATGCCCATTAGCTGCTATAAAAGCAAAATTGGTAGGGCTTTGTGATTTGGTGGAGGGCCTGAAAGGCACACACAAGCAGACACACACCAACACATTAGAGAGTAGTATAAATTCTTCAATTTAAATAATTTGTACTCTTTTCTTCCTCTTGATGATATGAAATCATGCTTTGTTTCAGTTGAAAACATTTTTTTGCTCTACATTTAATCGTGTTCATATTTCTTTCTCTTTAGCTTCCATTAGTCTCTTTGCATAGCATTCACTACGATTTTATATTGTGAAGAAAAAAAAATTCTGTAGCTAGAGTTGTTTTGTCCCACTCTTGTTTTCTTTAATCTTTTGTTTGATGCATGGAAAGATGCTAACCTTTTTGTACTATCTTAACTGTAGTGATCCGGGAGCAAAGCAAATGAGATTTAGTAGATATGTTTCTGTTGTCATTATTAAACTTCATATGCTTTGCTATGTAGGCAACATGTTTTATTTCTCTTAACCTGAAAGAGGTTTCTGTCTTATTGTTGCAATTTATTAAGGGCAAACAATCTAGGGCTTATAATAGGCCTGTAGGCAGAACAAAGCCCTTGTCAAATGGAAGGGTTGGCTGCTCAGCTGGGTAGCATGTAAATGTGCAAAAAGAACTGTTCTGTTCAAAGACACTAGACATGCTTTTTAAATAAAACATCTCATATAATTGAGAGTTGCCATTTAAGTGTTGTGTTGGAAATGTTAATTTAAAAAAAATTAATTTAGCTGAAGAAATGCAGTTGCAGTGAATTTTTTTTGTGAACTCATAGTAAATAAAATCCCACATATCACTAAGGCTTTTATTGGAGGCTCAACATAGTGTGTTTCTCAAATAGCAGTTTATTGTCATTTTATAACACTGTGTTATGCAAGTTCAGTGACTGCTGTACTCACCTAAGCAGACTATGTAAACCTGATCTTATCCAAAAGGTATTTTTTGGTTTTAATATAGGAGATCACCCTGCCTGTTTCTTTAACATACTATCATGTCTCAAAAAGTAAGACAATTTCTCATTCTACAGTTCATTTAAAATTTCTCATTATGTGCCTCTTTGCAAGAGCTGAAATTAAAATGACAGATAAAGATAACAACATAATAGGCATTTTTTTAATGCACTGGTCCACTTGGGCACAGGCAGTTCTTTTTTTCTCTTCTTTTTTTCTCTTGAAATGTATAATCAGGACAGTATCATCAATTAGATTTTTCACTTTAACTTTTCGTAATATTTCCAGACTTCTCTATTTGGCAAAGACAATTGGGACAGATTTCTTTATTTTTTCCTCTGGCCTAAAACTCAAAACCCCCCACTTCCCAAACTGTTACCACCGAAGAGTTTATTAAATGGCTGAAAAAGACAGCTGGTCCCACCATCTGTTAAAAATTTTCAGGGGCCAAATGAAACAGGTTACACCTTTAGCCATGCCAAGTCTTCCAATACCCCCTCCCTCTCACAGCCTGTGGAGGGCTAATCTGAATTTCACGCTCTGATTTTGCTATTGCTAATGTCTGAGCTTCTTATGTGTGCTTCTTGTAGTTGCTTATATTAGTTCTCTAGCAGTATCAAAAGCTCCCCTCTCCTTTCAGCCCAGCTCATTTGCAATCAACGGAATCCTGGGTCTATAGTCTCCTTTACAATAAGATACTGTACCTTGAAGGAAACCCACAGAGAACCTAATATCTGACTTTTTTGGAGCAACAGAGAAAACCAAGAGTACATTTCTGTTGTTTTGCAGCCACTTTTCTATAAATGCTAATGGAAGTAATTCAGATGTGCCAACAAAGACAGAATCTGCAACACACTGCAGGTGTGAGGGGGCTGAAACAAAAGGGATGCTAACCCTAATGGTATTTCTTGTCATTAACAATTCTTTGATGTTCATACTCGAGGCTCTCTTTTATCTTGCAGTTTTCAGCCATCTTTGTTAACATGCAGTGCAACTAAATCTTTTTTTCCTTAACCTTTAAAGACATCTGCAAAATGTTTATGCTAAGTTAGTTTCCATAGCATCTATCTGTAACACACATTGAAGTAAAATGAGATAAAGCTTGCAAGGTTATTATTAAAACATCAGTAAGTTCCTATCATTAAGTGAAAGGAGCAGATCAATAAAAAGAAGCTCTTAATGTTACTTTAATAAGGATGAGTTTCTTGTAAAAGGACCGGGGATTAACTTCACTGTAACAGAAGCAGGGTTTATAATATAGCAGCTATGTTGATAAGAACCAGTTTGTTTTACTTGTACTCATTAAAAAAATTAAAAATATCTCTAAGTTCCCATATTAAAAAAGCATGTCACAATATAATATATTTAAAGACATTCTAATTTTCCATAAGGGATTTCTCTACCACTAAGTGGGCAGTGGCATCCAGTCAAGAAGCTGTAGGTGGAGATTCTCCACATCCATCTGTCTTTCCATGACTTACAGATGGAAAAACACCGTTGTCTTTTAAAATGTTCAACTCAGTAGGATGACAGTAAAATGAAATGAACAATCAAAGCACACTAGATGCCAATCTGAGCTACTGCACAGCACTACTAGCAAAGCCAGGGTTTTGCTCTCATCCCATCGGTCATGTCCTGTTAGATCACATCCCATTTTATCACAGTCTGTTGCATTATTGTTGCAGCATGCTGGAATGTTAAATGAGCAACGTAATCAATCAATACCAATTTCCAATTGGAACTCAGCTGTAAATCTGTACTGAGTTGAAGATGCTACAGAAGTTACAGTTTTATGATAACATTTTGCTTTTCTTACCAAACTTCATTTCTAACAGGTCAATTTAATCAAATAAATTAAGTCTGTGCCTGCATTAAGTACAGCACGTACCTCTGAATTTGGATGTAAACTTCCATCAAACTAATCCTACAGAACAAGAACTGAGTGCTCATTTTGTAATAGAAACAAAACTAAAAGTTCCTGTTTAAAAGACTTTGCGATCTCAGTAAGAGCCATTTTGTCATAGAAGTCTTTACATAGTCTCTCCAGCTGCATAACTGTGTTAGTTTGTTGCTTATAACAGGGAGCGGCAGCAAAACCAAAACCCCCTAAATAAACCATGTTACACAGTTCTGTGGAAGTACCTCCTGTCCTCTTTGCTAAGGGCCCCAATGTAGCCTCTCCATATCACCATTTCTCAGCTGTACCGCAATGCCATACTCCAGCACCAGATTTCTGAGGATCACTTCCACCAGAACCTCAAGATTCTGCTACCCCTGTCCTGGCCTCAACCATCTCCACCAGTGCATTAGACAGCATGGGGCCCCTAGTTCTATTATTTCAGTTTTAGATAGGTCTTCATCAGAGACTTGCCATCATCAGTAGCACGACAATTTTTGGAAACAGCTGTGACAGGCTTGCCTTGCCTCCCAGCATGGAACTCCATCCCAGTGGATGACATCCAGTCTTTGTTGTGGTGATATTACTTTCACTTAGAAATTGAGATGAGATTTTCACTGCTAATGGGTCAGAAATTGGGGCTTGGATCTTTTGCAGAAAAAAGCACACATGTTGATCTCCCTACTTGCCATCTCCATTTGCCAACTATAATACAAAATCATAGTTATATTATTGAGAAAAGAATATCTCTCTGTAATTTAATTAAAAAATAAGTCTGTCAAACAAAAGCAAGGGATTTATCTGTTACTGGCCTGATCAATAATATGTAATCTGGTTTCTGGAAACATTACTCCAAGATATGCTTTTCACTTATCTGCTCCTATGTCCTTTAGCATCACAGTATAAGTACTACAATAAACAGTTCCATGATAACACAATGCATATATTTACTGTTCTGGCTGACATTGGATTTATACATGTAATAAAGTAATATCCAATAATTCTTGACAAATATATTAAGATGAGTTAGGCATTAGCCTGTGTATCTAAAGACACAGTGCTCTATTATTATGAATTGTCAATGTTCTCCCTTATCTGTTTCAGTGCCTGTCACAAATGAGACATAAAGCCTCTCACTGAGTTCTGTAATCTTTAGCTCTGACCCAGAGGGCTCCACCCTAGCCTCTGGTTTTCACAGCATCCCATGCTACTTTTGTCAGTTTGGGAGTACTGCTTTGTTGTCAAGCAGAAACAGTTTCTGTTAAGTATACATTCTGCTACAACTCCTCCTCCGGCGAGTAGCGTTAAAGACAAGGTGTGTTATCGAAATGTATTTCTAGTGTTAACAAAACTGACATTACTTCTCACATTTTGTTGTCAGAGTTAAAAGCAGGACGGATAAGTTTAGTATGTGCCATGTCTTGTGCATATATCGGTATTAAAATCACTTACCTATTTCTCCTAGGAGGATACTTTTGTGCCATATGGCTTTATTTTCAATTGTATGCACTATATATATATCTGGTTAATCTGAAGACATTTAAAAATGCCAGAGTTTGGCTGTCTCTCAAAATTCTCCTTCTGTTTTGAGACAAAAAAGGAATGAGAAATAAGAGTATGGTAGACTTGAGTTATCTATCTCATTGCTAACTATTTTACAACAAAAAAGCAATATTCCTGTGTAATTGCAAATCTTAGAACAGGAGGGGATAAACATTCAATTACAATTTTTTTTAAAGGTGAAGTTTTTTAATTGGGAACTTAAATCCCACTTTCACATCAATTTTTAAATGGTGTAAAATAGATAGTAGTACCACCCAGTTTTACATTATTTATAGCCACAGTTCATAAGCTTCTAAGTAACAACAAGTCCTTGCATAGCCTGATAGGGGCCACTTAAAAGAGCTTCAGTGCACAAAAGCCCTTTCCACAACTCTTACAGTGTATGGGTGAGGGAGGTCACATTGAGGGCAAATTTAAGATGGCTGCAATTTACTCCTATTCTAAGGTCCCTTTATGTTACTAAAGTGATGTAAATGTTTAAGTCAGAAGCACATTTAAAATTACCAAATGAAAGGGGCTAATCTCCAAAAGCTCCCTGCCCGATTTTTTTTTGGCACGGAGACAAGTTTTTAAGCTGCCATAACTGAAAGGCAGAAATTGTCCTCAGCAAGAACCAGTTTCTAGTGCCATTAAGGTCTACCGAAGAAATCTACTAAAATCCCTTGTTGAGCTTCATCCTTTTCTCTCCCATATGCTGAAAACTCTTTAATATATTACACACTGTCGAAGAAATTTTCTTCTTCCTAACAGGATTTAAACTCTTTACTTTTATAAAATATTAAGAACAGGATATGTTACGAACTATTAAGCAAAATACATTAATATTTCAGGATAATATACATGAAAGGAAATAAATCAGAACAATGCTTCAGTGGTATCAAAGCCAAATGAGAAAATCTAAGCAATTGACATTGATATGCTTCCACTGACCAGGCTCATCACACCCACATGCCTCCTGTACTCCTTTTCACACACAAATCAATCAAACAAACACACGCTTCTATCAGTATGATAACAGAAGTTCAACTCTTTGGTCAGTCTTAATGTGACTGCATGGCTCTATGGTAAGGCTTTTAATAACCGAAAGGCATATATGTACTCTAAAATCAGGATGAGAGAAGATCACCTCACAGGGTTACCTACTGAGGGTGAAGTGAAAACAAATGAGGAAAGGGAGTAAGTTGGGAAAGAATAAAATACACAGATTATCTTTGTGCACAATGTGTAGCTAGGAAACAGCAAGAACGAAAACATACTACTCAAAAGCAGCTTTTAGGTAGTAAATTCAGTATTGAAGCATTAGTGACATTAACTAATTTGAAAAAACATAGCAGATGTAGACTGTGGCATTGCATATAACAAAGAAAATACAGTATTTTACTCTTTCCATGCAATTAAAGAGTGCTTAAAGTCTCTTTGAAGTCCATTTCTGATGGCTGAGATTGATACAAGGTTAACAACTAGAAGAAGGAAAAGGAAAAAACCGAAGGGATGTACTTAGAGAGTTTTTGCATTTTGCATTTTGCCTGTGCTTTATTCTTTAATGTTCTGAAGCTCCTCTTGTTAACTCAGGCCCCCATTCAGACAAAGCACTTAATCACGTGCCAAAATTTCATTGATTTCAATGGGACTTAGGCTTTGGTTTAAGTGCTTCACTGAATTATGTATTATTTTTCACTTTCCCTTACTTCTTTATGAACTTACTAGAACTACTACGAGTAATGTATTACTCAGTGTAATGTAAACTGTTGGTTTTTAGGCAGGTGACATAATACCTATCTGGAAACCTCATTACCATTTAACTAAAACAATTGATAAACTCCTAACTAAGCATAATGATGTGACTTGCATTAATAATAAAACTTTATTTGCCCAAATAGTTTTCAAAAAGGAAGGACGGAACCAGAAAGCATCCATATTGCTAGAACTCTGTGTGATCTATGCCAATGGAAGAGCAGAGTAAGTAATTTGTTTAAAAAGAATGTTATTTTCCATCCAGATATAATTGAGAATTTATACATTGCATAGAAAAAGTTACATAATTTTTGAAGAGTTATCATAACAAGTACTCATTCTTGTTACATTTTGACAAAAGGTAAAGAAACTGATCTGTACACATGTATTCATAGTAGTTGCCATTTCTATTTGCGCTGCATTTTTTAATACTATTAATTCATCTGCAGCTATTCACCAATTCTCTTTTGTTTAAGGAGTTTCTCCATTTCAAAGGCTCTTAAGTGCCTTTAAAGTACACCTACCCAGATGTACATCAGAGGAGAATGAGGAGTGAACTGAAAGACTTCAATGTCTGTCAGGATTATAATTTTCAGCTTCAACCTTCTCTCACATTTTGGGTGAAGAATGATTGAAGAATTTTTTGTCCTGGAATCTTTCACTCATCCTCATTTGCCCTGCCTAACTTAATTCCCGTGTTTGTTAGCAGAAACAAAGCTTTTGTGGAACCATCTATTTCATTACTTTTTTCTTCTTTTGAACCCTGTTCTCGCTTAGAAATATTCTGACTGCACTTGGGTCTCATTTCTCATGCCACCTTTCCTTGCTCTGTGGCCAGTGAACCTTGAGAGTAAGAAATTATGCAGCTTAAGGAACAGGTTTGAGCTGCATCTCCAATAGGAAGAAGATCTATTAGTACAGGTCAGGGTAAATTCATTGGAGGGAGATAAAAACAAGGATCATAACTAGCTCTGTATAATACGTGGTCAGATTTAATCAGCACAGTTTGTCAAAAAAGAAAAGAAAGAAAAAAAAAGAAAGAATCATTTTGAGCAAATGTATAAGTCAGTAAATATGAACATTTTATTTCCAAAAGTTTTTGACAAGAGCTTGTCTGGAAAAGAAGCAAAGAATGGTCACAGAACAAAATTGTGTCTCTGAAACAGAAATAAAAGAGTAAAATGAAATAGTTGGCTTCTGCCATGGAAACAGTAAATGGCAAAGAATCTCAGTGTTCCATAGAAAGTCACATACTGTTTCATTAAGGACTTTCAAAGAAAGTCAAAAGCAAGTAGAAAAATTTGCAGGTGACATTTTTTCCCCCCTCTATGTACAAGAGGGCTGTGGAAATGTAGGAGTCATTGGAGCCCAGAAAAACACGTTAAGGAATAAATTAAATATCTGCATGGATAGCAAGAACACCTAGTCACAATGATAGTTTCAGTCACAAGGACTATATGAAGTAGTGTGTGAAACATCAGCTTTAAAATTGTTTTACCACTTATATTTGAAATAATTCTTGAAGTTAAACTTACAGCAAACTAATACTTTATAAGAACATTATTTGCAAGGTAAACTGAGACACAATAACATTTTAGATTATTTTACTCTGTACATTTTTCTAGTGTTAAAAGCCAGACACAGCAGAGAGTTAGAAATGACAATATTTAATATCAGTCTAATGAAATACAAAACATTTTCACTATGACCCCAAATTAAAATTTTTAGTACAGTGCTCTTTTAATCTAGTGCAGTTCCTCGATCTTACTTTTCACACAGCTCCACCAGCAGTTGTGCCAGCACAACAGAAGGGATGGCACAGGGTGGGAACAGCAGTCGGGGGAGGGAGAAGCAGGAAGGAAGGGGTCAGAATTGTATAAACTAACCTTGCTGCTAAAGAAACATGTCCATTATCAATATCAACACATACAGGTAGTGCTGCTCCCCTTGACTGGAACTGTTTATAGAAATACAGCTAAATGTGACAATGTACAGCTGCAAATCCAGGTCTAAATCAGTGAACTAAAGTAACTAGCTAAAATAGTATTTTTAATATATTATATAAACACACACGAACAAGGTTAACTGGAAGAGATCATCAGCAGGAAAATACTCTTACCAGTATTAGTCAATAGAATAAGTGAGGTTCAGCTTTGAGCAAAAGACACATCTCTTGAAGAAGGAGGAGATGGGGACCTGAGAAAACTCTCATCTTCAGCAGTAGATTCAACAGCTGACAATGATTCATAATACTCATCCTCTCCATCCAGTACTTTGATTTGGCTTGAAAGTAAACAAAAACATTTATTAAGTTAAAATTTAATTCTGTTAATATCTTCAGAAATAGAAACTTTTCTGTGGATGTAAAAATGAAAAGCACTGGTATGAGAACAGGGAAAAAAAAGGTAGGATGATTTGATGAGAAAGATACAGCTTTTATACATACTTTAACTGCTATTACTTTTTTATGATTATATTCTGACTGATTCTGAGGATCAGTGAAATGCAATATCATATTTCAGTTTGGGAGTATAAAATGATAGAACGACTATTTCCATCAAATGGGCATTTAATTTGAGCAATGTGGGGGTTTTTGTCTGTATATGTTCCACAAGTAGGATATGATTTTGGTATTATATTTCAGATGATGGTTTGCTGTGAATATGAGCCAAAAACGACATCATCAAATTTTGGGAAAAGCCCTATTGACAGCAAGGGCCTTTCATTTTTCTGTGATGTATGATGAGCACTGCAGTCTCATGTTAGTCTTTTTATTTCCAGGATACAAAGTTTTTTAACTAGGGAAGGCACAAAAAATAAACCTAATCTTGCACAGTGGTGCAAAATTTTGGGCTTTAGCCTTGACTCAAAGACCTCCTGTTCATACAGTTACATTTGGAAGATTAATAAAAACCAGGGGAAATAATACAGTCAGTTCTTGTAAATTTTTTAGAGTAAATGTGTCTGCAAGACCAAGCATCCATCAGTTCTCTCCGGTCTATGTGATCAGGCAAGGAAATATTTGGGCAATTATATAGAGCCAGCCTAGTTTTTCCTACCTACACCAGGTGATAACTGCTCATGTAACATTGAGAACTGACTCAGTTCAACAGAGAAGGAGCAACTCCCTTCTGGGAGGAGTGGCTTTCCCATCAGCTCCTCACATGTGCTGCCCTGGAAGGCAGAGCCCCACGGCCAGTGTGCTGCTGCGGGGCTGGCAGGGCTTCTGGCCACGTTCTAGCTCACAGAACTTCAGTTCCAACACCCTTCAGCTGGCACCTTGCACTGGTGTTAAACACACTTTAAAATATGAAGAATGCTATTTTTTTTGTAGTAATAGTAAGGAGAGAGAGCTGGGGAGTATGTTTTGTAAGAAATAGTTCTAGTGTCTGCAGACAGCAGTACATGCAAGTTTTAAATTTGCTTCTGCAGAAAATGCCCAATGTCAATGCACAGAAATATGTTAATTGTTTATTTTTAGAAACCTCTCTAGAAAGTTTTGCATATTCTGTAATATCACAAAGGACTTCTTCTGTTTACAGTTGCTTAGAACTAAGAAGATAGATATTTACCCAAGTTTTCTTGGCTTCCTCTTGCTCCCTTGATATTCTAGAGTTCCCTGTGGAGAGGGCCAAGAACACACAGTCAAAGCAAAGCAGCAAGTCGTTAATTTTTAATTCAAAGTGATTTTGTGTTGAATGCAAGCAGATGCTGATAATATCAGAAGTCACAGCATAATTTTTTTGATCAAAGGGCTCAAGTGAGCCTGATGAAGCATGCATCTTGCTCGTCTTTGATAAACCACATCAATTATTCACCGTGAAGGCAGACATCCTGACATGAAAGCAACAGATAAAGAGCATAAGCACATGTTCAAGACGAGAGCAGAAGAACGTGGGGGTGGGGCTGGAGGGGCTGAAACAGGTATTAATAACAGAATTATTAACTGGAAACAAAGCCAGTAAAACAGCTTTATTGCCACTTTGAACTCACATTTAACTGGTTATAGTACATGTTGTCCTCAGGGCTATTCAGCATTTTGGGCTGCAGACATCGTCGACGAGGTGTTCTCAGCTTCTGTTCAAGACAGTTTTCTGAACCTACAGTAAGATAACACAGTTTAGTTTTAAGCTGTGCCAGGTGCTCTGAACATCTTAGCACATTTTAGTCTGTAAACAGTCTTTTCTTCTGTCCTATTTGGTCCTAGATTTATTAGCAAGTCTGTTCTATCCAAAGTAAGGAAACAGAAACTTGGGAATCTTTGCTTTCTCTTTTGAAACTTAGTTCAAATGCAAGTTTTTATGCAGAACTTAATTTTCACTTTTTAACATTTTTTATTCTTCCATATATCTATATCACACAGTTCCTTATTCCTTTCACATTTTATCTTCATATCTTCTGTTATCTAAGCAGGAAATTAGGTATATTGTGACTAGCTAGGGATGTACCATTCAGCAGCAACAAAACAGTTTTTCTACAGTAGACAGTAATAAAGTCTCTCGACCGATGAGACTTAGTCTATTATCATCATTTTCATTATATCAAAAAGCTACCTTCTTGACATGGCTCTCAGTTTAATCAGATTAACCAAACCAGTTTGGAATGACACTTTCTTCATATAATTTGTGATGTGCTATAAAGTAACTGTTGCTTAAAGTCATCTGGAAAGCAGAATTTAAAGATGAAGGCAGTATCTCAGAAGGGTTTCTGAAAAGAACTAACAGCTTGCTTTTTTTTTTTTTTTTTTTTTTTTAATATTATGGAGAAAAGACATTATGGTGTGCTATATTCTATTTTAGCAGGTATTTTCCATGGTCCATACTTTGGATGACAGGATAACTATTTTCAGGATAAGTAAGTCACTAGAAGATACTGTGGGGGGTAAGGAAAGGTAATTTACTTTTCATACAATTCTCTCAACGCCTTTGACTTTTCTTGTATCTCCCTGTTAAAAACTGTTTTAGTGACAGTATGAATAAAAACAAGGTTTGGCAGCACTGAAGGAAAAATACACATCTTATACATTTGCATTCCATACTGCATAAGGAACTTGCTCTGACACAAAAGGCCAGCACAAAGATCAAGTAGTGTAAGTTCCTTTAAATACTTCAAAACTGAAGTTAATATGGCTTTTGCAGATGCAGGGCTCTAATCTCACAAATCCATTGACAAGATCTGGCCTTAAGTAGCAGGTAACATTACAAAGGAGATTTATTATGCACCCAGGCTTACAGTTTGTACCTGCCAGCTGAATGAGGTGGAGGAGATGTTTGAACTTTGGCCTTTTCAGCCCAAAGACTGACTGTTCTGGAAGATTTTCTCTCTTTCACTGTCTTTCTCTCTCTCAACAATAAAAGTGGAAAGACACTAATTTCCTCTCAGTGTGTGACTGCAATGCCTGCGTGGGAGAGGAGCACTTGCTCCATTCCATCACAACACCTGGGAGGGATGGTGGGTTAAATGACCACCAGGGAACTGACTGCAGAGCTGGGTCTAAAATTCAAAACCAATTTTATGGAGAAAGGTTGTATTTATCCACTAACACGAAAAAACTTTAAAATAATACACTCATGCTCCTTGCTAATGTAATACCCAATGCTTCAATACTTTATACTTTCGAGTTTAGTAATACTTTCTAATATTGCTAAAGAGATTGTGATGGCTGAGCCAGAACCTGTGTTACTTGCCTGTATTGTATACAACCAGGCACGGCAGAAGCTGTACCAGAAAATACTACTGAGGAAATTGGGTGCCCAAATAATATCTGTTTCTTTGGAAAGTGTTTTTTTGCTATGATTTAGACAGGATATAAATGCAATTTTGTTCTCTCTGAAGTCTGAAAATGTTGCAGAAGACCTGTCATAACTACATTCTAGTCTCTCACTGCTCTGAAAGTTGCTCAAATTTATCTTAGACCTTTCTCTCACGACAGCAGGGTCTGCAATTTTTGCAAGCAATGTTTTCAGTCACAAGGCCATTTGAGTTTTTTCTTACAGCAATATAGTTTTTGAGTAGCTCTCCATGAATATTTTTTTTGTGCTAGAAAGAGGCTGGTATGAACTCAGGTCCTCTCTGTTTTGTGTGATTTCACACACCTCTCTGCAGCTTGCCAGAAGTAAAAACACAGCACACAAATATTTAGGAATTTTTAAACAGTACAATAATGTGATGGGGTGTTTTTTTCCTTTCCCCTAAGTGCTCTTGAGGCCTTCCCATTCTTTTTTTTCAAAACACACATGTATATAGGTTTTTAATGTCTTTTATTCATCACGATTTTGAGTCACTAATATTTTGCTCTACCTTCTCATCCTGACACTTAATTATTTCTATGTATCCTACGGGTGGTCTGCAGCTTGTGTTCTCCAAAGGAAATACCCTTTCAGTGGGCCCATTTGTCTTAGTTGCACACTACATGATCAGTACAAAATCTGGTAACATTTATCATAAACTACCATATCTGGAGAAAAGGGTATTAACATGTGCTCAGCACTCAGCAGTTGAATAGGCATTTTAAATGCTGGTCTAAAATATTTTGCTTTGATGACAAACTTAAAGCCACCAATAAGAAAGAAGTCACCTGTAATTTAATAGCAACAGTCGCAGCATCAGTATCATTAACAAGGTATTGTCTATACTGCACAGAAATTGTGCCAAGTGCCTCTGGCATGTCCAGGCTCCTTAGTTTGCTACACATTTAAAGACCAGATGAGAGAGTGAGCACATGCACTTTCTTCAGGTTGTCCTTTAGCACCACTTTTTAAGAAAGAGATCTGACCCCCTTTTGTCTGGAAAACTTTTTCTTGTAACTCTGAGCACAGAAATGCCTTAGGTTATGATTTCTTATTTGATAAATCCCTTACTGCAGTGCAGAAATAACAGAGAGTAGGAAAAATGCTCTCTGCCAAGTGCACTATGTCAGCTC
Source organism: Lichenostomus cassidix (assembly GCF_008360975.1). Lineage (NCBI taxonomy): Eukaryota > Metazoa > Chordata > Aves > Passeriformes > Meliphagidae > Lichenostomus > Lichenostomus cassidix. The sequence goes on from NC_139488.1 coordinate 18,231,090, forward strand.
ATCTAAGTGTAGAATAGCTGAGGTTCTGGGCATCCTCCTCTCACTTGAACCCAGAGAGGCTGACACACGTGGGTGAGCAGGCTCATGTGGATGCTTCCCTAAAGATACCACAAACCTGATGCTGCTTACAGTGAATGGAAATAGAAACTGGCTAACAGGTCAATCTGTTGGAGTAGAAAGTATTTATAGGTAAAGAAACAGATGCTGTTTCTGTTTAGTCCTCTATTACCACTATTGCTTATTCTTTTTATTTCTGTGATACGTAAGAGCCCAAGCCAAAAGACCAGAAACTTGAAGTGCTCAGACACACTAAAAAGATATATATTTTTTTTAACTAAATGTGAAGTCAAACATTCGAGATACATTTTTATGAACTGGGAATTGCATAGGTGGAAAGCAGTGTCTCCAGGAGAGATTTGGAAACTAAGATATTCAGCTGAATATGAAATAGACTGGGTGCAAAGAAGAGAGGACTACTCAACAGAAACAGCAAAACAGATTTATCATTGTGTGTAGAATTATTTTGAAGTGGATGCAATAAAGTGAAGAATGTTTTGAGAACAGGAATAATTTGAAATCTGGAAAATCTGCCATATGGTGAGAAATATAAGAAGACTGTTCTATTTCATTGTTTTCAAAAGAAGGTTAAGAGGTGATTTGAAGCAAGTCTAAACCCCTAGATAGAATGTGGAGGGTTTTTCACATTCAAAAACAGAAGTCTAAACTAACTGATGGTCAGAAGCAGAAAATTTTAGAAGAAAATTTTAGACCAGAAATACAGCACATAGTGAAAGCAATCAATTAGGAGAAAAAATATTTAGCAATATGACGGAAACAGGTTGAGACTAGAAGCTTTTAGAAAAGGCATGTTTTGACTTAAGCTAAAGTTAAAAACTATTGAAGATGTGACATAGAGCACGTCTAGCTTAACAGGAATTATTTTCTCTAATGTGATTTTTATCAGAAGTCTCAGTCTGCAGAAGATCTGTATTGATCTTTTGAATTCTGGGGTATAGTTCCTGAATTTTCATGTGATTTTTCTTCTTTGTTTTCTTATGTCTGAAATGGAAATATTTTTTTCAATTAGCTATCACATCCATTATACTGACACTTATGAATGACATCTCTTGGCTTGGAGACAATTAGCACATTTCTTATGCCTTATCTTATTTAGAAGATTTTTCTGTTTAAAAATCCATCCTTTCCATAAGCTGCAAAGGACTCTCTCAGAAATGCACAAACTGCCAAACAAATAAGGTTTAACAAAAGCCTTCAAAGTGCTCTTTAGCCCTGACACAAGGACTTTTGCACCTAGGTTTTGGTCCCTGATCAATACTTTCAAAACAGTAGTGGCAAAAATATATTTTTCTAATGACTTCCCATAGGGCACATGACTTCACTTGATATTCAGTGAAGATTTCATCTTAGATGTCCTGAGTGTCCTGATTATCTTAGTATTGAAAACATGGATACCAGACACTGGGCAGGCATGTCAGAAGGAACAGAATCATCAGATTTTGCTTGCTGAAATGAAGTTAGGGTCTCCATAAACTCTTCATGACTAAGCTCTTGCTTCAAAAACTTCTTGATGTTGATAATCTTACCAAACATTGCTAATTTTTCCTATATAGAGAATTCTGCAGAGAAATGGCGATGAAGCGGCTACAACTGCATTTGGAACTAAAACCCACTGATGTGAATCAGATTGTTTTAAGGCTGGTGCAGCACATCTGGGGCTCTAAACACAGAATGACATCTTACTTTTTTTTCAGGGAATGCATAGAAGGGTTCTTTGGCAATGTGTCAGTGCCCCAAAGAGGCTGTGTTGCTTATTCCCTTGATGAAGGGACTTCATCCACCACAATACATATTGAAGAGTGGAGCTGAGTACACTCATTTTCCTTCTGAACCCAAAGCAGGTTTGGAAGGGGTAGTCTTGTCTCTTTTTCTGCTATAGATGAACACAAACCTAGCATCTCAGGAAGAGCAGTTTTTTCCTAATTACTCAAACAAGGCGATCTAGAGTATGAGAAGGGGCAGTTTGTTAAAGGAAAGGTAATGGGGCCATGTAGGGGCTCATATATATTATTAACAGCGTAAGCAAATAAAATAGAGGAATCAGTATGACCAAGAAAAATAGTAAGCATGTAGCTGATTTCCAATCTATAATATCAGATGAAACATGAAAGTGCAACCCTTAATTATAAGCAAATATTAGCACAGACTCATGGGATCTCATCATAACATCTCAAGGTCTACATTCATGAAAATTTAAGCAATGTTTAAAATCATGTTAATTTGTTCTTTGTTTGTTTCTTTTCCTGCCAGTCTAATTTATTCCAAAAGACTTTGGTTCTCAAGCCTGGATATATTGATCATGCCTATGTAAAGCATTGTTATAGCCTGGGGAGAAGACTTTTGTAGGAAAAACTTGTCTTTGTTCTCCTTTGATAATTTATATGTATTTTGATGTTTTCAAGTCTCCAGTTTTGAATCTTTTTTCAAGGCAGCAAGTTAACTTCACTTTTTCTCTTGAAGTCTTAGGCAAATGAAGAAGTGACCTCACAGACAATGATAATATACATCCTCCTCCTGGAGTGGATGCCAGTGGATAATTATGTGCAGCATGTTGACTTCAAGGAACAGCTACATTTTCTTGTGTGCTATGCAAGTCTGTTCAAGGAGAGGACTCAAGGGGCTAAGGATTCTGTTCCCACTCATATCAGTGTTAAATGGGACTGACTGAACATCACTTATGCAGTAAAAACTGCTGCAAATTAACTACACTTCATGATTTTCATTATTTCAGCTTTATTTTAAATAAGAGCATCTTACAAAGGGCACACAATGCTGTTTGGCTAGGAATGTTCACACAAATGTATTTTCCTTCCTTTTCCATTCCCATGATTCTCCACCATTTGTAAAAATTTGTATCATACCATAAGTGCAAAACAGGAGTAAAATGCAGAATGGGAGGGAAATGAAAAATGTGCCTGGGAACCAGAGTGAATACTTGAGCCATTAGTCCCCACTGAGCTCCTGCTGCATCTGCCTGCCACACTCAATTCCATCAGTGCAGAACTATCCTGCATATCCCTGTACTAAACTGCAGGCAGTGTGATTTTAGTATGAGCATATATTAAGAGATACCCGGCCTACATCACACGGTACTTGTACACTGCCTGTTAATGCTACCAACTATGAAAGTATCAGAAACAAGGACAGGATAACAGGTCTAATAGGCTTTACTAAACAAATGCTGTAGAATAATCTGTAGCTTCATTTGGAAATAATGAAGTTATCATGTCTATGCTACATACTATAAATTCAATTATATTATGGTAGTTCTGCAAAAATGCTGGAGGCTGATAGAAAATAAACACACTGTCTCTGTAAGATTTTAATCTCAGTACAGGCAAAACCACACCAAGAGAGAACAACACAGGGTAGGAGAGAATAAAGAGCAAGACTACTTGGTGACTTGAGTAATAAGGTATGCTTTCATTATGTTCTTTTCCCTTCTGAGGTTAGTTAGAGGGAAAAGAGAAAACCATAGGAAAGAGAAATGGACAGGAAAAAGACAAAAAAACCCTGACTAAGTCAGGTATTCAGAAACTAAGGAAAAGAAGAAAAGGGAGTAAAAACCATTAATGGTGAAGCAGCAGAATTTATATTCTGGCATCAGAGGATTAAGTTAATCTAGTAACATCAGAAGCCTGGAGGCATATTGACATAACACTATTAACAACTGTAATTCTCTCCAGAATACTTCATGCTTACCTACCAGTAGTTTTAGACCTCTGCAAATGTTCAATAAGGCCATCCATTCTATTGATATAATGATATCTAGTATGATAGGAACCATTCCCGCCACCAAATTGTCTTGGTCCTTTCCTGTACGTAAGAGTGTCCAGGAACATTTTTAAGAGCTGGCACTCTTCATGCTGCTAGTGACAAGCAAGCGTGGAAAGAACAATAAATCAGATGTGCTTTGAGGAGTTACAAGACCTCAGCCCTTGCTAACTCACAAAATATCGCACTGAATCTTCATGTAAGTGTCGCTAATGGAAAGGATGCTAACTACTTAAAAAATATATATATTAATGCTTAGAAAGAGTGATTAATCCTTACCAACTCCAGTGTACTTAAAGCTCTTACCTGGATTCATTACATAAGAATAATAGATTTAATAATTTTCAGTGTCAAGAACTTTGTAGTCTATAGCTCAAATGTAATTGCCAGATTCACTGAACACACAGAATCTGAAAGAGTAAAAAGTCCTACAGAAAGATATAAAATAAAACAAAACCAAGCTTCACTATCACCTCGGATCCCCCACACAACTGTGGTGAACTAGAATTCTGTTTATTCAGATGGAGTGTGCTCGTAGTGCCAAAAGCCATAGACTGCTAGGGAAATTAGTGTAGCCTCTTTGATGTCATGTGCATCCCAGAATCTGTAACACACTGCTGAAACTGTGAGCATAGCCTTTTGTTTATAACCTCTAAACAGAACCATTTGAATACACACGCTGAAAGAACTTGTAACAGAAGCAATGCATTTTCTTCCACCCAGTGATTCATTACGTACGGCTTCATTTTGGATACTGCAGTTATATGCAAAGCCATATGCTTTAGATTATAAAGCACACTAAGCAAATCATAAGTTTTTCAAGATGGTATGTAAAGGCTGTTTTTGCATCTGTTTGTTGCCAACGACCCAGATGACACTCTAATTAGAACAACAAATATTTTATGCAAAATCAATCATTTAGCTGTCTCTGAACCCTGAGACAATGGCTTTTAGATACACTTTGTTGGGAAACAAGACCCATAAATTGTTAGAATCTTGGCTTTTGCTATTTTTCTCCTTCCAACACAGTTCTGATCCTTCAGTATTTGTCAGGTCTTTCAGTTTGTATTGTAAGTGATTTGACTGTAGAGGAAAAAGGCAGAGATTAAACAAAGCATACCAAAGAACTAAACTGTCAGTGACTAACACAGGTAAGATTCAAACCTGTCAGCAAACAGCACACTTCTGCAAGTATGATCCTGAAGACATCTTCCTGTATGTTGAATATACAGAAGCACTTATATGCCCTGCATATTAAAACATCTAATAGTGTGTTCCAGAGGTGTGGCAATTAGTTGAAGTCCAAGAGGTTTACATAGATACAACCGTAACTTCAGGGCAAAAAAAAATTAATGCCAAACCATCTGAATGGCAGAAACTACTTCTAGACAATGCAGAAAACTTAAATGATCGGTTTTTTTCTTTTCCTTCTCAAACCTGACCCAAGGCAGTTGTGGAAGCTGCTCTTTGGTTAATTCATAAAATCACAGAATGGTTTGGGTTGGAAGGAACATTAAAGATCATCTAGTTCCAATCCCCCTGACATGGGACATCTTCCACTAGACCAGGTTGCTCAGAGCTCCATCCAACCTGGCCTTAAGGGATGGGGCATCTGTGACTTACTGGGCAACCTATTCCAGTGCCTCACCAGCCTCAGAGTAAAGACTTTCTTCCTAACATCTAATCTAAACCTACTCTCAGTTTGAAGCCATTCCCCTTTGTCCTGACACTACATTCCCTTGTGAAAAGTTTCTCTCCATCTTTCCTGTGAGCCCTGTTTTTAGGTACTGGAAGGCTGCAATTAGGTCACTCTGGAGCCACCTCTTCTCCAGGCTGAACAATCCCAATTGTCTCATCCGTTCTTCATTGGAGTGATGCTCCATCCCTATAATCAACATGGCAGCCCTCCTCTGAACTTGCTCCAACAGATTGATGACTTTCCTATGCTCGGAAATCCAGAGCTGGATGCAGCACTCCAGGTGGGATCTCACAAGAGCAGAGCAGAGGGGCAGAATCACCTCCCGCGATCTGCTGAGGATGCAGCTGAGCATACAGTTGGCGTATGATTTTTTTCAGAAGAGACATTTACTGATGAAAACCAGGTCATTCCAAGTATGCTGGAATTACTATGTATCACAGCCTTTTTCCTAGTTCTAGAGGACCTGGTTAACACAATAGACACCAGGTGATAAAAAATATCTATCTCACATTATCATGTGAAGTAAGTGATGCCTCTCTCACTGTCTGAACAATGCTGTATGATCAATACAAGTTAACGAAGAACTTCACAGGAGAAAAACCTACCGAGAGCAATTAAATATGAAGTGATCACTTCCAGATCAAGATATCCTTGAGACACAAACCATGTTTTGCTGGAGAGTGTTCTGGGCAAGTATCTCTGCTTGCCCTACTTTTGTACTATACCCTAGACTTTTCCTTTTGGTTACTGCGAGATAGAGAAAAACAAGATAAATAGATTTGGGTGGGACTGGAAATGTTCTTTCTCATATGTGGCTGGGTTTTTCTGTTTGTGGTTTTTTGTTGATTTTTTTTTTGTGTGTAAGATTGCTAATATTCAAATTACCAGCAAAGAGATCAACTTTAAATAAATAAATTCAAGCAGAACAAATCCCTAAGAGGTAGCTGAAACCGAGGCTGAGGTAACTTCTCACAAGGTAAATATCAGAGTCTTCACTGTAAAGACCATTTCAAGATCAACTTTAACTGTTTATGGCAGGAAGGTTGTATTACACTTGCCTTTTTCTTAGCAGTGCACTAGATCAGCCTGAGCTTCTGAAATGCCAAGGTTGAAATTCCATGCAAAGATGAATACAAAGGAAAGCGACTCATTCTTCAGTTTTCTGGACATGCCCCATTTCCCCTGCTCCATGAGTATTTATCTGAGGTACTAGCCCTAAAGTAGAAACACTGGGACACCTATACAGGCATTATGCACTCAGAGGTTTGCCATTATGCCAGCTTGTCTCATCAGTATTATGCCATGGCTGGGACTCAGACTGTTGATGCAGTTCATTTATTTAGTGAAGTTAAAGAAAATAGGAATAGAAAGAATCTCAGTGAATATTTTGTCCTTTCCTGTCTTCCAAACCATGTATCATGTTGGTGGCATGAGAAATTTTTAAAAATGCTCAAAACCGAAAGATATAAAAAAAATCTCACAAACACAGCATCAACAATGGAGCAACTCATGACACTTCAGCACAATAAGATGGCAGCTATTCCTTCAAAGAAGAATTAGGATGATGATTTAGTCAATATGATTAAATAAATAGCTTTGGCAACTTTGAAGTACAAATCCTAAATAATGTGACAGTATCATAAATTTTAGAGATAGTCTCCAAAACATATTTGGAGCTACTAATACACAAGTTTTCAAACTGCAGATTGTGGATCTTAAGAGCTGCATCTCATGTGCTAATATGCCTCAGAAAACTCACTGGACACTTGGCACTGGTTTATCTTGTGGATTCTAGCTAAGAAAAGCAAAGCATATGGGGAAAAAGATGAAACAAACATGAAAAGTAAACAGTGAGATTAACTTTTAAAAACAGTCAAAACATTCAGTGCATTAAAGAAGAGTAACAAATCACAAATACCTTTCTAATACTGCTTCTCTGTAGAGCCAATTACTGCATTTGCCAAAAACGCATCATACAATTGTGGGGAGTTAGCCTATGCGATCAAAAGTAGGGCAGGAGGCAATCTGTAAGTTCACACTCTATTAAGATGTGGTTCATAATGGTCTGTGTTTCAGAGTTGCTGTTGTAGCATATAGCCTGGATGCATTTAAAGGTAATCCCTCACCTTCTTCCAAACTGTAATAATAGCATTTTTATCCCATACCCTCAGAGATTAAGCCACTTGATTGACTTTGAATTCTGGACACACAGGAAATTTGTATTAATTTAGCATAATGATGAGGCGCAATAAAGGCTCTGTGGAACCACAACAGCATGGTCTCTAAGGTTTTGTTCGTTACAGAAACACAATTTGCATATCTAAAGGCTTGAAACCATGGGTCCATATTGATACAACTAGTATCTCAAATTTGAGTGTAGCAGATTCAGCATATATTTCAAAGACTAAACGGTAGAAGCCCAAGATAAAACTCTCAGTAGATTTCTTCATTAAGAAAGAAGGTCTTTTTCTGAATTCAAGGTAGTTGGCAGCAGTAACTTTTAAAGGAGGTATTAGAGAAAGCTTGACTGAAGCTTGTAAAAATACCACTAGTTAGATATTTGCATCCCAATGTTGCTAGAGTACTTTGGTCTGACATTTGTAAATGTTGGAAGCAAAGGTATCTTGGTTTGATATAGGAAACTAATGCTGCTGACCTATGTTCTACAGTAATCCATTTCTTTAAGGGCTTGTTAAGTGCTACTGGGACCCCCAATTAGTGATAGTTCACAAGTGATCTACACATCAAACTCAGGCCACTAAATTCTGAAGGAGTACTCTGAAAGAGAAACTGAAGAAGCATAGGCAAACTTTTCAGTCAGTGACAGATTTTGAAAAATAAGCAGGAGTGGAAAAAATCTTTAGGCTTTAAAGATGTCTGTTAACCTGTGAAAGAGTATCTAGGTTCGTTTTTTTGTACTTCTAAATCCAAATCACAACCTTTTATTGACAACCTACACTATGAATGTAGTGGAAGAATGCTAGACTCATATAAAACTAAGGGCTCATGATTTTCAGAGGTGCAGTTTCTTATGTTTCATCCTGAAGTAGTAGATGGAAGTTTCCAGCAATAGCAAAAGTAAATTCAGAAAATGTAGAAAAAACATTTAAAGAAATGTGAGGGAGGTCTGCAAAGTCCAGCCCTGGGATCTCAATAATAATATAGTAATTTTAAGCTACATATTTCGTGGTACTTAGCAACACCACTTGTAGTAAGAGTTTGGGGAGTGCAAAGCACACAGAATATGTGTAATTTTCATCCAGTTTTTCCTAAATGCTTTAAAAGAAAATTTTGGTGGAGATTTCAGCTCATGGAGGCAGAGGAAGATATTCACATATGTGCACACAGACAAACAGAGTAAGTTGACTTTCTGGCATTATAGTGACTTGCTTATGTGACAGTATGTTGTTTTGTTCTAAAATCACCATTCTTGACAGCGCACAGCTTGCATTAGTGTATCAGCTCACTGTACTATATTCCCCCCTGAACACAGTCTTTGTGCTTGAGTGTCACTTACTTCAAAATGGCAAATGCTGTGGAATCAGAGTTTTTATCTCTCATAAATACGTGACTAATTCAAGTGACTTTGATGACATTTTATTAATCAGAAATTGATGAACCCTTCTTTACCAAAATAAGCATTGATTTCAGGGTTCAAACTGAGGCACTGGAAAGGCTGATTTTTAAACCATTACAGCTCACCTGTTCTGGAAAATCAGACTCCTTCATGGTGTGTAAATGCAGGTACATGGAATTTGTCACTCCAGAAAATACCAGTTAAGTGATTTCTGAATTTTTTTTGTGGAGTTGATTTGGATGTTTTCCACCTCCTAATTACTACAGATGTTTGATTTTCTTTCAACCCCTTTCTTACAAGTCTATACTAGATTCTTTGTGGTATTGAATAGTGTATCCCAATAGAGTAGCTTGTGATATAACAACATCAAAACCTGTTTGTGTCCTGATTCTGTACTTGGGTCTATTGGTATTGCAGAGTATGCAAACTTGTGAATTAACACTTTATTAATTACTGTGCACTATTTCCTTGTGTGAATGACCTACAAAGGACCCCACAGAGTTGCAACATGAACAAACTGGTACATTGCAAGTGTACCTATTGCCACAGAATGCCACATCTGATTTCTCTCTTCTGGACAGCCAGGAAGTATGGCCATATTAACATAACTCTCTTCCATAACATATCCTACTTCTCAGTAGGACTAATTAGCTTAGGCACGGTACTGCACTCATCCAGCTATACTGCCTCCGGGGTCTGATTCACATCTAGCTTGAGCAGCTCTGCAAAGCACTGGCATGCGTTGCTATATCATAAATTTATGTTACAGCTCATTCTATACTAACTTTCCCATAGAGACAAAACCGAAAAATCTGCTTTGCCGCTGCGAACAGACTCATCAAAGTCTCCTACTGAAGTAATGCCATAATAATAATGAAAATATCCTGGCCCCGGTAGAAAGGCTCATATCCTGAAAACACTAACATGGGTGCACACTTTCATTACTAGGACTAGTTCCTCTGAAGCCAGCCCCAACACTAAGCATATGAATACCAGGGAAAAGCTAGAAAGTATCAGAAAAACACCTTGATATTAACATGGTTTAGAGAAATAAGACTAAAATGAAAATGTGCAACAGAATTTTAACTCCTGTCTTTAGAATGGACTGTCTTAATTATTCCCATTATTAAAGGGCACTGTGAAGTAAAAGCCTATGGGCAAAGAGAAATACGCATTTCTCTTCATTTGTAGAAGACATAATAAATTTTAAAAGTTCATCACTCAGTCTATCTACACAATACTCAAATTAACTCATGAAGCAGTTATAATTCAGAGATAAATGAGAGCCATATACTTTCTACCAATACACAATAATATGTAAGAGTACTTAAGGCTAACCCAAAAATCCTGCCTGCAACTGTGTTTTTCTTATCCTTTTAAAGAATTTATGGCAAACCTGTGAATAAGAAGTGCTTTGCTGCTATCAGGTATAACTACAATGGCACCTAGACATATTTCTAACCTCTAATAAAACTATAACTAAGGCAATTTAACTTAGGACATCAGAAAAACATACTTATTGTCCACACTCAATGAGGGGAAAAAGTTAATGATATCTTAAGAACTGCCTATGTTTTGGATTCTGTTTTTTTCTTTTGATGGTCTCAAAAAGTCTTTTCTAGATTACTGCCACTTGAAGATGAGAAACTATTAAAGTAGCACACAAAGTCAATAAAATGATCTCACTAGACTTGCCAATGTGCACAAGGGGTTTTATCTTTAAAAATAGCCTAGTATTTAGTTGTGTAAGTTCCAAATCATGTTTAATGGGTGAAAATGCCTCAAGATTTCTGAAAGATGTTCCTACTTCTTGGCCATTAGCATTTTGCAGCAGGGTAATTTAAATCTCTTTTCAGCTCTTGGTACTCAAGATCACAGTCCTCCTTACTTTTAAAGGGGAGGAATTTCCACCTCTGTTGAATGGAAGCATCCCAATAAGAATCATAAAGCACAGCCACTGATGGGCCCTCTTCAGCCAGTGCCATGACCAGACAACTGTAGAGTGTCTAACCTCAGTTTGAAGTTAATGAGGCTTCTTTTTTATCAATTTGTTCCCTCACTAATACTGGAATTTTAGGGCAACAGAAACTTTTTGTGAATTCAGGTCATATTAACTAACAGTTTCAGCTGAAATAACATGAAAAAACTTCAGAGATGTTGAAAGAATTCATTCTGGCATCTCAAAAAACAAAACATTTTGATTTTGTCACAAGGGGACTCCTTTCCCAAAACAGAGGAGGTAGTGCTGCCACCCCTGATATCCAAAAACTCAGTGATTAGGCCATGTTCTTAGGTTGTGAAAGATGTAGCTTCAAGCACCTCCTTTAAGTGATTTGGTACAGGGACCTGAACCCAAACATCATGCTTCTCAGGAGAGTAGCCAAACTGCTGGGTTAGAAAATATTCTTAGGTAGGTTTCTCTCAGCCTCATTTGTTGAAAGTGTCCCACTTTACATAAAGTAGTTAAATATTCATTGAAACAGAGATTGAAAGCCAGGTGCTGGCCCCCTTTTTCTCTGACTGCTCAAATTACCAGGATGTCAAGTAATTCACATGCTCCCTGTTTCTGTGGCCTACTTACTATTTAATGTACATTCCACTGATGGGAGAAAGGGGAGAAGGGGAAAATGCTTTCTTCTCTAAACTTCTGTATTGGCCTGGGGCATCACCCAGACCAGTCAGAATATGGGTCAGTGAAAGTTTTGAGCCTTACCTTTGGAAGGACAGTACTATGGAAAGAAAAAAATGGTCACTTTCTAACACATAGAGTGGATAAAAAAAAAGCAGTTTAATGACAAGAAATACTATTATTTAAAGGAGAATGAAGTGAGACATCTGCATCTATTTGTATCCAATGTTTATCCCTATTGGCACAATTAATAAAAGCTATGCATAAATCACACAAAGTTCATTAAATCCACTGGCTTAGGCTGCTGACTAATTGGTAAATACACACTCGATAAAAATGTAAAATGTATGCCAACTCCACATTGTAAAGCTGTTTTCTAGTTAAGAAGTCTCTACTTCTCTGTGGCTTTTCCAACAGAGCTTGATTTTCACAGTTATTGATCTCAGGGAAACAATAATGCCCAGAACCATGCCAAAGTGCCCTGGAATAGCAAAACAAAAAGCACCTCTATCAGGTTTACAGAGACCAAGGAGTTTACTATCCTGTGCCTAGGGCAATTTTCTAACACACCCATGAATCTAAGGTCTGCTGATGCCTGCTCTGTACAATTCAACAGACTATTTTAGGGACTTCAACTCTTTTGTAATTCTGGCCTTCAGCATTTGCTTCTGCAATGTTGCCTTCAGGCAGTCCAACGTGAAGGTATCACGGCTCAGCAAAACTTTGAATCTTTTAAATCTATCAGCTATGATAAATTAAAGGTCTGGGAACTATGCAAGCCTGTGCAAACAGACAACTTGACACTACCAGAATTACACAAAAACAAAAACTAATGAAAAACATGACAAGTGTGAGAGTAGCTGAGGCTGGAGAAGGTCACAGAAGACCATCTCCACTCATTTGGACAGGATGAAGGATTTGTGCTCCTCAGAACATCTTCCTTTTCAGAAGAGGCCAGCACCCTGCCAGCCACAGATTTTTATAGATAGGGAGCTCATAAAAAGGTTTTAATACTTACAATACCTGTTCAAAAATCCATGAAAAGCCTTATCTGAATGGTCTCTTGCTACCATCACTGAAGACTCTGATTATGGGCAGCCTTCCTGACATCAAACAAAACCAAATGCAGAGAGGCCTTGGGAGCCAGCCCAGTGCTTTGTCTGGATCTGACCTCAAGTTTTCTGTATTTACATTTTTTCCAAAATGTGATTTAGAACAGATGTCACTGGACACCAGAACTCTTCTCCAAGGCTGGAGTAGAAAATCACAGGAAAAGAGGGAGAAACAGACCAGCTCAATTTACATTACATGAGGATATTGATCTGCATAGCAAGGAGAGGGCCGAATTCACACATCTCCAATTTTAGTTTAATTAGAATCACAATCAAACAGCAATGCTGGTTTCCCTCTATCAAGGGTCAAGCAAAAGGCTTGGTTTGATTTTTAACAGCCTTATAAACAAGTGGAATATTTTGGTTTAGGGGTGGTTTAGGACCATCTCTGCTTGTATTCTCTATTTCTGCCATTGACTTTGGCAGTGCCTGAACAACATATTAAAAGCACTTGCCTCAAACCACACTTATGGTGTGCATGTTTGAAACAAAGGATGAAATAATGTTGAAAAACAGTATTATGAAACTGATATAGATTTAATAGTGGCCAAATGAAAGAAATGGGAATATGAAACCCCCTTCTTCTCTAGACAATGTGTGGTGAAATAATCTGTTCGCAATGGAGGGAAAAAGCTCAAAAAGAAACATTTGGAAATAATACAATGACATATGGTCCCATATGTTGAATCTATAATGCTTCCTAATTCCTTCAGGGTAAAATTCACCCTTCTCCTGAACAAATTCCAAGTAACTGAGATTTGCCTATGAGAACTGAAGGAAGGACTAGAATCTTTCCTCCATACACAGACAAGAGAAGACTATGAAGCAGCTTTACTGCAGTTGCCATTTTACCCGTGGCTTGAAGCAGCACCAGTAACATTTTTTGATCCTTTTCTGGGTAATTGTAATTGCTGATCTACAGGCTCATCCTCATCTCCTTGGCTGAGTCTGCTCAGGGTATGCTTTCCCTGTAGGGTGCTCCATGGCAAAGAAGGCATGTGCTCAGCTTTCTGAATGATAGTAGGACAGCAGTATAGCTGGAGTTGCTTTAAAAATTTCATGTCTAGCAAGCTGCACGTTGGTGCTGATAAGGCATCCTCAGGGCAATTATGCTCTATGGCAATTTTTGGTGATGCTTTTACAACCCTTAGGTTTTCGAGATAAATTATTTCCACTCATAATTCCTGGTCCTGTGCCTTTCATCAGTCCCTGGATGAGGGAGTGAAAGAGGAAATAGCCTGCAATATCTGGCAACAGGTTTGATTCTTCTAGTGAGCAGATTTTGTAAGTGTGCTGAACACAAGTGGTTAAACATCTACCCAGCAATGAAAGTGTCTCATATCCAAATGCTCTGAATTAAATTGTGATATAGTAATTATTACTGGAGTTTTCTCATATTTTGGGTGGCTGCATTACTCAGGATTGAGGAGCAAGTAACTGCCTAGGTGAATAAATCACTGAAGACAGTTAAGCAATCACAGTTCTGTTGACTCCTCACAGCTCTGGAAAGCCAGGCTACCTAGAGCTAAGGTACCCACTTGCAGTTTTCATCACTGACTCATATGGATGTAACATTGCACTGCAATACTTCTGTTTGCACACAAAAGGAAAATCTTTCTCACAATCCTTATTCTTATACTCCTTATTGATGGGTTGTTCCAAATTTCAGATGCTCCAAAGATGGAATATGCTGCTATTTGCCTGGTCACTAAAGTGAAGCTCAATGCCCATTTTATAGATCATTTAAGCTGTTTATTAATTTGCTTCATTTTTGCCATCTCTAGTCTGCTTCAGATGCTAGTAATTAGTTGTATTTATTGATCTATTTTGTTTGTATACAAATAATTTTGCAATTACAGGTTATTAAATGTTATGTATTGGTATTCTTGTTCATATTCTTTTAAAATTTGTGTTAAATACCATCCCCTGCCATCCCCATGAGTTAAATGCCAACCCCTGCCCAATAGGAAGAGGCATCTTTGCATTTTGTTTTTGTGTTTTCCCCAATTGTGTTGGTAGTAACAGGAATTACCTGTGAACATGGGAGGGAGCAACACTGCAGTAACTGACATTTCCACTGAAAAATTATCTATGAAATGATGTACAGATTTTTCAATTCAACTGAACTCCACCAATGGAGAGGGGGATTCAAAGGGTATATTCACGACTGGTATCAGAGAAGACAAAGAAGTGTAGCAGATACGAAATGAGATCAATCAAGTCACTAAAAAGTTCATTTAGCAGAAAACCTGCTGTGAAGTGGAAATTATGGCAGAAAAGCCTTTGTCTCCAATTTGATTGGTTGAGGGAACTAGACAATATGCTGAAATCAAATAAAAATTTTCCATTTAGTTTTTCTTCAACTATGATTCAATAAAGCACAGGCTCACTATATCCTGCATTCATGAAAGATACCTTTGTTCCTCACTTTCTAACTCAAAGCTTGCATTAAGAGAAGTTTCTAAGGAATCATAGCATGGTTAGGGTTGGAAGCAACCTTGAAGATCATCTAGTTCCAACCCGTCTGCCATGGCCAGGAACGCTTTTCACTACACCAGGTTGCTCAAAGCCCCATCCAACCTGGCCTTGACTGCTTCCAGGGATGGGGCAAGCACAGCTTCTCTGGGCACAATGACATTCTTAAGCATTTCATCCTCCACGAATCAATAAACCTAAACATACACAGAAGCACCTTGCAGTGCCTAGGCACAAGATGAGGAGTCTGAAGAACTCGCAGCCTGCTTCTCTGAGCTGCTCTGTAAATTGGCAGCATGCAACATGTAGGAAAGACATCTTCTAGCACCAGACACCAGCTACAATATCCTGTCCACATAGAAGGACAGCACCTGAACCGTGGGGAAATGTCAGCATTCAAAACCTCTTTTATGCTCAGAGATTTGTGAAGTCTCAGACTATAGTTCACACACATTGACTTCTACAAATGACAGTAATACCCATACCACACACATAGCGACCAGCTAGGTGTCATAGTCTTCTGGAAGTCTTTTTTCTCAAAGGCAGAAAAATCCATGTGTCTGTACTGAGAACTCTGGCTTCAGGAAAGGTGCAAAAATGCCCAGTAAAATGATAGCGCGTCCCTCAAAAGATCTTGCTGAGTACGGAAAAAATGGCTGTGCCAAGTACTGTTTTAAATGAGTTTTTGTTCTTGAGCATTATGTGAGTTGACTGAGATTCTGCCTTGCTACCTCAGCAGTGACCCAGCTGCTCAGCTCAGTGGTGCTGTCCCAATGACATCGATCCGCAGCAAATACCAGAGCCTAGCATTCAGACCTGTAACATCTAACATGAGGTGTTGCACAACCCAGGCTTACAGAAGGAATTCATATTACACAGAAGTGTTGGAGCTGTTGGGAGACTGTCCTTGCAATTAGATTGGAAACCACAGCCCTAAGGAAAGACAGGCACCATCTTAGAGAAATAGTATCTACTCTAGCATCTTTTCAATCCAGCTCTACTCATTTGGGCTCATCTCCACACAGAAGTCCACCAGAACGTCTTTCTGGTTTCTTTTCTGGAAGACAGCTATAAAGCTATCATAAACACATGGAGGATATGATAAGGATGTGGGCATCAGATCTGAGTCCCCCACTAAAAGAAGCAGAGATCTTTTAAGTCCATAGGCAGGGATTAAGAAGTACTTCACTTTGCTTCCCCAGCTGGGGGATAAGGATAAGAATTATCCAGACAAAAACTACAAAAACTACAGAAGACAAAGAAGGATGTAAGGAAAGCATTTAGCATCAGAACCACAATAAACTCCCAGAATAAACTTCTGCCCAGTAAATTTCTAGAGGGTACTAAGCTAACCTTAATGCTGATACAAGATGAGTTTTATTATCTGATAGATACAGAGCCAACAGTAGATTCTAAATGTATATACACAGGTACTACACACATGATAGGAATGAAAAGTGTTCCTCTCTTCCAATCACCACCACTTGCTCTTCCCCAGCTCTAAAAAGGGCAATGAAGGCTCTTCCATGGCTGCTAGAAATCATTTCAAAAGCTAAACCAAGATGGGGCTGAGGAGGGAGTATTTATTTCCTCTGTATTTATTTCCAAAACTATTCATTGTGCCAGTTATTTACTTCTCTTTGGTTCTTGTCTCTGCATGTCAAAGTGCTTACCAACAAACTCTGTTTATTTGGTGTCTACAACACCTCTGTCAGAATGTGAATTGGCATCAGCAATGTGTCAGCCTGTGCCAATGACGAGTGAATGCCTGTCAGACTCCCCCCCACTGTAATGCTTACATTACTTTTCTGTTAAAAAAAAAAGTGAACTTGACACTATCTACATTAGCCCATCACCAATACTTGGAAAGTCATCTCTCTTCTCCTTTAATATTTGGAAATACTTAAAGAGTTTCAGGAAAATATTTTCATGGAATGTTTGATGTAAAAAATGCTCCAAGGCAGATAGATTTTTCCGGTTAACATTTCAAAATTGCTTCAAGACTGAATGAACCATGTGATGACATACTTCTATGTTTTAATTTTCCAGCTGGAAAATGAAAATGTATTCAAGATTTAAAAGGTCTTTTACAAAATACACAGAAACTATTAAAAACAGTACCTGGGCTATTCTGCAGGAAAGGGAACAGAAAAAACCACACCTGGGATACAAGGCCCTGTAGCCACTCAGCAGTCCACAAAACAGCTCCAGTAACCTTAACCACATCCTTCCTTCCCAGGGAGGCCATGACTCAGAAGGCACAGAGCCAATACACTCATGCCAGATATTTGAAATGACAAATGAGAATAAAAGCATAAACTCACCCAGGACAAAGTTCAGCTTCTTCTAGATGGAGCTGGGTTGGTACTTTTGTGAAATCATCCTTAGACTGACTGCAAAGAGGGGGCACAGCATGCAATGACTGCATCTACCTAATATTTCCTGGAAGAGGACAAGAAGCAGGTGGGTCTATATCCCCACTCATCATCTGTTGGGTTGGCTAAACTGGCTTTACATGCATGCAGCTGGGAATGTTTTACAGCACTCTCCTTCACATTCTTTCTCTAGTGACTGCATTCTTCTTTTTACACCAAATTGCCTCTTGCGTTGAGAGAGCAGCTCCCAGCCAATTTTGCTCCACTATGCATGGAACAACTGGTACCTGCTTGATGTGTGGCTGTACTGTTTTCTTTAGAAAGGAGTAGCACTTTCAAAGTGGACAGAGGGCTGCACAAGAATTGCTATTTGTTGATCCACTGACAAAGTAATTTTGTTCTGACCACTCTGATGTGGCAGAAGGGAACACAGCAGCAACAGTGGAGGTTTATGCAATCTGCAGAGTGTCTTACTGCCTTCTACAGTAGAACCACTGCTACCTTTAAACAGAAAATAGTCCACTGGTCAGAGCCCATTTTCTCAAACTGTGGAGGGCAAGATTTGCTATCAAATGATAACTACTTGCTGTAGTTACTACAGAAACACATAGGAACCATAGACCTACAGGAAAGAATTAAGAGTTTGAGTAATGTGCAAGACTGAGCAACATTCAACATTTTAGACTTTTCTCTCCACTCTGGCAGGCTCAGCTGTGTCAGAGAGCTTTGGTGTATGCATATTCTTCAAGGCACAAATGAAGAAAAATAAATGAAGAAAAATAACTCCAGTTATTCACAGGTCATTTTCAGCCCACTACATGCTGAAAATTATGAAATTTATTCTTTCATTTACAAGACTCTGCAGTACCAGCAAAACTTGTTATAAGCCTCCCCCTTTATTTTTCTTACATTTCAAATTAAACTTTTCACTGCAAGCTAAATAACTCCTCTGTTAAAAATGTATCCCCTTCCTTTCAATATTTATAACAAAGACTTAATGGAGAACTGAAGGTCTACAGTTTTAGAGATAATGAAGCTCTAAATGTATCTCCATGATACATACTCATCTTACTATGGCTGATTTTTCTGTGTGGAGTGTTAGGTTGGTCCTGCCCGCTTTTAATTCTAGTGCAACCAGAATCAGTTTTTCTGGGTACTTGCTACTCTGCCAGGAGCACACATCCCAAGGTACAAAGTTGAACTACAAATTCTGCAACAGTGAAAGACAAAAATTTAGTCTAGCCCGAAGAAATGGCAAACTTATTACTCATCTTGACCACTCTTGTCTAAAATTTTCTTTGAAGGTGACAACAACATTTTCTTTACCCACTGCTGCAATCTGCACATAAGGCTTGATCAAAATCCAACAAGGTTCCCATGAATTAGCTAATTTAGAGCCTACACATGTATGCTTAGGCAAGTTAGAAAACACTGGTATTCCAGCTTCTTGGAAAGGGAAATTCCATGTTAAAAGGTAGTAGTAAAGCTAATAGCAGTTTTCAGTTTTAGAATCATGTGAAATACTTGAAAGAAAGGGATACTCCAGTGATACTTTGAAGTACTATGCAAACAGAATTTGGCCTAGCAGCTGAACTCAGTCTCAGTCAGAATCTGGGCTTGAAAAAAAAATTCTTAATTTCTTTAAGAATCAGATCTTAACTTTGCAATGACTTCTTTTTCATCTGCATGCAAGATTTTAAAAATAGGACTGGTGTTTCCTTTAATTAGTATTTGATACAGTATTAATATTCCTATTTATCTTTTACATGCCATATGGATTAAATTCTCATTACTTTTGATCTTAATACTTTTAAAATATGTAAATCAGCAGACAGACACCCTCTTTAAAGCAGTGTTTGCACACCACATCTATTATTGCCTTGGGCAAAAGGAAAATATCTGCATTGCTAAAATTCCAGAATTGTGAGGAAATCTTGAAAAATCAGATATTAAACTAATCAATCTAGATGCATTATATAATGACCATGTAAACTGCAGTTGTTTAGATTCAGCTGTACCTAAAATTGACATTAAAAGTGGCCAAAGGCCTTTAAAAACATGTACTAAAGAGGGATCAATTAAGTTAATTTCTGGAAGGAGAAGAATGTTTTTACAGGTTGAGCTAATTACTGATACAATACCTTAGAAGAACACTATAGGTCTTTAAAAAACTCAACTTTAATGTCAGATTTAAAACCACAATGATTTAAGTTTACAGAGGATACTGCTATCTTAATTAATCTATTGTTTTCCCAACACCATAGCACACTGCTCACCAACAGACTTGCATTTGCATCTATTTCAGTTTGTCCAAATGTTATGGTTAAGCAGAAAGGAGAAACTTATGGCACTTATCAATACAAAAAAAGGGCAAAGAGGCTACATGCGATTGGCCTCTCTGTTCACACTGAACGTAATCTCCGATGACATGGGAAGCATTTGGATTTAGTGCTGAATCAGAATGGTTCATGAATGTATTAGTCTGAAAACAAAAGTCTATCCAATCATTTTACATTTCATCTTCCTATAATATACAACATTTTTAGCTAGCCCTGTCAAATGCCTCTGCCTACATTATACTGCTGAAGTGTATGCCAAGAATTTTCAGAATAAATTAAGCAAATGTAGTTGTGGAAAGCAGGGCTTACTCAGTACTACCATGCACTGACTGAGAGGTGTAGCGAGGATGCTGTGCAGCTCCAACCACATTGCATGCCCCAGAGCATGAGTGCAATGCCTGCGTAAGGTAGCCATTCTCCACCTTTCAGCCCTGAAAAGTCTGTCTGTTGAGAAATACTACATGAAAATTATTGTCCTGTTTGGAAAAGAAACCTAAACATTGCTCCTCAGTATTAGAAAAGGCATTTTTGGGGAAATTGAGCATGGCAGGGTCCATTTTGTTCCTGTTATTTTCATTTTTTTCTGAACTCATCCAAAATCCACTGGGACCTTCTCCCCTGTCTTGACTAAACTCTGAGTACAGGCCAGTAACCTGACAGCCTGATGTATTTTTAGTGCTTTGCTTTTATTTTGGTTATTTTAGGAATCTACAGGACAAAATACTGGTGTTTATTCAAATGCATCTAAGAGCACACATCACTCCTCCTTAAATTGAATCATGAGGCCATGTTTGGCAGTGTTCTTTCCAAATGAAAACCTGAGCTCTTTAATCCTGTGATATAATGGTTGTTTATAAACCATGACTTCCCATGGTGCACAACAAGCAGAAGGTCCACAGCAATGAAAGTTACAAAAAAAAAAAAAGAAAAATAAGTTTAGCCCTTGCTCTGAACAACAGTTTACCTTAAGGCAGAGTCTATACCAGCAAATACTACCAACTCATTTATTTCCTGACATCATCTGGATTGATAAAAGTCCTCAGCCAGAAATACTGTTGGCTTTTTGACCAGAACAATTCAATCCATTTGGCAAACTGCTTTAAGAAGTTCTTTCCTATGAGGAGATGTCCTTCCAGAAAGGAAGCTTGTTGTCATACACCTGCAGTACAGTTACAGTTTCAAAGTCTTCTATCTGCAGATACAGCCTAACTTGCCAGTTCAGTGCAGGCTTTTTTTTTTTCAGATGCCATCTTGCATAAGATGACACTAAAAATACAACATTTTTCACATAAATCTGCAGGCTGTAGTCATACGCATGCACCAAAAAGAAGGCACATCAGTGTCCTTAAAATTGTACGAATCTGATAAGCAGCACAAATATTATTTTGAAATTCCTGTGCAACTAAATTAAAACATCTTCTCACCATTATTTATAAAGACATAATTAGTAAGGTATTAGTAATCTAAGCAGCAATTGTATATCCCCAACTGTGTTTAGAGTAACTAGGTAACAGAATGTCTTAGAAGTAATTTAAATTTCCCCTTTAAGTGTCTTAATGGCACTGTAGGGGACAATGCAGCAGTTAGTTATTGCAGCTTAAATGCTTTATGTACTTAAATCACAATTATTGCTCATTACTGTTTCACCCCACAGATATATGTTACTTTTGTCTTAATGATGAAACATACCAAATAAGAAAGTCTGTTCACAGCCATACTACATTTTCTATACTGCTCAACCCATTTACTTTTCAATTTGTACTACAAACATCTAATTCTAAGCAGTACTTAGAATTCAGATTTTTTCTTTTCCTTTTTTTTTTTTTCACATTGAATGGCCTTACTTAGGCAATGATTGTTATAATGCTAAACAAGATGTGTGGATAACCACTGCTACACCCTGAAGTATTGGGACCTTTGTCATCAACCTCTGCTTCTGCCTGCTGCATTTGTTATATGCAGAACAAGGAGATGTTGCACACAAGCCTGTGAAATTCTATGTTAATAAATCAAGGATTTCTTGGCTACTGAACTCAAAGCTCTGTTCTCTAGTTAGTTCACAAGTATTTCATATCAAAGGGATGCAAATGTGAAGGTTTAGAAATAAAGGAGTAGCTCTTTCAAATTGAAGCTAAATAAAAAGTCTGACAAGCAATACCATTAACAATCTATTTCACTTTTACACAGTCTCTTTTCTTGAAACTTAAGCAGAACACTACACAGTGGGACTCAACTTCACTCTCACCTCTGCCCCAGGAAGCACACTTTGTTCAATGATGTAGCATCTACAGAAACTGCATTACAGTGTTTCACAAAAATGACCCCACTAAAATAAATTCAAACAGCTATTACAAGCAAAATTTTCCTCACCTTCCACTTTTTTTCATTACTAGGGTGGGGAAACCTTCTGCCTCCTTCACTACAATCCCATGACACATGGCACATTCACATAAATATAACCTTGGACATTCCACTGGAAACAGTTTCATGCTAAAGCCAACCACTTCCTCATCTCCTTTGTGACATTATACATACCCACATTGAAGCAGATAGAGAGGATAATGATAGAATATAGGCTACTTTCATGGGCCACACAAGAGAGGGGATAGTTCTCAAAAGTGCTCACCTTCCTAACCTAACACAGGCCACATATTCACATGAGAATATGCCACAATAAGGATACCGTGTTTTCCAAGTCTATTGTTTTCAAACAGCTAAATTGTTTTAGATTAATGATGACTTCTTTTCCTGTGCCCTAGTAAAAAGGGAGTCTTGTTTCAGTTCTAGATCACTCCTGGCAAGTCAGCTGGGAATATGCAGAACACAATGTACACCAGATTCCAGCACTGCTGCCTCCCTGCTCTGAGCTTTGTCATCAGCTTACATGAAAACAGGCACAGTCCCATCCCACCAAAACTTGTTTTGCTCAGTTTGTTTTTGTTTCAAAAGATCCTTCAGGGTAAATAATCTGGTCAAAAATCCAACCCCAATTCAAAATGTTTATATAAAACACACTTGGGGCTCAAATCTGTGGGAGCAATGTTTTAAAATGCTTGTGTTTTTTGTTTCTGATCTGCTGTTCTTACTCAATGTTCTGGTATTGGTATGAACAAAGCCAGACAAAACCCCAAGCACTAGTTTAACAAATGTAATCCAGATACAATGGGCTAGATTTACAGACCAGTCATGCTTATTCATGGTGTAGCATGAAGATGCATGATGATGCTGAGCATAAGAGGCCCATTTACAATTGCTGTGAGGCCTCTTCAGAGAAGAACACCCCTAGCACAGAGGGCCTGTTCACTGCCTGCAGAGCCAGCTCTGTTGCTTTGTTCCTACTTGCCCCAGATAGGAAACATTCTAAGGCAGGGCAGCAGAAACCTGAACAAGAGTCATTAGGATAAAGGGCTGCAGACCTTGAGAAATATCTCCTATATCCTCTAATCTTTCCCATTTTCAATTGATGCAACCTCTGCAGATATGGGGATGTCTTCCTCTGCTGTACCTTTTCAGAGCTTAAGAGAGGCATTTTTCCCGCATCAACCCAGCACCTGCAATTTTCCAGTTGGCTTGCAAAGGAAATGGTAGACACAACTCTAACTCTTTTACAGTTAGATTCAGCTTTCTTCTGAGTTTGGCTTTTTCCGGCTACAATAAATGCAACTACAAATCTAAAGGCAGACAATGGTGTTCTCATTGCTGGGAATTCTTATTTGGAGAATTTACTTGACAATATTGAAGGAATATGTATGTCATCTGCCACTAATTTTATTTTTTAACAGAGCATAAACAAGAACACAAAGTAAATTTTTTTCCCAGTAAGCTTTTTTGTATTATTTCTTCAATAGCTATCCAGAGACAAATCTGGCTTTAACCAGAGACCAGTCTGGGATACACTAATTCATTCAGCAACAAGGGATAAAATATCTTGATAACCCACTGGGGTAAAGGCTGATCTTAAACATTGATCTTAAATTGTCTTCCAACTCAAAGAATAAATGAGTTCTGGTTCTCAGAAACAACTATCAATGGAGCTGAAAGCTGTTACTTTTGAAGAATTACGTCCTGAAAGCAAGGCACACCTTGTTCTGCTGTGGATGATCCTGCATAATCGTAAGACCTCAAGAAGCCACCACAAAAAGCTCTAGAGGAGTGTGAACTTGATTTACAGCTCTTGCCAATATTCCAGTACATACTGAAAGGCAGTTAAGATGCAGACAGCCATAGAATCATAGAAAGGCTTGGGTTGGAAGGGATCTTAAAGATCACCTAGTTACAATCCCCTGCCCTGGGCAGGGATGTCACCCACTAGACCAGTTCACTCAGGGCCCCATTCAACCTGGCCGTGAACGCTTCCAGGGATGGGACACCTACAGCTTCTCTGGGCAGACTGTTCAGTGCCTTACCATATTCTGAGTAAAGAACTTCTTCCTAACTTCTAATCTAAATCTGTTCTCTTTTAGTTTAAAATGTTTCCCCCTTATCCTATTGCTATCTGCCTGTGCAAAAAGTACTCTCCCTCTTTTTTACAAGCCCCCTCAATCCCCTCTGTCTCAGTTAACTTCTGGAATCTTGCTTTAAAGCTGAGTGAATTATGTAACTCACTGTGCTATCTGGAGTATTGTGTTTCACCTCGTCTTTTCTCCTGATGTGACATTAAGTATTTACATACTTTTTTATCTTTTTTTGTTGGTTTGGTGTGGTTAGCCTCCGAAATTCATAAATAGAAAATAAAAAAGGGTCACTGAAGAAAAGGTTGTTATTACACATGGGAAAATTTCCCTTATTTCATCTGGTCTCTTCATCTGCAAAGATTTTTGACCAGTAAATGCTCTTCCCTGTCTGAAACACAAGCTTCCTAAGCATAACAAAAAACTATGTTGCAAATAATGATATAAAGCGTTGCAAACTAGGCATGTTATACTATGCGCACTACTGAAAAAAAAGAAAAAAGCTCGATAAGTATTGCCCTTCAAAAAGATTTTGCCTTTCAAAACAGAGCATGAATTGTAATCCTACTTTCAAATGCTCTAAAGCCAGAATTACACTTTTCCCTGAAAAAACTGAGCACCTAGATACGAGCAAAGCAATGCACAGAAAGCAGCAGGACATTTCACTGCTAAGGCTACCCAGCCTTCTGTCCTTACTGAATCTGAATTGCAGCAGTGCAAAACAGTATCTTTTTTGTTTTTCCTTTCATCCCCTTCTTTCTCCTTTCTCTATCATGCTCGTCTGCACAGGTTTTCTTCTTTGAGGGCATATTCCTTCTACACGCCACTTCTGTCTTGTTTTTAACTCCATAACATCTGCCCATGTCCATCACACCTTTTCCCTACAGGTGAAGTTCTGCATGGTTTAATCTATCATAGGCAGTGCTTTCTGCCGTACAGATACAATCCCTTTCAAAAAAAAGATTAGGCTGGTTCCTCTTTTTTTCCACTTTTTTTTTTTTAATTCTTGCAAGTCACACCACAAATCACTACAATTCCACACACAAGCTACAAAATTTAAGCTGAAAATTGACAGATACTTTCTGACTATGCATGTTTATTTTGTGGGTGGGATGAGAAGAGACAGTTCTGTGAATTAACAGTGGTTTTCTTCAATATGTGTCAATGATTAGCTTGTGTGGCAAGCTACTACTATGTAGACAATCTCTGATTTTTTAAGTTTTAGGTTGTAGGTAGCTTATGATGATGAAAGACTATAATGAAAATCCTACTTCATTTGCAATGCCCTGAGACATGTCTGCCTGTGGCTGTCTGATGACTATGTTCTTCCCAGGAAATGTTTTAAAGTAGACTACGGTTTACAAATACAAGTATCTAAATACAGTCATGCAAAATTTCACTCTTCTAAAGCAGTTAAGCTCTTTTGGATATGAAGCAGAGGAACTCACCCTTCCTGGGCCCAAAATCAATGATGAAAAGGCAAAAAGTGTAAACCTGGATATGCAGACAGAAAACTGATCTGTACTACAGACTTGAACTAACAGCTGTCCTGAATACCACTGCAAAGGGGCAAATGCTTGTGAGGAGATTAAGAACTTCCAATTTATTAGTTTCTTAAGAACGAAAAATTAATTGGAAGCACGCGGACAACAACAGATGAAGGAAATTGATATCACTTTGTTTCAAAGTCTGATGCGCAAAATCTGAGGGGTTGGCCCAAACTGAAATGTTGTACCTGTGCCCTTTTGGGACATTAGAGGAGACAGTATGCAGATCTGAACTTCATATATATTCACTTGTCTCTGAAAACAACAGGTCAAACATTTTTGTTATACAAATACCTCTTTTACCAATTTTTAACTGCAGCACCTAGTTGTTCTTAATTTCTGAAACTACACCCATCTATGCTGTTACTAAAATTAGCTCTTTTGGTTTTTTTTAGAGCTGGTTGTTGGGTTTTTTTTTTCAAATAAGCCCTTTAAAACCAACAAGCTCACTGTTATTCATTTGATAGTCATGCTCTTTATCGTGACTAAGAATATGCAGTAAAGAACAGGATTAAAAGAATGTAGAAAAAACAATTGCACCACTTTGCTGCAGGGCATTTTTGGTGTTTGCAAATCCCAGTACAACAAAAAGAGGCTGGAACAATGTACTACTTTTTCGTTATTTTGAATGTAACTTTTGTATGTGTGCAGGAGGCAACATAAGCACACTGCTGAGACGGAGTCCAAAGAATAGCACTACGATCATGAAGCCACAGACAAAGAATTGAAGACGTTCTTCCTAGGCTATAAAGACAAAAACTAGCTGCAGCTGAAGGTAAAGAGCTGGCATAGCTTTCCAACTTTAATACTAGAAAATCACACACGTTGTATTTGATTCCCAACAAAATGCAAGATGGTCAGATGAGGAAGGACATACTAAAGACGACCAAGTCTTAATGGGTACTCTTGATGCTATTCAGCTTGTTAGCTATGTCTGCAATGTCCCTATCAGACTTAGCCTGGTAGTGCAGACCAGCCTGACAAGCAAGAGGCAATACTTAGTAATTACACAGTTGTGCTTCCCGCCTTTTCACATTGTTCACTGCTTATGTTTTCACATGTACAAGGCAGGACAAACCTTAAAGACAAAGAACAGGTACTAAGATATTTTTACGAAAGGAAGTATTAGAATTCACAAAAACTCTTCTTTTATACATGTTGTGTTATGACTAAGATATGCTCATTGCCTGCCTGACCACAGAAAGGAAGGCAGTTTCTTTTTCCCACTGGCAGCAACCCAATACTTCCTGTGATGCAGGTACTCTGACCTTCCCTTGGGGGAAAGGTGCTATAAGCAGGGAAGGTGTGGGTGTGACATTATTTTTCTGCTGTACTGCCAACACATGAGCACAACAACTGGTTCCAGCAATTCTCTCCATAGGCAAGGAAGATCAAGTAAGAACCTTGAGTTCTTACCTTAAGTAAGAGTAAGGTTCTCCTTGCCTGGGGTCAGAAAGGAGCTCTGCAAGCTCACAAACTGTGAGCTCACAAACTGTAACAAACTAGATTGGCTATTGTTATATTCAACTTAATCGTTAGACCCGTCTGAGGTTATCCATGAGAGTACCGAAAGATAAAATACTCTTAGTGAGTAGAGAGAAGTAATGATGGACAGCCAAGTAATACAATCATTCTCATGAGAAGAGCTAATGAGTAAGTAACATAAGGCAGTTTCTTGCCATCCACATACCTCAGAACCAGTTCATGATTTACTGAATGGAATACCTATTTATCAAACTGTATCTATGAGTAACTTGCAGTATCTACATCTTCACATATGTGGTTGCAAACATTTCGTCCTCAGAATCTATCCTTTACTTGTCAGAGATGTTTTGGATTTTTTTCCACTGCTCAACCATGCAAACTACATACCATGGTTTAGGTTTCTATTAAGCTGTATATGATTTTTGGCAGCTAATCACAATCCACTAAAATAATAACTCAAATTAGAATACAGGAAAAAAATCCAAACCCAAGCAAAGTATATAAGAAATTAATTTGTTATGGTACTTTCTACATTACCCCATCATGTAACATTCTTCAACATCATATTAACTATGTTACTGCTTTTACCACCATGTTATCTCTTCATAGTATCTGTGAAAAACTGTAAAAATAATTTGTGAAAGTATACAATAAAGAAATGATGTAAAGTTTTCTGATGTGGGACAAAGTTTAAAAATTCTGCAATTTGCAAAAAAAAAAAAAAGCCATAGTGAAAGTATTATCACGGTTATTTCCACTTTGTGTGCACTCTCAAAGCTCTGTACCTACTGTTCTTACTCTAACAAAGTTTACTTAGATAAAATGGTGTGGTTTTTTTTAGAAACAGAAGAGTAATGAATTAGGAACCACACTATACGCCAGAGTACATTAGTCATCTGAGATATGCTGCTGGTTCAGAGCACCAGTAACTGTGGCAAAATAACAAAAATAAGGCTGACAGAGAATACTTAGAAGAATTTTCAAACAATAACAACAGAACAGTGAAGTGCTGCACGATGAAAACCTTAACCAACAAAGATATAGCAAAAAGAAGCATCCACACAAATCTGTATGCTGTGGATAGAAAATGAAGACAAGGAGCAGGTAAACAGCAGCTTGGATCAGAAAGCCAGTGGCAGACATTATGTGTTAAGAGGAGAAACTGAACTCCCATTAAAATCTGCAGGGTTTTGGTACAGCATTATTGTGTATTTATTATTCAACTTCTTTAAATTTTTTTGGCTTCTTACTATATTTTTTAATATTACAATGAGAGAGTTCTGCAGTCTATTTTTATTGCAATGCAGTCATTACAAGCTGAATTTCAACTTATTCTATATAGAACAAATATTGAGTTGTCTCTGGAGAACTCCAGTGCAATTTATCTGTGCAGTTTACTTGCATCTTATTTTATCTCTCACCTCTGATACTAATCAGTCATGGCTGCAGGTCAAATCTTTTTGCATTGGAAGCAATCACAATAACCAATCCAGAAGTAAACCAGCCTATAATGAAATTCACTGCCTAGGGCTAAACATAGAGCTAACATGTGTTTAACAAATCAAAGCTTGTATTTATCACTTGCCACTGTTTGTGTCTTTGCCTGTTGGAGGGGAAAAAAACAATTAAGAAGCTGAGCAGTAAAGAAAAATTTATGAACAGTCCAATTTCTTTTCAGATTTGTTGGTCTGATACTTTGGCAAAATGCAGTCTGCATATCATGCCATCACAGAGTAGCAAAAGATTTAACAGAAACCATCAATGCGTGAATCAGTTCGGAATGCAAACATCATCACTACAAGACTCAGCTGAAAAATTTACATAAGGCTGAGAAAAGTACAACTGATGTCACTTACGTTTGCAGTCAGATTTTCTGCATTCACACTGAATTATATGGTAAAGAGCTGAAATCCTGGAAATGAGGTACTGTTTCTCACCCTAATAGCTAGTGAAGCTAACAGGCTCCTGTGCAGCATAATTCCAGAAAGTGAAAAGTCAGGCTTTCCACAGGACAGGCTTTCCAGGAGTGTATGTATCTCATGCTGCAGTGATAAGGTCCAAGGTGCCTCCTGGGAGCTCCTGCAGGGCCCCATCATGTGCAATGCAATGCACAGTACCAGGCTTACCAAAAGCATCCACCTACATAAGTATTTAGCCTTGCAAGCCTAGAAAGGTGATTATCCTTTCCTATAATGATAGAAACAGAAGCAACTAGGTTGGAAAAGACCTCTGAGATCATTGAGTCCAACCGATGACTGAACACCACCTTGTCAACCAGACCATGGTACTGAGTGCCACATTCAGTCTTTCCTTAAACACCTCTGGATATGGTGAGTCCACCACCTCCATGGGCAGTCCATTCCACGTTTAATCATCCTTTCTGTGAGGAATTTCTTCTTAACGTCCAACCTAAACCTTCCCTGACACAGCTGAAGACCATGTCTTCTTGTCCTGTCTCAGGTTGCCTGTGAGAAGAGCCTGACCCCCTTCTGGCTACAACATCCTTCCAGGGAATTGTAGAGAGAGATGAGGCTCCCGAGCCTCCTCTTTTCCAGGCTCAACACCCCCAGCTCCCTCAGCTGCTCCTCACAGGACTTGTGCTCCAGACCTTTCACCAGCTTTGTTCCCCTTCTCTGGAACTGCTCCAGCTCCTCAATGTTCTTCCTGTACTGAAGGGCCCAGAACTGGACTCAGCACTCGTGATGTGGCCTCACCAGTGCTGAGTACAGGGGGACAATCACTGCCCTGGTCCTGCTGGCCACACTATTCCAGACACAGGCCAGGGTGCCACTGGCCTTCTTGGCCACCTGGACATGTTGGCTCATGTTCAGCTGCTGTCGCCCAGCACCCTCAGGTCCTTTCCCACTGAACCACTTTCCAGCCACTGAGTCCCCAGCCTGCAGGACTGCATGGGGCTGTTGTGGGCAGTGTGTAGCACCTGGCACTTGGTCATGCTGAACCTCCTGTTGCTGGTCTGGCCCATTGATCCAGCCTGTCCTGATCCCTCTGCAGGGCCTCCTACCCTCCAGCAGATCGACACTGACTAAACGTGGTGATGTCTACAAATTTGCTAATGGTAGACTTGATCCCCTCATCTAGATCACCAATAAAGATATCAAACAGGACTGGACCCAACAGTTATCCCTGGGAGACACCACTACTGACTGGACACAAACTAGGTGCAGCACCATTCACCACCATTTTCTGAGCCTGGCCATCCAGACAGTTCTTAACAATAATGATTGCTCTGAGACAGAGCTTTATTATCAGCTTATTTTCTCAAGAGACATCCAAAGAAATATTTTCTTATGATGATTTCTACTTATACATTTGCAAGGTAAAACGAACAACCTGGAAACACGATTTCCATTTACTAAGCCCAAAGCCCAAAGGTGTGATAAGATCAGTAATC
The DNA here is from genome assembly GCF_008360975.1 of Lichenostomus cassidix. NCBI lineage: Eukaryota > Metazoa > Chordata > Aves > Passeriformes > Meliphagidae > Lichenostomus > Lichenostomus cassidix. Next base: position 18,262,043 of record NC_139488.1, read on the forward strand.
CAGTGATACTCTTTTAAGAAAAAATAAAAAGAAGCTACTTTTTCTTCTGCACACGCCCAGTCAGATTTTGGTTCAAAAGCCACAGAACATGACCATAGCAGGATCTATGGTTCATTGGAAATCCATTATACAACATCCCACATCAGCAAGACCTCTGCTGGGGCCTTCAGTTGCAACATGGCAAATAGTAGCTCCTCTCTTATAGTGTAGTATCTAGTAGGAGAATACTACGGAGATCTCACAGGCCTCACACACAGCTACAGCATGCCCAGTACAATCTAACACTATCTTGGCCTTTTTAGAGCTCCTTGTAACAGTCAAATTGTCCCATGATCATGCCATTTTATTTTCAAAAGAATGACCAACTCAAACCTGATGCACTCAAAAAAATTCCCTGAAACAAAACCAAATCTTTTGCCCCAAACCCCCAAAAAATGTAGAGAATTTTTCATGTCAATTTTTTATAACCAAGAGACCAAATTCTGGTCACTGTTATGATTTTACTGACTACCATCAAGTTTTTTATGATTTATATTCCCTCAATATAAGATTAGTCTCAGTGGAGGGCTTAAAAATGATGAAATGAAACTCCTCTTTAAACAACCAAAAATAATTCTAAATAGATTACGAATGTTTTCCCTTAAATTCCTGAATGATAGGGTTCTGAAATTAATGGCATTCATGTGTCAGTATCATCCCATCTGCCAATGACAACTAGCTGAAAGTCCATGCAGTATTTCATACTACATTATGTAGCAGTGGTTTTGTTTTTCACTTAGAAAGGAAGGTTTGTTATAATGAAATCAAACAGGAAGCTGAGTTACACAAACAGCTGAATGGCTTGGATTGATCTCTCTCTACTTGCAGAAAGTGAAGTGGCATCTTTGGTTACAAGGCACCTAGATCTTGATACCACATTTTGTGTGAGATACTGCCTGTTCTTTACTATAATACCTATTGCAGCCATGCTGGGATACTGACTTTCTGTGAATCGAAGGATAAAAAGTCCCCCCACTTCCAAGCCACTACTGAATATTGCTTTGCCATAGCTGTTAACTTTTTTTTTTAAATGTAAAAGTAGTAATTAAATGAGATCAGAGTTAAAACTCTACTACAATGTTAAACTACCATGCAGTGTAACATGCTTCTCTATATTTAAACACCTTTCACTTGCAAGTGGCAAGACATTGAATCAAGACTGTACTCTAGGGCTAAGATTGAGGCAGTTTAAAGTATCTTCAGTAACGAAGTCTGGCTCAGAGAAAACTGTACGCTGAAGCAAAGACCAAACATCCAAGCCACTTATTCTCTGTGGCTTGGGTACTTTAACATAATTATGGTTCTTAGCATTGAAGTTGGATCACTTCTTTAAAACTGGAGTTAAGTCCTAACTATTAATGAAGTCATCATTATTTTAAATTTCCTATTTAGGGTGATGAACCTGTAAATATCATCTGTGTGATGACGACCATGGAGTAACATTTTGGGAATAATGTCTCCCATGCCCCCAGTGCCCCTACTAAAACTTGTCCACAGTACTTTCTCAGGTGGGCAGCAGCCTTCCTCCCCATTAAGCAGTAACTTGACATATTTAATTATCTACTTGTCCTCCATTACTACAAAACCCAGTGACTTCATGTTTCTCCAAACCCAACACAGCTACATTCACCAAAACCCACTTTATGATTGGGTTACCAGCAAGGAAGAGAAAAATGATCAACAAAAAAAAAAATACATATCACAAGAAAAACATTTAAAATGGGTCAGTGACTAATGGGACTCCAGCTTGAAACATGCCAAGCCCTAATTTCCACTAGTTTTGAGAATATAAAAGATTAAAGAACCTAAAATCAAAGGCTATACTGAAATGGACCATCTACTGCCTCAGATTGTGGCTACAGAGACTGAAGACTGTATACTTCCAGATCTCACAGAATCCTGGCATATCTCTCTACCAAAGTTTCAGCATTGCAGTAGAAGGTGCAAGTCATAAACTGAACATATCTGTGAGTCATACTGCTCCCCCATACAAGAGCATGTCCACGAACAGAGACTCTCTATGTATTTCCTCACTTGTTCAAAATGTCTGTGCTAAGCATAAAAAATTATGTCATTGTCTGGTCAATGCAGAGATACTATTAGCTTTCCTTTTGCAAATGTATTTCCTTTGCATCTCAAAAAATCTGTCACATTTACCTTTGAAGCAAAGTTAGATTGGTCAATTCCCTAGGAAGCACTCACGTTTCATTAATAATTTCAAACATTCTCACTATCTATCTCATCTAAGAGAATACCACTACTTGGCCTCTAGAGATTATATTATTTTGATTCCTTCAGTACTACTTTGTTGTGACTAGAATAATTAACTTCTGGCTTAATTGTTACTAATGACTGGACTCTCTGCCCAGGCACTGTGTCACAGCAGAGACACTGGAGAGAATTCTTGGCACTGTCACTGGTCTTGCCCCACTGCTCTGGCAGAGCACAGGGGAATGTCTGCACAGTGTAAAATCAGCCCCTGCGACTCTATACAACCACAGCACATGTATGCACTTGCTGTGTATGCAGTTTGGCCATGCTGCTCAGTCTTTCAATGACCCAGTGAGAAGGCTTTTGATGTGAAAAAGAGGCTTTTGTTTCTGTATTAATTACAGAGTATAGTTTTTGTATGATTTTTGTGGTAATTTCCTTGTGTATTCTTCCTTTGCCAACCTGCTATTAAGAACAGACAGCCTGTACTATTAGACAGCTGGATAACAAGATGTGAGTGAATAGTCTGCTTGATTAATACAGAAACACGCAAACTTGTAACAACCATTTTCTTTTGTGTTCTGTCCCCTCTTGACTGCACTAGAGCCTCACCTACCAAGGCCTCAAGACAAATAAGCAGTCTGTCTTTCCTTTTGTGCTTAAGCCTGTATACAGAGTTCCTCCTTAAGCAAACACCAACCGTGCTTCATAACTGAGTCATGGACCAGTGCAGAAACCTGCCACATTCCCTTCCCCATTGGCATCTGTGTTTCAGGTCTAAGCTCCACTAAGCTGAAAGACTAGTGCTGTCTGTAATGTAACTTACAGAGAATTAAAAATCAATTTCTAACATCGCAGAATAATGTTTCACTATGAAAAGTAACAGTCTTTGCATTGTTTGGACCACCTAGTGGGCAGCTCTTTTTTGGTGTGAGTAACAGCTTATGTAGTATTGCCCTACATTATAAAGTACATGTATTTTTAGATATGTTTTCATATTCCAAAAAGGTATTTGCTATTTCACTTGATTTTCATGATAGCTGTAAGAATACTATCTGCTTAAAAGCATGCTTCATACATTAAGGCTGAATACAGACTAAGCATCATGTGAAAGCATCTGCACCTCTGAATGCAAGCCATGATTTTAAAGCACCTCAAAAAGTTATTATTCTTCACCAGGTTTACTTCCTTAATAGCTACGCATTGAAGTGTCCTTTATGTGATCCTCTATCTGAATATTTTCATGCTTAACTAGGAAGTTCCTTAGTTCTCTGCATTTGCATGCTTATTCATTTAAATATAGATGTTTCTTCAATAGTTCAGATCAATGTTGCATTAATCTCCTCTTCAAATTTTATTCTCCTATCACTTCACATTTTTTGGAGACTCTCTAAATTACTAGGTAATGGCTCTGAATCACGTTTGCTAGCCGTGTAATTCTGCCAGCTTTACCCTAATTGTTTTACCTCAGACACAAGTTCTTTGATTTCAAGAAGACCAGTTGCAGGGTAACATACAATATCCACTGAAAGTAAAGATGATAGATTTGGGCCCTGACTGCTTCCCTCCAGAGGATTTGCTGCAATGAAGATATTTCTGTTTGACAGGTTTATTGTTTAACATGTAATAATTTAAGATAGTAATGTAAACTCCCCTGCAGTCCCACATTATGGATTCAAAACCCATATGGAGAGAAATGCATGGAGAGAGAATAATGGATTTCTCAATCTGCTGCGTTTACATACTATTCTGGTTTTAGCATGGAAAGCATAATATGCCTGTGTAAAAGACGAAAAACATTGAATTTGCATATTTCCCATAACAGAAGGATCTCCCTAGAAATACCTATCTTCTATACCTACCTTTGCATTGTAAATTGTTTTACTGAACTCTGTAAAATTTAAACACACAAATTGCAGGATTAGGGCTTAATTATTCAGATAAATATTTGTATATTTACAAGATGAAAGGTATCCCAATTAACAAATAAACACAAATGTTAATGGCACAACATTATAAACACACATTATAGCACAACATTATAAACAGCTAATTTTCAGTATTAACCTGGAGATTAATTTACTATCATATGCATTTTGGCTCTGGTTACAAATATCACATTATCAACTTACTTCATCTTAAATTCTAAAAATTATTCTACAGTACAGTAATGAAGTCTATATTCATGGATTTGCAAAGACGGGATGATTACAATACCGGAGAAAGTATTCTGATAGCTAATGATTTCCTGGAATATTCAAAGATAAACCAAAGGTAAAACTCAAAAAATTTAAAAGTGTTTTACTTCAAGCTTTTTAACTCTTGCTGAACATGGCAAAAAAGCCATAATAGCAAATAAAATAAAAAAATGCACTGCACTGATTGTAGAGTTATTGCAGACTTTCCTCTGCTGCTGACTGAATCTTTGTGTGTGTGAACAAACCAGTAGTCTTTCATTCTGCCAAACATGAGAGATTTCATTACTCTCTGACTTCTGAGGTTGGAAGGCAAAGGAAAGCTGAAGCTCCCGAAGGTAGATTTGATTTCAATAAAAAGGTATTTCATGATTAGTAACAGCACTTTTAATAGAAGGTGCCTTTTAAAAGTAATTTTATTTTTGCCTCTGTAATACAGATACATAAGGGCTTTTTCATATTTTCAGAGTGAAAATGTGTAGAAGAAAGTTTTTGCCTTTATGTTTCCGGCCTTTCAAGAGATTGTTAGAAGATCTCACCAATATATAAAGCAAGTTACATGGTGACAACATGTAGCTTATAAGCAGTAAACAAAATATCTCTGCTACTTTACTATATTTCTTACCTCCTTTTTTACGGGATCTCAAGAGACTTGACAACTGATGGTCTGCAACTGTCTGGCATTGGCTAATTGATTGTGAATCATTAATTTCAAATGAATGTTTTAGAATAACTGGAGAAGCAGATATCTTATCCAAATTATTCTGGAATAAAGAATGCTGGTTTAGGCACAGAAGAAATGTATTGATTCCACTTGGTCATGATAACTTACAGCTGTGATCTCACTGAGAGCAACTTCTTATTTTCCAAGACTCTCTGAAACATCTAATGCTAGATTTAAGTTACACAAGATTCTTTTGGCTTTCAGCAACACCGACTTAGCACCCATGTCACAAACATTTGTTTACTTTTTTTCCATTTAACTTATTTATCCCCCTTCCTCATGCAGTTAAATCATAGCATGCACTGTATGCTGATTTCCTCTCATAGTTAATTTGTATCTTTAGAAAAAAGCTATAGGAAGGTATTAATCTGCTTAACATTTCTAAGTACATCATCCAAGGGATTTTGTTTTTTTAATCTTACATATGCTCAGCAGAGTTACTGGCAAAAACTGTACATTTTCTCCATTTCATCCTTTCAACATCAAATGGTAAGCAGCAAAAATTGGATCAGACTTCAAAGACTATGCTGTGCTCCAAGTCACAGAGCGACTCCTCCATTTCACATATTGAATTCGAGCAGGATATCAAAGTGCTACCAAAGAACCTCAGGTCCTTACTAAAAAAGAGTCTCTAACATCTGTAGAAAGTGAAGTGCACAGACAAATCACCTCAGGGAGCAGCTAGCATTTATTCTCAGCAGCAAATTTCCAGCCTTTTGATTCTCTTATTCACTGTACCTCCCTGTCTCTCTACAGAACTAAAGTTCTTAGCAAGCAGGCTTTTGTCTCAAAGACTTCAAAACATCACTAACGGTTTCATGTTCAGATGGCTATGCCAAGCAGCCACGAACACACTGCAGAACTGTGGACTCAGGAATTTGAAGTTATAATGTGATGTTGTTTTAGAATATAAACTTAGTAGTACCTTTTTAGTTTGTTTGTCAAGAAAATCAGGCACCACAGGAGAAGACTGGTTGCTGGTTTGCTGCCTAAAAGCAAAAAAAAAAAAAAAAAAGTAGTTTAAATATTGTAATTTCTTCACTCTTATAAAAGGTTAACTGGCATACACACTTTTTTTGTTCATTTTCCCTTTCCCCTCTCCCCCAATTTCTAAATATGCACGTACAATCAATTCAGAAAAAACACAGACTAGTCCCATTTCATCTTATAAGAAAGTGCATGCTGTTAAACACAGCAACAAGTTATGGGCAATGAATTTGTCATTAAAAATTTGTGGGTCTGTGCAGATGTGTAAAATGACTTATGAGAATTCAATGAAATTGAAGAAATGTATTAATTTGCTAAGATTTTACATGAAACTTTTTTTCCCAGGGCTGTGAAAAGCTGTTTTTGCAGAATTCGAACTTAGACACTCAAAAGTTGATGTATGAGGAAGAAGCAAAACGTGTTCTCCTAAAGCCACTTTGGTTAAGCACAGAGGAACAAGTAAGATGTCTTAGATTCTTTGTCTATATCTGTTACTATTTTACCATCACATTATACCACCATAAAAATACTAAAGGCCAGCTCCTACTCTCATAAATACTGATTAAGTATTTATATGAACATTTATATGAACATAAAAACCTTCTGCAGGCCCTGATCCTCATCCTCAGCCTTTGAAGTCAATGGATTTCTTCAACAGTGAAGTCCACCCAGACAGAACTTGTGTCAGAATCTTCAGCTATGCAATACCAAAAAAATATGCTAAGAATTCCATTTAGTGGATTAAAAAACCTGAGGTTCATAGATATTTTTGGGTATGGTCATGGTCCTCAAACTGGGATTAAAACCAAAACTTTCTGATTGTCAAAACAGAATGAAGCTTTCATGAACATGGTAAACATTCATCTTTTCTGTAATGTTGCAATTTCATGTCTGAACTTTGGATTTGCATGTCAGATTAGGAGAATTTAACATCCCCTTTATTCTTTGACACTAAAAAAAAGAGAACAACAACATTCTGCCTAAACTGTAAATTGAATTTAAACTTGTGTTTTCCTTGGAGGAAATGAAAGGATCCATTTTAGAAATGCATTATCATTTAGTACTGGCACACTTCTTGAACCGGAAAATATAACATATGTCTAGGACTGCATTTGACACTGCATTTGTGCATATACTATATTATCTGTAAAGTTCTTTATTACTATTTATGTTGTAATCTATTATTTAGATAATAATTTATTTAATGGGACTGGTTAGATAACTTGCCACTTTTCCCCAAAATTTCCTCAAGCATTTGTTGAGATGATGCACTCCCCCTTTCCCAAACAGTGCTGAAAATAAATCAAATACAAGATAAAAATTATGAATAATACTCAAATACCACTGTGGTGGATGTAAAAATCAAAATTTACTATCAGATCACTATATTGCAAATGGTCTACAATGCCAAAACCAGACTGAAAAATCATATACATTTAAATATTCAGATTTTGGGGTGGTTTGGATCTGGATCTAAATTTACAGCATGAAAATAATCTCTGTTTTCTATTTAAAAGAAAATACAGAACCTTGTATGGTTCTGTAAAAAAATGGCTAGAACCTTGTATAATTGTTTAAATCACAAAGGTAAAGATCAGCAACTTGCCTTCTGTGTAGCTTAAACTAGCAAAAATCAGCCTCTGAAATTTGGAAGCCGTTAAACACCAACTCTCTGTCAGGATCCCAGTGATGCCATGTTTGTCATTAAAACAATCCTACATTGGGTTGTATTTGCTGCAAGGGAGGCCATCCTTCCACAGAAGGTACTGTTGCTACTAGAAGTATGTACTTGATTACTAGCTGTTACTCATGAGCTTTTCATTGCATTACATTTTACTTCCCTCATCTGGTTAAGAAGGTGGAATAACAGAATGGCTTGGTGGGCACCTGGCAGCCAGCCAGGTCAACCCACCACAATGTCAAACTGGCAGGGAACATTTCTGAAAACATCAGACTGCAGATCTGGGTTCATGTGCCTGGTTTCAGTCAGGCAATTCAACAATTTGCTGCTGACTGTTCAGCTACTGAGCTATAATATGCCTCAGTCTTCACATACAGACTGTCTATAAATCACTCAATTAGCAAGAAACATTGGAAAAAAGAGAGAAACATTGATTCTTAAGGTCTGTCTACACATCTGTACAGTGTATAGACTCACTATCCTTAGCATTGAAAGCAGCTGAAACATAGCAACATAAATCTAGTAGTGGAGATTATCTTATGCTGGAGAAAAAATATCTAGTTTTGGAGTTACTCTGGCCATTATAAGTAATGGCACTTCTACTTTCATTATTTAAATGCTTTTGAAAATGTTCAAAGCACTCCTGGATATTCTACTACAAATAATACAGCTCATTTTGCAAAAATAATATTTCGTAGAACAGAACAAATTCAATCCTTCCAGTGTGGGCAGATGAAAAATTCCAAAGGGATGGGAAGGAGGAAAAAAAACAGATGACACTGGAAAATTGTGCCCAAATTCCATTTACACCTTTAAAAATCTTGAGTAACTATTTAAACTTCTGAACTGTAGTTAGAATTACATCAGAATCAGGCCCACGGATTCTACTGCACGCCACAACAACTGCAGACTTCCTATTTCCATCACAAGCAATAAATTTAATGTTTGCTATGATTAAAAAGAGGAAAGTGAAGCTATTAAAGGAAACCAGAATGTCTTCATACCAGCTTTTCTTATGGAAAGAAATGAAAATTCATATTCAAAAGATGACTTTTGAAAGACATCAGATTTCTATATAAGAAATCATACAAGTCATGCATTTCTATACAAGAAATTGCAATGCGATCTTGACTGAAACTGAAATCTTCCAAGTAGAAAATACAAGAAAGGTGTAGGGAGTAAATCACCAATGACATTCTTCTGAAGATCCTCAAAAAAAATAGGTTTAAAATGTGGAGATGTAACCCTTTCAATCAGCTCTCCATGAAGAATAGAAGCACATCATAGTGATTATTTTTCTTTTCCTTTTAATAAAAAGAATTCATGGAAGGTTTTGTTATTGACTGACAGAGTGAACCTCACTTTAGTGAGAGGCAGGCTGCAGATCAAATCAAAGAAACCACAGCAAAAGATAGAAGAGCTTTTATGCGGAACAAGTGAATTCACATTAAACCAGTTTCTGAATGGATCTGCGCTCATGCGACTGAAATCATGTTTAATCTCTACTCTCAGTGATATACAGGATATTATGTTTATGTGCTAACCTACCAGCACCCATATAGATAAATCCATATTGCATGCTATTTCCATGGGCCTCCAGCTGTAGCAAACCATTGAGAAACGAAGCTCACTCATTTTTCAGGCACAGCAACAATGTCATTGCAAGTGAAGCAGACACATGGAGAATTCCTCTAGAATGATTTCTATACTTACTCCCCATACTGATGGAGCAACAGCTGGTGGCACTACGATGCTATAAAAGTGGCTGGCTTGGGTTGCCAAACCCACTGGCACAGATATGTTACAGTTCAAGAATTGTTGTGCATTTACAAATCATAAAAACACCTTGACAAATCACCTAAGTCATCCCCATTTTCAGAAAAAAAATCAGCTATATATACCCTTTTCTTTTTGGTCATATATTTGCTTAACCTCATTTTAAAAACCAACAGTGATGGAGCTGTCAAAACTTCCCAAGTTAACCTACACAGGGTTTAACTCAGCTTGCTATCAATAAGCTGTTCTTGACATCTAACCTAACATTCTTGTGCTGCAATGCAAGTCCATTATTTCTTTCTTGATTCTCAACAGTTCATTTTCACACTAGCCTTTCTTGATTGGAGAAATGATACCATATGACCCATACTTTTCATCTCCTTTAGTTTATAGAGATATGTGATCATTTTTATTGCCAAAGGACTTCTTAATTTTCTTCAAGTGCAGTTTTAATATACTACCTTAACCAAGTCTTGACAGTGATGAGAAAATGTTATGATGCACATGTGAGTTGAATGTATCCTCACTGCTAGTATCCAATACAAACTTTGGAGCATTACTGACTTTCATATTGTGCTTCATTACATTTCATGTTACTGTTTTAAATTCAAATCCTACCCTCTTAAACCCTTGCACCATCACTCACTTGGTACTGATACAAATTTAGTAATCAGATTCTGCTTCATCAGTCAAGCCGTTAGTGAACAGAAACAGACCCATTTCTAGACCCTGACTTTCAGATGCATACTTCCTGTAGAACGGAGAAATTATGATAATTATTTTTTCTCTAACTTTTCAAACACCGAAGTTGGTGCGTGTGTAGCTTTGTACAGACTCTATTATACAATCTTGATTACCTAAGGCTCATGTGAATGTCAAGAATTTTACTAAAAATAGTATTTTTTTGAGAACCTAAGCTGACCAAAGCCTGAACATGATACCAAATAGCTAAAAAAACGTAAGGAGAAAAAAATCACAATGAACTCAGTTCAAGAGTGTGAACTGCTGTTGATGTCAGGTATCTTCTACCATGCACCCTTAACACACAGAGCTCCAAAGGAAACAAAAGGAGCAAGGGGTACTCACGGAGACACTGTTATAGTCACAGACCTAACTGCTGTGTAACAAAGTCACTATGTAGACACAATGCTTTCTGCTATATAACACAGTATAAAGGCACTGATTATGTGCAGGTAGCTAACTTAGATTGTGATACTTAGCAGTCAGTGAGCTACAGTCCAGTGAGCTAGAGGAAAAAAATTAACAATACATTAAGTATTTTCCAGGGTAAGTATCAGATCAGTATTACTTAACACAATTTTCATTTGGGAGGGAAATGGAAAAGATGATGACAGTGGAACATGCAGGTTACAGATACTTTGATGGGGTTCTAAAGGGATTTAAAGATATTTGAGAATGACAGCCCTGTCTGAACAAGAAGATGAACAAGGTAGTGTAGATTAAAGTCCTTAGTCACTGAACTGTAGATTATCCTGCTAAGCAGGAATATTTATGAAAAATATATTCACTAGAAATCGGTCAATCTAACAAGTTCAAATTACATGATGTTTTAGAAAATTACTTCTCCCTTCCCCATAAGTTATTCCTAATTAGCCCAGAAGTTCCCTAAAAATAACTTGGAATTTTAGCTATGGCATTGCAAAATGCAGCATTTTTGTTGTCTGCAATGATCAATTGCAAAAGGAGGCAGACATTAAGGTTGGTGTCCATGCCCTCCTTGTGAGAGAGGAGACCCCATCACACTCCTCCCTTCTCTGCTGCCTATTAATTGTATACAGCATGGTAAACCTGCTATTCAGCTGTTTTAAAAATGGCTCAGAAAGGTTTCCACTTTCCTCATTTGAACCATGTTTGACTCATGTCTTGATTAAGTCTGACTTTAAAATAATTGCCCCTTTTAAGGTTTGATTGTGATTCAGTTCCTTGATGCCACACAGGCCTGCCTGCAGGTTCCTCTCAGCGGCTGTTGATGTCAAGAAAAGACTTGGTAAGTATCTCATATCACATGGTTTTTGGGGAATAATTCAAACTTAAGTGTCAGCTTCCCAGGTGCACAATTATTCCCAGGATCTTGTTTCAGTACGAGTCCCAGACACTTCCACAGCTCTGTGAAACTGAATGTAAAACCACTTTTTCAATGGACAAAGCCACTTCCCTGGTAGCATTCACATTTATCTATTTCTATTCCTATCAGATATTTGCCAACTGTCAAATAGACAGTTGCAAACTGTCAACAACAGAGATATTTGCCAACTGTCAATGCATCCTTAGCTACTTGTGACATCATCTTTGCATTTGACTTGATTACTAAGTCAAGCATATAAATGCATGAAATGTTTTAACATGTAATGTTAAATGAACAAACGTGTGCATTTAATTAGTATCCTATGTCATTTATTAGCTCAGTTTACTTATGTCCAGTATTCACTGACTGAAATGCATGAACTAGGTGTACAGATTCATGTTCTTCTAAGGAATTAATTTTTCTTTAAAGTGCTCATTTCTTCTGAACACTTTGAAATTAATCACTTGGTAAAACTGAGTGCTTTATATATAACACTGTAACTTAGTTTTTAAACAGATCTTTTAAAAAGCAGCAGGTTGCCATACATTTAAATGTAAAATTATACTCCTCTGCTACTCCTCTTTATCATTTTGCTTTCTGATCCCAAGTACCTTTAAGCTCATTTCTCGTTTTCCAAAATTACCAGTTAGGAAAAAAAAAAGAAAAATAAACAAAAAATAAAAGTAATTTTAAAAAAATTAAAGAAAAAGAAGAGAAAATAGTATTTTATTATTCTATACTTTAGTTCCACAATATGTGAAGCCACAGTGAGGCTGCTTTCTCTCGGGTCAGATTATCAGCTACTGTGTTAAGCATCTGCACTATTTATCATCAACCTTTTTGTTTCCTACAAGTTTCCTGTATGATTGAACAGCCATGTGCTTAAAACAACAGCCCAGTAACAGGTACCTGAAAAACTCAAGCTTGATTTATGGCGGCTAAGTTACTGGATTTAGTCCCAGGGCTCTGAACACTACCTGTGAAATGCTGACATTTTCATGTCTTGCTGAAAGCACTGTAACCTGAGGCCATTGCTGAGAAATTTATGGGATTAGGCAAATAATCTGCAGTATTTGTTTGGGTTAAATTGAGAACTGCCAGCAGTAATGGCAGTTTCCCAACTCCAGGCAAAAGAAAAACTTATTTATCTATCTGACTGTACATAGCAACCAGGGCTTGGTGCAAGACCTGAACTGCCAATGTATTTTACATAGGTATCTTCAGGTCAGATATCTAAATGCATTTAGACATTGATTTCAATGTTAGGTTGGTGGCTAAATATCTTTAAAGGTTGTATATATCTGCTTCATAGAGCCCAAATTCACCTCAACACCCCAAATTCACCTAACTGAACCATAAAATCTTTGTGAGCTTCAAAAGATGTACAATTAAGCCAAGTTGTACCAAATCTAAATAAATTTGTTTGGTGAGTAATGAAATTCCAGAGACAGTTTAATGCAAAAAGGGAAGAAAACAATTCCTATACATGAAATAAATGACTAAAAAAGTTTAAAGAAGCTCTGCGCCTCCAAACAAGTCCAGATGAAAAAGTCTATTTACATTGTAAATAATTATAAATTCTGGATGCCAAAGACAACTGACAGTAGAGATCTTATTAGTTCTTGCTTTCAACCATCAGTGCAGGCTGGAGAACAAATGACCATGCGATCATCAATAGTTCTCAAGAGATCACAAGACACACACCCCTTAAAGATTTAAGAAACAGAAGGTGCTGCATGCGCATGAAGGGAATAATAAATTAAGAAACTCATTCCCCTGTGAGCAGTCAAGCAACCCCAAAACACATCTATGATAGTAAGATGCAGTGAGCTTGTTCTTTACCCTGAAAAGCATTACCAAAACAATTTATTTATTTATTTAGTCCTTGTCCAATGGCCTGAACCTTATTCTTGCTGAAACAGGATACTTGATTCAAAGGCAAGATTGTGGAGCATTATTAACCTGCAAGAATGCAGGTGGTTACACCTGAACCAAGTCCTATAATAATGCTCTAGTGCATGTAGCAGAGTTAGCATGGAAGTGAACAAAACTCAATGCTATGAGCATACATGGAAAACTTAACTTCTCCAGAATGGCTTCAGCAGGAGACTGAAACAGTAGCTCTCAGTCACTGAAATTAATGAAAGTGATTCATCCTGCAAATGCAGGCACCTGTCTGAGAGCACTGTTGGTGAGTCAGACGTAAGAGATCCCTTTTGCCTCTTATACCCAAGGAAGTGTCAAGGGGAGATTTGCCTGGAATGAATCCATTGCTTAAAGGATTCATAAAATACCTCTTCTCTTTAAAAACCAGAGCACCACCATGATTTACAGTATTCCTAGGCTTTCTGTCAGTGACTTGTCCATCTGCTTTTGACAGCTCTTTTCCTTGTCTCATTGCTGGTCTGCATGGAGCTTTATAGCCACAGAAGGGTAACTTTCTACCCTTGGACATTTAATAACACAAACTGCAGTCAATTCTGAAATGCTAAGCACTCACAATTCTGTCTGCAATCTACAGTGCTCTGGGTACTTACAAGAAGTGCACACAAACGGCACAGCAACCCAGAGCAAACACCACCTTTCCACTAATTGGGAGATCACTGAGATGAGTAAGCGGGAGAGGGAACTTGCTAACCTACAGGTGGTCATCCTCAGAATACGGCAGATTTTCTATGAGCTGGCTGAAGCATGATCACCTGCTCCTTTCAGATCTTAACTGTGTAGGAAATTACTTTTGTTAAAGAACAGATAGCAAAGGATTCAACTTACCAGTCTTCTTCACAGCCAAAATCAGAAGTAGAGCAGCTGCTTGTAAGCTGAGGATCTGCTACACACTCAGTGCTGTTCTTCAGTCTTGTGTAGTTTTTACGAACAATATATCCCCTAAAAGCTAAAATACATAGTTATGAATCAGAAAGGTTCTGCAGAGCCTGAAATGCAGACTGGCAGCTGTCTCTGCAGTGCAGACCTGAATGTCCCCAGCTTTTACTGAATTAGTGGACAAGAACACTTAGCATCTCACAGGAGTGACTCCAATGTTTGCAATATTACCAACACCTGGAAATTCTCAAGGGCCTTACACTCTGTCACAGTGACCACTTGGTACAGTCTAGGCAAGGAAAAGAGGCCTCAAAAAGAAAACACATCTAATTTAAACAAAAATCCAACTTAGAATGTATTGAAAGAAAATCACCCCCAAAACAACTCCTTTAACCACAACTTCCTGATTTGAGCTAGTCATAACTCCACAGAATGAGAAGCTTTACTTTCTTTTATTGTGGAGCTGTGGGATGAAGAGCCAGGGACAGATATATTAAATTACAGATAGAAAAATTATTAATGTCTTCTCCTGTTTTTTCAATTGACTGTAACCATTACAAAACATTTAAAATGCCTCTCATAAAAACAGGGAAAATTTTCTAGAGTTTAGAATTTATGCCATTCCTAGAAAAAACGCAGAACAAAATAATCACTAAAAACACTAAGTTAAGTAGGATGCATGTTGTGGAATGAAATGGTAAAGAAAATGACAATGAAGAAAATGACGTTTTGAAGATATGTACATCCTTTATTTCCATAGGCTGTCTCTGGATTTGGGTACCTGAATACCATAATTATTTATATAGTTTTATCTTGAATTTTTTACACCTGTGAGCAGTAATAAAGCTCCAGCACAAACCACAGATAGCTGTCGCTGTTGACCACTAGCAGAGAAAAGGACCCAGGTTCTCAGTGTGGCAAGAAAAGAGAGCTTTATTATTTTGATTTCTGCTTATATAGACTTTTCAGAGGTCACCCAGATTGGTCAGTCAGAAACCTCCCCCTAGGCCTGATTAGCCAGGCCTGAACTGTCCAAATCTCGAGACACTGTTTTTAATAACATCCAAACTTTATCTTTGTTTATAAAACACAGAAGAAGTTCTCATGGGAAAGACCTGTGCTAGCCACAGATAGCAATACATACTGCACTTAGGACAAAGGACTAAAAAGGTTGCAATACATGCTTAAACTCACAAAATTTTACATTTTGTTTTTGTAGGGTTTATTTCAAGCATTTTTTTAAGTAGAAATACCTAAGGAGAGAAAGGACTGAATAATGAAAAAAGTAAATACATTATCAGTGTATGTTTCAGCATACAATGAGCAGTTGCTGAATAAGAAGGCTGTGAGATAAAGGAGCTGTTTACTAGTCCACTGCACTTTTAACAGTGAGACAATATGTAAAAGAACATTGGAACTACACTGAGGAAATACCATGATTTTTGAAAAAAAGCTTCCTGTCCAGAAAAATATTTTAAGCACACTAAATGTATAAAAACCAGAGTCACTCTAGAAGACTAATTACTCAAAGGAGAAGAACAGCACCACACTGGAGTCCAGGGTTACATATTACACTGGAAAAGTAGGATCAGCACAGAAATAAGGTCTAGGGAAACCCCATGCAAGATCAGGGTCACAGTACCATTGTAGATTACAAAAGGCAACCAGGAGGTACGATGAATACTGAATAAATTGTGGAACACAGAAACTGATCAGAAGATTAACAAGATTTCTCTGTGTCTCACTCTTCTGATTTTTATGAAAGCACTGAGATTTTTGGGATAAGAATCACAAAAATTGCCTTTTAATGAGAGGTTATGAAAATAAACAACCATTCACTTTACAGAAGGCATGACAGAAGTTTGGCCTGCTGAGGTGTTGAACCAAATACAGAGCTCAGGTATCATGAGGCTTGAGGAACTTTCCTCCCTTAATAATCAGACTAGAATAATCTTCCTGTCTGGCAGAGATGAGGCAAGCTCTCACTTTTCCCATGTGATCAGGCTTCCAATCCTTAACTATCCCCTACTGACCAGACAAGGATCCTACTCTGCTATCAGCAGCAGAGACAGCTGGCCAGCAGTCACCTCTCTGCAGCTGAAACATGCTGGGTCAGTTAGTTGATGGACTACTATAAAGAAGCACTGAAACAAATGAACCAATAAGATAAACTTCAGTTTTATCCTTAGTAGTTTCTCAGCTTTTAGTAATTCTTGGCATGTGTGTGCCTATAAAATCAACCCTGATACATGCTGCGATTTTATATTTAAAAATTGTTTTTCTACTTCTCAGAGACTCTTATTAATGTCAGTGTAAACATTTTGGTCTTTCCCCCATTCACCACCTAAAAGCCTGCTATATCTGGTTTAATAAACATAGTTTTTGCCCTATCTTTGGTTTTCATAGGTGTTTGCAAAATCACCTCCTCTTCAACTTAACCTTCCCACAAGACAGTTTCTAACTTTCTTCCAAATTACCTAGAATCTGAAAGGTAAATGGCTGTATTTTTCCTACTTTTGACTCCTGGGACAAGTAAAGTACAGGATAAACAAACTTCTTTCAGTCTCTCAAAAGCTTCATCAAGCACCAGTAGGACTGCATCTTTTCAACATTTATTAACAGGATCTATAATGTTTCAAAAGAAATGCATATGCAGAGAATTCTACTGGGGGAGTCTGAGAGGCTGGGAAGCTGCTCCATCACAGCAATTTGCATTACTGACTGGTGCTGGTTTTGACACTAAGCACTTGGCTCAAAGAGTGTGAAATTAGCAGACTCATGTTGCTACTGCTCCATGAACAATCACTGCATCATTGAAGAAGAATGATTACCAGCTGTCACCTCATTTTCACCTTATTCAGCCTATATTCCAAACTTTCCAGCAACAGTAGTTTTAACCCTGATCTTTACATAGCCAAAGATTACAGGATCTGAAAAGAAACATAAGAAGTGAACTTAATTTTAACACTTCCATTAGTAACTTGGTGTTAAATGCTTTATGTGCCACAAATTAGGACATGAATTTTTACTTCTTGTACTGATCATTTCTTACACAAAGAGACTTTTATGTCAGCTTCAGCACCTAGCAAACCAAGAATCTATTTATCTCAAGGAGTCTGAAATTTGGCATCTTGCAGTTATAAACTTTTAAGATCTAAATACCAAGGCAATATACATTACACAAAATATTGCACATTTCCAGATAGTCCAGGCATTTTCCTTCTGATTCCCACAGGAAATATATAATTACAGAGCAAATTGTGAAACACAGTGTAAAAAGATCAAAGCTAAACAATCACAGGTCTATGAGAGAACTATAAAGAAAGGAGATGAAATAGTTTTAAAACAGTAGAAGGATTAATTCTCAGTCATTAAAAAAATCACATTAAGCAGATTTTTTCTACACAGACACATTTTTATTCTATAAAATCACCTAAAATAGCATATAACAGCAACTCAGAAGTGAAAGCTCATGCTTGCTGAAGAGAAGGTAGTTGATTTGCTAGGAAGAGCACATCACTTTCTTAATTTGTCTAGTTAAAAGAGCATTCAGCAGCTTAACTAACAGCATCTGAGAGAAATTAGACCCATGAATCTGATCATTCATTCAGTGCCAAATTAATTCTAATGAGTAGTAGAAGGCATAGAGTCACATCCTTTGCTGGGTGCCGTGAATACCTCCCCTCTTTCACCTTTCTAGATGGATACTGGCTAATGCCTGTTTATTAGCAGAAAAAAACCCTTCAGTTCTCCAGCAGAAGCATTATGAGAAGGAAGTAATGAATTCTCATGTACAAGCAGTAACTATCAGTAACAAAGAGCAACTATTAGCAAGACTCACTAAGGCTGTCATCAGGTGTGGTGTCACTGTGCACATCAACACTTGGACATACAGTTCACAAAATCACAGAATATGCTGAGTTGGAAGGGACCAACAAAGATCAAGTACAAGTCCTGGTCCTGCACAGGACCATCCCCAAGAGTCACACCAGGTTCCTGAAAGTATTGCCCAAACACTTCTCGAGCTCTGTCAGGCTTGGTGCTGCAACCACCATACATCACAGTCTCTGATCTTGAGACTTGGTCAAATAAAAAAGTGAAGATTGACTGTGAAACTCTGGCAATATAAGCAAGGAAGAGATTTTCTTGTACACTGTACATTGTCCCTTCCTGACTTTAGCAAGAAATCCAGTAAGAATAGTCTCCATTTTTTTCTCCTCAAAATCAGGAGACAAAATCAGACATTTGAACATGACAGAGCTTAGCTCAGAGATAAGGACAGAATATAAAATCCCATACTTTAAAACCAGAAGGCCTTCTCACTTTTCCTAAAATGCTCGCTGCATATGAGCATTAGACTTATAACGGTTACTAGAGATATACTAAACTTGAAGAATTACTGGATGCCCTAAGCTAGTACAGAACACAATGAGATGGAAGAGTAAAGTTAACCAAAGCTGTGTAGCCTGTACAACAAGTCTGGTTTACCCTGACTGTGAAATTAAGATATGATAAATCAGTTCAGCTGCTGTTGGGAGAAACAGGTCTTCAATGTTTTTTATACTGACAATTAGGTAAAAGAAAGAAAACTACTGATATAAAAAAAAGTAAAACTTGATCTGCTATTTAGGTGTCATTTTCAAGAAAATTTTTAAGAAAACTGTTTTAGATATATTTATCAAGTGCTTAGAAGTTTTTGCAACATTTTACTCATGTAATTCTTAGATCTATACAATGGTATTAGCTGAATTCATGTACACACACCCATACATAGTGATAAAAATAGATGGATAAATATAGGAATAAATATTCAAAAAATGCTTGACTTCTACTGAAGCAAACGTTACATTTTTGCTGCTGAAAATCCCAAAGGTAACACTTTTATTAAAAGTTTGAATTTATTACAAATGTAAACCAGTGAATTGCAGTTGTTATCTGTCCCTCTTTTTTTATTAAAATGGAGTAAATTTTGTCAGAAGCACATACATGTCAGAGATATGTGAGCAAGATTGCATCAGCAGAAGTTACAGAAAGAAAGCAATTTACAAGGCGATGCTTCCTTCTGAACATCCATCACCTTTTATTTAAGGCAAAGAGCCCGAATCTTGAGTTCTTGATAAAGAATTTTCTAATACAATATGACATATGGTGAGTGTGTGAGCACGTGTTGGAGGAGGAGATGGTGGCTCAATGGATTAGTCATTTGCCTTTCACCTCTGGAAGCATAGTTAAACTCAGTCTTGACCAGAGCTGCACAGTATATTCCAGATGGCTAAAGTGGGCCTAATTAAAATGAATTCAGTGATGTCACCTCAGATCTAAATGAATTGCATGCACTACTCATTTGGCATTTTGGCAATGTCAGTTCACAAATAAAATAACCAGATTAAAATCCTTCCTTTAAGTCTTTTGGGACAAGTCACACTGCATGGAAATACATGCTATCATAACTAGAAAACAGTTTCATAATATTATCTGTTGCTTTAAATTCTAATTAATTCATTATTCTAAAACAAATAAACATTAAATGAGACTTGCATGTGAGGTAAATCAATGAAGCAACATTTCAGGCAGATGTTTCAGTGGATATACACTGATTTAAACCAGCTGTGAATCTGGCAAAATAATTTAAAAAAATCTTTGACAATATATTTTTTCTCTTATGTAGATGTGAATCAAAACACTATAAATCCCAATTACAAAGAAATACTCAGAAGTGCAAAGTATTGTCAACTCAAACAGTTAGCACAAAATCATACTTTACAATTCATCTCTGAGTTAAAAATCAGCGTTTTCTAACCTTCAGAGTTTGAGAAAGTGTGACTGGAGGTAGGAGGACAGACCTTGTGTACCCTGTGTACCATTTTAGCCATGAATCTAACAACTTCTGTGTATTCTGAGAAAACGAGATGTAGATATGCTGAAGTAGGGTAGCTTTTTCTTCCCCATTTAATTTAAATTCACAAATATTTTGTTTCCTAGAGAGGGTTTCCCCCCATCTGAAATAATGGCTTTTTTTCTAGTAATATAATACACTCAGGAATTTTACCCTCATGTATATTGTGGGGGTTGTTTTTTTTCTAAGTTTGTTTTTTCTTCCAACATTTCTTCAATGGATAGTGAACTGCTGGGCCCACAGAGATCTCCAGACCACCAGCTCATGTATTTGAAAGGCATCTGTTTATTTTTAAAATGCAAATGCAGCCTACCTCAAAGACTGACTCGCAAGAAATGAACAATCTGAACAAGTCAAGAGGTTTCCAATCAGGAGCTGTGTTCCTCCTTTATATCAGTCTATGATCACTTGCTGTCAAAACCACTTAAACAATATCCTGGAACCTGAATGAAGTCCCCCTACAATTAAAATGAGCAGGATAATCCTGCAAGAATTATTCAGGCAAATCATTTTTCACACAGTTTAAAGTAATGATAAGGTCATTTACAAAAGAAATCAGCGCCTTTGAAATGCTGACTTGTAGACAGAGGACTGCCTGGAGGAGGGCCATAGATAACAGTGAAGACTGGCCTCCTAACACTACCCTTGCAGTCTTTGGAACTGATTCTGATGAGGAATAGGCCCAATAAGGTTAATACCCCTACTTTGATCTCTGTCAAAGCGTACCAGCAAGAATTAATTTACATTTCAGATGAAAAAGGTTGACAGCATGAAAAGGCATCTTGTTTCTGGTATGTGAATGTGCTGTAATAGATCGGGAATTCTGAAAGGAAGTTCTGAGGAAGCTAAAGGGATAAGCTGAGCGGCTGCTTTTATTGGGAAAGAGATGAAAGGAAAACAAATTTCAATATGCGCTGTTCTGTAGAAACATGTAAGCCAAATGCTTCCTAAATTCCAAGGCCTGCTTGAGCAGGGCAGGGGGGAGGGAAAGGAGAGGGAAGTACATATAGTTTAATTATATGGTTTTGTTAATGTGGATGACGAATGCAAACAATTTATCTCACTGTCAGAAATGGCTCATTTTAAAAAAAACACAAAGGTGATCATACTCCATTTTACTAGAAAGCTGCCTTGAACTACCCTCACACTGTGAGATGTGCAGGGAAGGGAGAGATTCAGAGTAGCTTTTGTCTCCATGTCACTAGGCACTTGGACTGTGTAATGTAATGTAAACAACACAAAGACTGTCAGTGTATTTTAAAGCTCGGAAAATGGCCACGATTAGCAAGCATAAGCTTTGATTTGAAACACAGAATAATCAGCATGTCAAGAAAACCTGCATGAAAAATATTTTCAAATAAGAAGTCCTAGATACAGGTTTCCAAAAGCAGACAGAAAAGTGTTTGTTTTTCAGGAAAGTTGTTATTATTATTATTATTATTAACAGTAATATTATATTTTAATAATAATAATCCCATTCCACTAGAGTACCAAAGACAGGAGCAGCCAGCCTAATTAATACAAAGGTGCACTGTGTTACTCTTAACCCTGTAGTCCTAATGTTTATTCACCCAGGCTGATCACTGAAACAGTCAAGTGCCAGATTACAAAGGAAGACACTGTGTGTGTTGGTGGGAAGAGTACTAACAACACAGTGTCCAGAGGGCTCAACATCGTCCAAATTCACCCCACTGCCTCTGCTCTGCCATGTCCAACACAGTATCTAGAAGATGGCAGGAAGCAACAGAGCTCTGAATCCCTCCCACATGTGCTAACAGCAGAATATATCAGTACCTTTCTCTAAAGAGCTAAAAATCTGTCTAGATAAAACTGTAAGGCAGAACGTCCCCTGCAGTCTCCAAGTGATAATGCTACACATAAACTTCCTATTGCACCTGAAAGAACTCTCACCTTAAGGAGCTGATAACAGTGAGACAGTTATGGGTTAAGTGTTTCACTTTCCTTTCTTGAATAAAAGGCTGTTGTAATCAAAAGTTCAGGTATGTATATACTTGTAAAATACTCCAGGAAATAGTGGCAGAGGGGTACTTTAGGATCTACTCTCTGTTCTCATGAAAACAACTGAAAATGACAACACAAAGGAGAGGAAGAATGGGAGAGAGTACTTGTGCAGTCCTTCACTGCTTCTTGCTAATGGGAGAAAAAAATTCTTCCATTTAATAGAATATACTGTGTTTAACCCTAGTGCTTCATGATTTTTCATGTCAGTATGCATGCAAAACTACAAATTATTATTTGATCCTAATGATATTCCATTCCTTTCTGTAATAAAATGGTATTCTGTTTTCTGCTGAAAGTTGAAGAGATGCTTAATTGCAGAGTAGCAAGCTTAGACAACATAAAACCAAATTAATTTACTGGGAATGGGTTAAGAACAGGTAAAAAAATATTAGAACAAGTATTTTTCATATTGATTTCAGACTACAATATACAGAACAAGAGGTGACAAAGCTTAAGGAATTGTAGCACAGGAAGCTGGTAGAGCAGAGGTGGTGTCTTGGTTTATCTGTAAACATGTTTGCTACAACTTGTTTTTTATCAGTCATGGTCTTTCAACCTGGAGTCAGACAGGGAAGATCTACTGCACTGTATCATATGGAGGCTGCTTCATATTGGCAGCATCTGAAAACACCATTGAGTTCACAGCACTGGTTCTTAGATTTCTGTGCCATATGGTACTCTGCTCTCTACTAGAGATCTACACAGCCCTATGGGCCTGTTCCTCCAATAATCTCTTTAAAGTTTATTCAAATTCATATTGATATGGCTGCATAGGAGTCTGGCAGAGCGTCAAAAGATTGGTCAAAGCTGGCAAACCCAGCAAGCAGTCAAAACAAAAACCTGGCAACCTGCCAAGACCAGTGCTCCACACAAAGACAGAGAAATGCATGTCCAGTGTCTCCCATCCCCACTTTTAGCTAAGAATTAACAGCTTTTAACTACTATATTTTCCCTTCAGAAAAGTACTTATAGAAAGTCCAAAGTGCCTGATACCTGTCACTGACATCATCCGACACTGAAGAAAAAATAATCAGAAGTAATATTTTTGATAACTTTTGTTGTGACTGTACTTTTTTGGGGGGGGGCTATAAACACTGACACACACAAAATCACCCACAGAAAAATAGGTGTTAGCAATTGAAATACTGTTTTAATTACCTGCTTGAATATGTATAGCAGCATCGGTTCTTCTGTTCCTTATTTCCTTGTACTTCCTGCGAGCTTCATATCCTCTCCAAGCTAAAAATACAAAACCATGTGCTGGAAATTACATTTATTTAAGGAAGTGCTACAGAGTCTACAGAGTCAGAGAAGTGCTGAACCTTTCATTTCTCCTGCCATAACTACTTCAGCCCCCACCCCCAATAGCTCTTCCCCACCCACCCACATGTTGAACTCTGGGTTCATGACTGCAGTATTCACATCCTCACAACTTCAAACACAACTTCGCTCATTCGAATTTTAATTGTCACCATGTGCTCACTGATGTCCTAACCCAAAAGACAAAGGTGCGTGATCATTCTTGCTCATGCAGCTCTCCAAACTCACTACAAAGAAGCCTGCTAAATTACTGATAATCAGTCTCTCAGGACCATCTTGATAGTATGATGTATGTCTGGAATTCTGGTATATGGGCACGGATATGTGCTACTGCATTTCAATTATGTGATGCATGTTATTATAGGCATACCTAACAGTATTTTTATTTTGTGCACAGGCATAATATTCAAAATACTAAAATATTTAAATACAGACATTACCAAAGGCTAAGAACACCTTAGAAGTCAATAAGCAATATTTGCATTAATAAGCTGGAGAGAAAACACCTCCAGAATTTAGATTTCATAGTAAACTATAATGAATGAATAAACAATGTACATGCAATTTAACTGATTGTAATACAAAGACAGTCACTGAAATAAGGAATATGAACGTTTACCTGACTGTATAGTAATAGCACTATTTTCTCTTTTATCTTTGACTTTCTTGTACCTCCTTGCTCCAAGCCATCCCTTGATATAGGCTTGCATGACCACCACCCTCCCGATAACTTCTCGCAGGAACAAATTTAACTGCTCTATATGGTAATACTTTAGAAAAACCTGTAATGGAACAACAACAACAAATCAGTATTACAATCACTATTATAAACTCTTGAATTCCGCCTTTTCACTAGTCCTACAGCAGCCTATTCAAGGGTGTCATTGCTGAGAAAACTAGCAAAATACTGACTGTAGATATCATAGCGATCTTGTGAATCAATTATTTGCTCTCACTGTGCTTGTGGAACTTCTTTATTCCACTGATTATAATCACCCCATTGCTAACCCCCACTGAGATTAACTTAGTTGGTTAGAGCATGGTGCTAACACCAAGGTTAGGGTTCAGTCCCTGTATGGGCCATTCACTTAGGAGTTGAACTTGATGATCCTTGTGGGCCCCTTCCAACTCAGAATATTCTGTGATCCTGTGAAAATAAATCCCATACTTACCCCCTTTACAAAGTAAATTGGCTGGTGGGATATTTTCAGGTATCAACAACTTTGAAAGACAACCTTTTTTCTCAGTGGAAAGACAAATCCTTGGTTGAATTTGGTTTTAGACATAATACTATCTAAAAGCATTCTGCCTGTGGGTGCCTACATACATTTGATCTGGGTCTTGGGCAGGAAAATTCTTGCTGTTTTTCCTATGTGTAATGTAAAACAACTCAAAGTACTGCGCAACATCCTTTTAAAAGAAGTCATTCACCCCAATTTAAACCATCAACAAAGGCTTTTAACAAAATGAGAAGGTGCTTGAAGAAACTGAAACTCCACAAATGCATAATGGTACCAATCAGGCTCACAGGATGGGCCAAATTGTGAGGTTTCAGCCATGTCCCTACTAAGGGCATGGGGAACTTCAGGTAGTCAGTACAATAGCAGGCGCTGACAGAGATACTGTCCTTATCAAGGCAACCACGTGCTGAATGCACTTCAGGGAGGTACCCAATGCACCCCTCCTCTTGCAGCACTAACTCAGCTGGCTTGGGAGGGCACCTTCCTAACCTGAGAGGCTAATTGAAGCAAATTCCTTACTCTTTTGTTCATTCATTCAGTGCTTTTCAAACCACTATTAGATACAATTTGTAAAAGTATACTATCCTTGAGAAAATGTTAGCACCCTCTACCTTGGTTTTCCCAAGAATCCAGTTGTCTAGTTTAGATTTTTCCAAAATGGCAAGGCAGTTTTCTCTGCTACCAAGGGGAGTCTCGTGTGCCTTGAACGCAAGATAATAATACCTGCAAAATGACAAAGAAAGAATTGAATTGACAATCAAAGTGCACTTCCACTGTTCTTCTCTAGCTCAGAGCTCTAACTCTAAAGTTAATAGGCTGAATTCTCACCTATAATCAGTTCTCTTCATTAATCATGACACAGCTGTCACAAACAGATATTTAAAACAAATACATGACCAGGATAAACAATTAATTGGATTTTTTATGATCAATTTTAGAGGTCTGGAGCAGACCCAGAACAATATTGTCTTTTATTTTGCCCATATTCCCCTGCAAAGAACAGCTCCTAACAATTATGTTAAATAACATAATTGATGAAAAAGGGATGCAAACATGTTTGAACTGGATTAAGAACCAATCCCTTCCTGCTTGTAAAGCCATTATGCATTAATCAAGAATGGTTTCCTAGTATTTAAGTAACCCTAGTTTCAAACAATCATGTTAAGTAACAGCAAGAATATGGGCCAGTTAGTTTACAAAGTTAAGGTTATTTTAGCCCAAGTACCCTGGTAGATGGTAGCAACTGCCACCTCAGAACTCATTTATTAACTGCCATGTGTTGTCTTGGTATTAAGTTATACTTCTAAAGGTGCTACTCTATTTACATCGTGATTGAGAGGAATTGGCAGGTTGAGCAAACCATTCTACTAATTATTATCATGGGGAAGAGCCATCAGATATTCTTTAAAACATGAGGAGAAGAATGTGATCAGTGAATCTCAAAGACAGGTTCCTCTGTAGCCCATAAGGCCAAGAAAATATACCACATTATACTGAAGAAACCATGGAAAAGTAATTAGAAAATTTACTGCAAGAAAATTTTTCTGCAAGAAAATATTTTTTTAAATCAGGAGAATATGATTTTCAAATATTAGGTTCAGTTAATCTCTAGATATTAGCTCCACTTGTCACAAGAAAGAAAAAAGAACCACTAGAATAGTCAATAAAGATCAAACAGGAACAAAATGACATCTGAAGTGAGAAGCACTGGAATAAGTTCTGGACCAGAGACATAGATATTCACCAACTGGAGACATTGCTAACTCTGAATAATTATAGGAGATTATGTATTACTGAGTTATTTTTAATGTAGTGACTTTCTCAATGACGTGATATTGCAAATTCTCTAGCCAAGTCTTTCAACGTATCAACTATGCTTATTAGTAGGTTTGGAGAAACACAGCATATTTGAAAGAAAAAAGTACATTTCCTTCACCTTATTACTGAAGTTAACTATGCCAGTTTTTACAAAACTAATGGTATTGAGTTGCACTAATAAAACTCAGATTTAGAATACACATATCACAAATAATTTGTGACAGCATAAAATTTCAACAGATAGTTGACAGATACATGGGGGAAGTTACACTAATATTAAATTGCTGTTTGCTACAAAAGGCAGTTCAGATAGCCACGTTATTTACACATATATGGGTGGGAATATGGGAGGGAGGGAGGGAGGGAGGGAGGGAGGGAGGGAGGAAGGAAGGAAGGAAGGAAAGGAAGGAAGGAAGGAAGGAAGGAAGGAAGGAAGGAAGGAAGGAAGGAAGGAAGGAAGGAAGGAAGGAAGGAAGGAAGGAAGGAAGGAAGGAAGGAAGGAAGGAAGGAAGGAAGGAAGGAAGGAAGGATTCAAGTGAGTGACACTGGTTTTTCATGTATCTTTTAAGGTATGTTATTGATGGGAATTTTAAAACCATGGAGCAGTTTTTATATAGCACTGATGCAATAAAATATTCAAGGGGAATCTCATATTTTTTTATTCTATCTTATCATTGACATTCCACTTACTGAAAAGTTGACTTATTTGTGACAAATATCTGAGTAAAAAGTATTTTTAAGCTGTGTAATTTACCTGTCTGACTATACTATTTTGTTTATGACAAACTTCACTATCTCTTAAATACAGAACCCTCTCCAATAGCTCTCTTTCATGATCTAGAATGTAGTTGCTTTGGTGCTCTGAAAAAACCCATAAATAAAACAATGGTTATTTTTCTTATCAAATCCTGTTTTAACAAGTATTTTTATTAATCTAGATTTATCTACAGTCTAAGAAAGCAAGCTATTCAAAATGACAAGAACTTTACAAACTATGGGAATAACTACAGCTTCTGTATGTAAACATATTGTATCCCAATATTTATTAAAAACTTCCTCTAAATGGTGATTTTCTGAACATTTTGATTGACCTAACCATTACACAGAAGACACTTCTACCTGGTTAAGTATACTTACTGTTGCTTTTCAGTTATGTCACAGAATCACAGAATATTCTGAGTTGGAGGGGACCCACAAAGATTATCAAGTCCAGCTTGTGGCCTTGCACAGGACTTCTCCAAGAATCACACCATGTGCCTGAGAGCATTGTCCAAACGCTTCTTGAACTCTGTCAGGCTCGGTGCTGTGATCACTTTCATGGGGAGCCTGTTCCAGTGCCCAGCCACACTCTGGGTGAAGAACCTTTTCCTGATATCCAACCTAAACCTCCCCTGACACAACTCCAGGCCATTCCCTCACCAAAAGTAAGGCAGAATTTACTGTACTCATCAGAAATAATGACTACCAATATGAGACTGGCAATTTATTTTTGATTATTTCTTCTCCAGAACTACTTTTGTAGTGTACATTCTGCACTGTAAAAGGTCTCTAGATTTGCATTCCAAAGCTTGAATCCATGTGTTTTGTGGGGTTTTTTTAGTAAACGCTGGTTTTGTGCCTGTTTTGGCAACTGAATCACATAACTACAGACGCCCAAGTAGTTTGACATGATGTGCTCAGGATAATTGTATGGCAGCACAGCATGTGCCACATAGGGGCATCCAATTGTTTTATCTAATTTAAAATATTTGTACAGCAATGGGTGCTATAAAAATTTTGGAGAAGCTTAAATGTTTCACCTTCATGTATCTGGTGAAGGAGTGCAAATATTGTACATGGCGAAATGGTAGAGAATACATCCGAAAAAACACTTTGGGGTATGTACAGGTACAAGTGCTCATTTTGATTTACTGGACTAATTTAATCTCTGTCATACTTATGTAAATCTACTGTGCAGAGTTCACAGAGTGACCTCTACTTGCAATGTATCACCAAGAAACCAGAAACTTAATTTCTGAAAAGTACTGCTAGAAATTACTTTTGCTTTCAGATAAGATGAAAACTTCACAACTTAATGTTTTTATTTCCATATTTGCACTTGTTATTTCAGCACAAAATGTGGTAGTCAGGAATATTTCAGTGTTCTTCTACATTAAACCACTACTTTTATTGCTATTTTAAAAAATATAGTTTATGGTCCTTCATGTGCTACTTCATAAACATACATATTTGTGCAAAAATGTATTATTTTCCTGGGTAATACATCCTGCTTGAAAATTTTCTACACATGGCACACACTCATCTACATGTTTCCTAAAAGTACTTGACTAATCACATTCTCAGCAGCAGTAAGACTAAGTAAGAGAAAAGTAATTTCCCCTCAGAAGAACTGATTTCTCAAACCTGATGAATCTCTGGGATTCTGTATTTCTTAACTAGTGGTTTTTACTCTGCAATACATACTATCCTTCATGGATGTGAATACCATTTCAGCAAAAACATACATCAAAATTGGATTAACTAAATTTACTAGTCATTAGAAATAAACCAACATATTTTTAAAATTGAATTTCAGCTAAGACTGCAAAGCCAGGACATGCAGAAATTAAGTTAAATGCTAAAGACATCCAAGTATGCTAAGATATGGAAAACTTCAGAAAGATGCTATGCATTAACTATCTGTTTAGGGACAAGGCATTTTAGTGTTGGTGGTTTCAGACTAAATAAACTGATTGTAAACAAACGGTTTGCTTTCCCACCCCTCCTTAAAGGCTAAACTGTGGAACTGTTCAATAAATAGCATTTAAACAGCACCATTAAGTACTATACCAGTGTCTCTTACTAAAGTTCCCTTCACATTCCAGACTTAAAGGCTGCATCAATTCTACATAATTAACTCAAAACAGTAATGATTAACCCTTTTTCTCTTTAAAACAAATCTTTGTACTAGAATATATTGGCCTGAGGTGGATAATGGATAATGATATGTGAAAAGCATGAGGTGCAAGAGGCCAAAATCTTTTTCTATTCAGACCACAAACAACAGTAGGAACATTCTCAACATCACAAAACCATTTGCTCCTTCTCAGCCCTGGAGCTGGAAAGTTTAAAAAAATCCCATTTTTTTCAGAACTAGAAGAGCCACAAAATAACTTCCAAAAATTTCTAATTTGTATTGGTTGTATCTCACCTCTTTCAAAAACTTTCAAATATGAATTCACAAAAATATTTACATTTGATTCTATATTAAGAGCATGAATTAAAAAGCATAAATAAAAATGATAAAACATCTGACATACTCTTGAAATTCAGTAACAGATACCTAACACTTATGCTGTAAATCATCAAATAAATACAGAATCACAGAAATACTCTCAGAAAGGCATAATTTGGTCCACTGTGCATATATGATTCCTATGCAGATAGCAGACTTTCCATTCCTAAAGTTTTCCTATCATCTCTATTCTGCAACCATTTACCAATGTTTTGTGAATGAGAAAAGTGTAGAAAGTTTATATGGAAGGTACAGTAGTTTAGCATATTGAAAATGTATGGGAACATTCTTTAGATCTGGTGAAATCTTAAAGACACTGGAACAAATAAACATTTCCATGGATAATAGTAAAACCAAGATATTGGGCAATGTTAAAATTCTGTTTCCAGAAATCACTTTTGAACTTTGGTATAATTCAGGTTTACTGTTAAAAGTAAGCTTTCATTAAAAATGCATCATTTAAAAATAAAGCATTCTTTCTCAGCAGCAAATCTGTTAACTTCTGATTTAATTCAGTGCTTCCCTGATTCTGCACAATAAGCAAGTGTATCACTACTGAATTTTTGGTGTTACAAGAAAGCATTTACTGAGGTTATATGGTTTACAGGATTTTGTAATGTTTGACTAGTTTTTAATCCTAGCTCCACTCAATGCAAAATGTGGCTCATTAAGACCAATGAGGCTTTATAAGGTCATGAGACATGTAACAGTGGTGGTTTAGAAACTCTAAACCACTATACCAGGTGTACTAACAGTGACCTTACCCAAATTTGCCCTGTGAGATGGGAAAAGCAGAACCAGCCTCACTGGGATCACTGTTACAGTAATAGCACTGGTACTGCCATGAGTGTATGATCTGAGTAAAATCAACTGACTACTGTGGATTAGGTAATGCTTATACGAAGAGTTTATCCTGCATCCTAATGCAGTACAAAAAATTGTAATGTTTGACATAAACAGGCAGGGAAGAAAAAAAGACAATCCATAAATAAAACCTGTGCAAAAGTTCTCAACACATTCCTATGACCTTATGAGGCCTTACAAGTAAGGCAGCATTTAGTACCATTACTCTACCAAGTCCCTTATCTTTCAACCCACTGAGGAGTATATGCCACATAGAAGGAGGATACAGCTGGAGGATACATGGTGAGGACACACCTGCACACCACATCATGTCACATGATGCTCCAGGGGCCTGGGCACTCAGCAAAGAATGTCCCTTCAGTGCAGGTCCCCACCAGAAAGCACACCTCCCTTAGCTGTTGTGCAGTGCATGGTCACCCTGTGACCCCACATGCCAGGCACACCTGGTTGCCTGATCCAGTTAATAACCTGTATCTAAAATCTGGGATCCCAGCCTGGAAGAGGGGCCATGTTACTTCACAGCAAACACAAGACAGATGCATGATGTCATGGGGTGCAAGACAGGGCCAAGGGAGACAAACTGTCTAAGACTTGACAGGGATACAGTGTTTACAGGGACTGCAGATTACATTTTCCTCCTTTAAGCAAAAGAATATGTATATTTATATACATAAAACAGATGGTAATATACTTGGCTGAAGAAACACTGTGTGAATGAGTTACAATTAAGCTCTCTCCTCACCATCTGTTTTTTAACCCAATAAACTACATCCAGGTTTGCAAATAATCTGCTCTATATGAAAACAGAAGACAGTAAAGAGTAACATTAGACAGAGCTTTATCTTTTGTTTACCTCCCACCTGATAAACTCTGAATGGGTCTGTTCCCTGCCTTTGATTGTTTTGTCCGCATATTTCCTGCTAAGAGTTTACAAAACAGCATTATTGAACAGGCAGATAAGAAGCACACCTATTTGTTTAATAACATCAAGGGAGAAAAAGTGCTGGCTCATCCATTTTGTTGTTCAGTTGCTCAAAAGGATCAAAATACCAATTAACTTGCTGGCTTAAAAAATCTTTGATATTCTCACATTTACTGACATTTTGAAACTCTTCTTCATACTTGCCTAATGTCTTTTTGATTATGAACAAAGAAGTGCCAATCTGTTTAGCATTTGACCTGTTTTCTCAAACATTTTTATGTATTCAACTACTTAATTCCTAAAAACACTTGACTAGTCATAGCTGCAAGTTGAAGAAAAATGTTTCTTGTTCCACTGATAGCTTTTTAAAGTATTGTTTGTTTTTATTTGCAAGAGCAAAAAAGAATAGAATTTGTTTTAAAATAAAGCATGAACTGAACAATGGAGCAACAACATCCCCTCTCCTGCCTCTGTTTATATTCTGAACTCAGAAGTCTTCTTTG
Source organism: Lichenostomus cassidix (assembly GCF_008360975.1). Taxonomy (NCBI): domain Eukaryota; kingdom Metazoa; phylum Chordata; class Aves; order Passeriformes; family Meliphagidae; genus Lichenostomus; species Lichenostomus cassidix. The sequence goes on from NC_139488.1 coordinate 18,294,425, forward strand.
CTGCTGTGGAAATTGATAAATCTATCTCCCTCTCCTCCCCTTTATGTGTTCACTTTCTTTCCCTAACAAGTTACATCAAGCTGGACAAAAAACTTGGGGAGTAATTGACAAGATGTTAACCACAATTTGCTCTTATCTGCCCGAATGGAAAGCTACAGTCAATGCTGTTTTTATTACCATTACTTTTCAAGGCTGTACTCAAATTCAGCACATTTTTGAATGAAAAGGATCTCCTGATAAGAGAACGCTTAATTTCCTCTCAATTTACACTAATTTCTGTGGAGTTAATCTTAGTTCACTTACGTGTAAATTGAATAAAAGTTAAGGTTAGTAATTCTGCCTTCAGCCTCTTCAGGATGTTGCAAAGATATGCTAATGATCACAAAAAATAATCTGTTAAATGTGTTTTAGAATGGTGTGACCTTACTAAAATTAGTCATATAACACAAAAAAAGTTGGTGAAGATCTGAAAATTAAATTGCCTTGCCGTACAAATAAACACATTGGTTGTCCTTCCTGGGATATATAATCTCTAGTGTTTTCCTATCACATATTCATTTGGTGTACTAAAATATTATAAATCAGAAAAATTATTAATTTTTCAGAATTAATTGACTAAGCTCTGGTTCATCACTCAAGATCTCTGAATGCATGGACTGCAGATTTCCAAGCCCAAGTGCATAGATCTACGTCATCTCTGGAGTTTAGAAAGGAGTGTGAAATTGTTTCCCCTTTAGCATCACATCACAGAATCACAGAATAAGCTGAGTTGGAAGGGACCCACAAGAATCTTCAAGTCCAACTCCTGGCCCTGCAGAGCACCATTCCCAAGAGCCACACCATGTGCCTGAAAGCATTGTCCAAACGCTTCTTAAAGTCTGTCAGGCTGTGACACCCAATCCCAGGTGCAGACTCCAGCACTTTCCTCTGCTGAACTTTATATGGTTGATTGCCCAGCCCTCTAATTTGTCAAGGTCTCTCTGCAGGGCCTTCCTGCCTTCAAGGAGCCAACATCTCTATCTTCTGTGAACTTGCTTAGTATCCCTTCCAGCCTGCATCCAAGTCATCTATGAAGATGTTGAAGAGCACAGAGACTAAGATGGAGCCCCGCAGAACCTCTCTAGTGACTGGACACCAGTCTGATGTCACCCCATTCACTGTAACCCTTTGTGCCCAAACTGAACCAGTTGCTCACCCATTGCATGACGTGTTTATCCAGCTGTGTGTTGAACATTTTGTCCTGAAGGATACTATGAAAACAGTATTGACAGCTTTACTGAAATTCAAAAAAGATTACATCAACTGGCTTCCCTTGGTCAGCCAGGTGGGTTACATGAAAGGAAATCTGGTTTGGTAAGCAGACTTTCACCTCATGAAGCTGTACTGGCTGTGACCAATGACTGCATTGTCTTTCAGGTGTTTTTCAATACCTCCCAGAATAATCTTCTCCATAACTTTATCAGGCACTGAAGTGAGACTGACTTGCTTTCAGTAGATTCATTAATTCTATATTGTCTGGATAAGCAACCTCCAGTTCAAAAAATATCACAACATGCTTTGTTTAGCCATTCACTACTTGCTACTATTGCCTAAACAATTGCTTAATGGTACTGCTTCCAGTCACTGTTGAATTACCAATCCTACATACTGAAAAACAGAAAATACTACACAAAACCACACTTAAAATATAGAGGAAACCATAATTATCATATAGCCACATTGCCTTCATAAAGACAATAGCATTTCCTGAATCAAATTCGTAACTTTTTGAGATTGAGAATGTGTATAAAAGACAGTAATAGTAGCCATGAGAAGGGATAGGGTGAACAGAGACCTGATCCACGATATCTATAAGATGAATGACCCTACAAAGCTAAATCTGAAGCTTTTATATCAGTTCATTCTTAAACATGTGCACATTCTTCATATGATGGATGAAGGTCGCTGACCTTCCAAAATCCTTGTATTATCCGAGCAGGATGCATAATTTTCAGTTGCTGCCTCTACAGAGGGAACCATGGGGACAGACTTGCCACTGAATACTTGTGTTCAGTGCTGGTTTCACACTGACTGTTCTCCACAGGAGATCAGATATCTCTTGTACTCTTTATCTCTGATAGTCCCTGCCCTCATTAGAGATTCAGACCACACAATTACAAACAATGTTTGTAGAACTTTCTGTACTTAAACATAGAACATATCTTATGAATGGAGTTTTACAAAAACAGCCCTATTGTACAACTCTTACCGTTTGACAAACTCTTCAAAGAGGATGCGATGAGAATACCCTTTTTGACGTATTTTGACAGTTTCCAGAATTCCAGTGTATCGTAGCTGCAGTAGAACTCTCTCACGAGAAAACATCAGTGCTTCTCGATCATCGTTAGGTTTAATGCAGCGGATAAAGTGAGGCTGTCCAACAACCATTTTGGATAAAAGATCCATGAGGGAATACTATGAGGGAATACTATGAGTGAGGAAAATAAAAAAGGTGCACACACTTGACAAGAAACTGCAATGTAACTATTTAAGCAGGAGATACATATTTGTGAACAGTTTGGAATGCTTGATTATATTTTAATCTGTAATGTTAATCTCCATTGCCTTTTTATTAATTTTTAGTATTTCAGCTGAAACTTGGAACTTATTAAAAGTTTTCAGTTGTAAAAAAAATTATAAAATTCTGATTTCCTACTTCTTACACCTTCCTCTTCATATCTCCTTATATCACATTTCCATAGTTAAAGAAGGCCCATTAAAAAAATACATTGAAAATTGTCCTAACTAAAATTCTGATGTAGACACATTTGACTGATCAAACATCCCCAACAGAAACAGAAGCTTTACCATGAAACAATCACTGAATTTCACAGGAAATCATGGGGAAAGGGTAGCAAGGAACATCAGTTTGGTGCTCTGTCCACAGAGAACACTAAATGTATCTTTAACATTTCAGGTTCATCTCTACTACACTCATTTTTCAGAATTACTGAGAATATAAACCACACAGTCTCCCTAGAAATCTGTTGAACTGCAACATTATCATGACTATTCATAAAGTTCTTAGCATCTAACACAAATTTTCCCGCTGAAATGTATGTCCACTACATCTTTTCCTATCCACCCTGGACAAAGAAAACAATTTACTCTGTTGCAATTTACACCAAAATGAAAGACATTTGATCAGATCATATGTATCTTTTTTTCCATTGACTCCTCTGAATACTGATATTTCTGCTCATACTCACCTCATTAAGCTGCTGTATGGTAAGTATATGTTACAACTATATTCAATCTCATATACCCTTATCTGTCCCAAAATCATGTACAATTCCAAGCTGATTGTGGTCACCTTGCGACAGGTTGCATGTGTATTACGGTGTACTTCCACACTCACTCCTCCATTACACTTTTTTTTTTCTTTTTACACTTCCTACAGAGCTGGCATTTGTGCAAGAGCACTCTAAGTGCACACCTGTGCGACAAGTCTGAACATGTGTCCTTGTACTTTCCACATTGGGCCAACATCTCAGTATTTATCAGCTTCCTCTACGCCCTTCCTTACATTATTTTACACAACAAATTGAATAGTACAATTCCACAAATATTTTAGATATTTAGATACTGTTCTTATTAACAAAATGCTTGTTTTCATTTCAGTTTTTGTACCCTAAAATAGGAAGCCATAGTTTGCCGCTTCATGTTAGTTGTTTCCTCAGGATGCCGCATAACCTCCATTGTGTCAACCTGGAAGACAAAACTCTGATGTTAGGACTGTTCCAGAAATGCTGCAGACCCACGCCACCTTGCCCATGAAAGCTAAGTTCAATTTTTGTTGCAGTCATTCCTTCAGGTGTGAGTACTTCAGAGCACTTTATCAGAGATAGCAAGGCCAGCTTCTAACATACGCAGCAAACACACTGATTTTGGGGAGATCTGTAAGCATTCTTGTCGCTGTTGAGCCGCTAGCAGAGAAGAGGACCCAGTTCTCAGTGTAGCAAGAAAAGGCGTTTATTATTTTGATTTCCATATATATATATAGACTTTTCAGAGGTCGCCCAGATTGGTCAGTCAGAACCCTCCCCCTAGGCCTAATTGGCCAGGCCTGAACTGTCCAAGTCTCGAGACAGTGTTTGAAAAACATCCAGGCTTTATCTTTGTTTATAAAACACAGCAAAATGTTCTCACGAGAAAGACCTGTGCTAGCCACACATTCTGAATTTTTTTTTTATAGTGCAAGAGCACTCTAGATTTATGGTGGTATAATACTCAGCCAATGAAACAGCTGTCAAGTTGCAATACCTTAGGAATTGATTTTGAAAAAGTATTCCTCTTATTGCCACTACAATGAACTCCAACAGGACTTCTATAAGTAATAAGAGTTACCGTATTTGTAATAGCCAGGAAGTAAATTGAACTGCCTCATTTTGTTCATGTATGAAAAAAATACTGTAGGATAATGAGTGGCAAATAAAGTACATAGTCTCAGAATGTGTAAATCTGTTCCCTTCTCCTGCTATGATTACTATTAATTACTTTATTTTGCCATTTTGATGCTAAGACTCTCAGCAATCTTACTCTGGTGAACTGCCATAGCATACCACTTTTTAGCATTGCAGAAGAGTTATTTTTAGAGGATATACACGGACAGTGAAATACTGCTCCTTGTAGACTTTTGTTATATTGTTAGTACAGCTGTTCTTATCAAAATGAAACCAGAATTTATGAATGAGTATAACTGTGGTTACCAGTAACAAGCAGATTGTGTTGCTGTATTACAGCTCAACAAAATTAAAGAAAATTAACCAGCATCCTGTTTGCATGGAGCATTAACAGCATTTTAGCATTCACTTGCTTTGTGGCAGTTTACCATCTGCTCTGACCAGGTGGCATTTGTATAAACCAGATAATGCTGTTGTCAGCACCTGTGCTACACTTCCCGGACTTTGCTCCATACAATCACTTCTCACTGACTTAAGAACACTCTTCTGAACACTAAAATAATTGCTGAAAGTTCTCAATAAAGTAACTGAGACTCTTACCTTCAGGAGATATTTAGGAGACTGCATGCAAAATATAAAGGAAATGAAGTGCTAAGTAATAATAGATTTAAAAAAATGGGTTTTGTGTTGGGAAAGAAATCAAAAGAAAACTAGTGAGGTCAAAATTCAGAATACAGATGGTGCAAATGAAGAGAGAGTTCAATAAGGGTGATGATAAAAATTTCAGTATGTTTTTGTAACCTGTTCTGGCCCAGAGTGGTATACATGCATTGGTACACATCTCAAACTAACACATGAGAAGAAGAAGAAGAAGAAGAAAAAAAAAAGATTAAAGAAAGAATAAGGAAAGAACAAAAAAAGTGAGATGCAGTTTGTTAACAGAACACTCTGTAATACATTCCAGGAAAAATGCCTTATCAGCACAGATAACATCAAACATCTTAAGAGGTCATCTGACAAAGTAAATACCAATGACCTAATCAAAACAGCAGGTATGTCCATGGGGAAGGATACAGGAATGTTTCAAGATTATCTTGGCAAGACACCTAGTTTCTAAGAATTGATATCTAAATCTCTAGAAAATGTCAGGTAGGAGACAAAAGCCCTAACAGTGAACATTGACAGTAAGTTCAGAATAACTGGTAATATTTAATGTTAAAAGATGACACACAATTTGATTATAAATAACATCAAATCAAGAACAAAAGCAAAGAGTTTGAGGACTGATCTGAGCCCAAATGCCAATGAATCTGATGTTCTAAATAGGATTCTTCTCTGTCTAGAAAAGCAGAGACTCAGTGATATTGCCAGAGACTGAGCACTCACAACTTCACATATTCCTATCTGGAAAATCTGCTGGTCAGTAAAGGGCAGATAGCATCTCCTTTTCACAGCCACGTATTTTCACCAAAGCTGTAGAACCTTACCATCTTGGGACTGCCACTCTATAAAATAGGGTTTACAACAGGCTGCTGGGTTCAAAAGAGTTTTGTTTTGGTTTGAGGGGTTTTTTGTGGGGGGGAAAGTGAATGAATGCACAGAAAGACAGATGGTCAGAAACACTCACAGAGGAGATGTATAACACTTTTTCTCAGAAACTTAGGCTAAAAGCAATATTGTTAGATTTCTCTTCCTACAAATGAGGTTGTAAATTCAGATCTGTGCAATACATAAGAACTAGAAGCAATTTCCAAATCTTTTTGACAAGAAATGTTTGAAATTTTCATTAGAAAAATTCTGATAGACTCCGAAGCTAGGGGGATTTTCTTGTAAGATTTTTTAGTTTTGTCTCTGGTTAATTTACAACATTGCTTGCCTGTGAAGCCACACAATTTTATCGTAGGGCAACAACCTCGTGTACAACAGACAATAGGCTTTCCCACGACTGGCTTGCTAGAAAATGACAGAACATAATAAGAATGTCATGATATAAGGATAACAGTGTCATGGTATCTTGTATTTTAAATCACTAGCTACTCTTTTAAAACAAAAATGAAGACTATTTCAACTGTTAAGTCATATTTTTACATGACAGCTGTAGTGACTTACAATATGAATTTATATAATTACAACTGTAATGGAAAACAGCCTGACCTACAAAAGTCAAACTGTTTTGTCACTAAAAAAATTGCTTCTAATACTTTTGAAACAATATAAAAAGAATGATTTATGACCTCATGGCACCTTATGAAGTCACTGGAAATTAAGACTTTCCACATATTGACCACACCTGCTGCTGGCATGGTATGAAATACTGTAAAACCAAAAAATATGTTACACAAAAAACCCTCTTAAATTAAATAATGATAAAGAACTTCCAAACTTCCAAATAAAATTATTGTATTTGGATTTTTTAAAACAAATTTTAAAATAATAATTTAAAATATGTTTCCTTAAGTTGTTTTAATTAGGTGCTTTACAAAATTCTAAGAAATAGCTTTTTCATCTAAAAAGTATTTAAATTCTGAATAGTGTTACGCATGTCTTTTCTTTTAGCCCCTTTTAAAAAGTATGAAAGGTGAGTAAAGCCCACTTGAACTACTTATTAACTGATTATGTTTATTAAAGCCCTAGAAATGAACTGCTCTATTACATTCCTGTTGTATCAATAACATGCATGCCTAGAAAGCTTGTGCTGAATATAGCTGGATGTGGAAGACAATGTGTATATAACACAAGAAAATTGAAAAGGGTACCCTTCAGCACTGAAAGTATTTACGCCAGACAGGAAATAATAGTCTGAAATCCACATGTGTATTTGCAGGTACAGTGAAGGATATAAATGTCTCGATGATATAAATCACTGTACTGATACTTCAGCTTGAGCTGCAAATACCAGAAGATACTAAGAAGAAATAGAAAACCCAGAACATAAAATTTTGTAGACTTTTGAACAGTTGCTGTTACCACACTTGTTTTTAAAATTTATTACTGTTTGCTCTGAAGGCAAAAAAACCCCAAACCCCAAAACCTTAACTAAGCTAACTCTAACAAGTACTATTTAGGAAGTGGGAAGAGGTCTATATGCCACCAGCTTCAAGGCACAAGGTTTCCCCACAAATTAAGGGTACTCAGTTGTAATCCTATTAACTGTCATAAAATTATCCCATCTTTTTGCAGTTATGGAACATACTTTCATGGCAAAATCCATCAGCATTTAAATTCTACAATTCTTCTTTTTACATAATAGTAATTTTGCTGAGTCATTCTCTTCCAGTTATGTACCAGTCACAAACATCTCCTGGTTTTCCACTTGCAAGTTGAATAAAAAAGAAATAGATCATTTTTAAGAAAAAAATTATTTTGCCTTTCATACTGTTAAATATATTGTTCAAATTTTACCTAATAAGACCCCATTGAAATAAAGAGGACCATTGCTATTGATGTAACTGAGATTTCACTCCAAAGGTTTAAAGATTAATCAGTAGTAAATTGATTCTTCACTGAATTCTACAACAGGTTTTTCGTTAAAACTGGAAACCATGCTCCAAGACAAGGTACATGCTACTGATAGTAAATGCAGATTCCTATTTAGTAAGAACCTCACTATATACATTATATACTATACTCACTATATATAAACTCACTATATACACTATATACACTATATACTATATACATCAGCTAAGTATTGTGTACATAGCCTCACTGTAATATTTTATAAACTGCCTGTCTTCAAAGGGAACACCACTAACCTTGATACGCCCAGCACTGAGCTGTGGAGGCAAAGACCGAGATGCTGCTGTCACTCTGGCTCTTGCTTGTGCCAAATTACCTGTTAAAAAGAAAAGAAATTCATACTCAAAAAACTATTCAAGAAGCTTAGAAGAGAAAAATTTGTATGGTGTAAATCAGTTTGTACAATAGTACTAAAAATAGCAGACACCACCACACTTCTTCCACACCCCTCTCATTACCAATTGTGCCTGCAGAGCATTCAGCACAGGCATGACATAGTGCAGTGTTGATTTAGAGGGGAGGAAAAAGTCAGTGATAAGGTGGTATGTCACTGACCTTAGCTACCGAGCTGATGAAAACAACGACAGCACAAAGGCATACAGCTCAATCACTAGTAACCAATTTCTCTGTAACTCATTGAGAGATTTCAAAGAGCGAAAAGACTACAGAAACAATCTTGTTTCTACAAAATCACGTGGATTCTCAAGTGTTAAGACAGTATCTTAAACTCACAAATGAGAGAGAGGAGAAAATAAGATGGCATCTTTTTTTTTACCTTTTGACATATAATTCTCAATCTTATTGTAATAGGGTTTTTAAAGACTGACTCAATTTATTGGGCAAAAAATATCGTGATGTCAAGTGAAAGACTAGTGCCTTTTAAAAAATGTATAGTAGGACATGTCCTAAACTTTTTCTTCTGTACTTGTAGAAAGCCAAAGTCATCACAAAATAGCTTTTCAAAATAAAGGCTAGGAGAAGAGAGAGGAAGTGATATCGGACTTGCATATGCAAGACACTCCGTATATTTCAAAGTTTTAGCAAGTCTAGCACAAGATGTCCAAATGTTTTCTCTGGCTATATCTTCAGAGGCTAAACTGTGATTAATAGCATTGAAAGAACCCTTTGAAGCAGGATTGGTGACATCAAAGCCCTAATCCATGGGTGGCAGGATTTTTATAATGAGTGGGAAGCATTTTAACACATTTCAAAGGATTTACAGCATGAATAAACAATAGGCCTCTGCAGATGTACCACACACCTTTCAGAACCAGAACACATAAATAAGTGTCTATTTTAATTTAAATGTAAATAAAGTGTTAACACTTCTTTCAGATGCTAAATGACTTGTTTGCATCAACTCCACTGTTTAGCTGTTTGCTTTACAGAAAAGCAGTAACTCTTAACAGTCTTCAGAGTTTTGCTAAACTGTGTATTACATAACTAGTAAGGAGGCACGATGGGAAAAACTAAAACCAAGAAAACTTAATCGCTGGTAATAATTCCTAAGAGAGCACAGTAAACCCAGTGTCCACGTAACACTGAAAGGAACTTTTGCTGTTGCTCTCCTCTGAACAAGAACAAGAAAAATAGCAAACCCCTGAAAACAATCTGGGGGCCAGCACTCAAACACAGCATTCTTCATTCGAACATTCTGAATTCATTTAAAGAAGTATTTATCTTTTAAGCTGCTGACACTGGTATTGACCCAATGCTGCAAAACTGAAATGTCACTTCCAGATCTAACATTGTATGTTACCTGATAGTCCAAATCACAGTCCAAAACACAAGGTATGTCCACTATTTTGGAAACTGCTTTAGGCTATACTGTGTATGTTCATGAGAACTGCAACTGTTTGGGAAAACTTGAATATCTATGTACCTACGTGGTGCATATTGTAAACACATGTATCTCTCTAAAATTAAAATGAGGACTTTAATGAACAAGTAGATGGTGAATTAATTTTTCTCCTAGCTACAATTTTGCTATTTTTGTATGTTAGAAATTACTCTTTTGAGCCTTTTTTTGCTAAAATAGCCTGGAAAGGTTGTTTTTGGCTAGGCTTCAGATTAGCAAGTCTAAAGCTTGAAAGCCTTGCACTGAAGAACTGACAACACAACGTGATAGAAGAGAGGCCTTGGGAGAGGAAATTACTTTGAATCAGATTGTTTAAAATTGCTAAAATGTTGTCCCATTTTGTAACAACTTTAAAAACTCTAATATAACCAAATAAAATTTAGAATGGTTCTATAGCTGCTCAAGGTTCACCATGCTCACTGCTGGCATTAGGTTTCCAGGATTTATAATTAATACCCCTGAGCTCTCCCTTACTTTTCCATGCAAAACTAAAACCAAACATCTCTGATCTGGCAAGCCAAGCAAATAAATAAACCTTTTCATTAATCAAAAATCTTTAATGACTTCACAAACAAGAAAAAAAAAAACCTAAAGTGTTCAGTTCCTACTTAAAAAAGAAAAGCTTTACCTATCATGCTTCTGTTCAGTAGTTACTTCCTTCTACGAATGGATTCTTACCAGTGCTTATTTCATGTGTCAAGTGAATTCCTATGTAATTACTTGTAGCATTAGACTGAATCCATGGAAAAAATATTACTAGGATTTTCTTTTTCCGCTGAAACACAAAATGATGTTTCAATAAAAGTTTCTGAATTACTCATCTCATGTAGCTCATTATCAGAAAAATAACTATCAATCTTCAACATGTCTAAGCCATTAAAACTAATGAACAGAATAAATGTGATTTGAAAATTATTCTACATATTAAGAAATGTTTCACTCAGGGTTAGCATGGTGCTCAGAGTCAGTAAAATTTGGTATCTATCCCTGCATTTGATTTTTATTTACAAGGCAATTTACACCTTAACATATCAAAAATAATTAAATATTATTCCACTTTGTGAAAAGCATCAATATTTGAAGAACAAATGTTTTTAGATAGTAACACCACCAGCACGAACTGCCACGGGTTCCTTGAAAAGGTAAACCAGTTAAAGGGTGAAAAACTGCACTATGCCTTTCATAAGTCTAGATTCACACCAACTATTTGGTCAAAACTTTAGAGAAAAGTACAAATAACACCACTGCAGACCAAATACTACCTACATTGGTCCTACATAAAATGGACCTATTAAGTGATATAAAACCGTCTGAAAATTGTCTTAGGTTTTTGGGTTTTTTTTTTGAGGGAGGGGAGAGAAGTTAATGGTTAAAGTTAGGATTAATCTTTCAAACATGTACATGTTTAATTTTACTCACATGCACTTCATTTTTAGTTCAATGGGACTGCTCATCTGAACAATTAAAGCTCCTACCTATGTGTCTCGATCGGAAACTAAGAACTCTGGGAAGTCTTTGTCTCAGTGGAGGAGTCAGTCAGCTCTAATGTTTCTCTTTTTTTCCTCTGTTCAATTAAGTTAAGAATGTCTTTAATGCTTTGAGAAGTTCCAGTCATTAAAATTTGTGAAATGCTTAGAGTTTTTAAGGCAAAAAGAAGTAGCAGCACAAAAATCTATGCACTCACTGGCTATGCTCAGTGACAACGCTCACCAAACCTCCCTTTGTCTTGAAGCTGTTTAGAAGATCTCACATCTCTGCAAACATATTCTTCACTGAAAGATGCCTCATTTCAGCTAGGTAAGAAAGACCATATTATCAAAGAGCTGCCTCTCTTCTATTATGCAAAGCCAAGCAGGAGAAGTTTCAAAAGTATTTACACAGCATACAAAGAAGAGATGTGTTTTCTTTTTTTCAGGTTGGACTTTGGAAGTCTCCAGATCTCAGAAGGGACTAGTTAGCATTCCTGGTTTCTCATTGGCATCCCTGGTAGTTACTCACTGTGTAATCTGGCTGAATTAATGATTTGTCTAGCTGTTGATTTGATGTACTAATTAGGAAAAGTACACTCTCTGGCTAGATGTTCTGATGTTACCTATGGTTTGTCAGTGCTTGGTTTATTCTTAGGTGATGGGTAAGTAAGTATCAAGCAATTATTAGTAATATCAGCACTGTATTTATAACCTCATTTTGGTTATGTCTGCAATAGATCACTCCTTCCAAACTAAGAGCATGCCAGGTAAGGAATACATTAAGCTTTGATACAACATTCAGTTTGTGAAGTGCAAATGACTTACAGAGAAAAAGCCTAATGACAATGTCACCTTACTGTACATGTCGCACCAGGGATATTACTATTATATAGAGGGCAAGCACAAGTTCTTTCCTTATCGTCATATATTTTATTAATTTCTTTCATGCTTCTGGTTCAGATAAAGAGGGGTTACTTGAAACACCATGTAGATACAGTATAATATGGTCAGAAATGCTACAATGCATTCATATTTCATTGACACTACTTCAAATCACAGCTAAGCACTCACACTCCAGAAGAGGTACAGGGCCAGACAATGTCTTTGACAAACACAGATTCTTCTCTGTCTTTTTTTTCAGTACATTTTATCTACCCAAAGGAAGTTGACTGCTTATCTCCATAATGCATTTTCATCTTCTGCTTCTCTAAGACTAATCTTTTAGCTCAACAATAAATTAATACATGTACTTCTTTTATTGGGTACTAATGTGAATCTGGTCACTGACTATCAAAACTCTGTTCTTTTGAGTCATTGAAGTAATTTAAGCTAATCTTGTGCAATAAAAAAGCTAGGAAACCAATTTTCTCATATACTGTACACGTTACACAAGAATATATTTATAAAAATACTGTCTGTAGAGCACAACTATCAATACAGACAGACCTCATCTACTGCTTATTCAGAAAACAGAATTACTTTACTTTCTATTCAAAATAAAACCAAGAAAATGTATTTCCAAAATTAGATACATATTACCAAACAGAACTGGATAAGCATAAAAGCTTAGTAATGGTGAAGCCCACCTGGGGATCACCTAATTATGAATATTTGTTTCAGGAGGAAACACACACACATTTTTGGCTCAGGTTATTTGAAATGAAAAATCCATGCCATAGTGAACTGAGGAATTCTGAAACTGATTCTCAATTACATTAAGGATTTCTTTAGTCTTTTTAGCATGAAGTAGACATTGATCATATTTACAAATACTTAAAAGCTTTACATTGCTAGACAGGGATTGAAGAACCTGAGTATAAGTTCAGTGCTCTTGTGCTTGCTACTGAATACATTACAGACACTTCAGTGGTTACATCCCACATTAGGAAGGGACATGCTGGCAAACACACGGCCTGTCTACAGCAACAAATAAAACTTTGCTTGTAAGCATCATCACTGCCATGTTTAAATATTGTTTTAACACAGTAGGTTAGTAGGCTTCTTGTAGAATGGAAGAAAGACACTGACAGCAGTTGAGATGAAATGAAGGTCAAACTGCTTACTGTACTCTATGCATATCACCATACACAGGATCTATATACACTTAGATACGTGAATGTATGATGTCAGCAAGAAACATCTTAACCTTTATCCTTACCTACTAAACAAGAAAAATTATGTACTAACTAAACTAGTTAGTGGTAATGCCCAAGATATTTTTCTAACACAGCCTTGAGTACTAATTGCTGCTTTAAGCAACATGCCCAATTTTCAAGCTAAATTGAATCAAACGTGTAGTCATCTACTTGATTGGGAGTATGTTCACCGAAACACAGACCCTTCCTGAAGTATCACGGGCACAGCATGTGATCATAGCATATACAAGCAAACCTGATGCAATTCTCATAGTCCTGTGATATGACCAAACTGACAGACCATAGGCAAAACACCTATGGTATAGCCTGACAACATGATAAAGAGGCTCTTGAGTACAGGCCAAGGGAGGGTCATGTGGCTCTGGAAAACAGAGCAGCAGAGCAGGGAGTAGATTGCTATCTGGCCACAGCCAGGTTGGCATAGGTTGGGCATCTCTGTCCAAACACAGGACTAAGGATAGAAGTGGCACACTAAGTACAGTGAGTGTTAATTATCTGAAGCTGCATCTAGACAAAAATGAAATAAATTTTAAAAGTTTGGAAAAAACAAAGTTCTTGTATAAACAATACTGCAATTTTCTACTGCTTTATGTTCCCCAGTTTCTTTAGTTAGGTCTGTAGCCTGACTAGCTGGAGACCTGACCAACTGGCTGGCTGAAGAGAGGTTGGTCACAGCCTAATCCAGTCAGGCTTCCAGCTGCTGCACTACAGAACGAATTGGCTTGGCTTTTTATGATTTATATGTTGTCAGAAGACATGGGCCATTTCTTTCAGTTATGGTCCTTAGCAATTTCCTTCCACATCTCTTGTAGAGTACAGTTTGATGCTGCTATATGTAATCAGCTCAGCACAACCTTGAATTCTCTGGGGAACAGCAGACAGTACAGAACGCTGTTACTGTCAGTACAATAGCCCACCATCAATATGAGGTTTTCTGCTGCCCCAGCAGATTGCCTTGGTACCTGTACCACATCTGTAACTGAGACTAGAAAAGAACTACAGAGGAATTTCCTGTGAAAGTTCACTGTCAAGGAATTCTTCACTGGTTTCAAGCATTCGTCAAAATAACCTTGTTCTACTTACATCTCTTCAGGCTGGACAAATTTATTTCTTCTTCCAGAGGTATGTAGAAGAATACTTCTAAAAACATACACCAGTTGAAAATATGGTTACCCTACATTCTGATTGAGCTCTAGTCTCCCTCATTGTTTTTTGCAATTGGTATCTTTTCTCTTGCATGTTATTTAAGAAATTTTTTCCCTGAATTGTATATGCTGTATCTAGAAAAGTAAAAATATGATTGTAAAGAACATGGCATTTATCTCATTGTTCTACTAAGCTTCATAGTGTTCAGTTTAACCTGAGGCCAAAGTAAGTTCCTACAAAAACAGTGAATAAACAGGAAATCCAGGAGAAGTCAAAAACTGTGATTTCTAGCCCATTGCTTGTATTTCCAATACAAGAATACAAGAATACAATACAAGAATATGGTCCCTGTCCATACAATGTTTAAAAATTTACTAGTATATATTCCATCACTCAGGACCTGCTGCTGAAGCTGCTCCATACATACACAGTCTGGCCTAAATCCTACTAACGCCAGTGAAGATTCCCAATGAAATCAGTGGCAAAAATTCAGGTATAAGGATGCAACCAAAAGCAGATGGAAAAAAAATTACGAACATTTTCTCTGACCTCACTATGACTATCAATCTACCCAGTCATCAAGAACCTAAGGCTACACAGGCTAAAAAATGGTGTTGAAATCAGGTTTTGAAACCTCAAGACAAGAAATATCTTTCAAAAAGTCTTAATTAAAGATGAAACAAGGTTTCCAAACCTTATAAAAGTCCCAGACCTTCCCATTTTTGAAATCTAGGCATTAATGATGTTGACTACTAATTTAATCAAGTCTCAAAGGCTTTGCAACTGAACCATTGCTCCCCTGGATGTCAGCACTTCTATATATTATCACAGTTGGCACAAAATCAGTTACTTTTGTGGTAAAGCAAAACATTATTTATATTTGTATCTCCACTCTTAATGAAATAAATGCCCATTCATACAAATACCCACAAATGCATTTTCTAACTTTGTCACACACTGTGACCTGCTATCCAGACAGCTCAATTAATCAAGCCAAGTCATGTTGGAATAACGAAGACAAAGTCAAATAATAATAGATAGTGCTGGTATAGTAAAGTACTGGCCTTTACAGCTTGTTGCAAGGTGACAGAATAAAGAAAAATTATGAAAGTACAAAATTATGTAAGAATGCACAAAATACTCTGAAATGAATATACAAGTTCTAACACAGACTCAGAGATTCATTTTCCACCCACTACATTCATCCTTTACATATATTAATCCCTAATTCAATTATTTTGAAAAAATGGGAAATATAAGCACATTCTTTGTAAAAGACACACCAAAACACATTATGGATATTCATATGAGTAAGATTATCTGAATATTCAATAAAGTTATCTGCTCCCAAAACTCATTACAAATTTAAAAAATAATTGGTTTTCTAGGGTTTGATCTTGAGGGTTACTGAATGCTTCCAATGACATACTGAGCATCTTTGAGACAGTTTGACCTTATAGCACACAGTGCCCGTAGAAACTGTCAAGTAAACTGCTCATTAAAACAACTGTATAATGTTCTATGAATATTTCTCTATTTAAATTCTGTATATGGTGCACAGTGAAATCCCACAGTCTAGTAGTTAATACTAGAAACAGTAACATCTTTTGCGTGATAGACCTCTTGTTTCCTCTATATCAATAAATTTTGAATTTAATTAGTATACAATGCAGTGTTAAGATTAATCACTACTCACTACCGTGAAATCATGTTCATTATAGGATTGAGAAGCTAGGCCAGAAACATGAAAATTGGGAAAGGCATCTCCTCTCTTCTGAGAAAAATGTAAAGAAAAATTATTCTCAAGATTTGTTCTAGAGAGAATGGTGTATTGGAAATCGAATCACTAAGTTAATTAAGATCTATTCTTAAACTTTTCCACTTCACCTTTTGTTAGAGTTCAATTTGCAAGCATTTGGAGAAAAAAAAACCTATGTCCCTCGCTCATTTTCAGTACAATATAACCTGTGAAGTCTCAGAGAAAAAAATAGTAGAATTCTGTTTGGGCAACACACTTTACCATATATAATCGTGGTAAATCTAACTTGACAATTCTCAGCTGTTGTGCTTACTGCCATGTGCAATTCCAGAGATTCACTGACACTATTTATAGGGAGTTATTCTCAACAGTAAGTAATTGTTATGTTTTATTTTAAGCTTTAGCAGGACCGAGACCTTAACTTTGATCTGATAGATGGTTCTGTTTCTAGATGAGTCCCTTTTTTAGGGCTATTTTAGAGCATTTTTTGGATCCTACTGCTATCAAGTCTTACAAATATCTGTATTGCATTTGTACTATGATGCAAAACCTTAGGATATGAAGATAAATAAACACTGAACTGTAAAATGCTCAAGTGAGAAACTAAAAAGGTAATCCATCACTCTATCTCCCAAACTCAGTTAAGCTACAATTAAGTTAGTTTACTGATGTCCCACATCTGCAACCCAGTAAAGTTCATGACTGTTAAGCTGCACAGCTGTGGTTAAAGCCTCCCTTTGCATACAACCCACTGGCAGCAGAGCAAAAGCTATTTTTGTGTTTTTAACATACAGGCCAGTTAGAAGTATGAAAGCCTCCATGTCCTGAGTGAAATACAGAGCTTCCATTAATTTGACAGAAATTATTAGAAAATATAAATTCTGATTCATCTTGAAGTAGAGATTCTGTAATTACAATGACTTTGTTTCAAATTCATTTGACTTAAGAGTGCCTGATCTCTTAAAAGTGAAAATACTAACATAAAAGTACCATTATAAAAATATTTTCTTGTGGAATAAATCAGTAAAATTGAAATTTATTTGCACTTTTGGCTCTACTGTAATGCATGGAATTAAAAGGAAAAAAATACACTAAAACCAAACGGAAATATGCTGTATTTCAGTGAATGACACACCAAACCAAGAGACCTACCGCTACTTATTGCTAGAGGAAGGGCCTGTGCTCAATAGGAGTGTACAGTGACAAACATGACAGCTCAAACCATGGTTCTACTAAAAACACTGGCAAAGCACCTATGATTTTGACTTGCCAAGATTACACTGTGTGTATGCCCAGTAGTGTCTGTTCATGGGACTGAAATGCAAGATCTGTTTCCTTTGGTTTCTGACTTGTCATGAGGAATCACAAGCTACCACAGTTACAGACAAGTTTATATTGGAGATAGTACTCTTGTCACCAAGAAGTGGTGAAAAGAAGTTCACTAAAGTGATTTTGGAAAAGGCCCTAGTTCTTTTGTTCTTTAGTGTGCATAAAGCTAGCCTGAAACATTTTCTTCACATTCTCTCTTTGCACATGGTCCCTTTGTTGTTTGGTTCGGTTTTTTTAAGAGACATGCACTGTTTATAATTACTTTTCATCTGAGGGCTTCAAGCAAGGTTAGAGACTCAAAGGCAGAAAGAACATAGACTAAAAATCAATATTGAGGAGGGGAAATGACCTTTGGACAGGTTAATTATAAATTACTTGTGTCTGGAAAAAAATTTTACTTAGGACAAAAAAATTACCTTGTTAAAACATGACTAACCAAACCCTTCATCCCAGTTGTGAAAACTTTCATCCCAATTCTCTTTGACAGATTATGCTTAAATATATGGGCACCACAGAAAAGGAGTGTCTAATCACAATGATATATTGCTACTTCATTACTCTAATGCATGAGCAATACCCAATGCTACTAAAATTATTAGACATGATGTTGCTGTAGTGGTAGTGCTACTCAGCTCTGTATTTCTTATTTCTCCTACGTAGCCAAGCACAGCCCCTACTGATCCTCAGAGCAAGGACAGGGATGTTTCTCAGCATCTCTATTCTTCTGGTGGGAAGGCTGAAGGATTTTCCTTTCCCTCCCTGCAGAAGGCAACTCTCTCCCCTCTCTCAAGTAACAACCTAAGGCAGAGCAGAGCCTATCTTTCTATCCTTCCCTGATAGAAAGTTCTAAAGGTCTGTGAGTCACAGCAAGGGCAAAAAATCTGCAGAGATTGTGTTTTAAAAGTAGAAAATCTTGTTGTGCTGCAGGTTTTCTGAGAAGATTAAGACCCTGCAGTTTCAAAAACCCCAGTCGTACTTTGGCCAAGCAATCCAACAGTACCACCCCTTAGAGGTGATGCTGCAAAAATTCTTGAATATCAGGGCAGTGAGTCAAATGGTCTGACTCCTTACTGGTTAATGTACCTAGGCTGTCCATAATTTTTCCAACCTCTGTTCTTACAAGGGGACTCTATTTTCTAGATCATGTGATTCCTTTTCTGTCTGATGCTTTAGCAGCAACAGTGATAAACTAAAACCAGAGATAATCAGGAATACATTCTATCTGGATAGGAACATGCATAATCAACCAACATAGGGGCATCACAAGAAGCTGTCTGTAGGAAAAAAGTGATAGATATGGAAGTAATTGGGAGAACTGTCGGGTTAAATCAGAATACATTCATTCAATTTTAAGGTTAAAGGTCCCTGGAAAGTGCAGATTTCAAAACATGCCGAATGCGACTAAGTTTCCACTGAAAGAGGACAAAACAAGCTGTATACACTACAAAATTAGTTCCAGAATGTTTAAGTTTCAATGTCTCATATCAGTAGTTGCACACTCAATTAACGATAAATTACTATTACAACTGTATATTTAATGTCCTGATGTTAATTTCTGGCCCTTTAGACTGCACAGTCCGCTTCCATGAAATAGAAGCATTTGTTAAGAGGGTAAGTGTATTTGATAAATTACAGGGATTAACATGATCTTAAATTAGTAAAAGAATTTAGCTTTTTAGTATTTATTTTCATGATGCTGCTCAGTTTTTGACAGTGGAAGATACGACAGTTATATAAATATACTTCAAACAGAGGATCGTCTCAGGGGGGGAAAGGCATCTTTTTGTTCTTTATGGTATTTAAAGAACTACATTTTCAGTCCTTGTCAGACCCACGATTCCAGTCTCGCATTCCCTCTCCCTTCTGGGATAGCACCACCCAGTGGCTGCGACACGTCTGGGAGACTGCTGCTTGGCAAAACCCACCTACGCTGCACATTCCAGAGATAGTTGCAAGCAGATGTAAGAATGTGCTGTCACTCATCTTCAAACAAAACACCACACACACTGGCAAAAGGCCCATTTCAAGTCAGGGTTACCTGGAAAGATGGAATATGGCTCCCATATAAATTATTAACTTTTGCATCAGTCAGTAATTGACCAAAATCTGGAGAAAACCGTACCAAGATTATGAATCTTGTTTTTTCTGGTTTGTTTTAGGAATGAAGCACATGTTGAGTGGAGGAGGAAGAGGACTAAGAGACAGGGACAGAGTATGATGGGGCATATACTCACTCACTATTCTTTTGTTTACAAAAGCATCTTTGTAGAAAGTTAAGAGAAGAGTGTTATGTTTCTTCACTGAGCAGAGATGAAGCAACATTGCCAGCAATGCCTTCTGTTCTCAGCCAAACCTTTCATTTATCTTGCAAGCTGCCAAAACTAAACCTGGCAACAATCTGATTTTAGAACACAGAGGCCCCAACACAGGATGTGAATGCCAATTATATCAGACAGCTGGGAAAAAAGAGCAAAATCACAAAGGCTTTTAAAAAATAAAAATGACATAAGGGCTTTAAGCTATTCTTATAACACCATGCACAGATGCATATGCACAATTTTTTTTTTATCAGGATGTCCTGTTCCAGCTTGAAAAACACAGGCAACACTCAATTTGCTGTGTGCTCTTCACAGAAAGGTAAATGGAGGGACAAATCATTCAATTAATATAAATAGGAAACAAGGAAGGGAATGTAAGAGACCTAAAGAAGTAGGAGAAATACACCAGCATGGTAACTATACATTAACTGCAATGAGAGTATATCTTCCTGAACCTTCTATGCATCTTAGGCAAAATAGTCAATTTGAGTGCTGCTGCTACTGAAAATATCTTTATAAGGCCAGAAGAAGATGAGCTTGCATGAGGGAATCAGCATTCTGATTTTAAAATGGCAATAAAATAGAAAGTATAATATTTACAATAATTTGTACTGATAACTGGAACAAAGCACCTAAATGGTTTCATTCTGACAATAGCTCCAAGGTATAAAATGTCCTGTAAAGAGGGTTGTGGAGGCACATTTGACCATGTGTGAGCTTTCTTTTTTGCTTTGCTTGATCAGAATCTCTTTTACCAACTTAACACAGACTTAAATGTAGAGTAGTAGTAGACAGAAAGATTCTTTGTTCCCCACTTGGTCACAAACCACTCCTCCATCATAAACCATGCTCCCCTCCATCTAAACTCATTACAGCTGAAAAGAGAAGCATATTCCTCATTGGATCCTCACCTCTCAGGGACCTCTAAAAGTGTAGTTTGAAGGGGGGTAGTCAAAAGCCTTCCAATTACAGAAAAAGAATAGAGACACTATTGACATGAATCTATCCTCTGTAGTATACAAACAGATATCACGGTAGCAATTTTATATATGCAAAGAAAGCTCCAATATAATATTTTCTACAGATGTTCTCTTTCTACATAGAAACGTCAAGAGAGGTTAAACACATCACCAGATGCTACAACTGGGTTACTGACAGTCTAGAAATTCAAGGCAGAGAGCTGCTGCACAGGCACAGAATTGCATTTAGAGCCCATGTACAATAAGCCTACACAGCATTATCTAGTGCATCTACTATGTATTTCCACCCAAACATACAACCTCATCTGCATATGCCAGCTCCCAATAATTTTGCAATCTAGTACAATCCACTGTATTCGGATTTAGTATTACATATTTTTCTTACCCATTAGGAAAAATATGCTTTAAGAGTGTAGAAAGTATTGAGAGAAGTGTTTATTTGCTGGCTTGTTTGCATGGATACTGCAGAACTATCATTTGCATATGGTACTGGCATTCTCGCATCTATCCATGGAGTAATCAAACTTCATCTTGCTGTTTTATTTAGCTAAAGATCTGGCACTTTCATGTAAGTCAAAGTCAACAAGCTTTAAATCAACAAAATTAGTTCTAGCCTATTAGTATATGGCTTTAACAATTTGTTTAAAACTGTGTATTACATCAGTGCTTCTAAACAGATGGATATTACCTCCAAAACACTTTGATCTACATCACATGATTTATGAACTGTAAGATATGGTACACAAGAATCCATCAAAGAAGTACTGATCTTAGTAAAGAACTAAGAATCAGAAACTCCTGTATTTTCATCCTGCCCTGAGAATGGGCTCTTGCCCTACACACCTGATAATCTCCCTTTCTCTGGAATCAGGGAAGAATCTTGCTAGACAGGTGTTCTAGAAGAATTCATGTACGTATATTAAAAAATATATGTATCATAATGCTTTAGATATCTTGGTAACTTTAAAGAGCAGAGCTCTTTAATAAAAGGATAATATAAATTCTTTTAAAAAGAATAATTTTGAAAAATTGTCCAGAATCAAAGAAGAGTTTGAGAGGAATAGGTAGCTGAAGAAGTTACAATGTTACCAAAACTGTGCAGAAAATACCTGTTTTTGTTAATGGGCTAGAGAAAAGCTGCTGAAGAAGTTTGTTCTCTGAAGTTCGCAACACCACCACTATATCAGCAGGAAGAGTGTCTCTGTTCTTCTCAAGGAATGCAGAGGCATCATATAATACCTAGTGTGGGAAAACAGAACCAGAAATTTTGCTGAAAAAGGTTACCCAAAACCTCCTATGTTCTTTAAAAGGTGAACAGTCAGGATGACCAAGTACACCAGTTAGCTTGGGTCTGACAAGCATAAGAGTTATCTGCAAAGGACTTAAAAGTGAACTACAGCAGTGTGTTCAGAATGTAAACTGGCTATACACAGTAGCTATACTCACAGAATCCCATTGCATATCAAATTGGATTAAATGGCTTAAATCCTGTTCTGCTATATTTTGCCACGTCAAACTATTCTATGCATGATGCAGTATAACAGAGATACTTCATTAAAGCTGAAGTTGATGCTTTACATGTGATGTAAGAAATAGTTTTCAGGCAGTCACTACGTACTGGTTGTCTGCACCAAACCTGTGATCTATAAGTAGACCTGCTGGAGGAACAGGAGTAAGTTGGACACATTGTAGCTACATTAAAACAGCTTCTCATGGCATTGAAAATCGTATTACGAAAACAAAACATTCCTCTATTTAAATTATTTTAACTGTTTTAATTAGAAAGTAATGCCAGGATATTTGGGCCTGAAATTGTAAGCAAAGCCCATGTTATTGTGAAAACTGGACTGTTATTCCCTATGTAAAATAATGTGAACCTCTGAGAACATAAGAAGTTAGGTTACAGAGTACAAGAAAACATCTCTACTAGAAGTCCCAATCTTTCCAATTCTCTCTATAGGATTTTAAGTTCTGTTACAGATACTATTTTACACAGTTTTATGTAAAATATGCTTTTTTACATATTTGAGATACACTCTTACACAGAAATACTGTGGCATTCACACACTGTTACCAAGCACGTAGCCTGCTCTGGCTCCAGAGAGTTGCTCCTTTGAAGTGACTGCAGTACTGATGTTTCTGAGGCCAGATTTCTTGCAGAAAAGACACAGTTACTGTCTACACAATTTGTGGAAGGGCCCTAAGGATAAGCTCCAAAATGGACTGCTACACATGAAAATTTCATTGTAGAGTCTATGTTTGCATAAATGTTATCATTTTTCAATTAAAATAAGGAAAAAATATATAAAGCAAAAACTCTGGATAAAAACAAATAATGACCACACCGCTATTATTTGAACTAAATAAAAATCACATGACCTTACCTTTCCAGCATAGTGCTGAATACCAAATGACAGTTCCATTCCTTTTGGTCTCCAAAAGTATTTGCATCGTAAGTTATCTTCAAATTTATCTAGACATTGAGATGTTGATTTGTGTCAGAGTGATTAACTGTAATCTTCATCCTAATTAGTTTGCTAAATTGCTGCTCAAGAAGTCAGAACTGCTAAAAACACGTTATCAGATTGCTCAGAAATACTAAGCTGTCACTTCTGAACGGAACAGTTCACTTTAAACTAACCCAGTAAGACTGTCTTTCCAACACTACCGTTTGTGGATGTTTTTGTGCATGGAAAAGTTATAAATAAGAGGATCCAATGAGAAGATGTGACAATTTCTCATATTTTGCAATGAACTTACTTCTCTGTATGCAGGGTTTGGGGTGAGTTTATTTCAGCTACGTACATTCAAAACTGTGCATATATAAAACTTGCTTAAATGCCTATTATTTGTATTTTCTCTATCTTCTTTTCTGCACTCATTTAGCTTTCTGCATCACATTTTAAGGGTATGTTATTATCTTCAGTCTGGAACTGGCTCTCATGTACCTTTGGACTTCTACAGAAAAAAAGAGGCTTCTCTATAAAAACTCTTCTAAAGAGACTTTCTGTTTCCCATAATTACCCCTAAAGAGCTGACAGAAAAAGAAACACCGCTTTCTAAGAAAAATGTCTTTTACGCCCTGTGGTATTTTGTAGGTTCTTTAATATTTTGTAATGAGATTAGTTCTGTCTGACCAACACTGAGGGCCCAGGCAGCAACTCCTGCCTGCTGAGCCAAGGAAACACCCCGGAAGGGATCCATAGGAACCCATGTTAATAAGAAATAATGTTTATACTGTGAAACTTGCTATTATACTAATTTACCTGAATAAGCAACTAGAGACCTGAGACCAGAATCAAGTGATAAAATTCTCTGTCATGCTGCGTGCATCAGAAAATATAATCAAAATGTTTTTTCTAACGTTAGAATCCAGTAATATTTTGTGTTAGGTTTTCCTTTCTATTAACATTTAATCGAGCTTGTATTTAAAGCAAAAATAACTAAGTTTGGAATTTCTGGGGGCTGGGACAGAGCAGTGGAATTAATGATTGTCTGGTACACGTGGACAAGGACAAATATCCCACTTTGCTGTCTCCTTCAGGGATCCTGCTGTGCTGTGTACAGATCAGCAGTAAGGCTGATCAGCACTGGATCAAGGAAAGTGCCTCTGAAAGCAGAAGTTCAACATTCAGTATATTAACTGATTTATACAACCCACAGGGAGGCAGACAACTTTAGTACACAAAGGAGGAGTAGAATGAAACCACAATATTCATTCTATCTGTGACCTGAATTCCAGTTTCAGCTTAGCCTAGCAGTAGTGAAAAATCTTGTACGTATATTGTGCAATTTCACTGACAACTGTTACTTTTGTCTAATAGTTTGAGTCTCTGTTGCACATTTCATTGAAGGAAATTGAACTCTTGTTTCATATTGCAGGGGAAAATGCAGCTCTAGTAAATAAAAGCAAGACAACAGTTTTAAACATGGCATACACTGCATATTTTCAGGTTGGCACCAAGATTTGTTAGAATGTATGTAAAATATGCACAAGAACCAGGAAATACTCAGCCAGATGGCACACCAGAAACAACACACACTTCCTATTTATGATGAGATAATCTGGAATGAAGCACTATTTTCTAATTGGATAAACATGGGCCTAGGAGCCTGGGAGATCTAAATTTTACTTTCAACACTAATGCTACTCACAGGGTGGTCCTAGATACAAGATTCTACTATGTCTCAGCCTTCCCTTCAGTAAATGGGGATAAATACTGCCTGGTGTACCTCAAACACATGGACAAGACACAGGTTATCTCCTTGGAACATTGGAAAGACAATAAACCCTTGCCACCTGATACTTAAGACAACTTTTCCAATATGAAAAGGATAGAAAACACATAAGCAGAGAAAAATGATGAAACACAGTGAAAAATATACTTAGAATGTCAAATGAAATTACACAGCCTCAGAACAACAAGGCCAGAAAACTTGAATAAAGATGACATTTCACCCTCTTATAATACATTTGTCATTTCCCAGGCCTTTCCCAGAGTTTTGCTTGCACATACCAACTAAAGTTAGGTCTGTTGCCTGAGGAAATCGACTTTCTTCATCTAGCAGAGACAGAAGACCCATGGGTTTCTGAAGGAACATATCTAGAAGTGGACGGTTGTCCTCATACTCCACTGTAGTAGCATCAATCCCTTCACTCTGATACTCCATCTACAAAAGTCACCAGCACAGTTTTAATATTGAACCAGTAAAAGCAACAGCATCATTAGGGCATCTATGAGGCACAGCAATGCTCTATAGGCCTCAACAACATTATTTACAAAACTCCAACTGAAAGATGTCATTACCTTGCACTTAAATCACATACCCATTTTATAGTTTATAAAGTACTCCCAAATATGATCTATGGTGTAGGATGGTTGATTCAGCTAGACCTCAACAGAGTTGAATTTACCTGCTCAAGTGCAAAGATATGTTGATTGAAATAAAACTGGATCTGTTCATTAGCAATATTTATGCACAGCTGTTCGAAAGAATTTCTTGCAAAGTTCTCAAATCCAAATATGTCCAGTATCCCAACATTCATCCCACTTTCAGCACTGCTGCATGTGAAAATACAAACAATACCAAATTAAAATAAAAATAAACATTATAACTAAGATTGCATAATTGATTCATTCTGATGCAAAAATAGAGAAGGAAAGGCGTGTCTGAACCTAAGACAACTAGTGCATTTGTTCAGCATTGTTAAGAATTTTGTTTTGCACTTGCTTCTTTCAAATTTCCGTGAACAGTGCAGGAGAATCACAGGTACAAAGTAACAGACACTTAGCAGCCATATTGAAACAAGGGGTTTTAGTAGACAGACCCCAAATAAAATCTACTGTCTGCTCCTCCAGGCAGACAAAAGGTGTCAAGGTTTAATGGTATGTTTTTGCTACATTCATTCAGAAGGATAATTACCAAGTCCACTGCTGCTACAAGCTGGACTGTTAAAAGTCCATGTGCTAACTCAAGTATACTCATACCGCAGTCATGACCAGAACTACAAGCATGGATAAGAATAAGTCTATATGACACAGTGAAGTAGCAAGTAGAGATCTCAGATCAGAGGCATTTTCACATCACCTGAGAGGCTCTCTTGTTTCTAAAATCTCTACAGCTTCTTCAAAAGATCAAACCAGCCAGATCAGTGCCTGGCAATGAAATCATAAGTATGCACAATATAAAGTTTCTGTAATTATGAAAAATTTAAAAATAATCACATCTCAAGTAGCATCACAATAATAATCTGAAATTCGCATGTATTACTTGCTTACAAAAGAAGGGGTACTGTAAGGACTGTGAATACATACTGAAGTTTTTCAGTGTACTTCAATTATTTATCAGCCTTTTGTATGATTTTCATGCTCACTACATAGGAAATATCTTTTTGAAGAATTGTACAGCATTTCAAACACCCAATTTCCAAAGACTTCAGTAGCTAAATTCTATTCAGCTCTTTGAAAATGATGGGGTTAATGTCCTGGAAACAGAATTCAGTATCACAGCGTGAAAGCCATTCTGAAGCCTTAGCCAAAATAAACACAGCACTCTTTCTGCAAAATCAAAAATATACAAATGGATGAACCCATCAGACATATTCACAGTAAGTACACATGATGCAGTGGTGTGTAACTTGCCATATATTTTTATCTGGCTGCAGCAGCGTATTAATACGATTTACAATCCAGCTGAAGAGCCGGCCATAAAGTGCTTTAGACATGGCATCTCGCACGTCAGCTGCTTTGTCCACGGTGTTTGTTCGGATAATAGTCTCCCCCCGTGTTACAACACAGTGGGAGGTTAGGGCCTCTTGAAGTTCTTCTGACCCAATGCTTAGTAGTGCAGCAGCTAAAAGACAGTGGAAAAAGACACACAACTGTGATTATGCAGTGAAATCACCAGCATTGACCAACTGTTACAATGAGCTACAGATTATCACAAATAGAGTCAAATTGCATTTACAGAACTGACAATGTTAAAAAGTATATACCATTATCTAAGGCTTCTGGGTTAGGAACCTCACTTTTATCTGTTTGGTGTTGTGAAGAAATAGCAGCAAACTCAATATTTCCAGTATTTAAGATTCCAGTCAGTATTCTGTACACTGAGTATACTTCCTGTAAAAGACAAGAAGCACTTTTAAGGAATTTAATTAGATACACACATCACATTTAGGCTATGAAAGAAAAACATGGGCACTAGAATAGCTATTCAAGCTTGTAGCTTTCTTTGAGACCAAGTTCTGCAAGTTCATGTAAGCTTTTATTTACATAGAAAACAGTGCAACAGAATTGCCTGAGTAGTAACTGGGACCTCAGGCTGGTCTCGCCTTCTGAGTGTGTGTTTATGC
The DNA here is from genome assembly GCF_008360975.1 of Lichenostomus cassidix. NCBI lineage: Eukaryota > Metazoa > Chordata > Aves > Passeriformes > Meliphagidae > Lichenostomus > Lichenostomus cassidix. Next base: position 18,322,257 of record NC_139488.1, read on the forward strand.
TTTCACAGTTCACTTCTGTCATAACTGAGATTTTGAGGCTCACAAAATTTTGTGCATCCACAAAACCAAAGGGCAGCACTGGAAGTGGTTTTCATAAAGAAGGTCAATAATGGTTTAGAAACTGAATCTCTTACCTCATCAGTAAATCCTATAATTCTAAAACAATGCTGAATTGCTTCAAATTGTCTTCCATAGGAATCTTTAGTAACAATGTCATGCATTACTCTTCCAGTGTCATTATCAATATATCTAAACAGAGTGGGACAAAGAAAGTGTCACACTAGCACATATGTCAGTACAAGCTCCAGTGACTTCAATGCAACTACCTCAGTAACTGGAAAGAACATTTATCTCAATAACTTCCAATTATATAGTTTTATGCTAATTCACAAGAAGTTTTTGTTTCTGTTGCATTAACATCTGCTTATTCTTTGTTAATGTCTATTAACGTTACCAACATTTCACACACATCCCCTCACCCAATACAGACCAGATGCATATAAAGTACAAAGACTAATTAGCAAACTCCAAAGTATATTCTGGTTTCTTCCTCAACCTGAAGCATTATGGGAAGAAATCATAAGGTGGGTTATATGCACTTGGAAGTATGACAAAATATCTACTTAATAATGAGCTTGGTTCTTCCTCCTCCTTTAATAGTTCAGCTTCTCAAACAAATACAAATAATACAATGCCTTAGTGTCCGTCTCCTCGCCTTGGGAGGATTAAAAAAGATCCTTAACGGATGGAGAAGGATTAAGGGAGATTTTAAGGCATCATACTGAAAGCAAGTGCTGATCAATAACTAATTACAATGAGTATTTAAAACAAGTGAGCGATAGTTACCTAGGAGGCTTTTTATCAGGAAGTCTATATTCAGAAAGTTTCTTCTGATGGTAAAGGCCAGCATAAATATAATAAAATATATGGAAATTTTTTTCTCCCCTGGAAAAAAAAAAGTATCCTTTTAAAGCACCTGTGTTTATTCTTGTGGCATCTTGTACAGTGAATGTAAAAGTAGTTCTTAAAATGAGCTCACTGAAGCGAGGTAGCAAATCTCCCACTTGTGTTAATAGTGTAGGATCAGCAGCTGTGAAACACAGAAAACCCAGTCAACACAACATTTCTCCAAGGAATGAAGCCGTTCTGGCTTCTACTCCAAAAGAACCTTACTGCCTGTTCTTGTTGTCATAGCACTGCACAAAGGATTACTTTTTCAGCAGAAGACAAAAAAGTATCTAAAATACAGATAATTAAGTCAATTCAAACACTATATAAATTCCATAGGACAGACAATTAATATACCTACACAGCCTGTTTTATGACCCTTGATTTTTCAAGTAGATATTCAGAAATCTTTGCCCCCATTACAGCTCCTGTAGGTGTAAACATCATTTCCAGATATTTTCCAAAGCGACTCGAGTTGTCATTGATGGCAGTGCAGGCATTTCCAAATGCTTCAACCAGAGGATTCACCTGAAGAATTTTCTCACGCAAAGCACGGTTATTGGCCTTGACAGATGAGATACAGATCAGAAGGATAATTAACAGAATATAATGCTTACCCATAATCCAATTCTTGCTTCGGAAGCATAGAACCCCCTTTCTCATCCTTGTATGGAATTAGGTACTGTGCTAACCTTTCTATTTATACAACAAGAGGTCCAACAAATTGATAAGAAAACCTCTCACGGGTAGCAAAATACAGATTCTTCTTTCTCTGCAATTGTTCCACCTCTGACTTTTTTTATAGTTAGTTATGAGTACCAAAATCATAGAAGATTAAAGATGTCTGCTTAGGGTTAACCTGACATGGTTAATTTTCCCATTATTTTGTGCTAATAACATTACTCATAACATTTGAATGTGTAAGAGCTTCTAAGATTAGAGCCACGGCAATATTTGTCATTCTTTATTGCATAAATAATCAATGACATGTGATAAACACTGTACGTAACTACAGGTACTGAACACTCAGAATCTGGCACCTTCTCTTTAAAAAATATTAATAGGCTTGTTGTGAGACACACTCTTGCATCTTCAATACTCTCACATGCACGATCACTACATCCCTAAATCAAGTGTGACAATTCACAGGAACAGCTTTAAGCATTAAACAGTAAATAAAGTGAACATTGGGGTAGGACTGGGAGGAGTTCTTCATAATTTTATATAATTGGCTAGGAAATACCTTTCCCAAGAAGGTCAAATGTTGGACGATCAGATGGGCACTTTCTGTCTTTCCAGCACCACTTTCCCCACTGATGATAATGCACTGAACACACAAAACAAAAGATTTAGGTAAATCGTTCACCACATGGTCGATTGCTGCTATTACCCCTCCTGTTATTTCATGTTTAGTACCAAAACTACAGAATGCTTTAAGGGTCAACTTCCTTCTGAAAGGAGACATCAGCAAAGATTCAGTGTAATTATTTATTCCCTAGATTATTAAAATGCATTACACAATGCCTCATCACAATGTGCATGTATGAAGCAGTGACTGAATTTCTAAGGGCTAGAACATATAAACAAGTGACCATGCCTGAGCTCACTGCATTGACTTCATATGAACTAGCATGAATCACAGGGTACAGCTGTTTTTAATGCACTGACCAAAAGTTTGCTCTGAAAAATAATCTTAAATAACTGGTGCTGTGCAGAGAGGCTATTCTGTAGGCGATGCTGATATTCAAGCTAAAACAGCAAACTAGCATCTAAACATTTCAAAAATATGCATCTGCTCAGTGGATGATTCTGGGAGGACATATCCACCTTCTTCCTGGGTCAGCAGTCCTTAACACATGGTATTTTATAGGCTCTTCAAAAGGATTCCAGACTCAAGACACTAGCTAAAATGGTCTACATCACTTTCCCTCTCTCTGCTGTTACACTTCATGGGCAAAATGGAAGCTGAAAGCCAGTTCACACCTGAACACTCAAGAATGAAGACTTCAGATCATAGAAACTTTGAATTCTAACAGCATTTATGATTTCCCCCTTTTTTCCCATGTATTCTATAGTCCTCCTGTACAAATATTATTCTGCTTAAAGTACAATATTTACTGACATATAATTAAAATGTTAAAACTGAGCAGTTGCAGAGATTCATGTGTTTTTGTGGAAACATCTGAAAACTATTTGCATATTCATGTAAATACACAAGATTCTTGGCTGGGAAAAGATAAAAGGTCCTAAAATACTTGATGCAATGCCACTTCATATAGAACTGAGCCTTGTGGAAAGGTTTGAAAGATGCAGTAGTTATCTGGTGGTACCTTGTGCCTGACAGCAGGTGCAGGGACCCACTCTACATAATTTGTGCAATACAACATTTGCAGCTCATTTATTTACTTCCTGTCAATTATTTTTGCTCTTAGAACCAGGTAACACATTGATTACACTACCTAACTTAATTGCTTTTGTATGACTAGGGAAGTCATGCACAACAGGTAACACAGCTAAGGCCTATGAGTCCTTGTAGAACTGGTAAGAACTTGACTTGCTTCAAGAGAAATACTAGACTCAAGTAAATTTTCAAGCTTCACAGGAAAAAAACCAAGAGGAAGCTCAATGGATAAACAAACAGAAGCAGGACATTTTCGGTCTGGCTACAGTGTTTACCTGGTGAACCTTTACATGAAGAACCAGCATAACACTGGCCAGGTAACAGAGATAAACAAGCTCCTATAATACTTCGCAACAGAAAATAGGAAACTGATTCGGATCTAAATGAAGATTACTTCCTAAAGAGGTACAAAACATATAATATGAAAGATGCACAAAGTTAGCCTGACGAGCTGATGTAATTACCATTTCTTTTCCTCAGATAACAAGTCTCACATAACTTACCCTACATGAGTACTTTTTTTTTTTAATGCCTCAATCAAGAGCATATAAGTCATTAAAGAAGTATTAATCACTGTCAGGCCAGAGTACTTCCGCTACTCAGTAAAAGTCCTCTTCGTCTTCAACATCCCTTTTACTTGTCTCCTTTTCTTGGCATTTTCTGATTTCAACCTTTTTATTATTTTATTCTGGTTTTGTGATTTAAAAAAAACATTTCCCATGAATTATTGTGTGACGTGCAGGGTAAAATCAGGATGATTTTATAAACAACAATAATTATCAGCCTTCAATATTCATCTACATACAGCACGTTAAATTAGAAAGACTATGAAGTTATAATCTTAAGAATGTAATAAAATCTCCCACAGCATGGTACTTTATTCTCATTAAAATAATTGCTAAATAATTTGATTTGTGTCCTTATTACATTTAAAACAGATCTATCCTTAATTTATTTTACTAAAAAATTTGTTAATGGTTCCTCTTTTTTTGCTACTTCGCATCTTTTAGCAACAGAAAAGTGGTTCAAACTCTGTTAATCTGCTACAGCACTGAGAACCTCCTATTTTACACAAGTGAAAATTATTGAAATACGTAAGTCAAGAGTCAGAGCGAGCAGCAACACTCTGCTGCTGGAGTCAACTGCCAGGACTGCATGGGTGTCCAGGAAACTATATTGGTCAGGTACCTCCATCATCTTATCTGACCTTTTAGTCTCTTTTATATTACTGTGTCCTCTTCAGAACTCCCAGATCTGACCAGATTTCTACTCTGGTTTTGCTGATATAGGAATAAAAGGCTTAAAGAAAAAATTTTCCGAACTACAACATAACAGAACATTAGCCACAGACCTGTAGCACAGTGGCAGTATGATTAATGTGAAACCCAAACCAAAATGAACAGATTCTCACCTGATCCTTGCTGAATGTAACCATGCTTTGGTAGGCAGCATCTGCAGAGGCAAATATGTGGGGGGGATTTGATGAACGCTTCACACCATGGTAAAGCTTGGAGAACTAAATTTAAAGAAATACACACAAAAGTCAAAATACACAACTTAGCTACACAATTAAGAACTGAAAAGAGGAGAGTGACCATCATCTGCCTGTTCAACAGAAGGCAGTTGCCTGTTATATCACAGAATTTTCACTGAACCACCTGGAAGAAGTGGTAATTCCTGGCACTGCCCAACTTCCAGAATACAAATTACAACACCTAGAATGCACTCTGATGTCTCCCACATAAGACAATGAAGAGACCTGTATCGCAAGGAAGAGAATTTCAAACACTTGCCTTTAATCATGGAAATAACCAATTTATACAAAAGAAATTTACAGCAAATCTGAAATCTGGCCCCCTATCTGAAGCCCTGGTTTGGAAATCCATGGAGACTAAATTATTTCTAGCTCCACCTCTCTTCATACTTGTAAGTAAACTGGCCTCTATGTTTACAGCATTTGATTCATTTGTTTCTTTTAAGGCAGAACTTATGGCACCGCACATGTAATAACCCATAGTCAGAGCAATTCTTCAGGAAGCAAAAACCTCAGCATGAGGAGGTTCATATAACCATCTTCTGTTTCCCAGAAGAAAGCCCTAAATGCTAGACAAGAGGCACAACTGTGCCTGCGGTAATCTCTGTCCCTCCCGTGGAATTCATGCCTCCAAGAAGAAGTGAGCAAAATCAAATTAAACCAAATTTAACAAACAAAACAAAATAAAATAGATTTTTAGCTGCACTGTTCTGGAAAAAGAAAAGGCTGACATTTAGTCTGTCTTCCTAAGTTCCAGCATTACTTAAGTATTTAACTAGTAGTGTTAATATAAAATATAAAGCAACTACTGTCCTCAGCCTGGAATCTCTCTTACCTGGGGAGAATAAATGCTGAGATTCTGGAAGGGGTTCAAGGCTATTAAAATGTCTCCAACATAAGTATAAATCTGTAAGTCAGCATAGCGTTTTTGCAGCTGATGAATAATTGTATCCTGAGAAGATTACAAAAAGTTTGATAGTTATACAGTATTTTCCCACTTGGGAAGATTTTCGTAAATGTACTGAGAACACTGTTTAAGAAATACTTATTGTAAGTGTTACTAATTATTTTTTAAATGCCAAACCCACAAAATCAAGTATTTTCAAAATTCTTGCTAATGCCATAAAGCTAAGTTAAATGGCAACTCCTAATTGCAAATTAGAACATATTTTGTTAATCTGCCTGAGAAATAAATCTTCTGAACAGAAAATGGATGTAGACATTATTGCTGCACTTCATAGTACATGTCCACTTAATTTTTTTATTTGGCCATGAAACAAGGATAATAATTTTTCAAGGATTAAATTTTAACTAGGGGTAAAAGACTGTTTAAACAGGACACTAGCACCATTTAGTATTATGTCTTTTGCTTGCTGGCATGTGATTTAAGGATTATCAACATAAAAATTTACAGATACTCTACAAATAGGTGATATAGTGAAATATGAAATTGATAGTTTTATCTCTTTTTATCCAGAAGCTGTAGATGACATATTATTCTACATAAATTAATTATTTTAGGGAAAAAAAATCCTTTATAGCTAGATCTTTATGACTAAACTTCACATTTTAGGGAACTCACAAAAATAATCTAAAATAGCATCACTCATTATTAAGTTTTTTTCCACATAATAGTATTCACTGCTACTACTTTTATGCCACTATATAGATTAACAAAGTGAGGGCAGCAGATCAGTCATGTGAGAATTCCTTTGCCTTGGTGAGAAAAAAAGGTTACAAGAAGGAACTATTTTCATTCTGCTAAGAGAGGCCTAAAAAGCAGAAACAGGCAAGAATGTAATTGTCAGAAACTGCTACTTAGACAGTACAGTACCTCATCAAGAACTTCTAGATTTACCAGATCGTCATCTAGAGAGTACTTGTCAGCTCTGTCCACATGGAAAGGTCTTCTGGTATGTATTCGTTCATGCCTGGAAGTTGTTAGTAGAGCACCAGTGTTATAAAAGTGTACTAGAGCCAGCAAACATTAAGATGCATAGGGAAGTCATGGGTGAATGCTTTTGTCACGCTCTCTGAACATTTCAGAGAGCATTCACACAGACATACTCTCTGAAATGTGTATTTTTGCTTGCAATATCCTTTTATAAAAGAAACAGATCAGCTTGCTGTCCAGGGTAATACCTGTTTTCTCTTTCACAATATATAACCCTATCTATTTATCAAAGTTCAGTGAAGATTTAGTTACAGACTTACAATTCCTCACTCACACTCAGTAAACAATAAAAAATTCTTCCTCTTTTCCCTTCCCTCCTTGTCTAAGTTAATAAACTACCACTCAGTTTAATTAAATGTTACCCCCACGTGCCCAGCCATAGTACTGTCATCTAAAGAAGTTATAAGAAGCAGTAAGTAGTATAAAATCCTACTGTTACCTTGATGTATGCCAAAGTGCCGCCTCAGATGACCCCAGATCTGGCCCAAAACAACATTTTTGAACCAAAGCTGCCATCAGGCTCTAAATTGTATGGATGTTCAGTCAGCTTGTCTCCAGAGCTTTAAGCCACACAATAAGTAGCAGAGACAAACTGTCACATAACCCCTTTATAATCAGATTATACTGAAGGAATCTTTGAAAATGCTGTGTATATGTTTTTAAACAACACATCATGTTGAAATGGGAACAAAGTAAGAGGCTGTAACATGTCTTCCACCGAGGGTGTGAAATATGAATGCTGTAAGTGCAACTAGGCTTTTCTTTACAACAAACATAATCAAAGCATAGTAGAAGGACACCCACCGCGATACAGTCTGCATCCTGCTGAGTAACATTTAGCATTGATCCTCAATGACAGTCCTTGACAGATTGTTTTTGCATTGGTTGCCATGTAGAAAGTTAGAATCACATGATAAAGCAACCCAAAACAAGGCTAAATATTATATCAAGCACTAACATAACAGTGCTGTAACTTGGCAGGAAATGCTGGTTTATCTATAGGGTTCAAGGTTAATTTGAAGACATACCAGGTCTGTTTTATCAGATCTTCATATACTCTTGGAATCCTCTTTCAAAAATTAACATTGAGGCTTTTGCATTTTTTCCTTTTATGTACACTTCTGTATTTCAAGCTAATCAGCTCTCATTCAGTAAAGAGAATGTTTTCATATCCAAGAGCCATTACATCATCAGAAGAATTATTACATTGAAAGCCTCTAACAAATAGGAAGGAGAAAAGTGCTAGCCATGAGTACAGCTTCCCTGATAATTGTGAATCGCATTTAAAGATCATATTTTTTAATGGATATTTTTATTCATTTTCCTCATTTCCTTCCGGCTACTCAGGGAGTTCTGGAAAACTATTCTCTAATGGTTTATTTAAATTGTAACTAAATAAAACTGTGCAAACTGTTTTGTCAGCTAGGAAATAAAACAGCGGGAAGACAGCAGGTTTTGCTGACAGTCCCACTGCATTCCCACAGATGGTATTTTGCTTGATGTTGTACATATGAAGCAATGAAAGAAGGACACAAGAACACAAACAAGAAGCTATGAAAGAAAAACTGTTCTAGTGGGTATTATTTCCCATGGGCAGCATGGTGATCATTTCAATTTTTTCAAAATGCCATTCAATTAAATCTTGCACTTTCTAGTCTTCAGTTAGGTATTGGATTGTGGGTTCTTTTTGCCTTTTTTTTTTTTTTGAGTCACTATATGCAAAAACAGTACATTTTGCTGACAAGCCAGATCTTCAAAGGAGTAAGAATGCATGATGTACTACTAGGGTTTTTAGGTGTTGTTTCCCTTTCAAACTAGAATTCAACCTCTTATTATACTGCATAGAAAAATGCTGTTGTAAATAATGTGAATCATTTAGAGATGGGAGCATCCCTAGGTCTACAAATGAAGGAGATATTTTAACAGTTGCTTTACTTAATGAAGATGTAACTAATAAAGCAATGGCTAGACATTATAGCTAACATAACTAATCTGTAAAGCTTTTTCTTCCTGGAGCAAAACATCATAGCCACAATACTGAAATGCAACAAACTGCAAGTAGGGACACATCTACCAGAGGTGCAAGGAGGAGGGGGAAGAGGGCACATTCAAACCTAAGTACATCTAATTGCAGAATGGCTTTGTAAACTAATCTGTTATCTGATTGTGTATTAAACTCCTGCTGTTTGTTCACCTTAAGTGAGAAACGAATCAATTTTTTTTATTGCAAAGGGTTCCTCTTAAGACTGTGTAAATAAATAAGTAAACTGGTCTTAGTTAAATATAAGTAAAACATATATAGCTTTGTGCATATATTTTCTTGCACTTAACTCATTTTCCTAAGTACATGATTAAGAAGAGGATATTAGGAGCATAACATCACATTAGCTTCAAATCTCCTGCTGGCCTCATCAGTTTTCTACTGACCCTATATCCTGCAGTGCATTGACAGAGTGGGAAAGAAAAATACAGACAGTAACCGTTAATTATTTCCACAATTTTACATCAGAAATACAATCTGTTTTTAAAATATATGTACAAAATTCTCAAAAAGCAGAAGGAAACACTCTTGAGGAAATAACTGTCAGTATATTTTTTGCACAAAAAGTAGAATTATCAGCCATTTTTTCAATTATCCTTCCTTTCTGACAACATATAAAAAATAAAAACTCTAAGCAAAAGAAAAATTAAAGCTGTTATGTTATTTTCCTTAAGTGTCCAGCAATATTCTGCTGCAATCCCTGGAAGATGTAGTCTCTTCACAAAACAAAATAACTGGCGTAAAGGGAGCAACGGGCCAATCACTCAAGGTACCTAACTTCATTATAGAATCACAGCATGGTTTGGGTTAGAAGAGACTTGAAAAGCACCATTAGATAGACTCCAGAAATCTAGTGATGAAGACTGGCTGTTGTCCAGAGCACCTTCCCTTCACCTTTTTTCAGGCAGGAATAGCTGGAAGGGACAGTTTTCTTGCATTTTGGAGGAGGAGCAAAAGGCAAGAAGCATTTCTTCCTCAGGAGAGCAATTTCATGAAGAGGCAGGAAGCATTCATTTGTTCTACTTGTGGCAAAGATATTTGAAAGCAACCAGTCATAGCAATAGAAGTGCACTGTAAATAGCTATACACTCACATATCCTGCTGACAAGGGATGATGAGAAAAAAGCTAGATGGACCACACAGACTTCTAAATCAAAAAGTCATTTTGCTGGCCGGTCCAGCCTGAGAACATAGCAACACAGACCAAGAATGTTTGCCTTCATTAGGAAGCCTCCTCTCTAATCTTTCTCCCCTCCACTCCTAACACTCTTAGGGCCTTTCAAGAAGCCTTTACTTTGGCGTCTTGGTGCCATTAAGCATTTATGTTTACTGTTTGTTTTTTTTCTAGGACTCACAAAGGTACAATGGTTTCCATATTTAGTCTTCTTTACATTATTACCAATTTTAAAATTAATTCCTGAGATTTACAAGAAAAATATTTGAGACAATCAGAAAGAAAAAAGGAGAGACTGTGATACTGCCACACAGAGATACACACCCTATTTTGCATGCATTGCAAAGACCTAATTTTGCTCCTAAACATCAAGTTTCAGCCTGAAGTCATTTGTTGAAGCAAGGTCATAATAGAGACACTGACACAGCCTTAATTACAATATAAACACTACAGCTATAGTTTCTAACCTCCAGTAAAAACACATACACTATACTCAGAACAAGGATCACTTTTAGGGGCCACAGTAGCTTTGAGATTTAAAAAAAAATTAAAAAGTGAAAAAAATGTTTTAAACTCATTTGCCTAATATTCATACAGATGAAGGCTGGAAGAATTACATTAAATTACATTGTGTATAGCATCAGAGAACTATTTCTGGTTCTGTTCTGTTCTGTTATTATCTCTGAGTCCAAAGGAAATTAACGGCTGGATGCAATCAAGTTCCTTGCGGTTAATTGCTTTCAAAACTAAATGTGAGCTGGCAGAGAAGCTTGATATCTGGTAGTAAGAATTATTTCCTTGGATGGACTGCTGCTGTAATCCAGCTGGCTCATAAGAAGAGGGAAGCTGCCAAGACACAGTAGTGTCATTCTAGTTTCTGACAAGGTAGCCTGAACATACCTGCCCCTTCTCAAACTATGTTTTTCTCTTTTTTTTTTCCTTTTCTATTTTTTCCCCAGGCTTCTTCAAGTTTGATTCTTCCTGATGTACAGGTTTGCATTTTATCCTTCAAAATGCAAGGCTTCACAAGTATCTGCTCTCCATTACAGAAACAAACTTCTAAAAGTTTGTAATGCTACTGCTACCAGCAGCAGCATACTGACACAAAGTCACCCAAAACTGTAAACTCTGAACTCTTTAATTTCTACCTAAAACTTGTTTAAAACCATATTCATGTAAATGCTGAAGTTTTTTTTCATTCTTTTAAAAACTGAAACCAGAGGTTAGTAGATCTTTTCTGATTCCTATGAAGGAGCCTATTTACAGACAGGAAAATAAGATACCTTGTCTGTAGGAAAACATCCAAGAGAAGAATTGAGCCATGTCTGGAGTTGGCCTCTTCAAACCTGCTGATAATTGGGAAGCTGCCACTTTGAGCCATATAACCCAAACTATTCAATGCTGATGAACATTAACTTCCAAACATCAAATCATTATATAATTTTTACATCAGGAGTTACTAGGTTATTGAGGAAATACAGAAGGACCATGGTTTTGCTCAACTTCACCTCCAATGACATTTGATAGACAGGGCTAACAAAAGAAATGTAGATGCCAACTGGTGATTATTGAATATTTTTGTTACTTTAATATAGACTTATCTACTACATTTCATATAGGCGCCCCACATTATCTCCTCCAAAAGAACAGCCAAATGCCACACAGGAACCCACAGTATCTAAATTTTTGAGAGATAGCTTCAAAGAATATTACCAAGGGCAAAATTTTTCAAATGCATTCTGTCTTCCCTGTCTCCAGTTCTAAGCTTTTAATCAGGTATTTTCCTCCTTGATTTTCTGCTTCTCCACCACAGTAAAAAGGCAGTTTACAGATCTGTTACTAAATTTGAATTTCTCTATCTCAAATGCTGTTGTGATGTTTATATTTTAGATTTTCTCCTACATGCTATTCTGGATACAGAAATCTGTTATTTTAAGACTGAGCATAAGTAGATAATGTCTTAATTGTTGTACATTCACATGGGAAAAGAAAATAACAGAACATTAAAATTTCACTCCCTTTTGCTGATAGTCAGTACTTTTCCAGGTCTTCAGTTAAAGATTAAAAATTCTACAGTTTTCCATTACTTTTACTCACAAGCCACAAAATATTTTTGTTTTGTTTTCTTATGGAATAAAATTGAAAGTTTACTTCTTTTGAAAAGGTCTTCCTAAACGATGCAAGATTTAATCATAATTGATGCAAGGAAGGGCCGTGACAATAGACAGAATACCAGGCTTTCAAATGAGTTTCCATTTTAAATGTCTCCAGGACAAGCTCTGTTGTATTTTTAAACATTATTTACGGAACTTGGTACAATTGCTAGCTTAAAAGGCTTTGAAAGTTTTTACATCTGCTTTTCAACTTTTTCAACACTGAACCAGCTGCCAGCTTTGCCAGGTTAAGATAAAGTCCTGACAAGGACAAAAGAATGGGGATAATATTTGATGTTTATAAACAAACACCAGAGAATATGCCCACTTTTTGCAGTGCATTTTGCTGGAGTAGACAGCATAAAGAGACATTTAAAATTTAGCAATATTAGGAAACAGACTAAATCTCTTCTGGCTTTCTCCTCAAGCAGGTTGTCAATCAGCTGGTACGCTGGAATCTCTTACACCGTGAATCAAAAAAGCAAGTGACCACATGAGTAAGTTCAAGAGATCAAAAGGTCTCTTTTGCTGCTTGGAAAGCAAGCAGCTCTCTCATAACGTCCCTTAATGGATTATCAAACACATTTAAACATTATTTAACAAAAAAAATAATCTCCACAAACAGAGCACATGTTTACTGTTAAGTGAGAATTAATAATATCCACAATTTGTAACAAATCTTTGCCTAGAGCCTTCCCAGAGCCTTCCCCAGACTCTAGGGCATGAAGAATGAAAACAAAAACGGCTAGAGCTCCAGGCATTATACACATCTCTCTTCATTAACAGGTTTACAGTGACCTAAGATACAGTATGGTTTCACAGAACAAGACAAAGCTCTTGCCTCAGACAAACTGCTCTTTTTCATAGGTATAATATATTAGGTAAAGCTATTAATAGCCATTTAATAAGTGAAATGAACAGAGAAGTATTGAGGGCAAATGATAGAACAGAGATTACACAGCAAATCAGAGTGAGAATGAGGAATGAAACACAAACCTCTACCATGTTTTTGCATTATAATTCAGGAAGTGCCTAAACATTCTTAGTATTTTACTGACAAACAATCATATATATCTTTATCTTGAAGAACTTATTCCTGAAATATAGCAAGTTTATAGTAACCTTGACTTGTGTACCCTTTTTTACTTAGAAAATACAGTATTAGTCACACTCAGTCACAAAGTCTACCAACAATCAGTTATTATTATTGTAACAAAAACATTTTTATAGTTCTGCTTATCATTCCTGACCAGTTTTTGCTTTTTCTGTTGTCCACACCTTGCTGTAACTTAGATTCTTTCTTTTTTATCCTGTTCTCCAACTTTTTGCAACATGAAGTACAAGTGACTTTAGGACTGAACAAAATTTCTTATTCTCACATTGTTACTATGCATAAGAATGCTATTAGAACACCCATTTCACAGTATGTATGTAAATACAGAACTGGCAAAAGGAAAAGACTGAGTGAGAGTGAGACTCTGTGAAAGCATTCCCTCTGATTTTAAGAAATGCTTCTTGCCTAGAGGCAGCTATATATTGATAGGAATAAGACTGCTGTGACTGCCAAGAGGACCTAGGAATCAGTGTCCATGTGTTAAAAAGTAATTCTGTATTTGATTTTAGAATAGACAGGGAAGAATAATTCCGTATGACTGGAATGAATACATGTGAAGCAATGTTCTGATGTACTAACCTCGATTTTTCAAGGATTGAAGAACTTTTATAAAAATAGAATTAGTGGACTACTTAACACTGAACAATTTTCTTAGAATTAAACTTCATGTAATTGTTACTATGTCAAAGCTATTAATGAAAAGTGCATTGTTGCTAATTAGCAATTATGCCTTGGTATTGTTAGAAAACACACACAGTTAACTGATAGCTTATAAAAGGGATGTGGACAAGAAAGATAATATCCAGAGCTTATCCTTACACAGCTGTGACATTGGACTTTCTCACCAAGTTTTTCCCCACGACAGTATAAGACACAGGCAATGCAGGAGCAGGGTGCGAATGCTGAAATGGCAAAACTCAAGGATTTTAGTCTAAAACATGTCAACAGATGAAAAAAAGAATATTCTTCCTCATTTTTATGTGGAAGGAAGGGTATTCTGGCTGGGTTTTCTGAAAACACCCATTTCCATAAGCATAGAAGATATCTGCATCTCAATGAAAATAATTTAGGGAAAAACTAGTGGAAAAGTTTCAAAGAGTATCTGTTTTAGTAAAAAAAAGCAGGATGTCACTTTTCATTTTAAAAGTGGTCTTTTACTAGGATTAACATTTTCTTTTTATCATTAATTTTTAACCTAAAGGAAATCATAGAATATAAAACTTTCTAGTAAGTTGCTTCATGGAAAAGTAAAAACACTATGTCTGTCAGCAACAAACTGATGATAGCAACAAATGCGTGTTAACAGACTTCTTTGAGCTCAAGGTCAATAAAGTGCCCTTTCAGTTCAGAGGTCTGAAGAAATGTACTGAAGTTAAGCCTAGCACACAAAGAAGGTGACGAAAGAAGAATGAAAAAAACTAAAATAAGGCGATGTTCCAGTCTGCGACTCCACAGGTCAACCCAGAAGATCCTGCCAAAAGGGGACAGCCTGTTTCTTTCTACCACTCTCCTTCTTATTCCTGGTCATGGGAAGCATTCCCTCCTTCACTTCAGCTATATCACCTGAGGCACCTCTCTGCAATCACTAACAGAGTAGAAAATTATCTCTGTGTTTCTGCTGGGTTAGTTTTTTTTCTCTCACTATAGAAGTTCAAGTTCAGGAGGTTTTTGACAATCACTGAAGCTGCAATAAAAACAGTATCATGAGTTTTTTTCCTGGCAGTTGAGGGAAGATGAGAGGAAGAAGCCAGGTCTGTCCTTTTTGCTGCTAGATCAGCTCTCCATGTCTCTCCTTCATATGCTCTAAGTCATTACTACTGAATTTCAAGTCTGCAGGCTTACTCTCAGGCACATTGACCGTAAGTGATGTACTAAAATAGGCAAAACTGACATGGCTCCTTTGGAAAAAGAGCCCTATTAAAAACCCCATAGGTGCTGAGTCAGTACAGAATCAAAAAAAGCAAATCCAAAGCGTGGAAGACTTTCATATGAGACAAAACACAGATACCTCCTGATCAGTCATTATCACCAGTGACTCCCTAGGCTCCTTCAAAGAAGTGCTGTTAACACAAGCATCCTGATTTTCCAGTTTCTAGAAATTTTCAGCCTGTGCTCTGAGAACATTTTCTCCTACTTATCTTTCAAGTGATTGATCTGTAGTGTTGCTCTACGCCAAAAACAGATGCCTATTTTTCGTTATTTCTGAACACCAGGAAATTAATGTACATTTCATTGTAGCTGTCATGGGTGCATCAATAACAGTAAAAGCATTCACTATATATATTTGATGTTGTAATAGAAAGGTTTCACTCAATATGGGTTTGAATTGGACTTATTTACTTTGAAGTGGTGAATATACATTCAGATGACTTCTACAGATCATTACAAATGAATGCCAGTAAATTTTTTACAGTACCATCTGGTCATACGTTCTTTTGCATGTCAAATTTTGTACTGAAAATTATGTTATAAATGCATTACAGAGGTTTTAAAGGCTTTAATTGGTAAAAATTTTCCTAGAGGGTACAATATCCTTATGACAGAGCCAAGTTTTTTACTATTATGAGGCTATGTTAATCCTCTGGGGAAAATTACACTTAGATGCTCTTGGTGGTTGGTTCTTTTGTAATAATCTTGTATTTGTAGTCCAGTATTAACTCTCTGGCCCACAGACTTGATATTTTGTATGGATATGCTTTTGCTATCTCATTAGAGTTTGTACCAATTTGATCAAGTTTACAATCTTTAGAGTATCATTCTGAACATTATGTTGTAGACTTCAGTGGTAAACGATAACTAGATTTTTGTTCTCACTGAGCATGCTCTCAACCTGATCACAGTGGGCTGGTGCTTCACAGAACAAGTAACAATACCATAGTGTAATGGTAAAACAAGCAAAAAGATTTTTGTTTGAAAATAAAATATTTAAGATGGGTTAGGAGGTGACAGGATGGACAAGGGGTTAAACTCGCTTAGATGAGCACTGATTCATACTAGGGTGCCGGGAAGCAAAATCCTTCCTACATTCCAGTCATACGTAAGGTGCAGAGGCTTGTCTGTCACAGCACACCCAGTTAATAAATGAAAAGGCTTGAGGAAGGAAATGCTGTCTTGGTCTTGATTCTTTGTCACTCCACATTACGGAGCTCAGTCCCAGAAAAATATATTGGAATACCATAAGTAATCAATTTCAGAGCTCCTCTTAGCACACGGATCATTTCGTTCTGTCTATATGTACAATCAGGTCAACAGCTGGAAAAATTCTTATACCTCTTGGGCCAGCCATGCCACAGCTATAGGAAATGTGATCTGGGAGGTGCTATATGGGAAAGGTATCTTAGGAAGCTAGATGAAGCAGAAACTTCTACTGTAACACTGGCATAGGTCCCTCACCCACAGTGAGCATCTCCAGGTAAATTTTCCCGAAAAACAAACAAACAAAGGAACGAACAAGAACAAACACACGCACCCTTCAAAAACAAACAAACAAACCCTCTCACCCCCAGAAGTCAACTTCACTTTGAAATTGTACTTAACAACCATTCCTTTATTTTAACTTGTACATTTTTGTTTGGGCCTTTAGCATTTATGCCACTGAGTTTTATGGCATGTAAGTATATACATGTTTATGACTTATGAATCATAACATCTAATTAATTTCATCAACATTAGTAGGTGTTTATTTATCATAATGGGCCAGAGCTTATCTAACTCTAGAATTTCATATTACAGAATGATTGCTGAGCTTGGGACAGTGTGCTCATTTGCATTTAATTCTCTTTTGAAACAGTGAAATTCTGCCACCCTCTGGACAACAAGTAAACTAAGACATATTTGCAACCAGCCTCAAAAGATTCCACTTCTGCTGATAAACATGCATTCCTTTTTAAGCACATTTTAAAATTAATTACTAGGCTGAATGAAAAAATAGAAATTATTATTAAACTACAGGCAAAACATTTACTTTAAGTACTGAACAGCCTTCTTAGTAATAGTATTTAATCAAACAGCAAACTTTTAATATTTTATGTTCTTAACTTTTTCTAGTATTTACTAGTTGTATTTCTAAAGATCTGTTACCAAAGTATAATATAATTTTTCATGCCAATATGTATTTCCACAAACCAGAACATTCTGGAATTATCAGCATCTTTCTGATTTGAGCCAAAAGAAAACACTTATAGAACAGTGCTCAGTGGGAGAAAAAAGGGCAAAGAAGGTCGCATTATGGCTGATCAAACTAGCTTTAAAAAGTATCAAAGGGAAACATTTCTTACATTCACATGGCAAACAACACCTATTGCTGTTATGTCAGACAATGTATTAATGTGAAACAGCAAAAGTCTGTGCATTCAAAGCTTCAATCTGTGCTTCCAGTGTAAGTGTGGGGAAGAAGGGCTGTAGCATGTATGTTGCTACATACACCACATTGTACAGTACCTTGCTTTGGCTATGGAGCCTAGCTGCTGTTGTTCTTGGATGAGCTCAGCCAGCTGTTTTCGCAGAGACATATCTTTACCATGTACTTGTTTAATAAACGGATGTTCCAAAAGATGGGTGACCGAAGGACGTTTTTCAAAATCTTTGATTAAACACCTGTGATGGAGAAATAGGGGTCTCAGACAATGATGTCATTTAATTACAGCAAAAGTGGAGTCAGCTTACTGTGTGGCTGTTACTCTGTTTTCTTTTTCCACAAATTTGAGTTCCTTAATATGTAACAAGATTCTTCTTCTACACTGCAATAAATCTGGCATAAAATAGTTAGCTAAGTGAGTGCCGTCTACAAGTATACTAGTATAAAGGCTAAAAATTGGAGCTTATTTAATCTCTTTTTAACTGTAACTAAGTTACTATGAAAAAATGGCATTGTATCTTGTAAGAGCTGTATAGTTAATACACACAAAAATTAATCCAAGATGAATAGACTTCATTCACTTTAATTTTCACTTAAAGTGAAATTCACTTCATTCACTTTAATTTTCTACCTATTCTCCGATAAGACTTTGGCTATGAACTTTGGCTTTAGTAGGCTAGTAGGATATAGCCTACTAAAAATCGCGACCAAAATCTGTGGTACAACACCAATCAGAACAATTTGATATAGAGCTTTGTTTTTAAAATGAGCATTATGGGTAGATATTCTATGTCACAGTGACGAGTGTTAGCATAAGAATTATAAAAAATTCTGCAAACCTGCGTAATTCAGTCTGGAAGAGAAAGGAATGAGTCAGAACTAAATGCTAGCAGGGTACGAAAGTTCTGGCTGTGATATGAACAGGTAAACTAGTAATGAGTAAAGAAATACATCCTATTAAATGAATATAAAGTACTGTGTTAATTTATACAATCGAGATTTAAAATTGGAGAAGCCATCACTCAAGTTGAAATATTTTCTGCATAATAAAGCTGAAATAATACCATTTAAACAGAAGAATGGTCCAACAGGATAAGACTGCTTTCAAGTATCCTCTAATTAATAATATGAAATAATTCTGTCCATCTTGCTCAAATAATTATGGTATTGACATTATTTGAGAATGTGAAAAAGAAATGCTTCAATTCAGTATATACCTCCCTTCTAGTATCTCTGATTTTAGCAAATTATAGCTCAAGATGAATTTATTTGATGATACGCATTCATACTACATACTTCACAATTTCATATTTCTTGAATACCGAAAGCACCTTTGAGGGCCAAATATCACAAATTAAAACTATCGTTTTAGCCAAAATTTAAATAAAACTAATACCTTTTAGAATTTATATTCTAGTAATATAAATAACAAGGTATAAAATTTAAACTACATTTTAAAAAATCACACACATTAATTGATTTCAAATACCACCAAACGCATTAGCAAGTTATTAAAGTTGAGCCTCACCTCAAAGACTTTACTGAAGACTAAATTCTGGTCTTAGAATGATCCTGAAATATCTTTGAACATGACCTTAATACTTCAGGTTCCTGCCAACCTCTTCTATACATCTAGTCCAAAAAAAAAAGTCTGTAAAATCTGTTATCAGTTTTGGAACGATTTTGGTGAATTTTGCTATAGGCTAGACCTGTAGGCTCCTGATAGAAACACTAAAGCAACACAACCTGCTTTATCGCCATCCCTCTGAGCGCAAGGCTATAAATACCAGTCCTTCCCCTCCATGAAAAGATCCATCACTAGCCCTGAACAGGTTCTGACAATTCCTCCACCCCTTTTCTTTTTTGTCATCTGGGAGTTTTAAAAGTCAATACACCCACACAGACAATACGGTCCATGCCAATCAGATTTAAATTCATGTTTCCTGAGAAAAAGGAAAAAAGCATTTGAAAAGAAAGACAACATTAATCAGGAAAGCAGAGAAAAAGAGAACAAAACAACAAATGCTATGCATTATACAACATCACAGACTGAAGACAAGTATCTGCAGCGGAGATTTCAGTCTGAAAAGCTCATATCTTCATGATATTTATCATTCTAGCAATAATTCCAAATTTACAGTATTTATGTTTTATTGTTAATATATATATGTTCTTGTTAAATCTGATTAGATCTGGCATTTTTCAGTACTAGAACTTGAATCCAAGTGCACCTATGCCATAGAATCATAGAATAGTTTGTGTTGAAAGGCAGCTTTCAAGGTCATCTATATGATGACATCTTCAACTATATCAAGTTGTTCAGAACCCTGTTCAACTTGACCTTTTGTTTCCAGGGATGGGGCATCTACCAACCTGTGTCAGTGTTTCACCACCCTCAACATAAAAAATGTCCTCCTGACATCTAGTCTGAATCTACTCTCTTTTAGTTTCAAACCATTATCTCTTGTCCCATCACAAAAGGCAGCTGCTTTTCAGATAATAACATTAGAATTTAAATGGATTCCGTTCAAAAAATTACAGAGTTCCAGGCAGGATAACTTGTGTTTATCAAAAGTGTGAAGAACATACAAACCTTTGACCAGGTGGAATGTAGTTATAAATATGAATTCTCTGAGCTCTGAACAATGCATCCCCAGAGACACTCTACAGCCAGGATTCAGAAGTTGCAAGAGAATTTTTTCCATACAGATGGCCCCTAGGTGAAACATACAAATGTCCAGGACACTGCACTCATTGTGGAAGCCCAAGAAGAGACATTTTGGAGAAAAAGTTCTTCGCTTCTCTGTGACATGCCTGAAATGTGAGCTTTTTACATCTAGTAGATGTTTTAATGAGCACAGGTAGATTCTGTGAAGGAGGTGATCTTGGAGATCTTCATGATCATCTTTGCTTCTGTTGCATAATCGTGCCAGTCTCCCACTGACTACTCACTTTGTGTGCACGCTTCACCTTTGCAACTGTCGACATTTATCTAATGTTTCATCTAAATGCAGCCTTCATTTGCTGGTAGTAGGATACTTCTGCAGTCTGTGCTCATGGAGGATTTCACTTGAAACACAACCAAAACTTTGTTAAATCACAGGATGACTAAGGTAATGACACAAGGCACATTGACAGGACTCTGTAATCAAAGTCTCTGTTCCAAATTCACACAGACCACACCTCCTATTGTGCAAGTTTGTGCCTGCATTGGAAGAACAGAGTCCTTGCAGATTGTTAGTGAGATGACACAACAAGGCAGAGAGCTAGTAACTAGCAGCTGTGCAAGGGTGAGGGAGAGCTGCTTAAATTCATGTCTGTAACTTCGTGTCTTCTACTTCAGGGAAGAGACTGACAGAAGAATGTACATTTCCACTGAAGTCGATTTAATCCATCAAGTCAAATGGCAAATTCCTAGCACTTTAAAAACACAGTAGCAGAAAGACCAGGCAGGCCACAGGGAATTGAAGCATGGCACACACTCTCCTTTACCTCTAAATAGCACAAGTTTTGACACAGTCACTTCTAGAAATTGCTCCTTACTATGTTTCAAATGCAGTAAACAGCTTGCAGCTTGGTCACTGTAGGAATGGTGGGCTCAGTGTGTACTCAAATATTCAATGCCAATTTGATGTGTCACCAAGCTTGCTGTGATGGAATGTAGGATGGAAAGCTGTCATGTGACACTGAAAAGATAGCCCTTATGTTTCTCAGTGCAAATTCCTTTGTCCTTACTTCTCTCGATGCAGACAAGACCTATTAATATTCTGAGGTACATTTACATGCTCTCTTCTACACACTGTCAGTTCAACTGTGTTGCTTTTAGTGCAGTATGAATGCCTGCTGCTGCTGCTGCTGCTGCTGTTCTTAGTCAACATCATCTGTAAAATAACAATTCTTGGGCCACCACCTAAGTGCTAATGAAAAATGATGCATCAGACTGCCAGTGTCACTGCAGGTGTTCAGTAAGGTGTCATCCTACTGGTAGCAGTACTGGCACTACAATGCTCTTCAGAAAATAAAATTAATATAGAATATTGGCTCTTATAATGTTAAAGCCTGCACAAAGGTGAGCATTATCACAGAGTTTTCTACACATTATAATGTGTGAAAAAATTATATGGGTGTCTGAGTTCAAAATTGCCAGTAAATTCAGTGAGGAGATGTACCTAACATATAGACAGAAAAAAAAATCAAGAAGTAGTAAACAAAAATTCAGTAATATTAACATTTGAAAGAGTACAGTAAAAAAACCAGCTTTTACAATTTCACTCATCATAGAATATTCTAAAATCAGTCTGTGCATTGCACAAGATAAAAACAACATTAAAAAGCCCTATTAATGAAGGATTTGCTTCTGAGGGAAACAAAACTAAAACATCTTCAGTTCTCATTTGAGCATTCATTTAAGAACAGTTTGGACAGTTAGCTCAGACACTGTCAAACATCAACCATGCTGCAATTACTCATAAAACCAGTAAATGTACTGCACCTGCAAATTCAGCCAATTTGTTTGGCTCATGGAAATTTAAAAAAAAAGAAAAAAATGTGGTGCACTAGTTTGAACGAAGCAAATTGACTAGCAAATTTACTACAAGACGGGTTTCAAATAAGGTATGATAAAAGCATCACATCTGGTCTGCTGTTTTTTGGATCTGAAATAATAGAAAGGCTAAGTACGTTGAGATTGAAAAAGAAATAAATATTGCACATTTGCGTCGACGAAAGTCAATCCATTATCTAATTTGAAATTCTACTATCTTCCATCATGCTTTCTTAGCTGAAAATTAATTCTCAGAATTCATTAGTGTCACTACATTAAACATAGGTTGCAGCCATTTGCTGCAATCTCACAGCCAGGCTCCTAAGCACCATTTCCATTCTGCCACAATTACAAGCAAAGATGAAGCATTTATTAGCAGGGGATAAGCACAGACTCCCATCCATATAGGCCCATCTGAGACAGCCTCTAAAAATTCACTGGCTGCTGGCACTCTGATGATAACATTGTTGGAATTGCTGGGTGTCGACAATGTAAACAGCCATTTCACAAGCAGCAAATCAGATGGCTGAAAAGGAGAGATATTTATCAGCATTCATGAGCTAATATTTACTAATGAATAAACGGAAAGAAACATTTCATAAGAACTGCAGTGGTGGTCTAAGTCTCCTGTGTGTTCAGAAATAGAAAAATAATTACTAACGTCACTCACTATTGCAGCCAAACCTAAGTAGAGCAGCAGCAGTTCTTTCTTTCAGAAATTCTGTTTCATTTGACCTATTACGATGTATTTGACCCCAAGCATTTTCTTTAAAAAGAAAGAAATCAAGCAGCTGTAATTCTCATAGCTTAGTTATATTATGATTTATCACCAGTATTTTGTAAATGCTACGTTTTCTGATGATTTCTTATCTGCTAGAAGTGTATTGCTGGAACACATTTTGTCTCATAACCCAAATATCCAACCAGACATCAAGTAACTATTTAGCGTCTATATGCCCAGAGGATGCACAGGTTAATACTTGGAAGAAATTATGATTGTATATCAGACTCTGTATTAGAGCCGGGGAATTCACACAACTGCCTCTGGGTGACAGTGATACAAAGCCTCTGTGCTGCTCAACTGTTATCTGTTAGCTAACATGTTCATTGCCACTCCTCTGGTCCCTATCTCTCTGCCAATCCCTGGCCCATCAGGATGCTTTCCCCATCACCTGCTCCTCTCACAGCTCTAGACCATTCTCCCCTGCCCTCCACATATTTCACTCCTCGCCTAAGTACCTGCTGTCTAGCAGTGAGGAATCTTTCCAGAACTCTGCTATTAGGATAGAAGAGCTTTCCAGGGTCTTGAACCAGACTTCAGGTCATCCTGAGGTGCTGAGATCCTCTCCTCCCAGACCCAGAAAATACAGTTACCAGATTGGCCCCAAAGATAGAGATGGTTCAGCTGGGGTTCTAAAGTGGAAATTTCCCAGAGGAAGAAGAGAAAGAGTAAGGAAGGTCATATCCTCTTGAAAGGAGGGAGCATTCTCTCCTAAGCAGGGAGAATGCAGTCTCTGAGTTCTGAGACTTTTTTTTACTCCCCATACTTGGCTGATTACTTTCATCACAAGGTTGCTTCATGTTGCAAGATTAATGAAATCAAGACCATGACCTCAAATGAGTTGACTCCCCCTGGTTAGAGAAATGGAAGAATAGACACTGACAAGCAAGATGATTTAGGCCAGATACATTAGGTCAGAAACTTTCCAGTCAAGGAAGTAAAAATAACAAGCTCTAAGATTTTTTTAGCTGGTTAAAATGCTCAGTAACTGAGTGTTCTTCCTGCCTCTGCACACTGCATGTAGCTGTGGCAGGCACTGGTCAGTTACATGTAGCAGAGAGGTGGAGAAGATATTTCACAAATTACACTTGTAATAATGATGCAGGGATATGCCTGCTTCTCTGACACTTCCCTGCTTTCCATTTCCAGGCCTGCCCAACCCCCACTGCTGCAGGTCACTAATCTGCAAAAGTGAACTAAAAAACTGTGACAGCTTTGCCAACAGCATTTCTGTTTTCAGTCCTAATTCAGCAGGACTCACAGGATAGAAATAACCTTATCTTCAGGACTATACATAGCTGCCCCTTTGCCAAAAGCAAATGCTGGGCACTAGGGATATATATGTGAGTTAAATAAGTCTCCAGTCTTGCACAGCATCCCATGATAAATAATAAGGATTTTACTGTTCGTTCTGCTACAATCAGATATCAGGACAAAAGACTGAACCTATGACAAAGAACTCAATTATCACATGCATGGTATAAATTCTGATGGTCAGAACACATTTATAACATTATTGATCTGCCTTTTGGTAGCAAATCCTGTAAATTACTAATCTTCCCTAAGAACGAAATACTCAAACACTGAAATGTCACCATCACCTCTTTTCTTAATAAATCTTCTTTCCGTTTAATGTTCAACATCAAGCACCATACAGTATAATTTAAAGCACACATCTGAAACATAACAAAGATTCTGTCACACTGAAATTGTAAAATTAGGTGCAGTAAATATCTTTACCTTTTCTAAATCTTCAAAAATTACAACAAGTTTCCCAGCCTTATTTGGGCTGAGTAAGCATTGGCTCATAGACATGGTTTAGGGAACAAACAACAGAAACTCTATGGAGTGGCACCTCTTGCAGACCTTAGCATGGCTCTGACAGTTGCACATATTGAAATATTTGAAATTTTACCAGTGACAACAGAAATATAATCAGAACAACTCTAGGGAGCATCTCAAAACCACCAACTAAATTTATTAATTGTATGATGAAATTGATGAATAGCCTTTCATCAGGAACTGGTCTGCTCTGTTGCTTTGCTCTGTCCTTGAAGACCCAAAAAAAACAAAGACCCTTCAGAACCTTGCACAACTGAAACTTTATATTAGAAACAGTATCCTTTGCATATGTACCAGATATTCTCCCTTAGAAACCTATCCCCCTTTGACACTACAGCACACAGCTGATTTGAGGCAGGCTTATTACTACAACTGCTCATTAGAAAGTAGAAGATAACTGTTTTCATTATATATGTCCATTCCTCTGTATAAATAAATGTATTTAATGCAATATTCAAAAGTGGTGGAAATCTTTTGCCAGGTACTACAATTTACAATTTCACTTTCATCTGTAGACAGATTCTGAGATCAATGAATGAAATGCAAAAAGTACTGATTTGGTGGCAACCTTACACATCACAATCTGTACCTTTCTGGCATTTTCAAACCTCTTGGCCTTCCCAGACACTGTTAATAAATTATGTCAAAAGCATATCATGTTCTCAGTGAAAGAAACAGTAAAATGTTCTTTATGTAATATGACCAGAATGTCACTAAATAATTGCTTAGATTGTGAAAATAATTTATCTGCATTCAGAGAAGTTAAATCTAAATGGACCACCTAAAATGTATAGAATCTAGATGAACTATTAATTGAAAAACTCTGAATTGTAGACTCATCAATATGAAATTCAGCTCGCTAAGCTGTGTTTAAATTGAGTACAAAGAAGTGAGTTTATCAGGACAAAAAAATTGTATTTGTACTGTATTTGCAAAGTCATTGCTAAAAGTTACATTCTGATTATAAATGTGAACATAAATCCTTAAATTGACATTTTGACTTTATTACTTCCTGAATTTCTTAATTCTTTAATTCCCTCCAGCTCAAGAATGACTAATTAATTCAAAGAACCATAATAGCTAATCATTGGTTAAATAAATTTAAAAGGAGAATGTCTGTCTCTGGAGATACTACTACTAATTTTAATTAAAATTACCATTCTGAGATGTAATGTAAATAAAAATTACTGCATTCTTCTGCTAAAGAAAATATTAACTCTTGTATTTATCTCTAAAGATCAGTCAAACTTTAAAGTGCCAAGAACATTATTTGTCACTGCTGTGGTAATTTACATGGTCTAACAGAAATGGTAAAAACCCCATTGATATGTAGATAAAGTAAACAGGTAATTAATTATTTCTCACATTACAACTGGAGAGCCAAGTTTTTCATGCACAATCACAGTAGTACATATAAATACACATAGATAGAACTTTGTTGCTGCCTGTATCTTAGTAGATACCAAATACAAAATCAGGCTGCTGCCAGAGATGAGAGCTGAAATTGTGTCTTCTCCGTATTTTTTTAGAAGAAAATATCTAACGCAGATTTACTCTCTTCATTATAAAAATCCTTATGAGAACAGCACATTACAGTCTTCATCTCAAGTAAAGGTCAACAGTGCTGGGAATAGAAACACAGATTCACGAAGCTAGAAACTATCTTGATACTCTCCATTTAAATTTTGTAAATATTGCATCTGACTAAAGTACTGCAGCAAAATCATCCTCTCTTGGGGCTGTAGTATCATAGTTAAAAATACAGACTTTCTGAAAAATACATTATCACTATTTTAACAGCTTAAAGAGTTACCAACAATGAAACTTACGGCTCAGGCATGTTGTAAATCACTGTAAAATGTTAGAGACCACTTATTAAAAAAAAAAAGCCTCTTCAGACAACGCCATTTCAAGGGATGGGAATGGGGTGAAAAAAGCTACAGTGACCAGGTCTGGCAATCTTGGCATAAACAAAATTATCACATGAACTGAACTAAAATCAAAAGCTTAGCCAAAGCTACATGCTTGGTTTTGGTCAGTACACAGGTCTGGCCTGCAACTTGAATAGATAAGCTTGTTATGCAAATGATGTTAGCATCAAGAAGGAGGTAGATAATGAAATTATTCAAAAGCTAACCACTCATCACAAGGGTGACAGAAACATCAGGCAAGGTCCTAACATATGGATAAAAGGCAGTATGGAATTTTTACAATCACTGCTTTTAATTTATCATAACTAGACTGTCACAAGGCGGGGATCAACAAATGCATAACTAATGCATATAAATGAGCCAATTATCAGTAATGGCTAAAAGGTTTGCAGTTGTATGATCCAACGTTTCATTATCTAAATTTTTCACGAAAATCCAGTAATGTAAATCTAAGCCTCCATAAATACATCTTGTAACCTCTGTATTGTAGCAACTTTACTAACACATGTCTAAGAATACAACAATGTCAGAGAGAATTCAATTTCAGTATTCCCTTACAGGCAGTTATAGTATAGGGTATTTATTACAATTGTTGCATTTCTCTATGTTAAGAGAACTGTGTATGAGCTTATTTCCTTATTTCATTGTGAACATCACTGTAAAAATTAAAAGCAAGATCTGAGAACCTGCAAAAGTTGATGGTGAGGAAGTAATTAAGCAAAAGTAACTAATAATCCATGGGATTAAAAACATACAATTTTAAAATCTCAAAAACTCAAAGGACATTATTAAAAACAAGTTTAGCCATAAAGTATTAACATCTGACTTGCTTTATGAACTAAAGGACTGAACAAATACTAAGAAATATTTAACTGAGTTCTTGTATTGTTCTCAAGCTCAGCAGGGACTTCTAAAAGGTAAGACATCAAGAAAGAAAAGCTTACATAACAATGCTGAAGGTTAATACTCAGTGTTTCTGAGACAGGAACGTAATCTTTTTTACCAGGTGCAGTAATTTTCTAAAGCACAAGTGGAATATAAACCACCAGTGCTAAAGTCCCCCAGAATACAGACTGCAGCTGTTAAATAGAATAAAACAAATGCTTTTTTATAAGAGAATGAAATTAATTCACTGCTTGGTGACCCTTGTACTTAAACACTGAATCTACCACAGATCCCAATGTACACTGCTGTGTAAACAAGGACATACATTACCGAGAACCAGAACTTGGATCAATCTGCTCCAGACGAATGTACTTCTATTACCTACACTGAAGAGATTCTGAGTTACATTGCAGCAACAATTGTAATGGCCTTCCTCTGCAGGTCAAACTTTACACTGTATCTCACCTTCTTGTCTGGTTAAAGACCAGTGTCGTAAATAACACTACTTTTCACGGATTACTATTCTAGTTATTCTACGAATTACTAGAATTTGCATTAGTGCTTGTATTTTTAACAAATTCCAAGATGGAAAGACACTACTAGACAACTAGCTGGAAGAAGTATCAGGTAGGGATACTGTACTCTACAAGTAATTGGATACACCAAGGAACAGAACAGATTCAAAATGCAGATACGCGTATTTACAAACCTATCTTGAAAAGTCAGTACTGATGAGAGGTGTTCAAATATTTGGTTATTTGATCAGTGTAAACCTCTCAAGGACTTTATAATGTATTCTCCATGTTGCAGTTTGGGCTGTAATAGTTTCCAATGAAATAATGAAGAATACTAAAAATCACTCATGAAAGTTGCAGTAAATTCTTTTAATGTAATGCTAGCAACTACTAAACTATGATTTCCTAGTTTCACTGTAAAAAGAAAAAAGTAAAGCAAAAGCATATTTTAGTTTGGTGACAGCTGCATACATTATGATCTTGATGCTACTGGTGCTCAGTTACATATATTGCGCATACAACCTACTGAACCTTATTAAAGTAGAAAAAGACAATTATTTTCTTTCTTGTCTTTCAAATTCTTATTTTAAATTGACCAGCAGTCATTTTCACTAACCCTTTTTCTCCTCAACACAAAACTTCATTGAAAACCGTCAAGGAAATCAGGTATATTTTATAAACCTGTGCCAGGTCCACCAAAATCAAGACACATTCAAATGAAGAAAATTACATTAGAAGATCAAACTGTGCTGTAAATCTTTCAAAAAGCGAGGCATGGTCTAGTGTCTGTGGTAAGAAAACTGTAGTCAAAAACCTGCAAAAGCAACAACTCCGTAAGAAAATTCCGTTTTCAGATTGGCACATATATGTATTGCTGAATGAGCTGTTTTTAAAAGAAAGTTAAACTCACTGTGAAATGAAATGGTTGAATCCTCTGCACCATTTTTCAGGATGTAGCAAAGTAGGGGGAGGGTTTCTGAAAAACAAAGATTTGAGATTTAAGATGTTAATGTTATCTCACAGATAGTCATCAAAGACATTACTGGTTCCACTAGGGAGAAAATCACTGTTCAATTTGGATGACACTGTGAACTCTAAAACTGTTAAAAACAGATGTTATTTTTAAACTGATGTTTAGCAGACAGTGTTTTTACATTACATAGTAAGACAACTTTCATTAAAATAATTTTTTCAACCCTGATACATTCCATGATATTTGACATATAACTTCTTTCCTTCCTGATTGTTACTGTTACAGTTCAATTACATAAACATACAAAGCAAAACCTATAGGTCATATTAAGTGAACCAAAATTTAAGAGGCTCAAATTTAAGCGGACCTACTTACTTGGAATTTTTCATAAAAGCATATATTATATTATACTATGTTATCTTCCAGAGATTTCTCCTGCAGCTTAAAATTAATTAAAATAATTAAAATATTAACTAAAAAATAAAAAATAAAAAAAGTTCATCTCTTTCTGGCATCATGTGCATAAGTTATTTCCAGAAAGGGTCATAAGAGTGTCAGCTTCTTCACTTTGCCTAAGACACCAGAAACTGTTTCATGGTAATAGCAGAAAACACCACTGCTTCTGCAGTAAAGACTCTAGGGTAACAGGTAAAGGCATATATGCAAAGGTAACTCTAAACTTTTTTGGTAAGCACACCTGGTCTTTTGCAGTTTGAAATTAATAATCTATTAAGACACCTGTAATTCATATCCTGAAACAAAAGAATAGGTAAAACAACTCATATTCATCATCAGATGCTAAACCACAGACAAAAAATACTTGCCTGACCACTTCAGCTCAAGGATCAAACTAGGGCCATTTTGGATTCCAGACTATGTTAATTCCAGTTTATGGCATTCGGTGGCTTTTGTGCACCAGCTAACATCATTGCATTTCACCAACATCTGGCTGTTTCTGCAGCACTCAAAACACATTCATAGAAAAACTAAAAAGCTACCTCTTGTTAACCTGCTGACATAACTTATTCTACTTTTTTCATATAGAATTAGAACACCCAGCATGCAATCTTTCAATCATCTTTGCTGCATGTATAAGAAGCTGAAGTACAGTGTAGTCTTATTTTCTATTATATGTGATGAACATTGTGAGGAGTAGATAGGAATATTATTCGAAAAAGCAGATACAATTGGGTTTGTCTTTTGAAAATATCCTCTTTTGATGCACGACAAGTAATCAACCATTTATTTCCCAACTTTGTCCTTTTTTCCATCAGTTCTTTCTATAATTCATAATTAGTCACAGAACTACATGCTCTATTTCCATAGGCAGATGCATTGCCCTTGTGAGTAGTTTTTCTATCCTTGTATTCAGTACTTTCCATGGTCATACTAATGCTGTTTTTGACTGGGAGTTTTGCTTCCTATAGTAAGGAATGCAGGGTTGAGACTGTACAAGACACCCATACATGGCAACAATGCTCCTCCTAAGGACATGAAGACATTAGCAAGCTTACTAAGCAAGACCTGCTGCTGAATTCTGACTGATATGTACATAGCTGTATGCTGGAAATATTTTAATCTGTAGAGCTTTATGTGTTCCCACCATTCAAACTGCCTCCAAAGTCACAGCTGGTGAGACAAAATTGGTCATTTTACCACAGTAAGGCTAATGATGCAGTCCAGTGAGCACCACTCATCCTTTACATTAAGCTGTGATCCTAATTACAGAACATGGATAATAGATATTTGTTGGTAAAGAGAAAACAAATATTTCCATTTTTGTCAAAATTTTAAAAACTGAAAACACATCTACTATTTTTTAAACTATTTCAGTAAACACAGTCATACATTTTATCAACAGAAATCAAGGCAGTGCCTCCAACGACCAAACTGCATCTGATCAATTACCACATTGTTTCTAATGAGAAAGCAGCAGATGGACAACCAACACCTGCCACCATGAACAGGCTCTGACAATCAGCACCCCGCAAAAGCACATTGAGAACTATTCCTCTAGCACACTGAAGAGACTGTAGTTCTGTTGAGTTTCCTAGGTTCATACACAGCTAGTTTTTACAAGAAAATACACTTTTCATGCAGGTTTCAAAACACTAAGTGAAACAGTCAAAAAAAAAGGACTAATTCAACCACGCATAAAAATATTTCCTTACAAAAGGTTACAGAAAAAAAATTAAATACATTAATAATTGGCAAGAATTAATACCTCATAAATTCTCATACAAGTTTAAATTCCTGCCACTCCAGAGCAGGACTCTCCACCTTCGATAATCCTCCAGAAACAGCCAGGTAATTCTCAAAAGGGCTCAGAGTATTTCCTGAAACACTTGGTTTGTGGCCCATTCAAATCAGTAAGAGGTGTTCACTGATCTGACAGAAAAATTCAGGCCCTAAACACTCTCCTATTCGTCTGTCTCCTACTAAAGTTCACTGAAGTTCAACTGACTTCCAGTATAATATTTCACAAAAGTCTACTCAGCAGGAAGCAGTGTACTGTAATCAGCTCTGTAAAGTTAAGATAGAAACTGCAGAAACTTGCAGAAGTAGAGAATCAGTACAAAATAGAGGCAGGCCCTTGAAGTTTTTTCAATACCTCCCAGAATAATATTTTCCATTATTTTACCGGGTACTGAAGTGAGACTGACAGGCCTGTGGTTTCCAGGGTCCTCCTTCTTGCCCTTCCTGAAAATCAGGACAGTCAGATGGGACCTCTCTGGATTCTCAAGAATGTTCAAGAACCATTGAGAGAGGTTTTGCAATGACATCAGTTAGCTCCTTGAGGATTATTGGATGAATCCCATCAGGCCCCATAGATTTGTAAGGATCCAGCTGGAGCAGGAGATCCCACACAATTTCAGGGTCAACTGGGAGTCAGTTGATCATACTCACAGTCATGATCCTCCAGCTCAGGACACTGAGACCCTCTTGGTCTGTAATCCGTGTTAAAGACAGAAGCAAAGACAGCTCTACCTTGTCCATGTCCCTGTTTGTGAGGTGACCATCCTCACTCTGAAATGGACTGATGTCATTTATATACTGCCTTTTGCCATTAATGTATTTGAAAAAAATCCTATTGTCCTCCACAGTTCTGGCCAGCTTCAAAGCCAGCTGAGCTATGGCCACACAAATCTTCTCCCTACAGTGGCAAGCAGCATCTCTGTATTCTTCCTGTGTCATTTGATCTTGCTTCCACTGGGCATGCAGTTCCCTTTTATGTCTTACTTCCAAGATGCCTGATCAGCCAAGCAGGCCTTCTGCCTCATCTGCTTGACTTGCAACATTTGGGAATTGCTTGCTCTTGTGCCCTCAGGAGGTGATGTTTAAAAAGTGACCAGCACTGTTGGACCCCAGCACCTGCAAAAACTTTCCCATGGGACTTTATTTACTAATGCCCTGAGCAGCCTGAAATTTGTTCTCCTCATGTCCAGAACTGAAGTTTTGCTCGCACTTTTCCCACTGTTGACAGAGATTCTAAACTTGTTCACTTCGTGATCACTGTGGCCAAGACAGCTGCCAATCCTCCACTTTGCTCATGAGATTCTCTCTGTTGACAAGCAGGAGATCAAGGTGAGCCTCTTACTGAGTTGGCTCCCTCAGAACCTATTCCATAAAGTTGTCATCTAGGTTTTTTAGGAATCTTCTGGGTTGGTTAGTACCAGCTGTGTGAAGCTCCCAGTTGATTTCTGGAAAGTTGAAGTCGCCCATAAGAACAAGGGCAGCTGACTTGGAAGTATCCCTTCCTCGAAGAATAATTCATTAGCATCCTGGCTAGGAGGTTTATAACAGATTCCCGTGATGTCATCCACATTGTTTGTTTGTCCCTTGATTCTTGTAGAGAGGCTCTCAACTGTGCCATTGTCAACCATGAGCTCCATATATTTTAGCCCTTTCATTGCATACAATGACACCCCAACCCCCATCTCTTCTAACTTGCCTACTCCTTCTTAAGCGCCTGTAACCGTCCAATGGGACACTCGTGTCAGAGGACTCATCCCACCAGATTTCAATTACACCAGTGATGTCCAATCTCTAGGACTGGGCCAAAGCTTCAAGCTCTTCTTGTTCCTTCTGCTGTGTGCAGTAGTGTAGAAATGTTTCAGGTGCTGTACTTTGTAGCCAACATCTGATGAAGCAGATTGAGGGATCCGGGTAGTATTCATTTTCTCAAGTTTTGGCACACCATCCCATTACTCAGCACTAGCAAGCCTGGTATTTTCCTTTTCCCACTTCCAAGCTAAAGGTCTATCAGTGAGCCCTTGCTAGCTCCTGTGCTAAAGCTCTTTTTCCCCTTTGCGAAAGGCACATCCCCTGAGGTGACACCAGCCAGGTGTTGAACAGACCATCCCATTGTCAAGAAACTCAATTTTTTTCCAATTACACCAGCCTCAGAGCCACGCAATGACCTAGTAGATCTGCCTATTCTTATCAGTATTATTCCTTGCAACTGGAAGGATTGAGGAAATCACTACCTGTGCTCCTGATCCTTCAACCAATTGTCCCAAGGTCCTGCAGTCTCTTTTGATTGCCCTCAGATTTCTATTTGTTATTTCATTGCTGCCAGCTTGAACACCCAATAACAGACGGCAATAAAAGGTACTTACTAGACTGTAAAGTTTTCCAGTAATGTCCCTTGCCTGAGCCCCTAGGGAACACTGGTAAAATTACCTTTATTCTGTGAAAATGAAAGGTACAGTACATCCTGGGAAAAGATTTGAGGAAAGGGGGAAGAAGAAGCATGCTTGTGCCAAATCTTCTCTCCAGACACCTTCTCACTAGCAACTGATTCACTTCTAAACAGCATTGTCTCCTTTCCCACTCTCCCCCTCCCTTTTCTCTGAGGACTCTTTTTCTTCTGTAAATATCTAATTCAAAACTGCTAACATATAATTGCAACAACTTCTCTACTAGAATTATCAAAGGCATATATTTATTCAAATAATGTCTAAGCACCTTAATTTTAACAAGGTTATGCTGCTTTAAACCAAGACAAAAACCTACTATGGGAAAAGAATTGGTTAAAAGCAAGCAGAACACAAGACATTACTACCTCATTACTGAAACAAAAATATTATTCTTGCTTAAGTATTTTACTATCCTTTAATTACAGAAACAGAGTTATCTCACATTCTCTTTTCACTGGAATTTTCCATAAGCTATACACCATTATAGAAGTTTGGACTCAGTCCAACAGCATACGATAAATGTATATTGAATTGAAAGTTAAACAGACTGCAGGATTCTAATTACCTAAAAAAATCAAGGGTAGTAATCCACATTTTAGGGTTTGGGGTTCTTTTTGTAAGACAGGCTCCTGATCTAGTAAAAAAACAAACTGAATACCTGTTTTCCATTTCTCAGAAGAGAAAGATGGCTATGTATTCTGTAACACATCAATACATATTTGCTTCTTTTTGCTTATGTTTTTACATGACTATTAACTTTGCTCCCACTATGTAGGTGACTAAGCAGATTAGCAATGAAACATGGGCTCAGCTGCAAAACAAATGCAAACCCACCAATGAACAAACTATGTGCTAGCTCTTTAAAGCACACTTAAATCAAGATTTATTCACAAGTCTCCTGCTTATAATAGTTCATCAGGCAGAAAAATAATGAGCAAAAATAAATGGTAAAAGATAGTCAGTTCCAGAATTACGCACAAATCTCCTTTTGATTGCCAAAAGAAAAGTGCTTCAGGAAGACTATAAAGAGGCTGTCAAAAGAAAGTTTCTAAGAAACCTCCATCACATGAACAATCTGTGATTCAAAATGGTATGTATCTGATAAAAGCCACCTTTAAAGTAACGAGTACAGACAGAAAAAATGTGCTAAGCACATTAAATTATCTTGAAGGTCAAATAATAACCTTCAGAAAATGTATTAAATCAAATCTCAATTATGTAATTTTTTAGTCCATACAAATAGAAAGAAAATGGATGAAAAGGTATTGCAAAGTGTTCTGCTTGGGAACATCTGGATTATCTTTGACTTTTTCCCCTGAACATTGCAATTCACAGGCCACTGGTTTCAGCCAGATTTGGCAGCTGCAAGATTTCATTAGCCTTTTTCAGAACCTGACAAGGCATCATTTATTTCTGTCGTTTATTCTTCAGTTTCCAGTTTCAGTTTCTGGCTTCACTGAGACAGAAACAAGTGTTTTATTTCAGAAATATTTTTGGATGGAGGGGAAAACATACAGCTTTGCATTCCAGTGGTCAAGCCTCCAACCAAAAATTTAGCATAATTGACTTATAATTAGGCTTTGTTATCTCATTTATTCACAGAAGTTTCAGAGAGTTAAAGAGGCACAAGCAAATTAACAGGAATTGAAACAGGGGAAGTTACAGTAACACTTTTTATTTATAACCAGTTCTTATCTTTGGTGTGATGTAGTATTTTGCTTTTCTATTAAAATCATTGCTGTGTGAATTTGCAAAGCAGTAGAATGTCAGTTGCCAAAGAAATGAAAATGGGACAGCAATACTTCTGTGCCTGACTGAAATACATATGGTGGTGTCTAGACACTATACTTCTGTAGCTGGAATATTAAAATACTGCAATTACACAGCATATTTGTGTAAATTTATGGGGAAGTAAAGTATCTTTTTATAGCTGAAAGTGAAAATCCCACAGATTAATTTCTAAGGGCAATTCCTGAACATGTTTCAAACTCCCATTGTATATCAGCCAGTTTAAGAGGCCTGAGTAGGTCACCTGCCTGAAGGCACTGCTCAGTGAAGCTGATCCACTCTTGGAAAGCAAAAAGCTGGCTCAAGAAAGACACAGAGGGATGCTACAAACTGTTTCTTTTAAGCATAGGAAGATTGCCAAGGGAAGAACTAGAGCATTTGGAGTCTGACATGGAACAGTGTACCACAGTTCTGTGCTTCTGCTGAGACCTCCCTCTGTCCAGAAGGGCAAAGCAGAGCAAAGGCTCTGTCATGCCATGGTGACTGCTATTAGGCTCCATATTGCCCTGGACACAAGGTAACACAGGTTACCTAGGAATTTTCAACTCACTGAGACATTCTTTTTGGGGCCTTCTTTCCATTAATAAAATTTGCTCCTATAAAAAGGGAACTTGCTTCACAAAACAGCTCAAGTGGGTTTTTGCACTTTGGCTTCTTTACCTCAATTTCTTTGTCTAATTTAGCTCTCCTTTTCACAGAGGCGAGCATTTTCTTAGATGAGGCTCTACAGAAATACAAATAAACCTAACACTAACCCCATGAAAGAAGTTTATTACCACATTATTGATGTGGCTGGTACTAAACATGCAATGCAATCAATATACTCAGCAAAAGCAAGCACTTAAACCCGGCATTTTCAAAGGAAATAAGGATTACACCTTCTTTGTATTTTATGACTCAAACTTTACTCATGGTTTTCAGTTTAGCATTGTATGAACTGGTATTATTCTTACAGCTCTACCAGTCTAGTTCAGAAATAAACACTTGCAGAGGGAATACATTAGTTAATGGTGGCATCTTTCCAATGGACCATTAGGAGGATCATTATAAATGTTCCAAAGTAATGGACTGAATAAATGCTGAAACATAAAGATATGTAAGAGTATAATTTTTTAGAAAAGGAATTATCA
Organism: Lichenostomus cassidix; assembly: GCF_008360975.1. NCBI lineage: Eukaryota > Metazoa > Chordata > Aves > Passeriformes > Meliphagidae > Lichenostomus > Lichenostomus cassidix. Next base: position 18,359,021 of record NC_139488.1, read on the forward strand.
TTTAAGGTAATATGCCTTCTGAGCATGAGGACTGTATATAGAATGAACTTTATTTTTTCCCTCTCCTATTCGATCCAAGAAACATTATTCTAAAATACTTAAATTTTTGTCTTAGAAAAAAACCAAAACCAAACCAAACAACTTTACAGTTTATGAATCTCTGTAGACTATAAGTGTAGTGAAGACTAATAAACACAGTATGATAAACATGCAATATTTAATCATTACCAAAAAAAGACCCATGACAGCAATTCAAATAACTCTCTCTTATGCAGAACTAAATGAAAAAAATACAATGAGACTGTAACCCAATGAACCTGTAAAGACACTAATGTAAAAACTGTGTGTTCCTTGAAACAGTTGGACAGGCTGTAGAAAATATCTTGGGACAAATACTGACTCACATAAGCACGGCAATCTAGGGAAGTATGAAGGTAGTTGAAACACATTGAAGCTAAGAACTGTTAATGACGCACGTAACGTGTAGCAAAGCAATTAGTGATGCAATAAGAGAGCAAAAAGACCCCTACAAAGCTGATATATTAAAACATCATGGAACACATGAAAACCAAGAGGGATGATTTTCTTTTAATGCAAGATTTAACCCCCACCTCATGCTGAATATTCTATGGTAAGGTCTGAAAATAAGGATCTCCTGGATAAGTTAAAAAATCCAGAGAAAATGAAGAACTGAAAGAAGCAATGGTAAATGACAGACATAGAAAAAGGAACATTTTGAAGATGGGAAGCAACATCTTGGCAAAAGGAAAGACAAGACAATGCCAAGACTGGGAAAAATATCAAAGTACTAACGAAGTGAGAAGAGCAAAAAGTGAAAATGAGAGACAAAAACAACAAGGAAGACAAACAAACCAAAATCCCCAAAGGCAAAACCAGGGTAGAGAAGTAAAAATATATCTACAATAAAAATAGAGGGTATAATATGGAACACAATTCTTCCTTCCTTCTGGAATTTCCTCTCAGTAATTAATTATGAGTAACTAAGGTGATTACATACTTGCTAACATGACATGAGCACTTAATTTTAAGTAACACATAGAATGGCTAAACAAGGAAGAAAATTACACTTTCACCAAGTCAGATCTCTGGTATTGTTGTAATGTAAGATGTATTTTGTTATTTTTGTGTCCCCAGACAGTTCAAGCAGATACTGCCTGCTCCAAAAGTCTGACATGTTTGAGAGCTGGCAACAGATCATGGATCATCAACTTGCCCGATGAATCTACCTTATTGTAATTCAAAACATCTTTATCCAGCACTTGTACTAATATGTGAACAGTCTGATAAGAGGGAATCTGATACAACTATATCGACAATGAAGAAATCGAGCAGTTACATTTTTGCTAATTTAACCAAACTAAACTGCATAAAGTCAATCACTTAGGCCAGCCAGGTAGAAAGATGAAAGCTGTTACTACCTTTTTCCTAAAGTTCTCAGAGACTGTGGGTGCTGGATGCCAAAGCACAGAAACCAACTCTTCCAAAAGGAGAAATGTTTCTTTCCCCTATCACTCCCCAAGCTACCGAAGAAAGGTTTCCTCAGAAAAAAGAGTGAGTGCTCCCTTTCCAAGAGCACTTTCCAAGAGTTGCTTCCTCTGTTCTCACAGACATATCTTTTATTTTTTTTTGTAAATACAGCTTTCATTCATTGGATCTCAACATTCATTTGCCAAGTAGATTAAAATGCTAGTCTTAAAGATCTTATACCTTAGAGATCATAGAGATAAGCAAGGCTATGCTCAAGTTGCCTCTAACTTTTTTTTTGGGTACACTATAAAAATGTTGACACTTTTTAAATAAAACAAATATAGACATCTGTAAAAATAATTACACCTGCCCTCAAAAATTCATTTGCTTTTGCTAAGTTTTACCAGGTTTTTTTTCAGTCTTCAAACCTAGTTTTATACCTTTATACCTGTATGATTTCAATGCAAATTTTCAAAGGTTACTAACAACACTGGACAGTTTGTTTATTCAGACTGGGTAGGAAAGTAAAGTATCCTTTCTACTATTTGAAGTCTTCCTACAAAACCTATATGGATGAAGAGAACATTTTTCCCCACAGCACAGACAAATACAGGCTGGAAAGGACCTCAGAAGGTCTCTACTCCAACCTCTGGCTCAAAGCAGGGTCATCTATGAGTTCAGCTCAGGTTTCTCAAGGCTTTATTTTCTCAGGTCTTCACACTTCATTTTCAGTGAATTTTCAGTAAGGACTCTTTAGTTATCATGGAAGTCAGCACTTTGAAACCCACCTCTTGAACATGGCCACTGCTTTGTATCTCTACACACCCAAGATCACATTTACCCTCATATAAACACCGAACCTTAGCACAGAACCAACTTACAGGCCATTTCACCAGGCCTTCATAAGTATTTACCACTTTCCCCCTCCTCCTCTTCTGTTCTCCATTTCCTGGTTGCTATTTCCTCAAACGACACTACTGCAACATTTGGGAAGCTAGCATTGCAAAGTCATTTAATCTGACTACATTCCAGTTTGTTTATAGGTATAATGTTGTCTCTCTGCAGGGAATGCACTATTTAGTGTCTTGCTTGGGAGTTTTCCCTTGGCCTCACAACAGTTGTGAAAACGTGCACCTCATGTAGGAACTCTTGAGAGATGTTGCAACACAAGAAAAATCTAAATAGCCTTCCTTTATCTTGAAATAAACCCCCTGAAATCATTATTAACTCCCTGAATACTGTAGTTATAAAGATTTATAACCAATGCCTACTCCAATAAATATTCCTTTAAAAATTTCATGAGTTCTAACTTATGACTACATCTGTGATAAGAAAGAAATATAAGCCACTAATTGTTAATAGTAAATGTGCAGATCCATGTAGTGCATTATTACTGCACTAATCATGAGTAATGATTAAATATACTGCATAAAATTTTAACATTAATCAAACTGATAACTGCAACAAGCAAATCGATACCTTTCAAAGTACAGCTCCTGTTAACCAAATATGTTTGCAAATAGTGTGATTACTTTTTATTGCATATTTCTGGAAATCACGTCAGAGGGCAAAGCACATAGGCATTTGGTGACTTTTTATTATAAAAAAATAACCAACACACATTCATTATGATCCTAAGGATAATTACAATCTTGCTAGAATGTGGCTAGCATCTAAACAGTTCACTTTCTTTTTCTTCTACTTCTATCAGTCAGTAAATTAATTCCTTTACAAATACGAACATCAATATTCTATTTCTCAGAAAGGCATCTGTTTTTCGATTACATCCCATGAAAGTCTCTGGAACTGTGAAATGTACAAGGTGTCTTATCCACTTTAAAATATCAAACTGTGTGAAGAGATTATTTATTATCTAATTTAATTTACTTGGCTCAATTCATCATAAGTGATGTGGGCTACTGAACTCCAACATTAACCATAGGCTATTAAGTTTGTTTTGGAACCCTACAAGGCTAATGGCTTGTAATGAAGTTTCACTTCTTCAGGACTGCACTACAAACCAGAACAGAACTTTATTGCTTTCCTTCAAACATTAAGTTCTAACTTGTATTTCTGAGGCACAAGTATGGCAAGTTGCCTGCACACCAGCTGCCCTGCAAAACCATAAGTTAAATGCACAACAACTCAATAGAACACAAGTGTGTATTTTGTATGTGCAGCAATCTAAGGATAAAGATGTATGCAAAAAAAGGAAATGTATGACAAAGTAAGACATCACAGGCAAAATATTAAAGTTTTATGAATGAAAATTTATAGCACTGATATAGCTTTCACCCAAGATAGTGTTCCAGACTTTAAAAAAAAAAACAAGTTTTTTGCAGTCTCCCCTTTTTCCTCCATGACTGACAGATAAACTTTATCACCATTTCATATAAAATACCTTTCACTAAAATTTAGTCACACACACATGAGAGACTGTATGGTCTGAGCAACCTGCCTGTCAGCATTATGGCTCTGACACCACGTAACTTTCCAACCAGAAACCAATTAAAAAGGGGACTACCAGTTTTTCTACCACACAACAAAGCTTTAATTTAAACATCACCTTCCCCAAATCCAGTGCAAAAAACCAAACACCTCTCTGGACTAAGCATGAAGGCAGTTATCATGCTAGGCCACTCCTGACTGGCACAAGCACAAGGTGAGGTAGGCTGATGAAGGACATTCAATAGCAAGGAGGTCTAAGGGAATTACTCAGTATTTTCCACTGGCAGCACTGAATGCAAGTCTCTTGTGAAATTTGACTTTAATGCAGAGCTCCCCTCAAGGAAGTTAGGTGTGGGAACACCATGTGTCCTCAGTTATGGGTAAATCCCATATCCAGAACCAATGCAATTTGCAGCCTTAATGCAATACTTGGTATTTGTAGCCTGCAAAAGGAAATTTATAAGGAAATAGATTTTCCTTCTTTCCAGTATTTAGAGAATTTAGCACAGTAACTAAGGCTTTATTTGCCTGCATCTGTTTCATAGAGAAAAAGGGGGGGAACCCCCAAAACAAAACAGACAAACAAAAACCCCAAAAACAAAATAAAAAAGAAACCAATACCACAAACAAACACAGGAGTTACCACAATTTAAATCCTTAAGGATCATTTTAAAAGGAAAGCAGAATGCAGTTTTAACAGGCTGCTTCATGCATGTTCACTTAGTACCAACCACGACATTCTCAAAATTTCAAGCAGGGAAAACCTGCTCTGGTTACCTTGGTGATAAACTGAAGACAAAATAGCACATAATTGCTGCTGATGTCACTGCTCCCAATTGTTTCCAAGGTTACAGAGTACCTCAAATAATTGTGATGTTTCATTTCTAGACTGTATTGGAAGCCCATTTTCTGTTCCCAGTAAATTGTTTAGTACTGCAGGTAATCTATCTAAACCTTATCTATTAAGGCATCAACAGCCTCTCAGCAACCTCTGGTAATGATGTAGGCTTATATGTTGAAAATGTAGCTACCTAGTTCTTTACTGAGCAATTTGACTCCTAGATTATCTTAATTATTTTTATCCTAAGAATCTATCTCTATAACAAAATATATTAATCAATCATACAAAAATACCTGAACATTAAATGTCTTAGGGCAAAGCAATATTACATGTGAGCTATCTACCTGGAAGGAAGCTGTTCTCTGGGGTGAATCATGGAAAATTGGCTCCTAACTATTGTGAGATTTTCTCATAATCTTCAAACTCATTTTAAATGCAGAGCACAAGTATTTTGCTGCACTAGAAACAAAAATCAGCCATAGTACATTCTCTCCATTGCAACCTCCAGTTTACTGTGCACCACAGCATGAATCTCCTTAAAAATCAGTATGTACTATATGTAAGGATTACATACACTGACAATATTACTGCCGAAAGATAACTACAGACACTGCTGTTAACCAGTGTAGTCCTGTCAAGAAACAGGGTGCAGTTTTGAAAACACACTAAAACCAACATATTTTTAGTCTACAATGAACAAAAGCAAGACTTGGTAGGTTAGCTCTATCTGCTAAATCTAACTAAACCACATTTCAAATCCTCATGTCTGAAGGAGACAACAGTAGATGTCCATCTCCCACCTCTCCTCCTGCTGGATGTGCCTTTCATCACATGACTGCTCTCAGACTGCAGGGCTTGACCTTGTCAGCAAGAAATTTTCCACTAGAGCAAAACAAAATGGCATTCACAGTATCTTAGCAGTCTGTTATTACTTATGCAATGGATTTTGAAAAGCAATAATTTACTTTAGAAACTGGATGACTAAAACAGTTTATGTGCATTTAATGCACGAAATTAACTGCATATGGAGTCACTAAGAACATCTGTCGGGCATCTTAGCTTCTGCTACCTAGGGTTCAGAGGCAGTTGAGTGCAGCATGAAGAGCAACACAGTGCATCAGAAGTGATTCTTTTCTATTTGCTCAGAAAATGGTTGAGAGCTGAGCATGTTTATTTTCATGATTATTCGAGTTTCCTGATGAATTCATTTCAGCTGCATACATTTTAGCTCTTCTGTGTTCTAGCAACAACTATACTGGCAGGAAACATTTGCTGAAACAGTCTGTTTTAAATAAGCACCAAAGAATATACTTATAAAACAATACCCTTCTATTCATGAGAAAGCCTGTTGGAGGAGAGACTCTTAATGAATCAAAAATCAGAAACATTCTGTGCAGGCAAAGTCCTTCTTAATAGCTGAAACAGTAAATACTTACAACAGAGTATTCAATAGCAAGCCACAGAGCACAAATTACAATTACTTGCTGAAATTCAGCTATGAATACATGTGAACAAAGAGTGCATCTGCAAAATCAAATTCTATCTGTATATGACTTATAAAAAGGAAGAGAAAGACAAAATCAGTGAGAAACAGTTAGGCAATTGCAGATAAGTTATGTGATAACTGAACAGTTAAGGAAGGAAAGGAGGAAAATTGCACCAAGATGATTTAATTTTAGGGCTCATTCCCTGGTGTCTTAATACATAAAATACTTAATACATAAATACATAATACATATGTAATACATAAAAATACTTACAATATTTTACCACTTTCTCAAATGTATTAAAATGTCTTAAGGTAAAGGGAAAACAGACCCCATTTTGCTATGATATAGCTCCTAACTACATACACTTCAATTTCAAATCTACTGCCAGGCTTATAAGACTGGTTATGCATGCAAACTTGGTACTGTCTTAGAAACAGCTCTCTGCTTTTTAAATAAAGATGATGTAATGAAGGTAACAGTACTACAAACTACTCATTACTCTGTTAAACCCTGGCACAAATCTATTTAAATACAGTATTAAAACCCAAGGATGCACTTGACTTTTTATAAATCCACATATCTGTTAGGAATGAATTAGTAATGTGTAAGTCCTATACATCCTTATAAGGACAGAATCCTTGCCCTGATGTCTTCTGGCCCCACTGCATACTCTGAGACAATGTGATAGTAACAATACTAAAATACCTTGTCCTCATAGCACAGAACTATTTCCCTGTGGACTTAACACGTGTACAAATCATGTGAACACCGACATCCACCACTAGAGGTGCACTACAGGGGTCAAAATGGTCCAGTTCCATCCAACATCTTCATTAATGATGAGGCAGAGTTCACTCTCAGGAATTTTGCTCATGCTCCTACCTGTGAGGAATGGCTGATAGACCACAAGGCTGTGCTGCCATCCAAAGGAAAGGAACCTCAATAGGCTGGAGATACAGCCAACAGGAACCTCAGAGGTTCAGCAAAAGCAGTGCAAAGTCTCAGACCAGTATTTTCTGGAGGCTGACCATCTAGAAAGCAGCCTTGCACCAGAGCAACTGGGGGTTCCAGTGCACACCAAGGCGAACATGAGCAGCACTGTGCCCTGCTGGTAAGGAAGGCTGGTGGTTTCCTGGGCTGCATTAGGAGGGGTGTGGGCAGCAGGTTGAGGAAGGTGATCTGTCCTTTCTACCTGCCCTCGTGAGGCCACGTGGAGCACTGTGTCCAGTTCTGGCCTCCCCAGCATCAGAGAGATACAGAGCTACTGGGGACAGTCCAGCAAATAGTCACCAAGATTGATGAGGGGACTGGAGCACCTCTCACATGAGGAAAGGCTGAGACAGGTGGGACTCTTTAATGTAGAAAAGAGAAAGCTCAAAACAGGTATTATCAATATAGAAATAGATGAAGGGAGAGTGCAAAGAAAACTGAGCCAGGCTCTTTCAGTGGTGCTCAGTGACAGCATAAGAGTTGATGTGGACACACTGAAACAAAGGAGACGTTCAACCTGAACATCAGAAGACACTTTCTCACTATATGGGTGACTGAGAACTGGCACCGGTTGCCCAAATTGTAGAGTCTCCATCCTTGCAGATACTCAAAAATTGTATGGACACTGCCCTGGGAAGTCTGCTATAGATGACTCAGTTGAGCAGGATGGTTGGACAAAAACGACCTCCGGAGGTCTCTTCCAACCTCAACCATTCTGCAATTCTATGGAAGAAAATACAGCCAAGCACACACACTTACTGACATTTTCAAAAATACTTCAATGTTTCACTTGCTGTGAAATCAGTGATCCTGAACTCTTTGGACAAAATCAAACACAGAATAGAGATACTGTAACAGAAATAAAAACCAGAAGTGCTTATTGGAAATTCCACTAGCTATCCAACAACATATTTGGGGACTTAAATAATTTTTAAAATCTAGTAATATTTAACTTGTTCAAGATTGTATGACAAGTCTGTAACCTCCTGAAGAATTAGTAGTGGTCTTCACAACGCCTAGTCACAGACTCATCTATTTGTCTACCTAGAGGTAAGACTCTATTCTTGAGCTGCTTTGCTGTTCATACACCAACTAAAGAAAATCCCAAGGACATTGTAGTTCTGCTGGCTAAATGTAACATGTCACCTTCCATTTTTAGTATTTGGAATTTTCTATAAAAATACAGTCACAAAACAATGGAAATTTTATCGTATAAAGCTCAACTTATTCCTCAGGCAATTACACATAACTTTTGCAGATACCACGATGCCCTACCTATAACCATAGACAGAATCTGGTCTTCTGAAGAGGTTTAGTCACATTGCTCTAACTGCAATTCACATTCCTATTCAGAAATAAGCAACATCATGCTCTGAAACTTCTATTCCTGATGTCAAATTATTTACCATAAGACTATCTTCAGCATATTCCTTTAATAACTTTACACACTTCCTATTAAGTAACTACAATTGTATTAATTCTTTTGGATTTTGTTTTACAAAACAATCAACTCTAATCTTTATTGTCCTACAACACATACCTGTGTTTCTTTACCATTCCAAGCAACAGCAGTAAAAATGTATGCTACATAATATAACAGGATCATGTCAATACCAACGCAGATTGCAAAATTACTGAAAAGTTGGAATATGAAAGGCTGTTTTAGAAAATGTTAGTTTTTAAAACTACCTCCAAAAAATAATGTCCCCACAATGAGTCTTACCTGTTCAGATGGATGAAACCACCTGCAGTACATCAGGTACCTCACATGTACACAACAAAGCAATTTGAAGGTGCAATGGGCTGTCCCACAGTCACTCTATCTACTGAAGTTATATTCTAGTCTATTTTGTCTCTTGACATGATCATACCTTATGATCATGGTATAAATAAATGAGTACTGTTGAAGAACTTCTTCAGTTTATTTGCCAACATAAAAGATGAGTGTATGGTTGGGCAGAAAGTACAAACATACTGCCTATCTACAAACTACCATGAACCTGAAGTTGTGATGGGGTGGGAGGTGGTTTGATCCTGCTAGATGCAGGTCAGCTCCTGAACCAGTCAAGCATCACTAAATTCAATCTAGTAAGTACTCCCAAGAGCTGTAAGTCTCAACATAGTACAACACAGGGGAAGAACTGCACCATTCAATGAGTACTCACAAGCTCAATTCCATTCCACTCCTGGCTATTTAACATGAATTAATGAAGCATTATAATTTCAAATGAAATTTCACTTAATTCTCAGATTTTGTGAGTTAGAAAATTAAATAGCCATTTTTTATCACCAATCAAGTTTAAAACAGGCACCTTCCACTGCTCTCAGAAGAAAAACACTTTAAGTGATACAGACATGAATGGAGAATTTGGTTTAGTTCCTGTTACTGTCAGCTGTCAGTATAATGTTGAAAAATTACTCTTTACCATCTCCCTGTAAAAAAGACTATAAAGAGACAAATCCTGAAAAGCAGGATCTTTGCAACGTGATCTGAAATCCTCACTTTACACTGGTACATACACCCCACCCACCCTTTCCAGACTACAATGTGCTATCTGTATCTCCTCTTTGCCACACTATTTTTAATAGTTGTTAGCTTTCAAAATTTCAAATCACTGCTAGTTATTTGTCACAATACTTTGAGAGATGATACTGATGTGATGGAACATTTCTCACAAGCTAACATAGTTTGAAGAATTTATGGACCTATTTTACTTTAAAAAGCTTAGGTGTAATGGTATTTGAGAATCTTTCACTTTGTAATATTTTGCCAAAACAGACACACCTAAGTAGTGACAGCAGATGGAAGAGGTTAAAAGTATCAACTCCCAAATTACCAACTTTGCTAGGCCACCCTCCTTTCATAATTTAGACCCTTCTGTTGGAGATTTGAAAATATATTCTAGGCAGATGACATGTTAACAGAATAATTTCATGGTTCACTGTCTTCGCAGTATGATTTATCTCCTATCTCTAGGCACTGGAGATCCCTTTTCAGGAGATTTATTAGTTAGATCCAAGAACCTATTTTGATGAGAGAGAATGTATGCATTATCGCAAAACAGAACATTAACATTTGCTCTAAGATAATGCTTCCTTCTCATTAGAAGTTTTAAGAAAAGTCTCATGCATATGCTATCACAACTGTTTCCAAGACACTGCACCTTCATACAATAAAATGTTCATGAATGAAAGAGGTTTTTAAAATTTGCATTAGTCCAGGAACTTGTATCCCCTTCTCTTCTAAATCTACATATTATACATAGAAATAAGGTCCAGAGTCTAATGAAACATCTGACTTAAAAATAACCGGCATTTTCTTTTTCACTCCACTTATGCTATCAGATATTTGCTGCAGATGCTACATTTTCTGTAGGACAAGGCAAAGTGTTTAACCACTGGGAGATGCTCAAACATCTGTCTCACAGCTCAGGCCATTTTATCAAAAGCATGAAGTTAATACTTAGACACATTAGAAAAACACTGTGTTTTCAAAAACACTTAGCATCCAGCATCTTGTGTTGTGAAACACTAGTCAAGCTTTGAGGGAAGTGCAGCACAGTGGGATCAGCTTTTGTTTCATGCCCAAATTGAAATACTCACGTGATTTCTGAAGGTTCACCTGCCCTCTAGAAATAAGCTATCTTGTTGAGATAAATCCAGTCTCTAATCACATTTTATGTTGCTTGACCCAATGAAAAAAAATCTGAATTTAAATGAACATAAGAGGTCTCCTTATTCCACAATGCCATGTAACACATCTTGGGATCCTATGGTGTATCCACAGACGTGCTCCTGTGCAGACCTCTGAGCTATTCAGTCTGGAGGTTAGTCTATCCCTGGTCCAAGTTACATAACACAGATGTGAATCTATGTTAGCTGGAGACAGTAAGTTTATCAGAAGTCCTTAACTTGAATTCTACACAAGATAACTTCAAAGATCTTGGGGGTACACAACTGCTCTGACTGCCTGTACAAAATTATTCATCTAACGGTTGATTCAAATCCTATAAAGTCAAAGCAAAGATTCATTGATTTAAATTATACTCATTTAAGACTAAAGCCTAGCTCCGCTTCTCACTATGTTGAAACTAAATGCCAAGGCTAAAAGCAAAATTGGCTATCTCTAGAAAAAAAGCCAATAACTAAACTGACATAGAAACTTAACTGCTTGAGAATGGAAGAATTCTCCAGAAACACGTGGAGAAATTTCTGTATCTAGTTTTGGTCATTTTTCCATTATTAACATTTTTAAATTCTCACGAGAACAGATTATTAAGCCATGCTTGATAACAAAACTTGAAAACCATTGCAAAGCTTGTAAAGAAACCACCATCACAGAAAACAGACCAGTCTAGTACACAGAAGGCAGTATAAACAAAAAGATATGGATCAACTGGAATCAAGAATGTAAGCAAATAAAGAACTAATTCTTGGTAACTCTCTGACCGAGTGATGTCTAAGTGTCTTTTACTGTAAATAGCAATGTCACCTCTTCTCCAACCTACAGTCAAATCAGCCCAATCAACAAAAAATTATCCTGGGAGAACACATACAGAAACCACATACAAAAATCAATGAATCAATAGTCCATTACATTTATTGCTTGTTATTACCCATTACATTTACTGCTTGTTATTTGCAGAAGCTTTTTGCACTTGCAGATAAAATAGCGCTTGACTGTAGGGAACCACAGTCACACCATAACTCTGCTCAGAGGATTTTGGATTGAACAGTCTCACAAGGTGAGCTCCAGTGCTTCTATATGTCACTGCTTGACACTCAACAGCCAGTGCTCAGAACCACATTCAGTCTGAGAAGAGCCTCACTGCTTATGGTGAAAAGGCTGCTAAAAATGTCTGCCTTTCAGCATAGTTTTCAGGAACTGCTCTCAGAATACTTCTGAACTGTCAAACTACTCTAAGAGGGGAATACACCTTTTTGTCATATTTGCTATGCCTCTGAACTGATTTCAAACAAGAACCAGGAGAGATGCTCTATCTCCTATACCCCAGGTGCTTATGCCATCCAGCACTCATATCCATCTAATAAGAATGCATAGTTAGAAGCAGCAGGGTTACAGCTCATATAATGCATAGCAGAGGAAAATATCTCAGCTTAAAAACTGATACTATTCTATTTGGTAAACATATGCATTATTTGATTAATCAGATAGATAATTCACCTTTGTTTTGCTAAGTCATACAGAGATGCAACAGCACATAAAGAAAGAGGTAAACTACAGACAGAAATCAAAGACTGTATATGCCCTACTTCACATATCTTCCTATTGCTTACTCCTACCTTTGGTATGACTTCCCTCCTTTTAAACTGTTTTGAGCACTGATAAAATTTATACATAATGTTTTAGTTATCTGAAGCCTCCCTTGCCTTAACTGCCCAGACCTGTTTTACATTTATGTAAAGGCAACAAGATTAACCACTACTTCAGTATGAGCAATTTTGGAAAGAGTGGTGGTGTGGCTCATGTCTGAGCTGGGGAGAAGGAGATAACTGTATGAGCCAGAACCCAGCACAACTGCATCTGCATATAAATAGACTTAATCAGAAATGCAAATTGCAATCAGAAGAAATTTTAAAAGCCTGTGATAACCGTGTAGATAACAAAAGGTCAAACACTTGTATAGCTGAAGGTTTTAAACTGTTATGTCAGTGGCGATTGTTTCTTCATGAGCCAAAATGTGGAAAAGACAAGTACATGGCAGTCTAATCAACGATGGACAATTTCTATATTTCTTCTATTATAACAACTGTTCTGTTGCTAAACTCTATTTTACACTGTCAATCTCAACTTATTCAGGAAGACTCAATGAAATGAAAACAAATGAAATCAAAATAGTATGAAACAATACAGCTAATTTACATGACTATATATAGAAGGAAATTTATATTCCTTTTTCATATCCAATACAATATTGCTCATATTGGATTATTCATGTATGACAATCCAAATCTTCATATTTTAACATCCTCAGGAAAATGATAAAATAAATTATGGCTAGTTTTCTGAAAGTGCCAGACTGCTTCATAGCACTGTCAAAATTGTATCTTTTTCTTTTACAGTAAAACAAGCCTAAGACTGTAACTTGTTAAAAAAATGTTATTTGTTACAAATGTTATTTGTTACAAATGTTGGCTTCTCCTTTCGAAATAAATTTTTTCCTCAACAGTAGCTAAGAAAAGTTCTATTGGAAGGAAGGTACCTGGATATTACATAATTTTATATTCTAAGATAAGGATAAAATAAATAAATCTTTATCATTTCAAGGAGTTCTAAATATAAATTAGTGTAGAGGCCAGGCTGGAAAATAAATCTTTAACATTACATCTTTTTAGTGTCTTTTTGTAGAAGACATTTTTAGGATGTGAAGCACAAACATTTACCAAATATTTTTCTTTTGACCAGACTACCTTTGAACAAACTAGTGAGGGAAGAGAGCCATCTAGTGCCATACCTTGGAATTTTAAAAAGGGTTTTCACCGGGTGCATGTCAAATAAAGGAGGGTCTCCATCCCCCAGTTCAATAGCTGTTATTCCCAAGGACCACACGTCACATCGAGCATCATATGAGTAGTCATACTGTTGTTCACAAGCAATGACCTATCAGAAAAGAAGCAGAGAAACCAGTGCTTTAACCTAAAGTACAATTCATGTCATCCAATATAACATGAAAGTACTTTTTTGTCTAGTACATGTCTAAAATGCTATGTAGCTATCAAATCCATATATTTTCTGCCTGTATATACGAGACAGAAGAAACACCACAAAAAGGTAACAGTAAACTAGAACTTCTCTTAGGTTTGTTTTCTTTAAAAGCAATCTCTTTCTTTTTAAAAATACATTAAGCTCCATGGGATGCTTCAAATATCTATACAAAGAACTATCAATACTAAATTCCATTTTTGAAAGAACTACTTACAGATACCTATTAGAACAGCAAAGAACCCTATTGATGTTATTCTTCTTAAATTCTATGACTATTCATGAGGATAGACCGATTTGCAGAGATGGCTTTTAGATAAGGATGTTCCATTGGTAATTTCTGCCTTTTTCTTTTTTGTTTGTTTTGTTTGTACTTACTGAATTTGAATCATTTAAAAAAAATCTTAGGTAATATACCACATACCTTGTCTAAGAAAAACCAAAGTCAACAGGAATCTCTCCTTGGATATCAGAACTGTTTTACATCACAGACTTGATGCACACTTCCAGCCAACCTATGATCACATTCTAATAAGCCAACTATTCATATGAGCTGAATCTAAATGTGAGATTCAAACCAAAGTTTAAATTTAGCTCTTATCTTTGCAAAGGGATGAGACAAAAAATGCAGCTTCACTGCACTTCATTCTATTATGATTTGGAATTCTGTCTCAAGTTTGTCTTCCAAAATCTCACCCGTTAGACAAATTACTTTGAAAATGTGTCGGATCCCTGCACATTGCTAGTGTCTACTTCCATGATTCTTCTCACAGTTTTTTAAGTATAATTAATAATTTGTACTTAAAATAAAAAGAACATGTCCTAGGGTGGCTGTACCTATGTTCTAGAAGAGATTTTATATTTAACTTCTATATTACTTCTGAATTTTCGTGTTAGGGCTTCAGTTTGGAATAACGCTTTGCACAGATTGCAATGTGCAAGTCAGCAACCCAAGCAGCTGCTGGCAGAGAGTCACCTGTTATAAAAAAAACCCTTTCCTGGAAAGATGCTGATTCCAGCTTAACCTCCTAGTTACTTTTTCCATAAACTGCACCTAACAGAGACATTCCTGACTCTGTTAGTGATTCTATCCAACAGGCCCCTAGAATTTGTCTGTCTCTTACTTGGGACTCCTGACCCCACTGTAGTGCACTCATCATTAATTTTATCAGACATCAGGGGTGTTTCACACAGTTAAAATAATACTGCAATATTAGGGGGGAGGTTTGCATTGAAGTTGCACACCAGTTAATTCCTTTTATTTTCCTAGAGCAAATCAGTCCAGACAAATTAAGACTTTTCCAAATTTTTTATCTATGTTTTGGCAAGTGTTGAGACTGCTCTTTCTCCTAAATTTTTCCAGTTAGTATGCCAGAGAAAGGGGGAAAATGAAAGTAAGCACTGCAAAAGAGGATTCGAAGATTTTTTTCTTCAACTTGAAGAGCTTTGTTAGTTAATCCAGTGTTTTTCAAAGTTGTCATGCAAAGATCGTTTCTCCATCTCCCTTCTCTTCAACAGAATGTCTTAAATGAAAGTTCTGAAATAATTTTTAGTTCTCTAAAATGTTCTCTATAGCCTTGATCTCATCATAGAGACCACTCTATCTCTTGAAATACTGCACAGTAGACAGTTTCTACACAGCTCAAGCAGAGTGCTTTAAAACACCACCCGTTTCAGAGGCTTTTATGATAACCTCCTTTTATCATTTGCGAGAGAGAACAAATCAAATGCAAAAATTTGGAAAGTCAGTGTAGAGATCCATCAGAGATATTTAAATAATATATTCTAAAGAGGCTATCATTGAAATTTTGCTCAGAGATGAAGAGGAAAAGCTTGTATGTCATGTTTGTTTTTGGGATTTTCTATCCAGTTCTCCAAATCATCTGTATATTCAACAACATTTCGTCACAAAAAAACACCCAAGTTGGCTTCCAAGGCCATGACTTGGAAGCTTATCCATATGTGGCTAATTTTATGCACTGTGCTTTCCTTCCTTTTTTAATACATGAAAAATATTTATCTGCTTAGGATAAAATCTGCTAGAGCCCATTTCCTGGATGTAAATACCTTGGAAGTTGCCTGGATTCTCCCTGGTGTGCTGAATCCTTTGCAAATACTTGTTTATTTTTTCTCAAACATCATGGTGCAGAGGAATATATTTTCATTTTTAAGAGAAGGAAAAGAAGGACATACTCAAGGTCACACTGGACTTCATCTGCAATGCCACACACATAGCTGATCTCCCACATTCAAAAACACCATTATTTTTTCCCTATAAGCACATCATAATTGTTTTTAAGTACAGGACAATGACAAAATTTGCTGTGTATCTTGGTCTTACAAAATTTAACAAACGGCACTAAAATTATTAGCATCAGAACTGATTGCATTCATACTGGGTGATGAAAAGAAAATAAACTGCAACTGCTGTTTTAAAAAATTAAAAATAAGTCATAGGGCCTTTTTCACCTTCACAGTGTATTACCTACCAAACAAAGAGAAAGGAATGTATAAATATCTCTGTGTCTTCTGCTCCACAGCTAACAGCTACACCTCCAGTATGTGGCAGTAAAAATGACACTATGGCAAAATACCGGCATTCTAACCAAGGGGATTTAGACACCATTAGATTCTCTTCCATCCTATTATCAGAGCCCATAGTGATTATTTTAGAAAAAGTATTCCCCTAAACATGTATTCTTTTTTTTTAAAGAAATTCAGCCAGTGGGCCATACATACCAGTATGTTTTAGACCATTAGCTTGACAATAGCGAGATTAGTTCACAGAAAAGATGTGAAATGAACTGCTTTTCACCCAGTATGAGGCATGTACATGAATTTATCAATCACTTTCGTTTGGAGCAAGTTTTCCATTTCTGTGGAATTTATTATTAGAACCTTAACAACTTAGCACCCCTTGGAGAAACACAGATGCCACCAATTTTAATTTTTAAAGCAAGAATCAAATTTTACAGTTTTTTCCTTGATGAAAGGTGCACAACAGCAGTTTGCTTTATGTGTTGGCTAGCAGAGAACACTCCTGCAATGTGAAGAAGAAAGTGTTCTCTAAGTCATATTTTACAAGCCAGCTAAGTCCTTGGGAATGCCCCAGTCCTGTTTTGCCTTGAAAACTATTTGCTAATCCCTGCAGAGCAAAAATCTCTAAAAGCCAAATACAAAAGGGGAATGTGCTATTGGCTTGTCTTTTATTATATTCCTGTCTCTATCAGGAAATTAGAGATACCTTTTTATTGAAACAGCTCTACTTTTTGTTGGAGTTTCGGAGATGAGAGTACCACTCAGCACTGCTGATGCCTGCTTTGCCCAGTGGGGCATGAAGACAGAAAGCCCAGAAGAAACAATCTGAAACTGAAGAACATGCTCCTCCCTTTCTCTTTCTTGTGCAAAGACATCACATTCGTACCAATTTGATATCCAGGAAAATCCTCCCCTGCTTGTAAAAGTGAAACAGAAGAAGGAGTTTGCTTTGCTGCAAACATTATGTTCACGCCAAAGCTTCAGGGGGTGATGCAGCTAATTTTGAGATTTGCTAGTAAACACCATGGGAATAAGCACAAAGTCTTTCACTTCAGCATGGGCTGTTGCTTGCACACAGTGGCCTGGGTTGCTAAGGAGACAGGCTGTCACCTTTTATTTTAGTTGTAATTTCATCATGATTTCATGCCCAGTCATACTGCTGTAGATCGAAAAGCATTTAAACACCAGAGGGAGGAACAGAAAGTGTGATGGTAGTTGTCAACACTAATTGTGCTGAGGGTCACACTGGTACAGAATGAGGAGACAGGGAATTCACAGGTCTGGAAAAAATGGTACATAAACAAATCGGTCACACTAAGTGGAGGGAATTTAGAGAAGTCAGTGTCTAGGCATTCTGTGTGATTTATAACTTGTACAGAAACACAAAAATTCACATACACAAGATGATTCACATCCTGACAAAAAAACTTTATATTCAAGGATATAATTCTGCTTGTTCTGAAATCAATACAAATATTTCTTTGAACTTCAGCAAGGCCAGTAGTAGATCAAAGGTGGATTTAAAAGAAGGAAAACAGGTAATACAGAGAACTACCTATTACTTGGACAGTGGCCATACTGACTTGTGCAGAGAGAGGAAGCTATACATATGTTTAGGTGAAGCAAAATACATCCAACCCTTTTAAGTTTACCCAGAATTATTAGAAGTGAACTTACTTTCACTTTGCCTCAGTCTAAACAGTGCCTGTACAAGAGCAGAGCTGCAAGCGTATGCTAATAATTGCAGTATATATGTGCTACCTGGAGACGACTGCTGCACAGCTAGTGCTGCTGACCCACTGGAGTCTGGAGTTAGCAAGGCTGCTGCTGCTGAAGTGAGGCACTGCTGTGCCCAGCTGACATAGCAAACTAAGCAGCTTATGAGGTGTGTGAGCTCTGCTGAAAAGCACTGCGCATGGAAAACAAACATGGCACAACATTGGCACCCTTGCTGCCAGGAAAACAAAATTGCGAGCTGTGCCAGTCAAGTGAAATAAACCAACTGAACTTCTGTGCTCTGCCTGACACTATACAACCCAACTTAATTTGTTTACATTGGAAATATAATAGTAAATATTCTTCTCATTCTTATGCACCAAAACCAAAAAAGTCTTTCATGATAGCATTTAGCAGCAGTGGGGATACTGAATTAGCCAAACCAAAGTGATACTAACCTATCGCTATGTCACTTCCTCTTTCCCTCCCTCCCTCCTCCCTCCCTTCAAGCACATTCATATAATTAACAAAAAAAAATTTGTGATTGAAATTGGTTCCATATTCCCACATTTTCTTATTTCAGTTCCTTATTTTGTACCATCATAAAATTTCTTCCATGGTATATCAGAAAATTATTATATTATTATAAATGTTACCAAAATAAGTAGTAAATAACACTTTGAATAAGTTTTATAAGTAACTATCACAATTAATATTGATGCATTGTAAATTACTTATATGTCAAGTAGTCAAATTTTAGCAGCTATGAGTAATCAATTTTTATTTTTATTTTTAACTCACCCAAGGGAAATATTCCTGAGACCACTAGAATGCTCTGGTAACAGGCTACATTTGTAGGGAAGTGTAATACCTTTTATTGGACCAAATGAGACAGTAAGGAAAAACAGACAAGCTTTCAAGCACACAAATCTTGCTTTTATACCACAAGACCTTCACTGACTCAATACGGCTCATAATAACTTAATTGACATATTTTGCTTCTGATACACAGATTTACTCCTCAGCAGGAAGTATATATACTACACACCTCACACAGATTTTTAATGGTCTTTCACAAAGAAATCAAAAACTAAGAGCCAACTCCAGCCTCCTAAGTAAATACATTTCATGCAGGCATCTCAGTGCAGACCCACGTGGTATTGAACTGATTTTCTCTGACGTTTTGGGCTTGTTGTTGTGATTTGTCTTTTAAATTTTTAAACACCCTACATGAAAGCTTTACAGCCCCTCCATAGCTGTTAAAAAAAGAACAGAAGCAACTCCTCCACATCCGTTCATAGGACTACGGGTATGTCATCAGTGTTACTGGCACTGCTCCCTGAGGTTCCCTCCAGCTGCCATGTACTTTTCAGCTCCTTCCTGCCATGCTAGCCCAGGCAGAGGTCAGCTCTCCTGGAGGCAAAGGAGGAGGTGATGCAACCTGCCAGACCCCGCTTCTCAGGGAGAGCTTGCTGGTGCTCTCCCGCTGCGCTCTCTGCCTCTCTTGTACATAAAAACTTCTCTCTTGAAGCCTCTGTATTCCAATTCAGCTTTCTAAATCCACTGCTTTTGTTCTGGACTTTAGGCAACTTCAATGTAATTCCTTACTACAGCAGTTTGTTAAAGCTTCAGTTTTAGCGTCACAGAAAAAGAAGAAAGCAGGGGGGAAAGTAGGACAGAAATTGCAATTTCCTTTATTTCTTCAAAGAAATAAAAATCTGTATTCATAAAAAGAGGGTTTTTTTAAAGTCATCTGTCAGCTCATGGTAGCATGTCAGAGTCAGGCATTTCAGTCATGTGCAGCCATTTGGAGACTTAATTCTATCCCACATTCCACCACTGACCTGCTGTAAGTTCTTAAGCAAATCACTTCACTTCTACGTCCCTCAGTTCTTCCACGCAGACTTTTCTTATCCATTTAGAGCAATTGTTCCCACTCTTCCCCCCACGGCTTCCCACACTTAGACTACTGTAGTTCCTCTCTGGCATGCCTATATGTAGTTACAAATAAACCACAGCACTGTACTCCAAGCCAGCGCTGCATTTCAAGAGGACAGCTAACATTCCCTAGAAATAATGCCTACTACATATGCAGTGCCCCAGCACCTTAACCTCCTGAAAAACAAAATGCAATTTCATAATGTGTGTCAAGTGGGAAATTCCTTTTCACCCTAGGCTTAATATAGTGATGTTAAATGACAACTTAATAAATATAGTGATGTTAAATGACAACTAAGTGTTCAAACCACAGTGTAACTAAAACCTCTGTGATAAATAATTTAATGCTACTATTTTTTATCTTTAACATTTATTTACTGCATTTATTATTTTTACCCCTTAAATGTGTGGAGTATTTCACTGTTATTTCACTGTTAATTAATCATGATGCACACAAGTTCTATAAAAGCAGCAGCAGCTTTGTTTATTCCCATCTGTAAAGTTTTTTCCAGAGGACAGTTGTTTCGGGTTTTTTTGCAAATTATACTTTCAACCTTATCTCATTTACTGTAATTTACAAGGTAAAGAGACTACAAAACTGAAAAACTGTAATAAGAGCTAATTTAATAACCTACCTCTTATCATTAGCTGTAAGAGAATTGTTACTATACTTTCACAGAAAACGTTAAAATATTTTCAAAACTTTCCTTGTTAGAGAAGGTATAGTATTATTTATCATAAAATAAGCATACTTTTCCACTGTACAACTGTTTTCAAATGGCTTTCAGGCAGAAAAGTAAGTGTACATACATTCTTGAAATCTACATCCTATTTATACTAAGTGGCAGATTCCTACAGTTTGTTATAAATCAGCATGTACAAAATTCCTTGCTTAGCTAGCAATTAAAAGTGCAGTGAAAATGCACATATGTGAAAAGCTAATTTTAGCTAATTGACCTTGAATCTCATGATGTAAGCAAAGGGCTGGTAAATAGAATAGGTTGAAGCATAAGATGAGACTATACTAAATTGTTTCATGGGAATGTATCACTGTACTTGTTTAGAGTTAATTGAAAACTTTAAAAGAATGATGGAGAGGGACTTCTTAAAAGAACATGTGACAGGGCAAGAGGGAATGGATTCAAACTAAGAGAGAGTAGGTTTAGATTAGATATTAGGAAAAAGATTCTTTACTGTGAGGGTAGTGAGGCACTGGAACAGGTTGTCCACAGAAGCTGTGGATGCCCTGTCCCCAGAAGTGTTTAGGGTTAGGCTGGATGGGGCTCTGAGCAACCTGGTCGAGTGGAAGGTGTCCTTTCCCAAGGCAGGGGAGTTGGAAATAGATCATCTTTAAGGTCTCTCCAAACCAAACCTATGATTTTATGATTCATTAAGTCCAGGTTAGTGATGGGATTATCTTTTCTGTGCTGTTTTCCCAATTCAATATTTGACTACACATCAAATGTATTTACAATTAATTTTCTTTCCCCAAATTCTAAGACCTGAATACAACCCTTACTGTAATAAACATTGGCTTCACCAGAACTGTGAGGTTTTTGCAAAATTACATTTTTCTCTATGTATATTTTTGAACTACATTAATGCAAGTTACTTGTTGGGGTGCTTTTTTACCAGCTAGTTTTGTTAATTTTTCATTAGATTATGCAGAGACACAGCTTCATACTGAAACAATGTAAATATTATTCATTGTTTCAGGAGTAGACTTATTTTACACACATATATGAGGGCAAATGAGGGCAAAAAACTGAGTTAAGTGCCTTTCTAGTGTTTACTGATCTTACCACAGCGGCATCTAGAAAACACTCTTCCTAGTAAACTGTTACCCAAGAAGACCTTTTCATTTCACTGAAGTCCTAATCTTCCATCTTGCACATAAAAATCTGGGTGCATATTTTAAAAATACCAGAAAGATCTCTCTAGAAATAAGGTAAATTACATCTTGCACATCACTTGATACCTGTCATTTATATGAGCAACTGCAGCGACTTGAGCATGTATGTTATGCAACCTATCGTTTAAAAGCCATTTCAACAACAGCATAATAGGTATCTGAGCACCCTGCAGCTGTTCTGCAGATTGGTACACCTATGAAGCCTGACTGGCACATCTCACAGAGGCGTGCAAATATGATATGGGTTACTATGTTTATGGTACTGGGTTGATTCTTTCAACAGATCTTTTCAAAACAGGAAGTATTCAAAGCTACTCCTGTTCCTGTTTCATGTGCTATGCACATAACACACCTTGGTTTTATGTGTGTTGTATTTTCAGGTCAAAGTTTTCAAATCAAAATATCTGCTTATCTCTTCGCCCCAATATTTTTTCTTTTTGCCCCAAGAAAAAATATTTTCAAAATAGAAGGGAAAATAAATTTAGTATGATTACTGCCCTTGAAAGCAATTATTCAAGCAAAACAGTATCATAAAAATAACCTATAATAATCAATGTTCAATAAAATCCTTCACAATATGCCCATTATTATCTAGGGAAGTATTTTATAGAGGTCTCATTTTAGATATGTCTCCAACCAAGGTGATTCCATAAATAATGCTTGCACAATGGTTTCTAAGGTATCTTGTGTCTCCTTTGTGACATAAACTGGTTGTTATGGAGATGGTGAAATATCAACCATTCTTTGTGAGACTGTGCAAGATCAATTTTGGACCCATTACAGCAGCTTTTCTCTGCTCAGCTATAATCAGCCTTCCTTAGAAACAAAAATAGATGCATAAAAATTATGAAATGTTTCAAAATAAATGTTTGCACAATGCTTTTAACTCTCTGACATACAGAAATAGACCTGTGTGCATTCACAATGGATAAAAATTCCATCTTAAATTTCCTTCAT
This sequence comes from Lichenostomus cassidix, assembly GCF_008360975.1. Classification (NCBI taxonomy): domain Eukaryota; kingdom Metazoa; phylum Chordata; class Aves; order Passeriformes; family Meliphagidae; genus Lichenostomus; species Lichenostomus cassidix. Next base: position 18,382,063 of record NC_139488.1, read on the forward strand.
ATGGCCTTTGAAAGAAAATAAGCTTGTACTGTTACAAAGGCTGAACAACTTATAAATAAACAGACCATTCCTGTTTCAATCCTTCTTTATAAATGTCATAATCTATAGCTTTCAAAAGTACTTTTTGTTCCTTAAAGAAGGGAGGGCAATGCTTGATGTCTTTCACCCTGAAGTTTGGTAAGGTACAAAGGGGACATTTTTTCAACAATGTGTTAAAACTTTTCAGAGCTTCATGAAATCAAAGGGAAAGGATTATGTCTGGATAGTAGTATGTAAAAATAAGATCTAAGGTATTTGAATATGGGCTAAGCTACCTGCATATTATTCTTCTCCATTTTTTAATCGATGCGAGTCCATGTGTCTAAGTTCATAGGTCCCCAGTCAATGATTAAGGTTAAAGAACACATAGCTCAGTCAGGGTTTTGCAGTGTGCAAGACTATAGCAAGAAAGGAAAGAAGGAACTCCTCCTTCTTCCCCCAGTCCATATTTACATCACAGACGAGCACCCCAAAACATACAATATTTGGCTGGAAAGTCATAACATTCTCAGGACCCAAAGTTATTTGTAGGATTGTTGTACTTTATGAAACACTACAGAGAAGAAAATAATGAAGATTATTAAAAATCTGTTTTGTATAGTCTAATAGGATGTAATTTTTACTGAAAAGAAGCCAAGATGTAAAGCAGAAACACAGCCATAAACGAGAGAAGAAAAGATACCCTCTCACTCTGGGAGAGCGGCAATGAAGTATGTATTGCAATAAATAGAGACATCCCAGACAGGCACAGTTGCCTACCTCAGGTGCCATCCAAAAGGGTGTTCCCACTGAGGTGTTTCTACGCAGCCGTGTACTGGTGAGCTGGGCTGAAACACCTGCAATAAAACAGATCAACGAAACTTGGCTTCAAATTCATTGTCATTTCAGTATAATTTACTTCAAGTATCTGAAAAGCAAAACCCAAACCTGGGAGCACAGCTGCAGAATGCCTGGCCAAAGTAAGTGCAAATTATTTGTTTGATTAATTTCAGCTTGCTCTTTTCATTCAAAGTTGCTGAGAGATTTTTTTTGTAAATGACTCTTGGTTTGAAGCGCTTTCATTCAAACTCAAAAATTCCATTGTCACATAAATATCCCAGACTTCTTTCTGCTATTTTTGTATGTACAAATGGGAACTATTAAAATTACAACTTGACTTTAAAACTTCTGTTTCACATATTTACTGCCCAAACATCACTGGCCGAATATTCGTTCACCAGCATATTTGCAGAGGCTTCTGTTCAACAAAACACTTATGCACTTGCTTAAAGCTTTCCCTAATGAGAAAAGCTCAGAAGCTCAAGCTCACACTGCATCTTGTACTTAGGGAATTATGCACATACTTAAAACAAAACATTAGCTTCAGAGCTTTGCTGACTGGGGCTGGACTAATGAAGCACAACTGAAAAAAAACAAAAGAATGAACTAGAGTGCAATCAAACAATGTTAACAAACCAGAATGAACTTTGACAGCAAATCTTCTGTCCTCTGGTCAACATATAATTGAATGAGTTCAGTTCAGTAGCATCCCAATGAGTTGACACAAAGCCAATATTGACTTAGAAATATATTTTGCTTTAACATTTTTTAAAAACAAAAGCCACAGTGGTTTGCTCTTGTGGTATTACCCAGAGGCAAAAATGGGCAGAAACATGTAATACATATTGACTACTGCCAAAAAATAAAAAATTGAGATTCGTAAGTTAAATTATTTGATTTCTGATTCCAACGTTCAATTCTGTATTTGTTTTTAATTTTTCAGTGTAATTGAAAGTCTTCAGTGATTTCCTGAGTACTGCAGTGAAACAGTTAATGGCTAAGACATACAACAAGCCTCTGTCCCTTTCACTGTGATCTCTCTACAGCTAGCTTCAGTCATAGCTGCTGTCTAGGGATATTCCAAAACAGTGCAGAATACCAAAGAGCTGAGAGAGGGAGAGCACAAGCATAAATGAATGTTAAGTTGCAGACATTTTGGGTCAACTTACTGTGACAATCATTTATTCAAATACATTATGCTGTCGAAAGCAATTGAGGTAAGAAATGTGTGTTACATTGAAAAAACAAGTTCTAAATTTATGCAATAAAGGAAAGAAAAGCCTCAATTAAAGATATCTGTGTAACCCTGTCTGTGACCTAATATCCATATGTACAGCCTTGACTATGAAGTAGCTTTTTTTGAATCAAGATTCTGTCTCATTCTGTAGATAGAATGGATAGTATTCACTGACTAGGTCGTAATTTAATTTTTTTAACCCCACTGATTTGAATTTTCATTACTTATTTAATATATCCAATCCTATACTAAATTTAAAATTATTATTTTCTTTTCCTTTTGACAAATTTCCTTCCTCACTCATCAAACAATAAATCTGCTTAACATTCTCACAAAATGGCAGAGGATTATTAGTTTCAGGGATTAACCTAAAAATATCCAAAGCATCCACTGTGTTTGAGTACTTAATCTGAGATCTTTCAGTTTTCAGGCACTCCACATGCCTCAAGTAGAGCTATAATAGATCTCAGCTGCAGTTCAAGAACACACAGCTCTTCTGCAAAGGAGGACAAGATGTTTCAAACTGGCTATTGGGAAAATGAGGAAGAGGATTTGCTGTAAGTGACCCTCCAGCATCACAGAGAAACACTGACAGAAGCAAGAATAGCCTCTAATTCGATGCCATTCAACTGTCTCAACTGCAAGTCCCTTCTCCTCCTAAACTTCTTGCAATTTCACTATTTCTCTTCCACTTTCTGCAGAAAATAAGACAAAATGGTTCTACAAACAGTATCACCTGTGACTCTTCCTAGAGACCCTCCTGTTACTACAGCAGTGGACAAGAGGGGGAAAATAGCAACTTAATAAAAGCTTGGCATTTGATACTTCTTTAGTCAGAAAGCCCATAGATATGCAGGCATTTCTTGACATTTCCTAACTGTTAAGCAGTAGGGAACACTCAAGATTTAAGTCTCTTTTTTTTCTGAGCCTGTCATTTCTGTCGTGATTTTCTAGAGTTACTGTCATAACTTAAAAAGTAGGACATAAACAATGAAACCAAAATGGGGAATCAGAGGGACCCATGGGACCCTAGGACTGAGAGTCTCAGTTTCCTTGAATGTGCCACTTGGAGTTGCAGCACGCTGATCTGTCTTTATGGCCTTTAATACATCTGATAAAAACATTTTGCTCTGGGGAGAAAAGCCCACTTTTCCCATAAAGGAGTAAAAATAAAGATCAGACTGCCAAAATTCCCTCAAATGAGAAGGGATCTTCCTCTTTTGTACTACTTCAGGGACTCATTTCAAGTTTTGCTTCAGGTCATATGTTACTCCTGGCAATATTTTAATTGTTGCCTTTACAATTCAAAATAATGAATTTCTGTCCCTAGAAGATACTAAGGAGTCTCCTCTGTGCCAGCTTACTTTAGCACCTTCAATATGTATGTATGGAAAATCTATAATACCATTAAATCATCAGCACACCATTTTCTTTCCATTGCATAAATTTAGTATTTTACAATTAAAAAAAATTTATCATTTGCAGATTGTTTTGGACATAACATTTTACCTCACACACATTTTGGGAACATTTTTCTTTACCTTCATACACTGCTAAACAAACATATTATTCACACAATACTATTTCAACGGCAATTACCTTATTTCAATAATTAATCATATTACTAACAATCTGCTTCTGTTACCTTTAATAAAATTGTCCACTCCCTTGCATACATATCTGAGGGACTAAAGCATTTATTTATTCTTCTAAGTGTGTGTTCAAAGGGAAAAAAAATTGAACTGACTTTAAATTTATTGCCATGTCCCTTTCTATCAGCCTCCCTCCCTTTCTCCCAGCCTCCCTCCCTTTCTCCTTCTTGTTTCTTATGATGTTTCCAGACTGGCAATGCTCAAATCTAAGAGCAATGATCACAAATTAAATGGAAGTTGGGTTTTGGACCCAGGGGACTATTTTACCTTCTGTTCAGAGGGGAAAAAATATGCTCAAGGCTATCAAAAACCATTTCAGAAAGAATGTTTCCTTTTCATATGCAAAAGATAGAATATGTAAATTTAAATTAGGAGGACAACTGCCCGGAAACTGACATTTCTTGTGAAATACAAAATGGCTTTGTAAATGAAATGCTACCTTCAGAACTTTTTAAAATTATTAAATTATGTTTAAGCTTTTAAAAGTTAAAACTCTATTAGCGATTTTTAGTTAGAATTTTTATTCTTGCTGTAATCAGGTTCCTTTTGCATTTTTCCTTCTTAAAATAATTCTAAGTATGCTTCTGAAATTGTCTCTTGCTGTGGCATTCTGTCTTCCCAGGGGAAAGTAAACAGATGCCTTTGGCTAAACTGCATGTATCAAGAAAACAAAGGGGAAGTGGTCATTACCAAAGTCAACGAGCTTGACTCCACCTTCTGTTGTCAGGAGAATGTTGTTCCCTTTCACATCACGGTGAATGATCCGGTTATTGTGTAAATGCTGAAGGCCCTATATACCAGCAGTAACAAAAATAAGTTTATTCCCTTATTTAAAAACAATTACCCTACTATTAGGGAATGCAATGGAGAAAATCTGCACATACTCTACAGAAACATCTGTCCACTGGATTACATGTCTTTATACAACCTCTGCTGCTACAACAGCCCATGTAATATTGTCAACATTACCATACTTAATAAATGGAAAATGCATGTGTGCAATAATTAAATTGCACCCTCTGCTGTCATTACAAGCCCAATGAACATCCTTACCAAGAGAGCACCATATAAGATGTATGAGATTATAGCTTCATCCAACCTTTGGCCACATTTCAGCAGGCCTTTGACAAGCTCTGTGACAGAACCTCCATTGCACAGCTGGAAAGGGGGTAGTTGTGTGGAGGGGAAAAAAAAAGCAAGACAAGTCCTTAGTTACTCAATATACTTGTTTAGGCTATAAACATCTACCATGCAAAACTGCACTCCAACACAAGTCTGGAAACAACAGAACTCATTTTATTAGTGATGTTAATAATAAATCACAGCAGGCTGGGTGGAGGGAGGGAAGTGAAAACTGAAAATTACAAAGTGTGATTTATAAAAGGCAACTAATAAAATAAAAATATTATCAACATGACTGTATTTCAGTGTTAAAAGAGGATTTATAAATCCAATTTATATTATTTGAGAATTTTCACAACAACACATGCATTGTCTTTTTGAAAAAATCCTTTTGTACAAAGAAAAGGCCAGACAGAAAAGACTGATGCTCTTGATAACTGAGAGACAATAAATTAGTCATTTTAAACTTTCACTCCATCAATGCTCTCGATGGCAGGCAATATAAAATAGACAGAAGCTGTATCTCTATACTCAAATGCCATGTGCTGTCAACAACAGAGAAACATTCTAATCCAGAAAAGCAGCTTCTTGCAAGTATTTTCTACTAATGGGCTGCCATATGTGAAAAGAGGAGGAGAAAAAGTAAAATTAGAATCTTTGTAAATGTGTCCTCATCCACACCTTAAGTTTACTGTCCATGCCATTCTAAGCAGGTATTCATCTCTATCCTTTCTCCTCTCTCTTTCATTATCTTGATATTCCCAATTGTTTGACAAAAAAAAATTCAAAAAAAATTTTTAAAAATTTTTAAAAATCAAAAAGAAATGGGATAATTGAATGCCTTTCTCTCACTGAATTTTCTCCTCTATGCCTGTTTTTGTGGCCAGCACCCTTACTGTTTCTGCCAGAGAATCACACGCATTTAAACACAAGCTCATTTTACATTATCACTTTAAAATACCACAGTATAAATCAGGCAAATAGGACGAGGTTATACAAACTCTCAAGATTTGCACCTTTCAAATAGCTTTTATGAACTGTATATCAGTTCAATCACTAATTTCTCTTATATGCTAATATTTTCCTTTATTTATTACTAACTCCTCCTTGCATCAAAAAAATTTCACTGAACAAAAAGTTCTAGTTCATGCAAAGGACAAGGTCACATGATAAACAAGACATTCTTCATTATAAAGAAGATCTTGAAACAAAATTTCATCACTTAAAACATTGATAAGTTCTGTGGGAATTTGACTTTATTTTTTAATTCGCTGGTAGGGAATTTTCTTTTAATCTTAATAAATTCTGAGGGAGCATTCAGGTCAGTATCAACCATCAAATGTATTTACGTGAAAATGCATGGTTTTCTTCCAATGCTTGACCATTTGCTGGCAAGCCATTCATTAAGTCAAAGTTTTTTTTAATTGCTTTCATTGTGTTAAATGTTCTGTTTAGACAGGTTATACTAAACTTATCTCTAGTACACAAATAAAATATATAAAAGTATGCCCTAATTTAAAAAAAAAATCCCAAGCTGGTTGTGACTGGAAAGTAATACAGACTGACAGCTGTTTAGTAGCATATGTTAAATGAATGACTGACTCAGAACTATATCCCACAAACACCTTGTCGCTATCAGCAACACTATTCTTGACACTCAGCAAAGAGCTAGGACAAAATGAATTTGGAAACTTCATTACCACTTCATACCAAATGGTAATACTTTAAACTGGAAACAACAGTGATGCACATTTAAATGGAAAAGTAGAGAAGTGTGCTTCATAGTTATCCAAGACTTGCATCATAATAGAAATACTTAAGGCATCCACTTTTGCTACCCTTCCTCACCACAAGCAATTATCCAAGTAAGGTCCTGCCTGTAGTGAGCAAACAATGCAAAACTGTGCCTAAAGGAAAAAAAAATCTACTTTTTTATTACAAATTTTGGAAGTCACACATCAGATGAATCTATTTCATCAAAGACTCAGGGATCAAAGTCTGAATACGTTGTATATTCCCTTTTACTGAAAATGTGTCATTAATTTATAATACCACAAGTAACTCCTATGCATACATAAATTTGCATGTAAATTCCAAGGCAAGGAATAGTTTGGCTTGTCTGGTAAATTTTTCTGTATGAGTACTTTTTTTTTTTATAATGTTAGATTTCTTCCAAACTTTGGATTATGTGCACCAAAAAACAGCTGAAATGCACATAATTGGTAAAAACTTGCTCTAATCCTACATTCAATTTTATTACATAGAGTATATGATGATTTTGCTCTATAAAGTTTTGTCATTTGGCACTTGATGGATCTTTAGAGACAAGACTTTTATTAAGAAAGAAAGTACATAAAAACCCAAGCCCAAACTCAACACAAAGCCAGCATGCATAGAAAAAGAACAATACGAAATTAAAAAAAACTAAAGTCCTTTTTTAACAGTTACTGAAATTTAAGAGGAAACACATTTGAAATTTTTCATTCAAGCTACATATTGCTCTAGGACATAGAAGTTAGATGCATTGTTGGGATTCCAAAACCTGTAGTGGAAATAAAGATTCCCTATTTTTTTGCTAGTCATCATTCAAGAACAGGGAGTGGAATTTCTAAAAAAATCAGTAGTTAAAAAGTGAATCCTAGCTTTTACCAGTCTAGCTAAGGAAAAGAGAAAGGTCTGAACGGTCTGTTAGCACTCATCAGAGCAGTAACTGCCTGTGCAGAGTTCTGTATCAATTAAGCCCAGAAAACTTCTAGCAGAAATCCTCATTTTACAACAACCTTTGGCAATCACTTAACTGGAAACAAGACCACCAAAATACAATTTGACATTGTAAGTATACTGATTGCCACTTGTTGTGGGTGCCTGTGGGTGTTGGCATTTGGCCAGCGTCAAACCAAGGAATCTTGGCTCCGGTGCCTGGAGCACCTCCTCCCCCTCCTTCTCCACTGACTTTGGTGTCTCCATGTGGTTTCCCTCACATGTCCTCACCTCCTCCTCTTCTCTGCCTAGAAAAAAACCTGTGTATCCCTTTGTTTTGAATTCTTCTTAAATAAGGTATCACAGAGGCGTAACCAACATCCCTAATTGGCCCAGCCTTGGCCAGTGGCATGTCCATCTTCAGAGCCATGAGGGATTGGCTCTGTTGGACATGGTGGAAGCTCCTAGCAGTTTCTCACAGAAGCCATCTCTGTGCCCATCCACCCCCCCCCCAAAAAAAACCCCAGGCCAAGCAAAACCAATGCACCACTGAATAACAAGAATTAGTAGAAGGCATTTCTGTTGCTAGGTTTACAACAATAACCAGCCCCTGGTTTAAAATTACCATAAAATAGACTTTCCCATGACACTTCCTCTGCTCACTTTTGCAGTGAGAGGCTTATTTATTGACTACCCTCCACGTTACTACTTCATCATGTTTTACATTCCCCTCAAATGCAAATTTTTAGATAAATCTCTTATCTAATGTTTCCTCTAACAAGAAAACAAAAAGGATCTGTTATTTCTGAGGCAGAATGTATCAATTCAAACAGAAATTAAATGCAAGAACATTCCCTATTAAACAAATTTTTTAGTTTGGATGTGATTTTCAACACTATCCTGACTACACATCATCTATCAGAAAATCATGAAAGCCTGTGGCTCTTTGAGCAATAACAAACAAAACCCCAACCATATTTGCTAAGGTAAGATGTAATATCGTCAAAAAGTTTTTACCTCAAGTACTAGCCAGAGCTGTCCTCCCACATATTGATCTGCTTTGTAAAACATCCCATAAAATCTAACAACATTAGGATGATTGGGAAGAAACTGCAAAATATTATACTCAGCTTCAATTTCTTCATCTATATCCTAAATAAAAAACACAAACATACAGAACATATAAAGACAGCGACTCCCAATAAAGCAAGAACAAACTCTCATGGATAAAAATAAGTATTTTTAATTAGTTAGTACTTTTAAATAGTTTTATTTTAATGCAGCTGAAAGTACACTATACTGTACATTTAATGCACACAGAATTGTGCCACTTGTGCTCTTCTTACATACAAAAAAGTGAAGCCTGTGTAAATCAAGCACTTGCTCTTCAAGAATTTTTTCAGTGCATAATATACTTAACAAGAACATTAAAAATTATACTTTGCCCAGTTGTCTAAGTAAGAAATTTACACATGTATGACTTTTAACCTGTTTTAAATCGTGCATTTTTTTAACATGTGGGCTAAATACATGAACCTTTGATTTATTCTGTTTTCTATTGTCACCAGATAGGGCTAAACAGAGAACAATTTCACAAAACCTCAAAGGGGCCATCAATAAAACCAAATACATTCTTATGAGGCATGTATTCTGGCGTACACTAGGAACAATATAAGAGAGACAAACAACCACCCATCAAATAAGAAAAGGTTATTAAGTATTTGCTAATGAAAGAATTCTCTGACAATTACAAAATACTGTTTCCACCAGCACACAGGCCACAGTTCAGAACAGAGCTTAAGCCCTGAAACCTTCCTCATTTTTGTACAGACTTGACTATTAGAAAATTTAAGCTTGTGCCTTCCTCAGATTTATACAAGAGAAAACCACAATGAATTTGAGGTTGATGACAGTGGTTGATGACAGAAATACAGCGGTTTTAGTTAATATTTTAGCCCAGCTGTCATGATCAAACTCTGGCTTGATCCAGCCTAAACAGCTGCCAGTTAAATCTTCCACTGAAAACTGGGGCCTTGGTTCTCGTGGGAAGCTAGGCATTTAACACCCACTAAAACTAGTGCTGGCACAGAACTACCTCTGAGGATCTTGGTTGTGCTCTTCTCTTTTTATCTTAACCATTGCCTCACACTTTATCTGCTTATAAATAGTAACTAAAATATCCTAAAGTTCACAGTGCTTCTGTGATGGGAAAAGTAATTCCTTTTACAAAACAAAACAAGAACATTACACTTAACAGCATCTTGTATTTTCCCAGCTACAGCAGGCCCTATGAGGAATGCCTCTGTGCCTTCTCACAATTTGCATGCTCCAAGCAAAGATAACTAAATTTGTAGCAGAGGAATTACACAGACCTAAAATAGAAACTGGCAAATGCTGCCCGCAAATAAGATGATGAAATTCTAAGTTGCACCACTCAGTTACTGGTACTAAACTCCTTCTGTTAATGCATTGGTAAAACTGTTCCCTTCTGGATGTTCTCAGTATCTTACACATTTGTTTTACATTTCAACTCTGAGCATTCTTTTAAATTAACACTGAAGTTACAATTTAATATTTTTTACTTACACTGACAGGATCCAGAATCTTTACTGCTGCCAAGCTTCCATCTTTCTTATTGGCAACCTTATAGACTTTACCATAAGTACCTTTCCCAATAGTCTCTATAATTTCCCAGGTATCTGAGGGATCAGCTAGTGATTCCAGTCCAATCATACTGGAATTATATTGAAACAATCCATACAATGGCTTCCTGGAAAATAAAGCAGATATACATACAGTGGGAAGCCCTAAGTAACTCTGTATTCGAGAACGCCTTTTACAATAAAGAAATAAAATATTGTCCTAATTTAAGAAGAAACACAGACAGATTCACAAATGAAAACCAGACAGAAATGCAAGATCACTCAATGAAAAAAATGAAAAGAAAACTCTGGAAACCACTTATCTTTCCTTACTTTTATCTATTATTTGCTTCAAACATTGCCACATATACAGCACCATTCTAAACACATTTTAACAAGATCTGACAAAATCTACCCCTCCCTCTACTGCACACTCTTTTAATGTACATTTTATACAATTGAATTAACACAGTTCATGAAATGAGGCCCTATTTCTGGTGCTTTAAAAAGCAAAATCAGGGTTTTTACATAAATTTCTATAATGCCCCCTGGAGATTGCCAGACAGGCATTTAGTAGCTATAGCCTCATTATATCTGATATATCTACAATAGGACTATATATAACTAACAAAAATTAAGACTGGGCTGGCTGATATCACAAAATACAAATCAACTTGAAAACAGGCAACAGGTACATCACTGGGGTGATCCATCAGCGTTGAGATGTTTCTCAACAACTGCACTTGCTCTCTCTCTGTGTACCAGTCAGAGTGTTTTATAGTCTGTTACACTGGCGGATCACCTCCAGAAGATCTCCGAGTCAGGGGACTTGTTTCCCCAAACACTCTTGAGTGGATCCTGCAGCAAATGGATCACTGCAGCCTATGCAAAGCGCTCCTTCCCACCCTGGAATTATATAGATGGCAAGTGTGGTGTTTAGAAAAATGACCATACTATTTTAGGATTTCGTTTAAAGTAGTGAGAAGATACATCTTGTCCCTGAACTGGAATTATAGAAAGGGAAGATGAAGTTTAAGATGGAAATAACTTAACCTTTCTATATCAATCATTATTAGGGAAGCTCACTGGTTGATGGTTTCTCTAAGAAAGAAAATTACTTGCCCATTTGGTGGCTGTCAGTAGGTATATTAGCTATCTGTATGCTTAACCAGGAGATGTAAAGTCCAAGTGTGTCTGATCATAGGAGTGTGATCGTGACAAGAGCAACTGAAGACAACACCATCACGGACTGCAAAAGCTCCCAATTTCTGTAGATGGATCAACAAGCACCTCAAACATACAACTTGAACTTTAAGGTTTGAGCCATTTCTTTCTAAGCATATCCAATATCTGCAAATCTGCCTGAAATAATTTTAAAAACTTACTGTCTTACCTCTTCACTATTTCTAGCATCAGTGACAACTAGAGAAAACTTCTGTTTCCCTCCTTGGTAAAACTGTGTTTGCACCAAAGCTGGTACCAAATAATGTATGAAATTGCTTTGGTCTCTTCAAAGAAGGCAAAAAAAAAAAAAAAAAGAAAAAAGAAAAAAAAAGAAAGAAAGAAAAAAAGTAAGGGGAGAAAAAAAATTTGCTAGAGTCAATATCATTTATCTGTTATGGGTCAATAATGTAAGTTATTAGGACAGTTTCTCAATATTTGATCCAATACAGACTGCTGCAAATAAATAACAGTATTCTGAACACATACACTTAGTACATCAACAGAGAAGCAGGTCAGGTGAAAGACTTCTCTGAAATCAGTGAACAGACTGTACTACATGCACTGAAACAGCAGCAACAGATATGGAGCTCCTGATAAGCCAACCTTAACAAGGTTTGCTTGCAGGGTGGGGGTGGTGGTGAATACAAACATGGGAACCATTGCACCTCACCAAAAAAATCCCAACACAACAATGTACTGAACATGTGGTTCTAATGCTTTAGGAGAAACGATTCATGTGCAAAGAAACAGAGGAGAATAGACTGGAAATAGCTTTGATACAACCTTTCAAGGAAAACAAAGACAAATATTTAGTTCTCTGTCACCGTAACAACTACCCTATCACACAGATTGTCCAGAAAATGATGCATGATACTCTTTGTACCAATATAATATTATGATGTGTCCCTCCAAGCAGCTGTTGTTTTTCCTTAAAACAAAACAATCTAATGTCATTGCCTGCTCTTGTTCTGAATAATATAACCCTTAAAATGGTATATCGAAATTTTCAAAACACTTTAACATTTCTTTACACCAAGGACAATGTTGGAAAAATAAAATCTAATGCAAAATTTTTACAGATGGAATCATGACAGAGGACGGAAGAAAAATTTTAGTGAGCGTTTTTGTGCATTGTGATAACATGACAGCCTTTACAGATAGCTTGTTTATGCATTACATGGAATCAGAGATGTGAAATATGTACCATAAACCTCTTCTGTTTAAACCATAACAGCCTCTTCTTGAGCTCATGCAATACCTATCTAAATAAGGTTCTACATCTGTCATCAGTAAAAGTGCCTTTTGCCTCTAGGACATTATTGCATTCCTATAATAGAAGTCAATATTTTACAGTACAAAAAAGCAAAACAACAGTAACTGCTATTACCTTCAATAATGTAAAATCTGGATTTAAAAAACTTCAAACCACCATAACACATAAACGTTATAGGGAAAGGCTGAAGCTGTAAAGTGAGTTTGTGCTTTTCTTTTTCTATTTTCTGATTTGCTGAGCTTCAGAAAATAAACTGTCCTTGTTTTAAATAGGCTGTCATTCACTTTTGATTTATACAGTGAAAAGTCATGTATGAACACAATCACTTCTGCAACAACCACATATTCAACCGTATTCAGAAGATCTTAACACTAAAATACTGCTGCTGAAATTTATTTAGGAAGAAATTTCTCCTTTTACTTTCCTACATCAGGTCTCACACATCTCCAGGCTTTGAAATGATACACAGAGTGGCTTCTAGCTGTTAAAACCTTAGCAATACCCTCCCCTAGAGGAAGCCTCAATCTATTAGAGGCCTACCAACTACAAGTATTTCTGCCATCAGTTGGAGAAAACTTCTCAGTGGTTAAATCTGTTCCAAGTAGGCAAGAAAATAGCCCACACCAGATGTTGAAAAATTACACTTTGGCCATTAACTCTACTGGATAGGGAACGTATAACACAAAGCTATTTGGGACTGCACATGTTGATGCAATTTGAGGCATGATTACATGCCATCAACAAGCCCCTAGCACTCTACCCTGTTTTGGATATTTGGGAAAAGACAGAACAAAAGCACAAGTAAGGACAACCTGATCGAGGTCTAGTCAAGCTTCTCTGAGGCTGGAATAGGACAAATAGCTTTTTTTTTGTTTTCTTTTCTTTTTTTTTTTTTAAGCAGAGATAATAACTTAAAATAAATCTTGAAAAAGCTGACCAACCAAGACAAACAATAGGGCAACACAAATATTTATTAACAGGCTTCAGCCAGTGTTTCTTTCTTTTATCCATGAAAAGAGATATTCTCTATCACAGGAAATTTCATGATTCTTTCATAACACCTGACTTTTTCTTTTGTAAACCTTTACCAGTCAGAACAAATTAAATCAGACCAGGCATGACAGACTAACTTAGATGGCAGTCAGACAAATGTGCAAGTAACATTTCTCTACTTTAAAAGAAAATATTTCTCTCTACGATCAACATTAGAATCAATGACTGCATATTATCATACCTTAAGAGTATCCCCACGATAAACAGACTACATGTATTATGTATATTATACAAGATACAATATATCATAAAAGAAGTATAGGTTATGGAACAGTGCACAAATCAATTTGCCATCTGTGAACCACAGCCTTTCAATTGTATTCCATGGCTCTAAACAGCCTCAGAAAAGCCACTTGGAAAAATACATGGTGTCCCAGAAGTTCTACTGTGATATTCACCTATGTTGTGAGAACAAAACAAAAAAAAATCCAAATCTAAATAGAACACGCAGATTTTGTTAATTATATAATTACATCTGGAATAAAATCAGCAACTTTTTCTCACAAATTTATTATCACAGCTCTGTTTCTCAAAAATTATAGCAACAAAAGTAACTCATAAGCCAGAGAAACAGCATCAGAAATAGCTTTAAAATTATTGTTCTATATTCACTACTGCCTCACTTAACTCCTACACAACAGTGATTTCCTTCCGCATTCCAACCTACACCATCTTGTAGCTTACAGCAAGAGAGATGATCAGAAGAGGTTTTAAAATTAGTAAGAGCCTCACTTCAGCCTGGTGCTTTCTAACAATCACGATGCACAGCACTAGACAGTTTTGAGTTCTCTACTTTTGAGTAGGGACATGATAGCAATACCAGTCAATACTAGTGAAAGTAGTGAAAATACTGTTTCCGCATAAATAATTCATGGACAGGGCTCCTTTTTACAATGTTCCATTTGTCTTACGCCTCTTGTCTCTCTGATGAAACAGCTGGCTTATGCACTCGTGGCATTTACAAGTACTGTGGGAGAGTAAGAATGATATATTCAAAAGTGAGGTATTTCACTATTTGTAGGGAACTCAGCATTGGTCCCACATTAAATTATAACTCCTTGATAGAAGACTTTAGAAGGCAAAGTTGACAGCTATGGCCTCACCTGGCCATGACAGTCCCTATTCTGCTGGCTAGTAGTGGTCACACACAGACAGCTACCTCAGAAGCAATTGGTAGAAGAATTAATGAACCAACAAAAGGCACAAGCAAATCAATAGTCACAACAGCTTCCTCCGCTAGTCCCCTCGTGCTGTTTCTCACTGGCTAGGTTAAAACAAAGAGGATGTCAATATCTTGAAATGAAGCACACAAAAAATCTTTCAAGACACCATCCTATAACTGTTCTCAGTTGGACTCAGAAAGAGAGACTGCAGAATGTGCTGTGCATAGCTCTTTTTGGGATAAAAGTCAGTGATGGAAGAAGATGAAGGAGAAGGATAAAAGTATATTCAAAAGCTATTATTGATGCTATAAAACTTACAAAAAAAAAAAAAGAACCATACTTTAGCTGATCACATCTTTTCAGTAGGCAAACATAAGGGACAAAGCAGGACCTCCAGGAATAGAACTGCTGTTATTTATAGATGAAAGGTAGATCCCTGAGAACACTCCAGCTAAATTCAGTTCACAGAACAAGTCTTGCTTGCATATAGAGACCATGAAATCAGCTCTGTGGGTGCTCAAAATTGGAAACAGAGAGGACATAAGTAGGAAACGTTCTCCCTTTCCACATACTCAAACTTTTTGAAGTTTTTACTATTTGTGCTTACATACACTCTCTTTGTCTACATTAGGTTATTTAAATTTGGGAGTATCTTAATTTTCTATTCTTTTGCTTCTTTTGTATGGATGGACTAGATACTCTAAGCTTTTAGACTTGCAGTATCAGTCACAGGGCCAGAACTGAGTGATAACCAGTGGCAATGGATTGCATCTGGACTCTAGCTCTGATGAAAGCATTGTGATTATTTGCTCCTTTGTCTTGTCTATGCTTCCAGTTCATCACAGCATGAATCACCACCACATTCCTAGTATGAACCATAACAAATTGACCACAAAACCAGCTACTGACATCATGGCACAGAAATCTAAATGTCACCTATTTCTCTAGAAATAAAGAGAACAAAGAACTTGACTTTTTAAGACTCTAGTCAAATGGTAAAAATTTCACACCACCACTCCTAAATCAGTTCTGAACTGAAGGCACTTTTAAGATCATAACCTTAACTCAAAGTCTTGGATCAGACACTTGAATCTAAACCAGAAAACTCTCCATTAATATTCTGGAAAATGCATGGTAGGAAAGATGTATGTGCCTAGCCAAGACAATCAAGTACATGTTTTAATTTATAATGAAATGCGTTGCATTACAAATGTTTGTCAATAAACTCATATTGGATACTTACATTTATGAGAACAACATTAACCTTTGTCCAATAATGTTTTATCATTTTTGTACTGTCCATATACATCAAACTACTCAGGGCAGGGGGTGAACACATTGCGCTGATCAGCCAGTTTCATAAACAAACAGACCCAGAAGGGAAAGGTAAAGTATGGCTTGGCCTCTGACTAGCTCCCCTGCAATCTTCTAACTGGGTGTGCATTTTCAGTCTTTTCGGCAGTACTATGTCAGATCCAGAGGCACTGCTGACTCTTGCTGAGTCAAAGTTATTTTACTCTAGAACTATTTAGCACCTCATCTCGTGACTCCCAAGTAAGTGCCACATCTTTTTTACTGTAAATATTCATCAGTATTTCAGAAACTTTCTAGGTGCTTTGATTCTTCTATCTAATTTGCACTGATATCAATGGTATTATATTAACAATCAAATCTCATTCTATTAGGATTATCCAATCCCACTCATTTCCATAGGATTTAATGGATAGAATATGCTTTAGTCTGGTCTCCATAGTTGCATTTCTTTAACTGAATATGCATAACAGCTGAAATCCAACTAGAATGAAACAATCTGTAAACAGTAATTCACAAAACTAAGAAAGCCAAAAAGTAACTTGTCTCTTGAAGTGATACTAATGAATTTGATCAATCTGCATCTTTTACCCCAGATAATCATCATAATAACTTTCATTCTTTCTTTTCTCTGATATCCCCAAAAGACAGTACCTGCTATAGCTGACACTGTTAAGACAGGGGTAAAACAACCAAACCAGAAAGTATCAAGAACATTCAGCCTATATCACCCCTCAGAGGGGATTGTGTTTATGGTTCATTCCTCTAGCCTGATAAAGATTTTTAGGAAAACTGTAGGATCTTATTTATTTGGGGGATTTCTACTTCTCTGTCAAATCTGGACACAATCTTCTGTGAGAAAGGATTTTGTCACAAAACTTCAACACTGTTTTACTAAGGTTCAACATAAATATCCTAGCATCACTGATGACACTGGAAGTTAAACAAAAAAATGGTCAAAGCATGTGCAGACTGCATAATTCACAGAGATGACTAGTGTAGCAAATCTCCACTTCTTGGTAATATGCAAAACATATATTTTTCTTTTGTTTTCACAAAACTAGCAAAATGGAAAATGACAGTTCCAAGGTTTTCTGGTAGGCACAGTGTATTTAAGAAACTAACACAGAAAATTATATTCAGTGATGAAAGACTGAATGCTTTGTTGAGAATCAAATTATTGCAAAAAACCACCTCCTGCACATGGTAAATCAAGTATTTTTGCGAGTCATCTTATCCTGTGTGGTAAAGAGTACCTTGCTACTGACACAGAAATCAACAAAAACTTGATCAGTCAGTTACCATGATTAATTATTAAATTAATTAAACATTATCAGGCAGAAATTATTTTCCAAGGCCAGATCCAAATATCTGAAAGCCTGTAAAGAAAAACAACTCAAACAACAGGTTCTGGTCAGTGGCATTCCTACTGCACAAATGCTATTTATATTTAAATAGAATCCCAACAAGCAAAATACACTACAGCAGTTACAAATGACTAACAGCTAACACATCAGTTTCACCTCAGGCTTTGAACTCAGCACTAAAATGAACCTTATAATCCCATGAGCCCATTCAGTTATAAACTGCAGATGGCAAACCAGGTGACTACTAGGTACAGTCCCCATTTGTGAAAAATCAGTATCTGAGAAGGTTTTCTCTGCCTCCTTCAGCAGCAATTTAACAGGGAAAAAAAAAAGGCCTTTTTTAGTGCTAAAATGAAAGGATGAAGGGCTGCAACAGAATGATGACACACAGACCAGAACCAGGCTCTTCACTGCAGACTTAATCAGAAAGTTTGATATGCTTTGTGTACAGACAAGGAAAAAGAAATCTAAGACAGAATAGGATAAACTTTGGAAGAAAATAACTGCCACCTTACATTAGTGACCTATTTTCTGAAACCAGCTTATCTTATATTGGATTTCTGTCCCGCTAAGCATATCAGAATTCTTCAGTACCAAGACAGCCTCCTCACAGGAAGAGCTTGTATCAGCCAGTACTGTTCAGAACTATGCGCTCTGTGTACTGCTTCCCATGCCCAGTATTAGACAACAGTAGTGTGTTTAGTGTGTGTTAGCTTAAGATGCTGTCGTGGAGGTACAAATAAATTGGTTCCATCCTAGCAGCTTCACTTCATTAATGTTAAAGATCATTGTGACACTAATTGATACTGAGCCTGATCTATTTATCAAGTCTTTTACAAGCAGGAGCTGAAGAATTAAAGCCACTTTGTCATTTACAGAGAATGTGCAACAACTACTTAATATTTGGAAGGGATCTTCCTATTGTTTCGCAATATACCTTAATTGTATAATGCAATCAATCATAATTCATCACCATAATTCTCCAGTATTTATTTTACAGCAATTTTATTCTAATGAGGATTTTTAGTAAGATGAGATACTCTCTTTTATCTATACAAAAAATAATAAACTGTTAATCATTATATAAAGAATCTCTCTTAGCACTGACAATAACTCTTGCTTAAGATGAAGCATTTTCATCAGTGAGCTAGTTGTTATGCATTACCAGCATGTGTGCAGTAGCCTAGCATGACACCAATTTGCATAATTTCTCTCCTCTAACAGGCTTCAAAAATAATAACAGGCATACGAGATAGAATCCATTGATTTTAAACTTCCTTCAGCAGCTATCTTCAAGGAGCAGTTATCAAAAGAACCTCTAAAGAATTAAGTATTATAAATTATAAATGCATTATTTGGGTTATGCTTTCTGGGCCTATAGCCATCAAAGTTGAATTCTGCAATAAAGTTCAAGGCAAAACCACAAGCAATTGGCTTGACATCTTCCCAGAGAAGAGGCAGGATTGGAAAGGACACTAACCAAGTTTGCAGATGATACAAAACTGCGAAGAGCTGTCGACTCCCTCAAAGGCAGGGAAGCACTCAACAAATTAGAGGGCTGGGCGATCACTATCCATATAGAGTTCAGCAAGGGAAAGTGCTGGATTCTGCACCCAGGATGGGACAACCCTGGATATACAGACAGACTGGGGAATGAGGTGCTGGAGAGCAGTGCCACAGGGAGGGACCTGGGGGTCCTGGTCAATGGCAAGTTGAATATGAGTCAGCAGTGCCCTGACAACCAGGAGGGCCAACCATGTCCTGGGGGAATCAGGCACAGCATTGCCTGCCAGCCAAGGGTCAGGATTGTCCTGCTCTGCTCTGCTCTGCACTGGGACGGCCTCACCTCAAGTCCTGGGGCAGTTTTGGGTACCACAATATGAGAGCATGCAAAGAAGGACAATGAAGATGGAACAGGGCCTTGAGGGGAAGCCATATGAGGAGGGGCTGAGATCACTTGGTCTGTTCAGCCTGGAGGAGACTGAGCGGAGACTTCACTGCAGTTACAACTTCCCCATGAGGGGAAGAGGAGGGGCAGTGCTGATCTCTTCTCTGTGGTGACAGCAACAGGACCTGAGGGAACGGCCTGAAGTTGAGTCAGGGGAGGTTTAAGTTGGATATCAGGAAAAGGTTCTTCACCCACAGGTGGCTGGGCACTGGAACAGGCTCCCCATGAAAGCGATCACAGCACCAAGCCTGACAGAGTTCAAGAAGCATTTGGACAAAGCTCTCAGGCACAGGCTGTGACTCCTGGGGATAGTGCTCTGGAGGGCCAGGAGTGGGACCCAACAATCCTTGTGGGTCCCTTCCAACTCAATATATTCTAGGATTCTGTGACTGTCTTAAGGTGGCTGGACAATGCCCATATCCACTGCTGCTCACAGTGAACTTGAAAATCAGTTAGGGTTTTGGGGGTACAGATGAAAAAGGACAGATAGTGATATACACAGAAGCTGCTAAGAGCTATTATACATGTGTATGTTATTTAATAGTGCCTTAATCTATAGGGAATAACAAAAACAACTTTGGTTTTTTTTTCTGATCTGAACCCAAAAGAGACCTTGCCATTTAATATTTACAGAAAGCAAAAAGAATAATGTGTTAGCAACTCTGATATTACTACTGATGGACCTTATCTTCTTGTCTTACGCATTTCTATATTGTGAATGACAAACAATATTGCTGCAGTATTCTGATTCTCCCAGATATTTATCCAGCAAAATGTCTGGCCTTATAAATTTGAATAGTAATTTAGACCTTGGTCCACTTTACTACACATTCTGATATATGGCCATCAATAAGAAAGAGCTGATTTACCTTTATCACACAAGGGAAGATGCCTGAAAGTCTACTCAATCAGCATTTAGGCCTAATGTCCACTAATACAAAAACACATCACCAAAATACTCAGCTATCCCATTAAGAGAAAAGGTACAAGCACCCCAGGAAAAACAATAGATGCCAATACCAACAAGAGCAAAAATTCTCAGAGCTTGCTCCTGTCAGCTATTTCACACAGAGAAGCACTAATCAATTTCAATTCCTACTGATTCAGGGGTTTTGAAGGAGATTAACACCTCCCAGAGCTGTGATCTTGAAGAGAAACAATTTAATAACAACAAAATTGCCCATGAACTTCCAGAAGAGAATTTAAACACAAAATAGAGTACCAAACTGGCCTTTCTCCCAGATTAACTCTCGGGCTGCTGCAGATGATCTGGAAGAAATTTAAGAGAATGGCTGATCTTAATTTACAAAGACAAAATATGACATGTAAGAATGCTGTATCACACACTGGGTAACTATGTGACTACAACCTGGAATAATCAGCCTTTAGCAGTTCATTAGCAGCTATTTAGTTTTCTTTCATACATATTGTTCAGTTTATGGAACAGCTCTGTGTAATAATTTAGGGTTTCAGAACTCACAAGAGGAAAGCATTTTGTTGATACCATTTGAAAAAACAGAAAGAGAGAATACATAATATAATTGTCACCACAAGCAGCACTGAACTATCAGTTAAGGTACACTAAAAGTAGATTAGATTGTACAGACAATATGAAACAAGATCTACTGTATTTACATTTTTAACAATGCTTCACCTTCAGCCATTATGTTCTATCACTTCATATGGCAGTGGGTCATTTCCCCTTTAGTAAGGATACCCTTTGAAAACAGCTCCAGTTCCCACCTTACTATTTCAGCAGGGAGTACCTGCTAAAAGAACAAAGTTTGAAGCACAATAAAAGCATGATGAGAGAAACATAAACTGGCATTATCCATTCAAGGAGTATATCTTTATATGGTATGAGTGATGTGGTGTAATTAGGACAGTCCTTCTCCAAGATAGCATTATAAATAGAGTCTACATTTCAAATACAGTCCAAGGAGTTCAGAGAACTGAAGAGATACTCTTGACTATAACTCATTTCTTGTACTGCAGAAACCATATTTTATATAGGCTTCAGGTTCTGTTTACAAACTGGTCAACCTAGTAGCTTTCAACAGTGATACCTTGTATTGAAAAATGGCTCCTACACAGACATCCCAAGCTACAACTCTCTGAACATTACAGCAATGTTCCACTGCAGCAGCCATCTCAGAAGTCTCACTAGCTGTTGCCAGGGAACAGGGCAGAGGCAGCCCATGATTTGCTGTGTTTGTAAGTGTCCCTTCAAGCTCAAAGCATGAACATTTTGGCTTCTCTTGTCAGACACCTGCCTTTGATATTAGAACAATATTTGGACTATCTCAGTTAGCCTCAGAGGTATGCTAGCAGCTTGTTCTCCCATGCCTTGAAACCCTCTCTCAGCTCCACATCTGAGAGGGTACTTTTAAAGACATGTATGAGGTGAAATAAATAAATGCACAAACTTACCAGGGTTTCTGAAAACCCCTTTACTTTAGCTAGTGCAAGGAACATAAATAAACAGTAAAACCAACAGACATCTTCCTAACATCTCAGCTTCCTAACATCTCAAATTCTTTCAGCTTCTCACTATAACCAGAAGACCCCAGTCTCTTCTTTCAAGCTTGTGCCATTTACTCTGAAACAAATTTGCTCTTATTTTCTAAGTCACTCCTGAACTCTGCAACATGCTGCCTTTTTGTGAAAAGAGAGGCTGATTTTCTTTCAAAATGGCTGATCAGAATCCCTCTCCTTTAATTTTCTGGCCTGCCTTGCAAGGTCATTCCTCTCCAAACATATTATGTGACCAAAATCTCCCACTGAAGTCTATCCTCCCAGTTTAAGTCTGATAACTGGTTTGCCAGACTGAGTATTCAATCCTTTATTTAGTGCCACTCACTCATCAACACTTAATTTTTCTTCTTTGTTAGCTTTTGGCAGGAGCAAAGTGTATTTCAACCAATTTATGGAAGCAGAAGCATAACAGATAAGGCAAATAAAACCACATTCATAATGATGCTTGTGGTCTGATAGATTTACACAAAAACCTTCCCAATGTTAAACAGAAATTATGTATTTTATATATATTTTATATATTTTTATATATACTTTCACTATATGCAGATTTCTGTAAATAGACTTTCTCCCATCACTAATTTTCACATAATGTAAGGTTTGTTACCCAGTTTAGAAAAGCAATGCTTGCATCAACGAGATATTCACTTGAGGGTGTTCCAGCAAAAACAATATATTGTGCTGCAACTTTGGAAATTGGCATATCTGATTTATATCCTTGTGGTATCAACTGTACAAAGGTAATTTTCTATAATGAATTATTTATTTCTTGTTGTAATAGACATTTGAGATAGTCATAAATATTTATATGTCGAGTTAATTCACCAATGAAAATTGAAGTAATTCTAAAATGGGATGTTATCTCAGAGGCATGGTGACCTAACAGTCTGCTCAACTTTTACATTAGTGAAGACAACCACTATATGAGAAGCAAGAGGCGGTGGAAGAAACCTATTCCTGAAAGCATGGTACAGCAATGGGCTAAGGTATCAAGATAGAATATTTTTGTGTGTATCCTAGAAAAAAGTTCTCACTTTTCTCTATCTTTGCTTTCCCAATTTGTAAAATGTGTGGTAACATCCTCTAATCACACTCTTTTGCAATCCCTGGTCTTTTCACAGGCATTCCAGAGAGATTCCTCCTCAGCAATGGAAATATATCTTTTTAGACAGTGAGTTATTGGTTTGTGCATTGACCTGTGCAACTCCACTACCTTTACTGCCTCTAAGGTTTTGGGCTCCTGGCTGCCTGCAAATAGTTCAGTACCACCTATGGACTGCAATTCTACAGGCAAAATTCCTTCAAATTAGGTGGCTGTACTGATATCATCCCACACCTAAACCAGATCAATGTAGGCAGCTAAAAAAAGGGTTTATTTACTGCATTCGTAAAACAATGCAGTCTACCAAGGTTTGCAAAGTCAAAAGAGAATAGAATTTTTTTTTTTTTTTCAAGTCTGCATCCATTTAGACTCAGATCAGCCCTGAAAGGTCTTATCTAATGAACTCACAGCTCATTTTCAGCTCACATCCCCCTTCAAAATCCATCCTTGTCTCTGGGGCAATTTACCTTCTCTGCACCTCTAAAACACAAACTATGAGTCATTTATCTATGAAGGCAGTAATCTGTTCCTCCATCAAAGAATTCCACCCTCTGGAGAGCCTGACTGCTTAAAGTCTCATGTGAAAAATCTCACCTGCCCCATAACACACTTGATTATTCACATTTATCTCAATTTTTCACAAACTATTAGTTCACTGTGAAGCATAACATTAGCTGGAAAATGGTAAAAAAAAAAAAGCCTCTCTAAATGGTAACATTTACTTTTTATATATTTGCCATGTTGCAAATTAACAACCATCCTTTAAGCAGACACATAAATAGAATCAAGATGTGTCTCATTTAACTGAATCTTTTAACAGAAGCTGCACAGGATAATAATGAATGTCGCTGAAGTCAGCCAGTGGTTTAGCATGCAATCCTATTTCTGAAGAATGCTGTAACAAAGCATTTCCAAGGTAGGACTACAGATCCCTTGCCTAGTTCAGTCCAGAACACTGGGAAACACTACTCTCATGAGCTTGGCAGCAAAGGTACTACTGCAAAACTACTACTGCAATTAGGAAATAACATTACAGACTACGCACGCTGCTTTCCTCTCATCACTGCTGAGAAAGGTCAGCCACAAAAAGATCACGCAGTACAATGAAGAATGATTTTAAAACTGCAAATTCCTATGTTAGCTTTAGGGGGAAAAAAATCAACTCATCTTACACAGACAGGTTAGGGAAAGCGATGTTCTGCTGGACTTGTTCTCTGAACAATAACTCTTTCAAGGATCTCAAACCTATAGTAATTTCAGAAATTATTCACAGGTCTCCTGGAATCCAGGAATAAAAATGGAGGAGAAAAAATCAGGAGATGTAAACCACAGGTCATTCTCCACCTTCAACTACTGATGGTCAGTGAAAAAGGAAGAAAAATCTTTCAGATGATAGATTCTGAAGCAGTTGATGCAGCTGATGCAGATGTAGAAAGAAGTGCAGTGCAATGTCACAAAATCAGACGCTATATGGTACTCCACATAAAAAGAAAATCCATTACAGGTTTGAGTTTCACTACACGTACAAAAAAACCACTTCAAGAATGTGATTGTCAAAAGATGAAGAGACAATCATGAGAGTTTACATGTTAAATAGGTCACTGGTAGAGATCTTAAGGAAAATACTGCAAAATCCAGGATTAATCCTTGACATGGCAATTAGATTGTGTCAGCAACTGAAGTCATCCATTCCAGAATGACTCCAGTCTTGAGCAGGCTGTACTCTGACATAATGAAGGTGTGCATGAATCCAAAACATTAGGAGAAAACAGATGTGCAGCAGACAGGCAAGTGAGCTCTGACTGGAGCAAGATCAGCATCTAAAACTGCTTATCAACTGCAACAATGAGTCCAGAATAATGCCCAGCACAATGGATTTCATCATTTTGCAAAAGCTTGCATTTATTTCACTTGGAAGCTCCATTTAACCAGAGGCTATCGTCCTTGGTCCCTGTCCAGGCTATCCTATAGCCATGTCTCTCCTAAGCACGTACCCCACTCATCTAGACCCAAACACTAACCCATGGATTTGATCTTCTGAACAGACCTTGAGTCTGCCATGTTCCTACACACTCGCCTGCAGTCACTACACTCTTAGCTGACTGGCTGTCATCCCTACGCCTGCCTGCAAGCCTGCCTGGGAGCCTGACAGGATGCTGCATGCTCAGTGTGGCCTCCAGCCCTGCTGCCTCACTGGCACCCATGGCTCCTGGCTCATCTGCCCTCACACGGCAGCCCAGCCCATGCTGCACAGTGCCTGCTGCCACTTTGCTCAAGCCTTTTTTCTGCTAGCCTCCTGCAGAACATGAGAAAGTTTGCACACTTTTCAAACCTATGAGTAGTGAGACCTACAGATCCATGAGTGCATATCGAGACACAAAACCAGTAAGATCAAGCAGCCCTATTAACATGAGCCAGATACATTTTTCTCATTATCACTATTTTCACCTTCTTAAAGAAATACAAATGAAGGCACACATGCTACAGCACTACCTGGTTATAACTGTTAGGGTTCACACTCTCTTAAACTAACGATTAATGTCCATTTCTTATGTTAACACTGTTTATATAGAAAACATTCCTTGAAATAAAAAAGAATGTAGTGTGGAACTTGTTAATGCAAATATTTTAAGGTAAGCAAACTCCTTTTTGTATTTTCTTTTTTTTTTCTTTTTCTTTTCTTCCTTCACACAGAATAAGCAAGCATTTGAGGCCATAAGAACATTCTGTTCTTAGTTAAGTAATTATTTAGACAACCAATATTTAATTATACAAAAAGTCACACTCTAAAGTAGAACCTTATTTCAGGCACAGCTTTTAAAAAAATCCTCTCTCCCAAAACCTATTTTAAAATTTAATTATTTTCTTACTTCTATTAAACAAATATCTCCTGCAAATGTCTAGCAATTCAGTATGTATTATTTAACTAAATTAGTCTTCTCCAGAAATGATAAAATTATTCTGATTAGTACATCTCTGAAATTCATGCAAGAGTAAGACCAAGGTTTGAATGCTAACAGAGTATTCTTCTGCCTAATGAAATATTCATACTCATTTGTCATCAAGACTTTAATAAGGAGGAATATAGCCTTCTCAC
This sequence comes from Lichenostomus cassidix, assembly GCF_008360975.1. NCBI lineage: Eukaryota > Metazoa > Chordata > Aves > Passeriformes > Meliphagidae > Lichenostomus > Lichenostomus cassidix. Next base: position 18,408,347 of record NC_139488.1, read on the forward strand.
TTCTGTCAGTACAGGACTGGCAAAGATCTTTCCTTCATTTAATTTTGAATGTCTTCTGAACCACTCCTAATCACTTCCTTTTCCTGTACAACACAGTACAAGAGATATTTAAAATTTACTCAGAAAGATGACTTCATATTTCAGATAGACAAATAAAGTTCATACACTTGCACCATCCAAAACTTACAAAAAGTTTTCATCATTAAAGTTTCACACTACTACTAAGTTTTCCACGTTTTCAGATGTATCATTGTTAAGATCAGAAAAATAAGACTGAATAAAGAATGAAAGCAACACTACAGCATGTGGAAGCAAACAGAATGAAACTTTAAGATAGCTTTATCAAAAACCATATCTTGAGGAAATGTCAGCATTGCAGCCTTCTTGTCCACAGTACAGCCCAAAATGCTGCTTTCTCTGTTTCAGTTCTTGTGGAGCTAATCAGATTGCAAAAGATGTGCCCCTGGACACAGACTTTTATATGTGAAAAAATCACCCTAATTTAAGAAGAGGGAAGCAGCATGGGGAAGCACAACTGTTTACAGGGAAAGCACATTATCTGATTTAACAAGTACACAAAATTGCATTCTTAGGCATTCACTGCACATGTTTCATTCCCAGTCTTTCAGGCTGTCACAAAGAGCACCTTCCAGCTCAGACAGCAGATGAATTTTCTATTTTAAAGGCCTTTTGTCAGATTGGTCAAAAGGTGCTCTTTTCACAGCAGCCACTTCACTGCTATGAGGGAACATGAAACCAAGCACATTTTCTCAGGAGTGCTGATGAATTCTGTGAAGTTCTCAGCTGAGCAACCTTAAGCCATCAGAAATCACCACCTTTTGCCCAACTATTAAATCAGTTAGTTTCTCTGTATTACAACATCTATTATTACAGTCAGTCTCCATAGTCTTTCACTCCTGAAACTGGAAAGAGGTCAAACTACCACTAGTGAGACATAACTTAGCCTTACATGAAATCACCCACATAGTTAATCCTTTCGTTTACTGTTAGCTGACTTCTGCAGAGCCTCCAAACCTTCAGCCAGCATACAAATTGTTTCTGGACCTATGAAATGAACATCAGCAAGGGAGTTGCACTAACATCACTTTCCTACATATTAGCAGTTGTCAGACTCAAGTCACTTACTCTAACACAATTCCTTCCTCTTCATTTGGTGACAATATATTTGGTTTTCAATACAGCCATCAGTTTCCTTTTATAGTCACTTTTCACTAAGACAGTATCTTGCCACAAACCATAAGATGTCCTACCAGATCTATCTTATAAACAAATTCCTTACCTTTTGGCATGTTCAAAATGTTCATTACAAAACAATGTAAGATCAACAGCTGCAAAATATCCTTTTAATTTAACTAATGGGGAATTTTCCCTATAAACACAGTTGTAAATGATTTTGAACACTTTTCCAAAAGTACAAAAGATAAAGTGATTTTTAAATTCTCTAACTTTTGAAGATATACTCTTTCCTTGAATTTTTTAAAATTATGTACTATATCTATGGTATTTATGTCACTCTCTCCTGGCTTGCCTCTCAAAACCTTTAATTCAAGGCTCCATCTGCTACAGTTGCTAATACTGCAGGTGACATTTATGTTAGTTTTGTTTCCTCAGAAGAAAATGTATTCAAAAAGGCAGTCTGACAGGTCTTTATATCCATTTCACAGGGTACACACAAGTTATAAAGATCATCCATGTAATTATTGACAGAAGCGATGAGAGAACAAGTGGAGACAACAAGATGTGCACCAAACATGCCCTCTTCTTTCAAGTGAATTGGAATTAATCACATGTATCATTCATCCCTCCAGTAGATTTAAAATACAGTGTAAAAAATATACCAGGAGACCTGAAAACTGTCACCCCACTCTACACATTTTACAACTCCTCTTGCTTAATACACTCAGATTGAGATTATTAATGAAAACACTTGTCCTGTCTTTCAGGCCCAAATTAACCATAGTTAATTTCTACTCTTCAGGTCATGCCAGACTGGGTAACAGAGAACAGCAGAAGTAAGAAGACCATGCAAGAGATGAGAACTGTCAACAGCATTGGCCACCAAAGACTAATAGAACAAATTATTCTTACAGCTGAACTACCATGAACCATTTCCCTCTTCCTGTGACATCTGCACAATGCCTAAGCCGAGGGTAGAAGTAGCAGAGAACACTGCTAGGAATCAGGAAACTTTCCACCTGAAGAGTTCAGTAAATTGTGCTTGTGCAGGGAAGTATTTATGAAACAAAACAATGGATGGGATTTTTCTTTTTCCTAGAAGTAGACAAATGTAAAGACAAGATTCCCTTTGGGATCAGGACCACCCTCCTAGTTCTACGCCTATCCAGGAAATCATAAAGAACAGAGACAGCACTCTTTAAAACTGTTTTAAGCAGCATTTTCTGTTGTTTCAAATTTCAGTGCCAGGAAAAAATGTTCCTTAAATATTTCTATATTTTCCTTTATTATCCACAAGAAAGTGCCAGAGATACCTCTACCTTTCTATACCTATTTTTGCATACAACACATCATTTCCATATGAATCTCAAATCTCTGTTTAGTGTCTGCCTTACAGCTGTACTTAAGCAGCCCACAGTAAAACAAAATCCTGCCCCCTTTGCAGGATACTTCCCACACTGTAGGTTATTATAAAGTCTTTACCAAAACATCTACAGTATGCTGCTTATTAGTGATGCAGAGCCCTCCTAAAAAACTGTTCTGCCAAAAACTTCCCTCTCCTGAAAGCCACAGGTAGAAAGTAGAAAGCCCTGGAACAAGAAGATGCAGGACTGCAGTTAAAAAACTCTTTTAGAGACCCACACACCTGGGTCCAAATGTAATAAAAGGAAAGGCTGGGAAGGCTGCAAAGATAAGGCACAACTGCATACCTACAAGTTCTGTACAGCTTCCATCACAGAGCTGAAACTGTGTCAAGGACAGAGTAGAAGGTTTACTTGGTTCTATGACAATCTGATACACCTTAGGTTTAGGGCAGCCTTACCAGTAAAGGTATCATCACTACACTCGACAAGATCCTCCACCTAGTCCCCAAAACATTTATATATTTTCAAGTCACAAAGCATTTTGGAGAAGAAGTCATGGCATATACTACCAATCACTGTGCATTTTATAGATATATCTATCTTGTGAAAACAGCATTGTCAAGGGCACAGGCATCTGCTGGCTAATAGGAGTCAAATCTTTTATACACATGGATAACTGCGTATCTCTGCAAAAATTGTGCTAAACTAACTATATTTTGTCTTGCAAGGGTGAAGATCACCTTAGCGCGACAGTGCCAACTGTCTTGTCATTAGCTCCATTATCACAACAACTTAAAAAGAGCTATTCTTGTTACTACACACATACATAAGTATCCCATGCAAGAATTTTTGGGTTGTTTTTAAAAGAAATAATTTTTTATAACTTCTTTTAAAAGAAATTACAATACGTAAATCCTTAATTGGAAAGTGCTAAGACTTACAATATGTAAATCCTTAGCCGGAAATTGTTTCCAAAAGCATTAATATTTTCAGTGAATTGATTTTTCTTTTTAAAATTTTTGATAATGAAATCCCCAGGTTTCATTTCACAATAGGTTGATACTGACATGGCCATGGATCCTGATGAGAAAGAAAGCTACCATTTTATTTTTCTGGCAGAGAACCCGAGCAGGAAAAGGTATACCATGAGTCAATTCTTCAGACAGGAGTTATAATGAAAGCAGTACAGGCTGCACTCTTCACAATCCATTCTTTCTTATTGTATCAAGGTTGTAAAAGCTTATTCCTCCTCCAACACTGTAGGCACTGCCCCACATCATAACTGTCAACACTACAAACTAATAAGTCAAACTAACAGCCTTTAAGGTATGGTTTATAACAATCTTTTGAAGGAAGCCAACAGGTAAGGCCTTAAGAACTGAAGAAACTAAGAACTGAATTTTCTTTCAGAGGTGAGACTAAGGAGTTATCTAAAAAATATACCTCAGAATTTTACTAGTCACAGAGATTTGTATTTCATCATGCCATGTACCACTCATTCAAATGTCTCTCTCCAGCAAGTTGTTTCTGAACAGCAGTGCAAAGAGAAGTGTCTGAAAAGCCCACAATCACAAGGGCAGTGGCACCCTTAGGGAAAGTTTGTGAATGAAATTGCACCTCTAGTGCAACCTATCAAGTATAGCTGTGCTGTTACAGAAATGTATGGAGACCATGCTGCAAAGAAACAACTATCAGTAACTGTTATATTTAATTACATGTTCTCCATAACTTTCTTTCACACTGTTCTTGGCATTAAGATGAAATCAGGAATCAACTGCTCTGCCTAGCTCAATAGCTTAATTTCATTACATGAGAAAGAAAAAAAGAAAAAAGTTAATAAACACAGCTCCAAGCAGAGGTACAGTCCCCAGATACAAGCTGACATCTGTAAGACAATTATGGCAAGTTAGTAGAATGAGACAAGGACTTGTCTGTTTTGTGGAAGTGAGTCAGAACAACATATTTAGTTTTTCTCCAGGGTGCCACAGACAACGACATTTAAAAACTCTTTCTTACCTAATCCAATTTGCTTCAGGACTTGCTGTGTTCTCATCTGTTGCAACAAGAAACAAAAAAAGCAAAAGCTTGACAGTCTTCAAGACACTTGAGATCTCTGGCATTTTTCCAGCTATTTCAAAGTAATAGGCTACCCAAGCTAACAGTTGTTACAAACCTGACTGCATTATAGTTCCATTCCAAAACTGACTAAACCCAAAAGAGAATAAGGTGAAAAACTAAAGGCTGTATTCCTTACCTGACATAGCTCCTGTTAGCCATATGCTCAACTCGGCAAAAGGTACTGTTTCTCTGAGCAATAAACCTAGAACAGGCAAAGACTGAATTATTAACAAGAACATGAGGAGGCCTCAATAACACATGATGAATGAAACAGAAATTCAAAGCTTACAGTCTGATTTAGTTTGTAAAGGAAACTTAGCTCACTTGATCTATTTTGAACACTAAATGGCATATGGAAAGCAGCAGAATGATGCTTTATTGCAATGCAGGGGAATGGTGAACACAGTCCCTTAAACTGTCTTCACACCAGTCTCTCACAATGTAGAATTTGACTAAAATGGAAAAATCTGATTTTTATTACATGGTTGTTATAAACATTCCCATTCCACTGGTCACCTCTCTTTTCAGTCATTAACTGCTAATGTGTTTCCAACACTCTGTTTTGGCCTCCAGCATACTGTGGCAAACACTGTAGATCTGCTCTTCAAGCACCTTACAACTGCACTGATAGAGTCTCTAGATTCATACTGAATTGCAGGTTTAAAATTGGGTCATCCAATTAACTTTGATTACGGCACAGCACAGCAGGAATGAAAGCTGTAGATAATCTAGGCAAAGGCTGGAACTTCTTTTACATAACTTTGTGCCTTCTGATACTGCTGACAGCAACTAGAAAGTACCAACAATTTAATAAACCTTGCCAGGATGAAAGGAGGAATTGACACCAACTTCTTCTCTCAAGACAGAATTTTCTAGTTCCTCTGTATTCTGTTCTGCAGAATTATTATTACTTTCAATACCATGAAGCAGACACTAAGGACTAGGACGGCATTCAGAAAATTACATTATCTGTTCAGGCACTTCAAACTGCTCCATCTAAATGTTAGGTTCCTAATTCTAGGGGTGGGAGACACAGGACTCATCTTAAGTATTCAAATGGGAATATCCACATGGAAGTTGGACATTTAAACTGACATTCACGACAATGAGAAAATAGGATGAGCATATGGAGCCTGGAAGGAGCATTACTCAGGAAAAGTAAATATCAGAAACTTTTTGTCCACATGGTGCCTTGGGAAACTGGGACCAATAGATTTAACTTTCTTACTCCACTTAAATACTTCCCCTTACTTTGAATTCACCTTTCTTATACCTTAATCTCAATTTCCTCCAGGTTTCAATCTCAGGCAGCCAAAAGTAAAGTGGTTGGTTCCCACCTTTAGACACAAAAGAAGATGGACAAAAAGCTCCTGAATTACAAGGGTTAATATTAGTTCCAGGTAAATACAAGGCAGGAAGTATGTACCTATTAACAGAGATATTATCTGTTCTACGGAGTCAACCTTGCTATTTAATACACTATTTTCAGCCATTGCACACAACGTGGCAACAGTAATTCAGCTCAGATTAAATACAAGCAGATCTTTTTTTTTTTTTCCCCACCAAAATGCCCAGCTTAATATATTGTTGAAGCTTTCAGCCATGAACACTGACCCCTTTGGAAATTATATCCTTTTCAAGTGTTTCAGGTTGCTTATTACAGAAATCTCCAGGGTTTAGTGCAAGCATTGCTCTGTGAATTGGAGGGGTAAATGGATCCCTAGTGTTTCTGCTGAACAGTGGCGTAAGACTGAAGGAGATGGAATTTTCTTGTAAATCATGGAAAGTGTGTGTAAAGTGAGAAAGGCCAAAGCAAAACCAAAAAAAAAGTGTCCACGCAGAGCAGCAGACAAACAGCTGCCTCAACAGACTGATAGCAGTAATTATGCCATTATTTCAAGTGGGCTGAACACATTCCACACTCCCTGGCATACTAAATGCACCTCTCTCCACAGTATGCTGTATGCATAGTATGCTACCATGCTTCAAGACATGAATTAATTTTCCTGAATTTTCATCTATTTCATAAGAAATACTGTACAATTAGCTTAGTCCACTGCTTTCATACGTGTAGTTCTGCAAATGTCTCCTTTTTCCACATATAATATTAGTACTCCCTCTCCACACAGCAGGGTAGAGGCTGTGTCTGAGGAAGAAACAACTAGATGAGGGGTGGAGAAAAACTGGACCAGTCAGCAAGAAGCTACTGACATGACTTATTCCATACAAAGCAGCAGCAGCGAATGAAAAATGTCGTACTTCCTCCCCCCTCACCACATGCCATTACCACAAGCCAATTCTCAGCTGTGTTCAGCAGAGCTTTTCCCTACTGTGCAGCATTCAGATGGAAAAGCTCAGCCTTATACTGTCAGACATTTATCCCAGAGCAGTGCCATCCTAGCTACAGCCACACAGCTTTTCAGCTTAGGCAAAAAGCAAGCATGTATGGCCTTACACAATGCATTATTCCGAGAAGTTCTCTTCCCAGAGGAAAAAATTCCTTGCAGCATTTTTGCACAAATAAACAACAAAAATTTCTCAAATTATTTTCCAGATTTCTGATGTGGCTCTGTGTGTCCTCACTATTTATGTCACATGTTCAGCTCCCAGAACAAGAGCTGCGTAGGACATGAAAGATACACAAAAAGCAGAACAACAAGGAAGGAACTAGCAGGAAACCGATTTCATGCATTTTATTTATCCATCTCCATTTCTACCTGCAGAGCAGTTGCCCCACTGTCCACAAACAGAGGAATACGTGCTTCCCTCAGCTGCACACTGTAACCCCTCAGGTGAACACCACCCTCACTGTGCACTCTTTGACTTTTAGACTCTCCTGCTGCAGCTCCCTTACCTTCTTCCTATCTCCCCTCTCTGTTTTAGGAGCTACATGGCTTTATCAAACAGCAGAGCAGAGACATAATTCATCACAGCAAATGAGACCTCATGTTTCATTCCTCAGGTTAGCCCTATGAGGAATACGGCTCCATATTTTCACCTGTAATACAGGAGTCTTTACTAAAAATGCCACTCTAAATTTATGTCTGGATGATTGCCAGCCCCACTACAGCTTGTTTATTCTGCTGCAGTACAGTTCAGTTTAAACTCGTGAAAAGGAGTTAAACACTAACAACAAAAGAAACATTCCTACTGAAAGAAGTGCTGATTGTTCCAGCAGGTGCAGAGCCTTCCCAACTTCCCTACGGCAATCAAGCCCAAGCCATCTTTCTGTTCCCTGGCTCTACATTACTGAAGCTCATCTGCTGAGTAGATTGGTAAAAAGTTTAGTGTTCACCTGTCCAGTTATGCCCAGGGTTTGTACGAGGCTCTTTTTCCCCCTTCTCCTTTTCTGTTGCTGATCCATACACCCTTCTCCCTTGTAATTCCTTGGACCTCAAGAATTCACTTCAAGGGACAGTAGGTTTGTAAAAAACTAGTGAAAGAGAAGCTACAGGCACAGACTGTATCTCATTGTGTTCAGATGACAACTTAAAACTAGTGTTAGGTTAAAAATAACCTGAAGAACAAAAAAAACCAACCAAACCTTTAAGCAGAACAAAAGTAAGCCATTATGATAACTTTCAGGACTTTAAACCCCCTTCCTATATACAACAGTTCTTTGGTTACTCTCACAGCACTGCACAATGCAGCAGCACTTTATTCATTACTCCACTCTTATCCAGTTCCTCAGTGGCCAGAAGGCTGGTAAAGACAGTAACTTCTGTCTTTGCAACACAAAATGTTTCTCTTTCCCAGACAAGCCTGCACTCAGGAGTCCCTTGTTAGTGAGCCTCTCCAGGCATTAGCACAGCAAGAATCATTGTCTTTGTCCAATGAACTTTTTAGCGTGAAAGCATTTGGCAAAAACACTGCAAAACAGGTCCTGGAAGCTCTAAAAACAACCAAATAGCCGCTGCACTGCTCACTGAATCCCTCTTCTCTGTAGTTAGAAAGTCAGCAATACAGATGCAATATTTCTTCTAATGAAGGATTTTGGATGGCAATGGGTAAGTCACTTACTCAGCACATACATCAACAGGGCAGCACATAATGCTGAGGAAGGAATCACACAGTGGCCCTCTCTCCAATAAGCACAAACAGTGCTGCAGATAAGGCTCCTAACAGCTTCCCAACCACGGAACACCATGGGGCAGCACATACCAGCACACAAGTTCGTATGTTTTCTGTTTCTAAAACAATCCATTTGCACTTAAACTGACTTTCCATTTTTAAAATGGTCTGAAATGGCTTTTAGAAATCTGTATCCACCTTGACTTCTAGCCAGATTACTGTATGAAAATCTTAGCCCATGGGAAAAATAGCTCTGCTCGGTTCAAGCCACCTTTTTATTGTTTGAATAAAACTTGAGTGAACACCATTTTTATTTTTGTGCTACAACGTCAATAATTAATACCAACCTGGATTAATGTTTGAAGGATTAAAGTATATAAGGTAAGAATATTAACTGCATTACAGCTTGAATTTGACATTAAGAACGAGCTGGAATTCAATTTGGGAATATAAAAAGCGTCTTGAAAAAGGATTCTGTATATTTTCAGAACACGTTCTACAAGACTCCATGGTAGGTTAAAAAACAATTTACTGCTTTTGACAGAAAAAACCTCAGTAACTGCATGTAGCTTGCTGACAGTGACCTCTATTACTCTACATCATGCTAACTGAAGTTTCTGTAAAAGAACATAGTTTCCCACCTAACAACTTGAGAAAACCTCAAAACACCGATCCTTGGTTTTCATTGCGATGAAATTGAAAATCCAGAGCGCTGCTTTTGGAGGGGTGAATGAAGTGAGAAAACCTACCTTTCAAACATGAAAACTAAAAACCACTCTGCGTTCACCAAAATAAATGCATCGCTTCAGAGAAATAGGAAGACATTTTGAGTTAGCCTTATTTCAATTTGCGTGCAGCACTCTCTATGGTTAACAGTACCTTTCCTTTCTTTTGCTAATCACTCCATACCTGTATGTACCCAGGAGGAAGATTTGCTTAAAGGAATGTATCAAATGTTATTATAGCATTTGCAGTGTATATTGTGGTCCACTAGTTACTACAGGTCGCTTAAGGACGTACTATACACTAGAGCCAGATCTATTTAGGGAACTTACAGAAACTTTTCTTCAGTTATTCATGGCCTTGTCACGATGGGCCTGAATCCCGTGTCACGCCTACTTACTTCTTGGTTTGTAGTATCCTGTGCCATTTTTAATCATAGAGATTTTTTTTTTCCTGAGCATGGCTTACCTATGACTTAGGAAAGCCAGGTACAGCTGGTGAGCCCCTCGGCGGCGGGGCTGCCGCACAGCTCAGCAGCAGTGCTCCTACGCCGCTGCCCCGTGTTCCCGGGCAGCCCAGCACCCACCGCAGCGCGCTGAGGCCACCTCCCTTCCCCGCCTAAGGCCGCGGGGCTGAGAGCAGACTCCGCCGGGGCCAAGGTAAGCTCCCGGCGGCTGTGACAAGCCCTGGCAGCGCGGACTCGCTAGCGAGGTGATAACCCCTGCCCGGCTCTGAGCGCCAGAGCACTGCAAGGCAAATGGCGAACGCCATCTCGAAGCCCCGCTCTGTTGAGGGGCGACCCCACCCCAGCAGGCGGCGGGGCGGCCCCGCCGGGCCGGAGACGTGGCGGGAGCTGGGCACACCTGAGAGACAGCGTTCTCTCTGCCTGCGCACGGCTGAGGAGCCGGAGCAGCGCACGGCAGCTGCCTCTGGGCAGCCCGGCCCGAGCGCTGAGGCGGCGATGGCCCCGCAGAGCAGGGCGGGGCGGCGCTCGGCCCGTGAGGCGGCGCGTGCCTGCCCTCAGGCTGGGCGCGGCCCCGCGGAGCGCCGCGGGAGGGCCGGAGCCGGTCGGGGAAAAAGGGTAATGTTTTGTAAGATTTTAGGCAAGTACAGCTGCGTCGATGTGCACAGTTAGCAGCATCGGTGGGACTAAACGCCTGTGCCCCTCTGTGCATTCAGTTCATTGTGGAAAACAATGGGCGCAGCTCCGTCTGTGCTCTGAGAAATGGGCACTGGTGAAGGAAACGATTTTATAAAGCATTTCTTTCCCTTTGGGTGTGAGTGTGGGGGAGAACTCCCGTCTTTGGCCTTGTCTTTTTGTACTTATTTGTCTTAACTGAATTCTTTCATAACCATGTTTCAGGTTGCTTGATGAGAAGGAATTTAGGTATGTATTTCTCTTAGACACTTTTCTTTGTTTACAAAGAAATCATAGGCAAACGGGAGGTTGTTCTTTGCTCAACACGCCGATGCTTTTTCCGAGTGAGCGCATCAGGGAGGTTCCCTCTCGCTCACCTTCCCGCACCAGCTCTCTTTGCGTTTTGCCAGCCCATCGTGAGCACCTCTGCTTCCCGCACAGAGCCTGTAGCTGTACCTGCCCCATATAGACTATTACTGTATCATCAGCTTCAACAGGGCTGACTCGCCACAGCATCCATATGGTATTCGTTCGCATCTATATTTAACAAGGATGCTGTAAGTAATCTTCATGATTAAAAAAAATATGAGAACTTCATATATTTTCATATTTATTTAAGATGCAGACTTTAAAGACTGAGGAGCAATGGATCGCTCAGCAAAACTCTTTCAGCACCACCTTTACCAATTGCTGTTCCTGTGTTGTTTTAACAAGTTTCTAACAGTGAATTACCATCATTATGACCAAGCTACAGTAATTTACTTTATCTGGCTCTTGATTAGTGACCTCTGTGCTTTGTTACCTTATAGACACACTTTTTCCCCTACCACCCACCTTCTACTAAATTATGTCAAGATAATCCTTTATCAAAACTGAAAATAACTGATGTCAAACCTTGATTCAGATGGTCACCAGAAAGTGTAAATCCTAAGCATTTTCTCTGAGTTTAGCCCATGACACCATTAGAAAGAATCTGAGGTGATAAGAGTCTTCAGAAGTTTTGTTGAGCAGTGCTCCATTTCATACTATTGTTTTGTTGAAACAAAATGTTAATATAAGAGTGGGTTCCACTGTCTCTTAAATCAATGGAAGTAATGAGAAAAACATTGGAGCTCTATGGATATATTCGAAGATGATTTAAAGAAGCAAACAGTTGCAGAGTATTCAGATGACTACAGAAGTGCAGCAAAACTACCTAGGTAGCAGCATAGCATTAAAGAGTAATTACACTTGCATCAGGAAAGAGCAGAGAAGCAGGTCAATAATATAACAATTCTAGCCAAGACTGAAGTGCAATGTACATAACCATAGTCCAACCCTTACAAATCATAAGCACAAACTGCAGACATCAGGAGGACACCAGGAAACAGAAGGGGGGAGACTGAATACCTGCTGTAGGGATAGCACTGAAATGTAAACAGCATTGCTGAACTCCAGTGAATTGGAATTATACTGGATTAATTCCTGACTCTAAACTCCAGAGGAAGGTTACTCAAAGGATTTAAAAGCCAACAACAAAAATACACATAGAAGAGCCTACACACTGTATACTCTATATACCAATTCCAAGAGAAAGAGCCAGAGTCTAGCAAGCAATGTGTACCACAGTTAGAGGTACCTAATGCATTGTGTAACTTAAGTCAGGTTACCCAAATACTGTAAAATTACTCTTTATTCTGCAGAGCTGGAGTGTGATACTCCCAAGAGTAATAGTTACTCTTGCTTTGTACAGCTTTCTTCACAGAGGTGGCAGTCATGGAACTGGGAGTGCCATTGCAACATCTCATAGCAAATTATTTTAAAATTATTATCACAGAATATCCTGACTTGGAAGGGACCCACAAAGATCACTGAATTCAGTTCTTAGCTCTGCATGGACCATCCCCAAGAGTCACACCATGTGCCTGTTGTGATGTTTAAATCTATGCATTTACTGTCAGTGGATGGACATCTCAGCCACTGAGTGGCCAGCATTGCTTAAATGCTAGGTCTGAGTGAGTATGTAGGACATTAATAATGTTTGGAAGGTGAACTTATCCAAATAACCACAGTGCCTTCTCCTTACATCTTCCCACAGGCAACATTTTACCCTCCTATAGTCCAGAAAATTAAAAGCTGCAGAAGAGTAAAATGAGATTGTATTTCACGTTAAGAATATCTTATGCAAATTTCCAGTTATGCTGTTCACAATAGCAGTGCTGGGTAAGATGTATCTATAGTTCTTTATTTGCAGCTTTTCTTTTTTCCAGCTAATGAGTTCCCTTAGTATTCAAAATCCATCTTTGCTGCCACACACAAAGGTAAATCACTTGAATGGGCTGAGCTTTCTTCTATTTATTGTTGCTAGGGAACCACCTTGGTATTCACACACGTAACATGTCTTTTGACATATGTTTCTGAGGATGAGATGCAATACAGCTCTGCAATATACAGTGAAAAAATGTACTGCAGCATTCTTGGAAATATTCTCCCACAGAAGAGCAGTGTTACTGTAGTACCTTAGCTTCAGATTGCTTTGGATTTCTTGTTTGTTTAGACAGATTGGAATTGTAAAATTGCATGCAGTAATCTGATCCCTAAATTTAACCAGGACTAAAACAGAAAGAACACCAGTCTGTGAAATAAGTGTTGCTAAAATGGCACTCTCCTAATTTTTTTATTACTCTTTTACTTGTGTACAGGGAATGTTTTGTAAGAAATCTTGCCATTAAGTTATGTAACTAAAAAATATTCAATCCAAGTCAGGAGAAAGCGGAAGTATAAGCCATTTCTGAATAGCCAGGTATCTGAAGGTTATTTGAATTACATCAGTCACCTGCTGGAAAGTATCAGTCATACAAATACTGCAGTAAGTATTGAAAGGCAGTGAGCCTCTTTAACTCTCTAAGTATTTATTTCTTGAGATAACACCTTCTGGCAGGACAAAAAAGATTATGTAGAGATACTAAAGAGGTATTATTTTGTCCAGAGTCATGTCTGACTATGGGAAACAACTCCATTTTAATTTCCTGGTGATTTTGATTACCACCAACGTATCTGCGTGAGGAGGGACATTTGAGGTTGAAGGCAGCAAAGTTTGAAAACATGCAAAAAGCATGAAAATGAAACATAAAAAGCACTTTATCTCACTTAAGTCCTGTGTGCACATATATATTTCTTTGATGATGGAAGATTGTACTACCTGGATTTGCTCCAATACCAGTTGATCTAACATAGAGCACCACTTATTTACTTACTGATCCAAACAGGAGTTGCTCCCTGTCTTAAAGAAGCTTACATGTTGAGACAAAATAAACAGGATAAAGCAGACAGCTAGAGAATCTCAATGAAACAATACTTAACTGTCCCTTCAGCTGCCCTGAAAATCTTAGTGTAACAAAACCTATGTATCTGTATTTTTTAAGATGTGTACGTTTGCACCACCATTCTCACCAAGTACCTTGTTGCAGAGCTGAGATTAAAACAGCAGCTCCATACTAAACTCTCTTGAGAACAATGGGAAATTATCCTAGAACACAGGCAGTATCTTTTAGGGCCTGTGGAGATACTTGGCAAAAATGCAAAGTTAGTTTTAAATTTTCAAAGCTGATGTGTAACAAATCTAAAATTACCAGCATCACAGAGCAAGAAAACAGCCAGTCTCTACGAACTAAATTTCAAGCTGCACCCCCCCAGTTATCTCTGCATTAAGTACCTGAAAAAATGCAATCTCATTCGCAAAGCATTGCTGTACAGTTGCAGAGAGTCTCCAGCTGGTTTAGGCTTCTTTTGTTGTGAAATACGACACAAACAAAGCAGTTGCATTTGCAACATGGAGACAACAAAGGCATGAAAGAAAGGAGAGCTCCAGTTTTGCAAAGAAACAGAAGGAAAGGAACACTTTTCACAGCAAACTGTATTAGTGGCTTCAAAAGCCAGATGCAAAGGATATTCCTTGACACCTGAAAAACAGACAAAGGCTCATTATCTACTTTAGGTATTTGCCAGTATTACAAGTAATCCCTGAGAACTTGTTCTAATTTGGCAAGTGCTTTAGTATGCAGTTGCGTTCTACATTAAAATGTGACCCATACACATTTGGTCACCAGATTTAACGCCAAAGTGTAGGGACAGTAAATATTTTAACTATGGTTTTCTCACTATTGGCATGAAGAATACTTGTTTTTTTCCAGTTCTTATCTCTGAAGGTTATCTAGCTTTAACACTAAAAAATTAATCCAACCATCAGGAATAAGCCCAGCATAATTGTTTCCAATCAAAATTATTTAAAAATTTAGTACTAATAAGTCAAAAGTATATCCTATAATGGGAGATGTATTAGACATTGCAGTAGAAGAGCCAAGATAAGTCACGAGGCTGAACTTGCAGCAGCTGGGACTCTTCTCAGTGTAAGAGAATTTGCAGAACTACTGCCCATGTGAGAACACATGCAAGTAGGGGCTTCGGGCACTGTGCCCTACCAAAAGGAGATATTAATCAGCCCAGAAGTACAGATCTCACTGACTGCAGTGAGTAATTTCACTCCAGCAAAAACAAACTCAACACAAATTGTCACACAGAGCCAGCCCCCTCTGATTATGTGCACTTCCTTATATCCTGCGGCTGATAATTACAAGCAATGGACCTCTACACATTGGGTCAGGTAATTCCTGTGGGTTTCTCTGCAAACAGCATAATTTCATTCTCATCTACGCTAATAGTCAGGCAGGCTCCATTCATCACTGCCCCCACCTCTGAGAAAAGAAAGTGAAAAGCAGGACTGCAGAATCTGGGTTAGATGAAAATTAGATCAGAATCCTATCAAGATCACCACAAAACTCAAGTCTCCTCTAGCAGCTCTGCACACAACACAAACTGATCTCATGAGACTCTGAAGTTGAGTGACATTTGTTGGATATTGTAGGAAAAGATCCTGTTTTTAAAGGAAAAATATAATTTCCTTGTAAAATACTGTGAGTTATACAAGATTCCCATTGCAGAGGGGATGAAAATATTCATAAAAAATTTCATGCCACCAATGAAAAAGGAAGGATGCTCTTATCCAAACATCAAGGTCAAAAGAAGCGTGTTCCACCAAATCTCTCAAATGTCAAAAGAAAAGGAAAAATTTAATACATAAATATTACATTCATCAAATTCAAGTAACAGTTATTCCAGAAACAGACTTGACAGAAAAGATAAAGTAGTTTTCCCAGAAGTAGTTTTTCAACTCAGCATTTTAACTTCAGCAGTTCGCAGGAGCAATGCTGTAATAGCTGGAATAAACTTAAGCACTACTTTAAGTGCTATAGTTATGAGTAAAATAATCCCAATTACTATTACAAAATACATGACTGTAAGTAACAAATTAAAACACTTACCATGTTTACTCTCTATGCAAAGTACTTTGCATGCATGAAGTTTTAACATTTAAATAACTGCCTAGCTATTGGGTGGAATTCAGTAATGTAATTTTGGATTACTGGGGTAGAGAGAAAAAATTTCATGAACACACAGATTGACAGTAGACTTTTATTAACATATCTTACAATGCCAATTACTGTATTCTAGTTTTGTACTCTTCTGATGTGTTATAAAGATTTAGAGTCTACAGTAATGTACTGTACTTAAATGACCATTCATACAGGATTATCACACCAGAACATTTGAATAATACACGCACACACCACTCTAGTTTGGACCTGTTATTTTTCAAGGTTAGCTTAATAAAGTAGGATTTTAAAAGTTATGGGGGAAATAAAAATTCTTGTTTAGCAGCATGCAAGGATATTCAAGTACAATTTTTTCAACCAAGTAATTTTTTGTTGTTGTTTTTAAATCGACTGGTGACTAATTCACCAGTACTAGAATACACACTATGAAATACCCAAATGTTTTAAGTTAAGGCTAATAGTTTCACTTCACATCCATATGCACAATCAGAGAACATTCCATTTTAAATAAAACACAGTAATCAAATTCTGGACACATTATCTCTTGTAAATATAGCACTGGAGCTTCAAACTACAGATCACTCAAGTTCATGAGCCCTGTAATAATGTTATGCTGGCAATGTAAAGAATCTTTTTGCTCTTTAACCACACTTACAAAATGGCCTGATTTTCTTAATGAGCAATGCAAAAATATCACAGGCAGAACTTATAATACAGTATCAAAAAAGTAATATTTTGGAAAAGACACAGCCATTTAGTCAGTGAAACAGAATAATTCTAATCTTACAGGAAGTACTGTAATACTTTTGAAATATATATATATATTTATATTTATATGTATAAAAACCAGTATCCTTTATTGTAAGGTTTTTCAAATTGCAGGTATCCAGAAAAACTCATTGTATTTACTTACTTTTCCTTCAGTCTGTTCTTGATTGCTATACAGTAATTTTATTTCCCCTATACACTTTTCACTAGATAATGATTTCCACTGGGGAATTAGTTTCTTTGTATATGTGGTTTTATCATAAGATGTTTTTATTTTACACATATAAATTTTATTTTACACGCAAGCTATGAAAGTCAAAACTACCAGGAACTGCTTGGTAGTAGTGTACGAAATAGCCAACAAATGTCCAACACCTGTGAAAAACAATAGTAGCAATATATTACATACCAGTATTTTGACTATAATCTTTCCTATCTACTTACACTATGGATTTTAGCGCAGTCATGCCTGTTCTCAAGAATTTTTTAGTCCTCTAAGCATAAACTGTTTTGGCATTCATCCAGCAAGGCTGCAGATGTATTAGTAGTTCATCTAGGCTACCTCTGTTGAATTTTCTTTTTTACTTTTCCTTTTTAGGAAACCAAGGAGAAAGAACAGTGATTACTTTAAACAAATACAATATTGAGAAACCTCCTGAAATGACAGTTATGATACAAAATTATGTTTTCTTTTTAGAATAGCCTGCACGTTCCCAATCCTATAATTGTGAAACATACATCTGGTTTGGAATGATAGGCAGGGCTTATAGTTGTTACGCTTGTAATTGGGATCTGCTATGTTGGGCACTATACAGATTCTCTATATACAGCAATTTCTGTATGTTGTCACTAACAATTTATTCAATTGATATGAAAAAAATGAAAGCTCCTTCCTGGGAAAAGAAATGAAGACAGAATGTGTGTTCTGGATTACGTGAAGAGCAGTAAGATACCTAATTTACAGCTATTTCGCTAACTTCTGCAGAAAAAAAAAAAGAAGTTCCTGAGAATGCATAAGTTTTCAGTAATGCCTGAAATATTTCAAGAGACCTCTTATAAGTGAAATACTCTTTAAAATTCAACTTTTAGACCAATTATTACCATGCAGTCTCACAATCATTTTACAGACCTCTCTAATTACAAATGCCTATCAAGTAAAAACCTCAGCCAACACAAAAAAGGCAGAGAAATTTTATCCAACAGACGTAGTAGATGTAGTAGACATATACACTGTTTCGGCAAAAATTGCTAAAAACTCAACTCCATGCAAAGAAAAATAAAAACCAGACGGCTTTCCCTGGAGCCTCTAAACCACTCCAAGTAAAATTTGTGCTTCTTAACAATAATGGGCTTTAAAAAAACACAAGAAAAATAGACTACTGAGTGCAATCAGATTGCTCACACCATTTTGAGGATTTAATTTCAATTATTGTATCATTCTTTAGTAGCAACAACAGCTCATTTTGCACAGATTTCACATGTTGACAAAGTTCCATTTCCCTTTTATGCCCGTACCCGACTCCACCCCGAGCCAGAGTTAAACTCCCATTCAATTAAAGCTATTGTCAGTCAAGATGCATTCATTCATGGTAACAGCAGTTACATGGTGTGTAGATGATGATGATGATGATGATGGTTTACAAGCCATTATAATGTGGCCCCCATCTTTTATTGATATGATCAAAAGTATGAGACACCCACTGCTGTTCAAGCACTTTGTATCTTTCCTTGCATATGTATAGGGGTTTACCACGCCTGTGGAGGAAAAAAAAAAAGAAGAACAAGAAGAAAATAAATGGTTAGTATGACAAATAAACGGAAAGATGCTTCATTATATAATCAACACATGATACTCATACAACTTGTTTTGCAGGGTAAATGTGCACTTTTATTGGTGAGGTGTTTTCAGTTTTGCTTTCATTAGGATAACTGCTGGAACTTCCTTTCCTCACACTGGATAGCAGAATCCAGAAACCATCACTTGTTTTCTCAGTCACGCACAGCTTGGAAGTTACACTCCTTCCCTACACCAGAATCCAAAGGCACTGTTTGATGAAAGGCCAAACAACAACACTGGGAGGTAAGTGTTTCCCAGCACAAACACTCAGCATTGACTGCCATTGGGAATGGCAGCACAGGAATCTGTCCGTTGCATGCTGGGTGTGTGTAGCTCAATGATCATGATTACACTACCTTTGGGCCAAGAAACCCTCAAAAACCCAAGAGAATAAAAGTCAGTCCAAGTTGCAGTAAAGGGGATTTTCTATTTTTCTACACAAGGAAGGTAGAGATGTACTATTATCTGTTATTCCATGTTACAAGACAAAGTCAATCTACACAGAGGCACCAAAAATGAAACACACTTGTAATGAGGACATTACCTAAGATCTCTGTCTTCTTCACCATGTGCATCGAGATAAACAGAACCCCAAAGGCAGAAACGATGGCCTCGTATGATGATGATTACAGATGCATTAATCAAAAGGAATATTCCTGTCCCAGCTCCACAGTTTTGAGAATGCTGTAATGTTACAGATGTAGAAAGGCAAGAGTGCAAAGACTGTTAGTCTTTGTAACTTTGTAACAGAAGAAATTTTAAAAATAGTACATTGTTTTGGCTTCAAATAACATGCATGCATTATTTAATAACAAACAGTTTGCCAAAGGATAGCCTGCCCCAAAATTCTCCATCCAAACCAGAATTCAGTGTCTTGTGCTGCGATAACAACACCAGTATAAAAAAACAGGTGTTTCTCCCTACTCAAAAAGAGAGGATATTTGTTATCATGTAAAAATTAGAAAAATAAATGAAAATATTCTGTACAGTATTTTGAATTTGTTGTTGTATCGCAAACTGTATAGGATTACCAAATACTTTCCATAGATAGCAAGAACAGGAGAAAGTATTCAGAAAAACTTGTAATATTACCTCTTTTACAATAGTCTGTATTGTTAAACATTTGCTTTCTCTATCCATCCTCACAGATCTAGTCTGTGGCTCTACATATCTAGTAAAAATTTTTTTTAGTAATTCTTGCTTTGTTCAATACGTCATTCATCTCCATGAATAGCTTGATCTGTATTCATCAATTCATTTTAGCAATTAAAAAATGCACTCTTCCTTTCCTATATGGTTTGATTACAATTAGAAGCTATAATCCCATCAACTACCACAAAAATTATTCTATAAATTGTTAATTCTTTTTATGACGTTCTGTTTTCATGAAGCATGACACCTTAAATGTGACTGTAAATTCTGCTGTAAATTTTGCCCACCCCTTCTTCCACCATATTAGCATTGATAGAGAAAGGTGAGTTCAAACAATTTCAAAACAATTTCCAAGTCCAAAATCTCTGAAATTTTATGCCCCCATTTGTAAATATCTCTCTAAAAAATTCCTCTCACAGTTTTGTGAAGTCCATATAGTTCCAGTCTTCTCCTAACCGTTCAATGAAAGTAAAGAGAACACCTATCAAAGCAAACCTTTATCATAGCCTGAAAAACAATACTAGATGTTGTCCAACTCAGACTCCTGGAAGAACTTTTATATACGCTGACCAAAAAACTCTGCTGCTGAAAAGGTCAAAGACCTTTTATAATAACAGCACTTATGTAGTAGTTATAGTCTGTAGATCCCTAGTACGTGGTCAGGTATCAGTGAGTACTCAACCACACATTCTGTGTACTCAGAAAGTAAGGAAACGAAACACAGGAAAATTAAAATAATATATGAACAACCATAATGTTAACAAGTTTCAACTGGCTATGAATCAAAACTACGTGTCAATATTATACACAGTGGCTTTGTAAGACCTTTACAAAAAGGTGATGTAGGTTGCTATGCAAGTAAATTGCCCTCCAGAATCCAGTCTGTTGTCCATCCCTCAGAAATAAGCACTGAACTTTATCACTGGAGCTTAGACTAGATAATCCTCCAGGATCCTTTCCAACCCTAACTATTCTATGATTACATAAACACATTTTAAAAACAAAACCATCAAAGTGAGCAATGGAGTTAACAACTATTAATAAGTGTGAGAATAAATTACAGAATCTGAATTAACTCTCTCTTACCAGTACACATTCACAGTAACTCTGTTGTTTACAGCATAGTCCTTTCAAGCATACAAAAGTACCACAAACTAAGCAAACAGCAGGATCTTTAGGAACCTTGGTACAAACAGAACAAGTTTTTCTGTGATAATACTGAAAAATGGTATTATAATTCTCAGGCAACTGAAGAAGGCGTGGCAAGTCCCACTTAGGTTCCTGGATAAGCAAAGCCTGCAAATAAGGTAAGAATATACATCAGTTCTGTGCATTCGTTTAAGCACTTGTATTTTCTAAAAAAAGAGAATACCAAATAAAAGAAGCATGCAGTTTAAAAATCTCTCATTTCTTTTGCATTTCACAAACTTAGAAGTCCAATGTCACCTTGCAATAGTCACCTGCTCCTGGTTGATCACCCTCCCCAACTGCAGTCACATTTCATCCTTTGTAATAGGTACAAAATGGGCTCTAGCCTTCTCCCGAGGATGTTTTCTAAATGTGAAATATTTTAACTGCAAAGACCTTCATAGCTAAAATAAGAGGATTAAGAGTGATCTACAGGAAAGACTCTCATTCCCTACTCTAAGTTAGCTTGGCAATATCAATGTGCTGCTCCCAAACCCTGGCACTGACTATGAAAGCTGTCTCCCAGCTAAAATTTAGACCCAAACTTTCAAAAACAGAACTGAAGTTAGGCTCTGTAAATGATATTTGAAGACATCCGCCTGTTTTTTAAAACTCTATTGGACACAAGCCATTAAGAAGTTACCAGAACTCACAACTTTATATAAGACAGGCATTACCTGTCTTAAATGCTGCTTTGAAAATCCTAACTCCTCTCATTTGCTCTTAAAAACACTGTCCAATTTTATGTGGGTTTTTTTTTTGGTTTGGTTGGTTGTTGTGGGGGATTTTTTAAACAGTAACATATTTTCCTTCAACACAGTAATTTTTTGCTGTGTTTATAACTGATGGGCATAGTGGTCTGATGGGATCTTTTCTGCAAGGTCCAAAATTTTTTTTAAGAGTGCATGATCTTGAAACCTAAATTGCAAAAAAGAAAAAAAACCAAAGAAATACTGCATTTGTACCTGGCTACTTTCCAATCATGGGAAGAATGCTGTCAGTTTCATTGCAATCTATAATTTCTATCAGATTGGCAGCAACTGTATCTTGAGATTAATCTAAGTATTCAAATTTTCACAGGAACAGATGATGTTTTAGAGTGAGGAATGCATCTGGCTTTCCCCTGACACCACAGATTTAGGAGAGGGGGGACTTGTTTTGTTGAGATGCAACTTTGTCATAAAAACAATGCACTCATGTTGAAACATTTCCATTCCTCAGCTGATTATTTCAGTTGCACTAACTCACATCTTGGTATTATTTCTTTCACCTTCAGAGAAAATGTGTCATCTTTCACCAATAACTATTAAACAGCTTTTATCCTTTTGATCTTTTGCAGTATTGCAACTGAAGATGCTCAAAAGTATCAGTAATATAAAACAGGCGAGACAAAGTTTTTATATGTATTTTCTTGAAGTTTCTATTACGCGCCCTTTATTGGCTACAGGTGCAGAAGATATGGGCACATTTAGTATCATCTGAGGATAATGTTTCTATATTCTGTCTCCAGCAATCATAAAAAATAGATAGGTCTTATTCCTGTTTTTAGCCAATTCAACCCACATCCACTAACGAATATTTCTCATTACAAGTTCTCTCTCGCAAGTTATATTCTCAGATCCTTATCCAGAACAACAGTATATGTGCATAATGAATCAAGCAATAAATAGCTGCTTCCATATCATAACTGTTTTGGAAAAAATAACTTTGCTACATACCTTTACTTGATCTGGATGTCTATCTGCAAATGAAGCCAGTTCTGAGCACCACTGTGATATCATGTCAAATGCTGACACTGGCCAGTCAAGACAAGAGGCACTGGTGAACTGATGAGCTGACTGAAAAGGTGGTAATAGACCCAGGCAGCTAGCAAGAACAGTGAATTCTTCATCTTCCTTTTTAGGCATGAAATCAGAGAGGTTTAGTTTAACACCTAGACTTGTAACTTTTAAATACTTTATTAAAAATGTATCTATTTCAATTTAAAATATTCTAGTACTAAGATGCTAATAGTCATGCTTAGAGACACAGTTCCATTTTTCCAGATCACTTCAAACTGGACTCTTGAAACAAAAAAAAAAAAAAATTGTCAGAAAAAATAAATCAAAACCAAACAAACAAAAA
Organism: Lichenostomus cassidix; assembly: GCF_008360975.1. Lineage (NCBI taxonomy): Eukaryota > Metazoa > Chordata > Aves > Passeriformes > Meliphagidae > Lichenostomus > Lichenostomus cassidix. Next base: position 18,431,459 of record NC_139488.1, read on the forward strand.
GAAAAATCTCAACCCAAACCAAACCCCAGAAAAAAACCAAAAGCCCCCCACAAAACCACAAATCCAAAAAACACAAAACAAGAAAGTCCCGAACTCCACAGTAATTTTTTTTCTGTTAAGCACCCCAAAATAGCTAGTAGCTATTTTACAAAGGAGATGATGTTGAGGCAAGGAAAAGAGGGAGCTGACCTGCAGTAAACACTACTGAAATTAGTCATGGAACTTAAACATAATTATCTGCTGATGCAATGTCTCTGAGAACGAAGTCCAAGTATTAAGAGGCATTAAGAATCAGTGAATTCCATTAAGTGTGGAATTACACCATCTCTGCAAATGCTGGACAAGTTTTAGAAGTATATTGTTATTTTACAAGACAAGCACCTATGACCTAATTAAATAAGCATGAATTTGCTGAAGTTTAAGAATATAATACCATTTTTCTGAAAATTGCAGTGCTATAACATATGATATAAAAAAAATCTTAGGATAGAAAATATATACCATGAAAAAGACACCTTAAAAGCCTAATTTTTGATCTCGAGCTTTTATATGGAAACATTAGTGTGCCACTCTCATTCTGTACCTGACAACTAGGCAAATCCCCTCCAAAAAGATGGTGTTGAAGAAGGCTTGTGATCCTGAGGAAAGGCAGGCAGAACTGCTGCAGGTAGCACTCGACAGAATCTGGATTTACCTAGAAGGGAGGAAGCAATTACTAAATTCTGTCCCAGGTAAATTATCTCCAAGGTATGAAACTCCAATAGGAACCAAATATTTTTTTTAAGCATATTGTATAAACGACTGCATCAAACATACATTCCAAAGCCAAGCATTTCACCAATAATCTGAAAGACCTCTGTAGGTTTTCTTTCCCCCTGAACAAATGGGTTTTCTACTTAAATATTCACTTTTCCAAGAATCTGAAAGGTCTTTCTTTCACTTGCTTACAACCCATACATATGATTAAAACCCGTAATTATAAGAAGTATTTGTCAATAACTTCCTCACCATGGCACTGACCACATCTGATATTATTAAAAGAAAGATGTGCACAGGCCAACTGTCATAAAGGGATATGCTTTGATCTAGAAAATAAAGAGTTGTACTCTTTATTACTCAAGTGTTTAACAAGAACAGAGAAAGACTGTTGTAACAACAAGGCCAAAAAAAAATTCAGGGGGACATGCTGGAAAAATTCTCCAAAAATTTGCCAATACCACTGCTAATTCTTCAGTTTCTCCTTCTTCATAAATCTTGCCCTTAGACAGTTCACTAATCACATGACCCAGCAACACTTCCCAAGATTTTTCTCCACTGGATGTATTCTGCAAATGAGAAGAAAAGAAATCCAAAAAGCCCTGGTCAAGAGAAGGAGTAAATGTTTCTGTAATAGCAACAGCAATGAAGTGTGTTTCCTTTTGATCAACACATGAATTTTGGCCTAGAAAGATACACAATGTTTAAAAAAAAATCATAACAAATATGTAATCTTACATAAAGCTCAAGGGTGCATTTAGCTCAACAGTGAAATGTGAATGCTACTTGAATTACATACCCTTCGAGTGTTATATGAAAATACTTTTATAATGTTTGCATTTCACATGTTTTCTCTGTAGTAAATGCTTACTTTAAAGCTAGAAAGAATCACTTCACGGATACATCTTGTTTTGACAGAATTTGAATTCTAATACAAGTATTATTTTTAGAAGGTAATTTTCTAAAACGTACCAACCAGAATGAATGGCAAAACACTTGCTATGTATTTTAAGTTAAAATGAATCTATCAGAAAATACAAAGTTCTGTTTGGAATGAACAATGTCTACTACAGATGGAAAATGTATTTAGTGTAAAGATAAATAGCCACTTAGCTTTGTGCCATAGCAATTACATTTAAAGGCAACAATTATAAAAAGCCTTAAGAAATAGAAGAAAATATTTATGAGAATATTGCTTTCTAAGTCAGAATAAAGTTTACCCAGGAAAAAGATGAAGCACACCCGCTGTTTATGCTCATAGTCAAAGAACCAGAAGGCAACACACACTCAAATCAGCAGCTGCAACAAACCTTCTTTCTATGTTATTCCTGAAGTTTGCGCCACAGACATTTACAGTGTGCTTCCTATGACACTGTAACATACCTTGCAAAGATAATGAAAGTGAATTTGGGTTTCAAAAATACAATATCCACCTCTCAGCCCTGCTGAGAAATAAAACTCTTCATGCTGTTTGATCATTTGACATAAATACAGAGCAAAGTCTTCAGCCCATGTTTAATGTCTGGAATACCAAACCGAAATAAATTCACTTGGCATTATCCACAGACAAAAGTTAAGTAAGGTGTGATCTGTGTAGTCATCCCAGGACTAAAATGTCAATCTTACCAGCAGAGAAGAAAAAGCCAGTCTGAACCATATGTTTTTAACCACTGAGGCTTTAAGAAACTTTGAAGAACGAACTTGGATTTCTAAATTAAAATCCAGCTCTCCTCATGACATGCATGGGGACTATGGATAGGCTCAAGAACAGAAGGGCAGCCAAAAGGCTGGGACAGGGGGAACAGGGAGCTGTGCAATTACCACTCAGTGCTTTTACCACTCAGTCCTCAGTGCTTTAAACTGTAAAATGATGTATTATGTGACAATCACTTAAGTAGACAATGAAAAAAACCCAGCACTAGCAACAACCTCAAGCAAATGTCTTTGTATTTTTAAGAAAATGATAATGTATTGAAAGAAGACGTGGAGAGGTAGCTAACAAAATTAATTACTGTCCAGTGATCTCAATGCAAAAGTTCTCATAGTAGCATGCCAGCAGATAATTTGTTCTTAAGACCTTGGAATTCTGACTGACCAGTATGACAGATTTAAGTTATATGTGAAAAGGCAGGTCATGTTTCTCAGTGTGCATTTTATTTTACATCTAAGGCCTGGCTGCTGTAAAAAGGAGAAATACTCCACCCATTTCTTCTACTGGTCCCAACACTTCTATCCTTTCCTTTGGTCTGACATTGGCACTCTTGTGACCTTCTGGGAAAATCAATCTGTGGAATAAAAAATTAACTGAAGGATTAAATGAACGCTGGTGCTAGTGCAGGGAGCTTTGTTTTTGGCGGCAAACGACATTCAATCAGCTGAACTGAAGTAGAAAGATGCATCATCACTTCACTTGTAAATACTACCAAAAGGCAAGGAAACAATAGTGACAAATTTCCTTCTCTGTCTCTTCATCACATGAGCACTCTAGATCACATAGTGAGAGAAATTTATATAGCTAGCCACAAATAGCACAAGCAAGTTGGAAAAGTCAAGAGGGTTTTTTTCTCCAGCAAGGTTGCTTGCTTTTCCTGTAAAGAAATGCATCAGATTAACACCCATGGTTTATCTAGGGAGGTTTCAATTTCACAAGAAGGAAAGCTGCAGTTACTGATTACAATCATTGCAACAAAGCAGAGACTGAAACTACAAAGACACAGCCTCAAATGTGAAACTCAGTTTTGGAACTAGGTAATTATGAAACTTTTAAGTCTCATCATATACTAAAGCCTGCAGAAATTGCACACACAGAAACAAAATACAGGATTTCTGTGAAGCAGAAGCAAATTATTACATGCAAAGCAGAAGTACTAGTTACATTCCTACCAGAAATACATAAGCAACATTTCATAAACATTTCAATAAACTAACCAACCTTTTTGAGAGATCCTGACTCTTTCCATGCCATCCTATCTTCAGCACTGCATTTAACAGAAAGTGCTGCCAAGGCTTGAGTGTACAGCAAAGTGAACAGCACTTTTACAATGCAGGTAAAGTGTTCTGTAAAACAAGGAAAGTAATTTTTAAACACTTGATATTTTTAGCAAATATAATAATGAGTCTCTATGGAAATGGTGATTCTGAAATGAAAAGCAAGTGCTACACAAAAGAATAATCCCTCAAAACATACAAAACAACATGTAACTATATTTACTGGCTTTCAGAAATGATTTGGCAGCCATAGTGAATAGAACAAGTACAGGGCAAGTAATTTTCCACTGCTTCTTATGTTCATCTTAATCCTGATTAGCAGTGACTTTATCCTAGAGACCTGGTGATAATACAAAATTATATTTTGTCCAAAGGTTACATCAAGTTAGGCTACTGATTACTGTAGATGTAAGCAAATGCATATCCTACCATCTCTTCTGGCTCCCATCAGGGTAAGTGACACTCATACAAATATTGGAAGGATTTAATTCCCAAAAAAATCACCACAAGGACATCTAGCATACTTCATTTTCTAACCCTTCACTTCCATATATGGATCCAGCCATAAAAGACTTGCTGCAAACACTCTTGAGTGAGTACCTACTTACTGGACCTCACGTCCATACAGAAGGAAGACAAAACGTACGCTGGCGTTTACTGAATTTTAAACTATATTTACGATTTTTTTTGCAATAGTTAAAGGACCATTATTTCCTACAGCTAGGCTGCAGAAGAAAGGTTTTGGAATCTGTTTGGGGAAACTAGCAACAGAAGTAAAATAAGACTTCCTGAAACGGAAACAGAAAAAAAGTGATCGTTCTCTGAAATGAAGATATTGAAGCAGTCCTTTTTTATCTTTTTACTTTAGGTTCTATTTCCAGTCCCAAGTTATCTAGTTTGTTTTTAAATATAGGCAGATCAAAGAAGTTTCTATCATCACTTACACCACTCCCTAAGCCTAAACATAACTGTAATATATATCTAAAAAAATGTGGACAAAAATGAGGCATTTAAGAAGTCCTCTCAGGCTTTGAAGTCAAGCAAAACAATTTTATTTACATAAGCACCTCACAAAAACTGGGTTAAATTCATTCTTTCTTCCCAAAGGATTTAAAGAAACTTTATATGTGAAAATGAGAAGGGAAGGAAAATAAAACACCTTGCTTCTCCTTTCCTGCTTCTAATATCAAAACCCACTACTGGATTCTAAAACACACACAGCTAAGACCTGAGTACATAATTAGATTTGTGAAATAACAATTGTTCATTTATGTAACAAGTGTTTACAAATCAATGCAGACATAGATGTTGATACTTTTTAATGTCACTGAGTATAAGCTTATGTGACCATAAACTATAAGCACAATTTAACCATCTAAAAGATCATTTCTTATTACATAATTAAAAATAGACTTTTCTGTATTATCTTCCTGTGGAGCTTGAGTTAAACACGGCAACAAATGGTGCTATACTTCATGCCCCCCATTCAAGAGCAGGCAGCTTTATAGTGATACTTCCTCTTCACATTTCCCCAGGAAGAGAATTCACCGGATTCCACTAGATCTCAAGGCTGTATTTTTTATCTCTGCTGAAACCTCCATTTTCTTAGCAGTCCTACTCCTGACAAAAAACAGCAGGCAAGCTTTCAGGAAATTTTCTGGGACTGAATTCTTCAAGATGAAACCACACAGAGAACTGTAAAAATTGCCTCTTTGGCCTGAGTTACAGTCTCTAATCGTAGCTAGAACTGAACTCAAGTACTGATTTCTAACCCCTCAATAGCAGATACAAGCAATACAAATCAATTTTACACTGGGAAAGCATGAATGAAACCTACTGCATGTAGAGCAGCAAAGCTAGACTGTTGGGCAACAGGCCCAAATCTACCACTGCCTGCTCCATCTTGTAGTTCTGCTCAGGTGATTGCAGTGCTCAACACTGGGCGTCCTTGTCACATTTTAAAAAACCTGCTTTTTGCTAAATATAATTACTCCTTGTCCCTATTCCCCCTCTTAATACTAATTGTTCACCAGAAATATGTCTAGCCCTTATTATATTTTTACAACTGAACGAATGTTCTTGTATTTACGTACATGTATGTGACTCAATTACTATGAATTACATTTTTGGACAATCCAGAACTGGACAAAAACTGCACACTCCCACATCTGGGTCACCCGTAGGAAGTTCTCAATTCTGCACAAGCTTTATCTTTTTTTCCCCCCCCCTTAGGAAAATATCTCAGGAGCAGCTCAGAGGCAGCATGTTGTGTAATAAGCACCAAGGCTTTTTTAGAGTCACAGAAACATCCCATGGGAGAAATACTAAAAACATCAGTCACTGCATCAATTATCATTTCATTACCATGCTATCTCTTAAAATGACAAATATTTGACAGCTGTAGGTACTTGTAATACTAGAGCTGTTAAAGTCTTGTCTACTGCAAAGAGCAGCTTGATGTGACTTTCTGCAGTGTGTGTGTGGGGAGCTGTGCTCTGCTCTCCTGCTGCCCCCATTGCAGGCTGTGCTTCTGCTGTGTCATCTTTTCAGTTTAATAACTCTAACAGTTGCAAGAATGTCTGTATGCGAAGTAAACTACTGAGCAAAGTTCTGTGCTAAAATGAATTTAGGATTCTTGTCCCTAATCTGATAGTCTGACAGTCTGAAAATCAAAACAGGTTAATCCTGAACTTTTGTACTTTTTTTTTTTTTGTACTTTTTGGAAAATATTTTGAAAAATTGAGAAATGCTCTTATATTCCTATTTTTGAAACTTTTTGGAATCAAATAACTTCAAAGCATCTCATCCCATTATACGCATGAAGCAATATCCTTAAAAATTAAGTTTAAATAGGAAACACTTCTGAAACTCTAATTTTAACATTCGTGCAAGAAATTTACAGATAAATGAGCATATTACCAACAGTATGTATATTTTAATTTCAGTATCAAATTAGATTATATACCCTGGCATGGAATCATGACAAAAGGAATTCACAAAGAGAATCAGATGCAAAATTAAGGACATAGGACTTTTTTATTAAATTTAGAAGGAGATCTTTGTACAAATAACCTTTGAAAAATATTCTTCTTGATCTAAAGCTTGAATGCTTCTTTGAAAAAACAACTTCAGAGCGAAGGGAGACACCACTGAACTTCAGATAATGCACAAAAGGTATATTAATAGATAAACAGATAAATATTTCAGCTTCCACATTGAAACTGGATACTATTCATGTTGATTACATCCATATTATATTTAGTCAAGATTCTTATCCAGTCATTAAAGAGAAGTGTTAATGTTCACCTGAAAGCTGCTTGCTGCACTTTTATTGCCTATCATTGAAACCTTAGAGAAAAAGAATCTGTGAGAACATCCAGGTCAGACTCTTCAGCAATTGAGCCTAACCAGTATTACAGGAAAAGGCATTGAATTTAGGTTTTACACACCAGAGAAGAAAACCTTACCCAGAGTCCACAGAGACTCATCTAAACTCCCAAAATGAGCTTTCCAGTTGGAACACATCCAGCACTCTTCAATCCCAGATCTCTCCCAGCAGCCCTGCAGACTGTCAGAGCAATGCTAGGCTGAGTAACAAGATCCTGCTGGCAAGCTTGGCCCTCCTGGCATGTGTGGCACCAAGCACAGTGCCAGGCCACTGCTGGCCCACTGACCACCAGTTCCATGCACCTAACTAGCCTCAGGCTCACTGCTGTGCACCCAGACCCTGGGTTTTAAATACTCTGTATGAGTATAATATTTTTTACATTCAGTGCAATGCACAAACTGAAATCACTAGAAGCTACACATTGTAATCCTAGAAATCTCTACACAGGAGTCCCAAGTCAGGTGCTGGGAGAATAAAACTTTTTACAATTGATGGTAACAAGGAAGAATGTCCAATTTCAATTAAATGACTTTTTCAACGTCAAAAACTGTTGCAGAAAGGACTGGTGGGGATTACTGAATTCAATTTACAAAGACAGATTTAAGTTTTGATAACCATCAAGCTGCTCTCTCCATTTCTGTGCATACACCATCATCTGCTATTTCTGTAAGAAAGGAGCTGGAAGCAAAATCTTTCTTTTGTATGGAGTCCCAATTCACAACACCACGAACACTCCATCCTCTGCAAAACAACCTCCACAGAATTGAACCAGAAACTCCTATGTGGATTATTATGTATTTAGCCCTGTACAATTTCAAACTGCTGAACATTTGAAGCCTATAAAAGCTCTGCCCATATCCTAGCGTGAAACTCAAGAGAAAGAAGTTTCACAAATGGTTTTAGTATCTTAAACAGTGTTTGTTTTGCTTGCAGAGGTACACAGAGGTACTACGCAGAGGTACACAGTATCAGCCTCACTCCCTTCTCTGCAAATTGGTTAATGCTTGTAAACACTCTGACCTCCACCACGAAGCTTTTTCAGTAGCAGTCTTCTTTATTTCTGATAGGTTCAGATCAATTTTCTGCTCTGAATGAAGAGGCTGAACAGTAATGACATTTTTATTGCTTTAATCGATGTCAGATTGAAAAAGATACCAACACCCATCTAACAGTTAATAGGGTAGTTAATGCAATTCCCAGTCTGAATTTAAAATTAACAGTTAATAGGGAAGTTAATGCAATTCCCATCTGAAGGACAAGAGATGAGGTTTTGAGTCCTCCTTACAGAGCACTTTGTGTTTTTAAAAAAACAGGATGTAGGCAAAAAGGATTTTAAGTACAAACTTGAAAAAAGATGTCATATTTGATGAAGGACACAATGCAACTTAAGTGTATTGTTAAAGGAATATGCTGGAAATATCTGTCAATACACAGAGGCATCAACCTTGTGTCTGCATTGCAGTGTACAGCCAAGCCCACAGCCCCCACACCCCCTGACAATGCCAAAGCAGCACAGACAATTCAGGAAGCACTAGGGTCAAGCACAGATTTTTTTCACCCCTAACACTGACCTTGTGCTTGCCATGAGACATTTCACAAGCCATGTTACCTTAGTTATACCTCAGCACTCCAGAAAGAATTAATAATATTGAATTTGACTCTGGGACCTGCACACCCATTGTAAAAGTTCTAAACAAATTTATTATGACTTATTTTCATGAACACCATTCTACACCTCCAAACAAAGAATTACGAAAGACTTTCTTTTCATTCTGCCTAACCATTTTGATGAAACAAAAATTAGGAAGATAAATGGCAATTTATTTCCAATTTAATGCATCACAGATTTGAAGTGGCTACATTTATTTTCCTTCTGCCACTTGCCATTTCCCTTTCAACTGCAGCATACAGTAAACCTATGAGCAAAGACAAAACATGCTGCTGATACGTGCCATTTCACAGAATTCTCCACAGAATGCCTTACTATTAATTGAATGTTGTCTTTACTAGGATAAAATATACTTTCTCAAATGGCAGTATTCAATGCTTTGATATTGACTACAAAAACACCACTGTTTTGTACCTTGGCTTCAACACTTCCCTCCCTCAATTTCAGATATTAGTCTCATTAAACTTTTATTTACTGGTTTTATACTGTAATTTTTTTTTACAGTTTGATTGAGTCCTTCCAATAGAGTTAATTTAAGTTAAACTGTAGTTAAAAAAAGAAAGTACATTTTTGACAGTAGTCTTCCTATGCAAAAATATTTTATTCTTTTAATATTTTCATATTCTAATAATCTTTTGGAAATTCTTAATCTATATGCATGTACTTAACAATTGGACTTTTCCTAGCTGAATGATTCTATGATTTTATGTATATTGAATTGAAAAAACAAACCCACAATATTAACAGATACACACAGAGTCACTTCAGCTGAACTTGAACATTCAATACTAAGAACTGAACATCTCTTAAAGGGAAGCAGTTTCTACTTAGGTGTATGCATCAAGAGCAGAACAGTTCCTGAATTTACCTATTCAAAAACTACCAGAACGCAGTAGATACCAAAACTGCCACACAGATCCCATGGGAGATATTCTGTTCATTGTCAGTGAAGTTGTGAAGTGATACTTCCTTTGTTTGTCCTCATTTTCAAATGAAGATACAGTTATAAATAATCAAGCCAGAGACCAGAGGGTCTGTACCCCTATTCTGAAGCATACCCTATCTATTAACAAGATGAACAGGTTCAGCTGTTCCCTTTACACAGAAAAAGGAAATTACGTTTTAAGACAGCTTGATTTTAATAATGAAAGATTTAGTTTTTTTAGTATCTATTTAATATTTATTCATAATTGTACTATATGCTGTTTCTACTGAAGTTGCTGCATTACAGCAATTATTATCTTCATATATGAACTCTTACATAAGACTGCTGCAATTTAAAGTCTGAAATTCAAATTAAATTACAATTTTTCAAATCTTTCTCCCTTAGGCACTCAGTTCAACTTGAAGTATTGAGCTGTCCCTCTAAGCAAAAGACGAAGGTCAAACAAAGGACACTTTTCTTTCAGCAGAAATACTTAATAGTTTCTGCTCAGCTCTTGTATCTTTAATGAATAGCTGACTGATAAGGTAAAAAGACAGGGAACACAGATAAACCTGTCAACCCAGAACAAAAATTTCTGTTCAATGCCACCTTTTGAAGATAAGGCAGAAACATTATTTTAGAATACACAGTAGATCAGCTATGATTTACCATCCTGGGAATCATCAGAAAAGCAGCCTCATCTACATAATCATTTAAATATACATATTTTTGTAACATACCTCTGTGCAATGGTTGAGGCATGGTTAAAATCTGGATAAGCAAAAGGGATGAGACATCTCTGTAAAGCACAGGAACTTCTGGCAGTTCTTCGCTTACCGGCCTGGAAATAAAACCAAAAGAAAATCACTTCTGATACTATAAACCCATTTTCATATTTTATTCTGTATTTTAAGTAGTATTACATTTGATATCAAGCTTACAGAAGGCTAATACCTGACAATTTGCTAACTGATCTCAATTTGCTAACTTATCTCAATTTCAAAATGTAATGTTACTAATGTAATAACTCATGAGGAAATTGCCATCTGGGTACCTGATTCTTATTGAAGTGTTTTAAAACTTTCCAAATCTGCCTGAACTCATTATGTCTATGTAGAGAGTCAAAGGATATTCAAACAATTGAATTGGTTTCCAAAGCATGTCATTTCACCAGTATACATATATCCATGCTGTAACAATAACAAATTCTCAAATTACATTTAACATTACAGGGAATGCTCCTATTGGAAAACAGAGACCTTAGAAAAGGTCAGCCATGACAGGTGGGATTATGCAATCTTACACACAGTCTTTACTAATGCCCCCCTTTGTCTAGAAGGACAGCAAACAAGCACAGAGATACTGCAAGCTTTTCAACTGCCCGGATTTACTGACATAACATCATCCGGTAGTCCAATACTTAAAAGTAGCAAATGCTTGCAAATTGGAGGTAGTATTTTTCTAGTTTTGTGTAGCAATATTCAAAAAAATTTCAACCAACAGTATTCTTCAAGTTCAACAGCTGAGTCAAATGGCAGAAAAAGCAAAGGGTGAAATATCATTCTCCCCTCTTTTACCTGATAATGGGGTGTGATGGAGCTCTCAAGCAGGAGCAGCTTAAGATAAAAGGTGATATGCACCCTCCACTGTCACCCTTCCTCTTCTGCAACACATGCAGAAGCAAAGTGCTGTTTGAGTTCTTACTCCCCCTTGGCAAGCAGTGGTGGTGCTACTTATCTGTGCTGCAGGAGCCACACTGTGAAGTCCTGGTCTCACTGCCTCTGAATCTCCCATGCAAAACAGAGTCCTCTACAAATGAACACCAGAGCTGCAAAGGAACAAACTGAGCTCTTGCAGACCATGTACTAGAAAAGGCTGCCCAGTGAGGTGGTGTGTGGATGCATGCATGACATCTTTAGTGTCCTCTAACAGCTTTGGAGATTCAACCAGTTTATCATCTCTAAGGCCCATTAACATGATCCTGCTTTTGAAAGGAGACTACATAGTTACTGATTTCTTGAAAACTCAGACATCTCTCTACAGAAGGAACTGCCAGGAGTCATCTGTGATAAGAATTTTAACACAGAGAAGCAGTCATAAAAGAGGAGGATTAAAAGAACACTTATGGTCTGCAAGACCAGTCTTGTAAAATGAAGTGACAGAACACATGGTCTAACTGGTCCTTTTGAGTTAATGAACCCAGACAGCTACAGAAGAAACACCATCTGAAATTCTTTGGCTATAATCAATAATTTAATAGAATTATTGTTTCAAAGCACTTTAATATACATAAATATCCATATTTATATATTTGAGCCTCCTAAACAAAACCCAAATATTCTAGAAATCAGCCTATTGAATACTAAAGAAGAGAAAGGGGGCAAAAATTTGTATCACACTACCAAGGTTCATTTTCAAAATTACGCAGGCCATGAAGTTACTCATCTCACAATGCCTCTCCAATTCTGCTTTTATCTACAGCTAGTTCTATTTTAAGATCTATGGCACTGAATTTTAAAACAACCCTCATTGTGTAATGACTTTAAAACCATGGACATCCCTTAAATTACTTCTCATCTTTAATTCTTAATTTATATATAAACTTGGGGAAAATTTAATTTGGAATAACATTAAAAAAACCTTACTCCCTCTGGTCACATTTAGCTGAACACGGTGTCAGTATTGTTTAATAGTCATGTAATAATTAGGTCAGTTCTGTCAAAATTAGTAAATATATACACAGAATACCATGACTGACTGGCAACATCATACATAAATGAACTCATTTGCACATCCAGGACCAACTGAATTATTTCTCTTAATTTATTAAGTTTGTGAGAATTGAGAAGCAAAGCTACATTAGATGTCAGGGCTTTAGGTAAGCTGCTTTTGCTTACATCAAGTGCTGCAGCATATGAAGCACTTAAAAACTGCTCTGTCATTCATTAAGAGCCTCTGCAACTTCTTCATTATGACACTGAAACTGAATTTACAATATGTGTTTATTAATCCCCAATGCATATGTGAAAGCTTGATAAATCTGACTACAAAAACTTGTGCCACAGAAGCACTCAATAAAAAGAAAGCAAATACAACTGCAAATACGACCAAAGTAATACAAAACTATTCAAACGTGTAGCAGATGTATGCTGTATCAATTTTAAAAAGGGAGGGGGAGGTGAAAATAAACTACACAATGCACTATGAACACATACTAAAATGAAAAATGCAAGGCTCAGCTTTCTCTTTGGAACTGACTTCTCCTCCAGCCCAAGGTAATTGGGCTGCACCCTTCTCTGTGCCAACACCAGGCTGCCTATCACCTGACAGCTGAGAAACTCTGCCTCTGTATTCTGCATCCTCCTCCTGAGATATGTTATGCAGGAATCACTTCTTTGGGAATGTATATAGAGAAATGGGAAATTCTGCTGTACTGTGAAATAAGCAGCATTTTGCTTATGGTAGTTCCTTATATTTATGTTCCCCATTCCCTCTTCTCTTAACCAGAGACACTTAAAAGTTCTCAGTTGATGCTAACTCCAACTGATTATAAAGGCAGAAATTCAATAAGTAAAGTAAAAGTTTTGAGCCTCACACCTCTTTGAACTGTCAGACATGAAAATCTGAGACACAGGGATATGGGTACACCTAAACAAAGACTTCATCAACTAGAGTAAACTTATATTTTCTTCAGAATTTGTAGGATAAGAAGCAAAGCCCACAAATCCCAGCTGGCAGAAAGGTCAAACAATACAGCTTCTGATGTTCACTGCAAGAAAGCAGAATCCTACTATTTATTCTGGCTGCACCTTAGGATATAATAAAAATTTCACATTTGCTCTTCATTGTGTCACAGCAGATTTTACAGCAGGTCAGTTTCTCATTATACATTCACTGACAGTACTGACATGGGCATCTCCCATTCTCTTCTACCACTGTGCCCCCCTCGGTCCCTCGTCACCTGTTCCCAAATTCACTCAATTTAACCTTTCTAAAACGTGGATTCACTGCATGACTTGATGCAGCCTGCCCAAGTTACATCATCACAGCCAAAGAAGATGGTGAGCTATAACGCAGGGGAAGGAGGAAACAGCCAAGAGCAAATACTCCCAAAGCTGGCACTACTGTCAAAACCTAGTCATTAGAACATGTGTCCCAAAAGACAGCTGTTTCAGGCAGGATTTTGTTTGTATGGAACACATCACATAAGTCCTGTTACAGCACAAGTATGTATAGACCACCTCTTGCATAAACCTTAACTAAAGCCCACTATGCCACCACCCTACTCTCTGTCTCAAGAGTATCTTCATAAAACCTGTGGGTTTTTTCCCCCTTTCACAATGGTTTCTGTGATGGATATGACTTAAGATGTTCCTACACACAGCTGCTCAATCCTATCCCTCAGTTGCAGTTTGTTGCCCCAGTACGACACTATAAACAATCTCTGAAGCGATCAGCTTAGAATGAAACATCAGCAAAACACTGTAGTAAAACGAAGCCAGCATTTCAGTTTATCATGCAGTTCCTCCCTCAAAGTGCTTCTACTGCAAAGATCTTAATATTTTACCAATTCATTCTTTGCTGACATATTCTGTCTGTCAAAACAGCCACAAAAATTTCAGCCTTTGTAGAAATTTATATTTTAAAAAATTTATATCCTTCTATGTCATGTTTGTTGCTCCTGAAACTGTGGCTATTTGGACTAGTCCATTAAATTCACATCTGGGTTTAGTAATTATTGCCTCCAGCTGCTCTTTGCCCCCTGCCAGAAGCTATTATTCCCCTTTTGTACCACAATAATTGTTTATTTGATCACCATTGAAACCAGATCTGTCCCTAGAAGAACAATTTGCTTAAGTACAGCCTGTGGGACCAAGCATACACTGAATTTTGCAACAGAAACTGCACAGGAGAAATAATCCACTAAACTATTCACAGTTCACCAGACTTAGCTTTTTCTTTTCCCCCCTCATCTTCCAAACAGCTCACATTTATTAGGCTCTTTCTGGTAGGGTATCTTCTTGGTCAAGATTTCCTTATTTCTACTTGATCTTGCTGTTGCTGCATGAGTTTCTTCCTGTGTTTCCTTTCAGTTGCCATTTTCAGCTACAAGGAGATCTAATTACAATTGTAGAAGACAATGGACAAAACCGGTAGTTTTGGGAAGTACAGTGAAGCAATTCTGTGAGACTCTTTACAAGTTACTTTGATCACTTCTCCCAGACATAGGAAATCTAAGGCATTCTTTATGAACAATGACAGCTGAATTGTGGAAAACTAAGATAAAAATTGAGGGTTCTACATCTGAGTAGCTTTTACTTGTAAATATTTATGTGTTTTTAAATAAAATAGCTATAATTAAATGAGGGCGAGAAGACAATGTAATGGCACTTGCATTCCACAGATTTTTGCATGTGGGGTTTTTTCCTTTTCGTTTTGAATAAGATCCTTTTAAATAAATGAAGATTAAACTAGCTTCTCTGGAAAACTGCCTTCTACTGAAATAATGATTTAAAGCGAAAATTAAATAGAAAAAGATGGCATTTTGGACAGAAGCTATTTTGCTTCTGTGACTTCCCTCAAGTTAAATTGTTTGGAATCACAGTAATACAGTCTGACAGTATAAATCTTTTCCTCTCACTGACATTTTCTTCCTACAAGTCTTGCCTTGAAGTCTCATGTGCAGGTCAGGCTGATGATTTAGATGACTTGGTTAACTTCAAAGTGGCAGAATGTCATTCACATCTAAAATCTGCAGTGATTATTTCTTCACCATCCTCTTAAGCTTCTTCAGTTTTCAGCAGTATGTCACCTTCTAATTGCTCTGAGCACTCTTTCCTGTGCCTGAAAAAATTTGCTATTCTGTATTTCTCAAAAGGCCATATGACTCTAAGAAGTGTGCAGTCAGATCATACACACCAATCCTATGAATGCCATCTTCAAGTGAAACTACCACTTCAAATTTCTGCAATATAATTACAGATACTCATTTTATGCTTTAATTTGTACATTAAATACATGTCCTCCAATTGCCTCCTTTGTAGTGTTCTGGTGCATGCAGACCAAGGTAGGAAGAACATTCCAAGGAGTGGGCAAAAATATTCCAGCTCGATACCATCTGTGCATCTCAACGGTAAATTACATCATGGCAAAACGGATGCTATCTCAGTTGTAGCTTCCTACAAGCCATTTAGGACTTTGTGCCAAACCAGTATCATCAACTCTACAAAGAAATATTGAAAACCTGTGAGTTTTCAATAGTGCAGAAAATGCGAGAACTGCTCAAATGCATTCCCAGCATTCAACGCTTTCTGCAAAGCAAGCTGTTACAGTCTACAGTACCATTCATTTCTAAGTGATTCAAAATATTGCCTAATGAAATCTAACTTGCTGCACTCCAGCCTTGACATGACCAATGCATGGTGAATTCCACCAGGTCAGTAAGCCCTCTCTGTTACCAGCTGCTTCCAAAGCCAGCAAGCTCTTCAAATGCCAAAATGCGAAGTGCACGATCAGTCCCACAGCCATTCTGGCCATGTGATCTTAATTTTGCCTCACAGAACTCAGCCAACCATACACCAAATTTATTAACCTTGTCCCACTGCTCAATCTAGGTCAGATCTCAATCAGAATCACATGGAAACAGATCCCCAAAGCAGTCTGAATGCATGCTGAACAGCATAGGTTTTCAGGTTATAAAATGCTTGATGCTTTGTTCTGCTAATGGTTTATCAACTAATCTGTTAATACAGTTTAATTACTCCAATAATCTACTATTCATTGCAAAAAGAAGCCTGAGTCCAAGAGGACAAACAATAAAATCTTAAACTAGAAATGAGAATAATTGCTTTAATAGTTTTCCCTAGTTTGCAATTAGGGTTGTGGCATCACTATAGTAGATCAGTTTTTGAAACTGCATGACGCTTTCTATGTCAAGCTCCTAGAAAAACTGACAAACACACAGCTGGTTAGACGCTAGAAGAACAGTCTTTTGATGTTATTGCAAGCTACAAAGTGTAGAGCTTAGCATGAGGAAGATGCTTAAGGTGCTAAGAGAAAAAAACCTGTTTTCCCCTTATGAGGAAAAGTATCATAATCTGCTTTTAGGCAAGAAACCTTTCTTCTCATCATCAAGGTAGAATCTGAAAAGTGATGGGTCTTAAGTCAAGTAAGGAGATGAGTCCTTGCAGAACAAAGTACATGGTTCAATTTATTATATTGTTAATACTGTTAATTCTTGTACAGCTGTGTATGCAAGATTAATGTTTTAAAAGCAAACTCAAGTAAGTAACTTGCTTAAAATAATGAAAATTACTTGATGAAAATAACTTGATATCCTGATGAAAATTTATAGCTTAAAATATAATTATTTCTCACATATACTAGGCCTATTTACAGGTATTAATCATTACTCAACTTTCAATACACTATTTATCAACTTATCTCAATGTAAATTTTGCTGAGCATCCGTATCAAGAACGGCAGTGCCCTATCCACTTATCCAATACTACTCAATTTGCATGTGCTTAAGCTTGCAAGAGGTGTATTTAAACTTTAGCTCAAAACTGGTATTTGTCAGATTTTTATGTAAAAGAAATCAGAAAATTTATTTTTACAAATTCATACATACAATTTTTAGATGTTAAGTCCATCAGCATACCTCACAGAGAATTTAAACTAAGGCAGAAAGTTACCCAAAGTCCCTCTGTAAGGATGTTTCTTTCACCAGATAAAACTGATATTGGGTAAATTAAAATACTTGCTCTGAATTTTTATCCTGCAACGGCTGGGTTAGTTTTCTCCAGGGATTGTATGCAGAGTCTATACTGTAGAGGCGCATGTGCATGGCCAACACGTGAAACAGCTGATCTGAAAGGTGAAGAAGACAGATTGCTGAGTATTATAGACAGTGATATGAACTATTTTACATTAAATTGCCATCATGTATTTTACAAGATTCTGAAAAGTCCATCTCATTCCAAATAAGCTGGTACCCTAAAAAGTGTATTTTTATCAAGTATTTATTTATTTTCCTAAAAAGGATTTGAAGAAAAGTAAGATTTCAATTGAAGGCAGTGAACAAATGCATATATATGGAAAAATGTTCCTCTCTGAAACAGAGAAAGGCTGTTTAGAACGCTTTGACCAGATCTCCATTGTTTTAGTGCTCCATGTACTTAATCACAGGCATTCCTAAAAAATCCTCTTTTATATGCTGTTATGTTGCCACGGTCCCATGCCCACTTCACTTGCCCCTCCAGTTTATACCAGAAGCTGTGATTTCCTAAATACTTCTTCTTAACACAGACTGATGCATTTTTAACTGATACACTTTTAGCTTTTATTACTCTCTCTCACAGTTAAGTTCTGTGCACAACGTATTTGAAATTTAACCTAAAATTGCTACAAGTTCTGGTCTATGGCAGGATCATTTCAGCTCTTCATCTTTAAAAGGTTTATTATTCCTTCTGCCTTCATATGGTTATTTTGTAGGTAACTTTTGGACAAAAAACTCCAAACCAATGAACTTCTGACTACATGTCAATAACACTAAAAGTAGCAACAGTCTTGATAATGTCAGAGATTTGTCCATACAACCTGCAGGTGAAAGTTGCTAATATTTATTATTTCAAAACCTTCTGTACTTCCACTCTATCAAAAATATAATTTGCAAAACACTTGTACAACTTTTCAGAGGATACATAATTACTCATGAAGGTTTACTGCAGCATTTTATATTAAAATGAACTGTTTTCATTTATCTCTGAATCATATGATCAACACAAATAAAATCAACACCTATTAGGGATTCTGACTTCTTTTTCAATTAATCTTTTTTTATCTTCATAGATTTATACTGAAATAATTAAAATATATTTTCCCACAATTTTGCTTACTTTTTTCTTCCTGTCATGCTACATCTTACTATTTGGTGTCTTGCTTTTCTCCTGTTCAATTTGCTAGGACCCTGCTTCCTTTCTCCCTTTCATTTTAACTTTTTCCCTTAGTATCCTGACACTATCTTTCCCCTCCACTCCTTATTTTTTCAACTGTTCCCTTTGCATCTTTCTCTCTAGATCTCTCTCCCTCTCTTTACAACCCACTTGCTCAACCTACCCACTCACAGGTCCTCTTTTTAAAGTAGAAATAGCAGCTATTAATTTATTTTCCATAAATAGACAATTACTCAGAGGTATGCAATGGCCAAGAGTCGCATGATGAAGTCAGCTGACTGCCAGAGCCTGAGGGCTGTAATTAGCTCCTGGGGTTTGTAAAATAATTGGAACTGTAGATGGCATTGGAATTGATAGCTGCCACCTGCTTTCTGAATAAAAACAGTCAATGAGGACAAAATAAGTCATCTTTTCTCCTGGCAAGAGATTCTTAGCAACACACTGCTTTGCTGATAAAGTTCAAAACTCTGAAAATATACTTGTATTTCATCAAAATAATAAAAACCCCCTCAAGCATGGTTATACCATACTTGGAACCTTTAAAATACACGTAATTATTGTTCTTAAACTAGTAGCAGCAAAACACTGCCATGACAATGGCCTACAAACATCAGTCTTGCCCAGGCTTGTGAAGAATGGGAAAGAAGGCCATAACCTCACCAGACACCCCAAACCTTTCTGCCCCTCACTGAACAAAGTACATGGTTCAATTTATAATACTGTTAATACTGAAAACAGTCCATCTCACAGCTGATTCTCTCCAGGAGAGGCCACCCTTGTAAGGGGGAAAGACAGGACCTGGTTGTAGCTCAGAGTCACCAGAAGTTCATGCTTAACCGAGTTTTGTAGGAAGAATATTAATTTTAGAAAGACCAGCAGCAACAAAATTTGGGAATGGAAATTATGAAGCCACAATAAAACAAGAATTACAGGTTTACTTATAACAAATCGTGAGAAGTAAAATATGAAAAAATTTGAGTATGACCCTCCTCTTCTAATAACTTTGTAATATCTGAGACATTAATTATCTATGCATCCAGATCTATCTATCCATCTATGCATAATTATCTATGCATCCAGGTAATCTGAATAAATATAAAAACCACACAATTTGGATGCACAATATAACTTATTGCTGCAAGTCACCAGGGGCTTGGCAGGATTCCAAAATTTAGACATTTGAGCAGGCAAGATTACTACTGTTTTAAAACATGTTCATATGACTCGAGTATTGCCTACACTGACGCACTGCTGTCACAACTCTCTCAACTGATGTCTTTGTTTTCACAGAATACATACAAGGGTTAAATAACACTTTACAGAATCATCTAGATTAGCAGTTAGAATTAGCTTTGAGTTATATTAGCACTCCTCAATACATTTCTAAAAATGATGAAAATAACTCTATTGTTATTTTGTTATTGTCACTGCTGTTCTTGGTAGATTGTTTCCAACTCTTTCTATACCAACTCTACTTTTCAGAGTTAACATATTGTGAGAGAGGAGCAATAAACTCAATTGGAATCTTTCAAAAGAGCAGCTCAAAGGATAGGACACTTTCTTTGCACTGGGACTGAAGCTTTAAGAGGAAGCATTCTAATACTGCTCCTATCACAAACCCCAAAGATAATGGGTATTTTATCTATATATCCACACTGCATCAGCACCTGCATTCTTTACTATTTTTAATATTAAAGGACACTCATTTTACAGATGTTGACCAAGCTCTTAAAAAATGCTCTGCTATGTCAAAGTGCAAAAAGCAAGGGTCTACAAAGGCAGTTTCACAGCCCTTTTCAGGTTTAGTGTGATAAGCACAGTACAGAAGAAGACTAAATTCAAGACATGAAAAGATAGTGATTTGACTGATGAATGGTAGAAATTCTAAAAATGCTGTGCTCAGTTGACAAAAATGAGTGATTCAGAAAGTGGCATGCAGATTTAAGTTTTGGTCTCACTTGTAATCTTGGTCTGGTCTTTGCCAAAGTGATCCTAAAATTGTGCTGCCTTTTTTTCTACTTGTTTCTTTCCTAGTCTCTTGACTGTAAAGTAAACTCTGAAATTACCAGAGTTCAAATCAGATGAAGTTTTCTGTTATTAGTTCCAATTCCACAATGAATAGCAATGTGTTGTCATAACGAAAACTAAGAAAACTAAGGAATTAGCTGACTTTGTACTGCTTGCAACAGTCTCAATAATGTGTTTCTACCCCAGTCTCTCTTTATTATAGGACATATACTGCTGTCATGGAATTTTCTGTCTTGATCCAGATTTCTCTTTTTACATTCCGTAAATTAGTATTCGTATTTACAATACGAAAACATTACAAAACGCAGTGACAAAGCAGTTCACTGCAAGTGGAATTGAAAACATCCTTGTCTCAACTGTGAAGATCTTATCAGGCCAAAGATGCTTCCCCTTCTTCTCCCAAAGTTGCCTGGGACTATCAAGAAGAATATAGATTATAACAGAAACCACTTGATACATACAGATAGGACTTGATTATCAATAAGGAGATTGAGGAATATTTTTTCTCCTGGTAGAGATTTACACAGTCCACTTAGCAACAGCAGCTGCAGACCTGCTGACAACATCTTCCCATTCATCACTAATCCAGTAGACTTGAATCAGTAAAAAAAATGTGAAGGTCAGGAAAAGCCTATTAAGGCATTAAGACTGGATAGTCTTGACAAAATCTTTTACCAAGTCTCTTTTCCAAGTATTAATTGCTGATGAAGCAGCTAATAATCCTCAACACCAAACTCACCAGGGTCTGAAATCAACTTTAGCAACAGAATTCTGACAGTACCTATCTTTGCTTCTCCCACACTAGATAGTAGTTGCATACCAACTGTTTTAGAAAATACTTAAGATCACCTGTTGGTGAGAAAAACGGCTTTTTCCAAGTTAGCATGAATGGACAGCAAGGATCTGTAGACTGACAGCTCCTAACTGAAAAAAAACCTCCAAACCAAGCAAGCAAATCCAAAACTCCAAACCCTGCAGCACCAAGAAGCCCAAACAACCACAGAAATCCAGCGCAGCAAGGCATTCCTGAAAACTTCTTTTATTCTTTTTATTTTCAGTGGCTGCAGAGAGCTGGGTAGGACTCTTTGCAAGCCTATCCACATCAACCATTACAGGAAAGGGACAGTTGCAACTCAGTCTTGCACATCGTAACAGAATTAAGTATTTCTCCCTACAGGAATGACCAATACTAAGTAGTTCCAAGGATCACTGCCCATATTGATAAAATGGAGACAGCCAATACTTTCAACATGGTTGAAACATTTGATTCAGAAGGATCATGAAGAGAAACAATGAGATTCTATGCTCACAAAAACACTAAAAGCACCAATTAAACTTATACTAACATCATAACCAAATAAAGGCTTCAAATGAATGAGGAAAAAATAACCACCATGAAAACAAACCAACCAACCCACAAAAACAACTCCCATGGAGCAATACTATTTCTCAATGTTTAGAGCCATTGCAGAAGTTACAAAGGTACTGGACATTCTATCTAGGAAGAGTTTAAACAACTCCTTAGTAATTTTTTGATGTCCTGTTGTAAATAATGTTCTTTCCAATTAATGCAGTTGATGCTGCAATGCCAGACTGCTATTTGCAGGAAGCATAAGGATAAGGAGAAACTGAAGCCAGAGGACAAGAGGATAGACTATTTAATCCTTCCCCAAAACCTTAATCCTATCCTTCTCACAAAGGTGAAAAAGGAAAACATAAACAAAACAAAGACAGAAAGAAAGAAAATAACTATTTAAAAGTTAAACAAGAAAGACTATAAATTCATTTATAGGTAAGTTTTAAATTTTGTGGAACTGTTCATCAACTACTGCAAGATTACTGGAGTAGGAATACGAAAGAAAAACACATCTACGCAAGTTAAAGAGAGGCCACAGAATCAGAGAATGCTAAGGGTTGGAATGGACCTTAAAAATCCTCTAGTCCCAGCCCCCCAAAACCCCACCATGGGCAGGGACCCCTTCCATTAGACCAGGCTGCTCAAGGCCTTATAGAAAAATTGTACAGAGAATTCATAACTATTCAGCCTTAACACTGTGTTCTGACCCTCTTCTATAAATACAGAACAGTGAAAACAAGAAGCTAAACACATCAATTACACTTCATAAAACAGAGAAATAAGACCTGTACAGTTGCTATATATCACAATTTTCTCTAAACCCAAGAGAATTTGCAAGGCCATAGGCTCTAGAACTGTAATGTAGTTCTTCAAATAGGACTTGATTTTCAAGTAGTAAGTAATAGGATTCTATTTGCATTTTTTGGTTGCACACACATACAAAACTTTAAGCCTTAAAATGGCAATTTTGGAGACAAATTTTCTTCACCATTCTTCTCACACAGACTTGGTCACTAAGAGCTACATTAATCATTCTTAATTTTACTTCCCAAGAGCAGCTGCCCTCATGGTGCAATCTACTAAAACAGCTCTTGACCTATTTGTTCCCACCATCTTCCCTGATGTTTGCTGCTGTAACAGCTCACCTGGGACAACATATGCTATTTTCCACAATATCTAATCACCAAACTTCACTGTTGTTACAAGACTACTACAGAGTGGTATGCTTAATCACAAAAGAAACCCTTGAGTATCACACATACAGAAAAAGCCAAACCAGGTTATGTTTTAGATTACTTCTGCTGAACCTGACATGAATGACATTTAAAAACAAAAGCAGTTTCAATACTGTGCAAGTAAGATTTAAACAGAACAGTACTCAAGTTCTAGATAGCTTATGGATTTTAAAAATCATTCTTTCCTCACTGTGTAAGACAATGAAGAAGCTGAAGGTACATTTTAAATGAAACTTCAAGAACAGGCTTACTCTTGGAAAAATAAATTACTATCAAAGGATGATAAAATATACTTCAGAACATGAATAGACAGAACTGCAATTTTTGCATAACTTAAATGCAAGGATATGGAAGGGACAATGAAGGAAACACACAATTATATAATGGTTTAGTGAAAACAAACCCTGCTATATACATAAAAAGATAACACTGCTCTCACTAGTCATATTTACCCTTATGTCCAAACATAAATGTAACAATAATAAATGGAAATACTGCACAGGTCTGTTCTAGGAGAATCCCATTACCTTACATTAAAAAAACAAGTCTGTTTTAATGGAAGATCAAATATGACTAGCTTGCTACATTAACAATTTTACGAACTACCAATACAGAACACAAACAGCATGTGAACATTTTAACAATGAATAGATGACATTCATGTCTCTGTGCTGCTTAATGCAACAACACATTCATATACGTAGTGCTTTTCAAGGCTGGAAGGCCTTGAATTTTTCTGCAGTGCAAGAAAAATATTAAAAATACCAATCTGACTGACTTAGACGTAAACAAGAAAATTTACCATTCTACCCAAAAGTGTGAAAAACCAAGTGCATTGTGGTAAGAAGCTGTCCATACCCCTTCATCAGAAATACGACTAGAATCCTTCTAGCAACTGCTGAAGCAAAAAGCACTACTACAACACACTTAAAATTATGCAACAGTTTAAAAAAGGAACAGATAAATATTGCTGTAAACAAAGTACAATGCATTGTAAGTAGAAAAAGAAAATAAAATCAAGATACATTATCAGGTTTTTAAAAATCATCAATATGCTTGTCAATCAATATTCTAGCAATTTTAGATTAAACCCCTGTGTGCAAGTACACTTAAACAGTTGAATCAAATCACGAGGGAAAAAAATTTCTTCCTCCATGTATCATTTCCAATTTTGTAATTCTCAAAAAAGAAATTTCTTCTTGTGATTAAAGTATGTTCCATGCATTTCAAAACCTGAGAAACATGTATTAAAATTCCTGACAAATCTTTTCACAGACTGTCAGCAAAAGGTATGCTGTCTTTCAAAGTCAGGCCCTAAGTATGTAAGAGTCTTTCTTCATGCAAGAGAATGACAAAGAGACTGTGTGGTAAGAATAAGAAAAAAATTAAATAATGTGCTATACAAACCTCCTAGTGTCAGCTACCAGGCCTTAGCTTGGTGGTATTTCTTTTTTCCTTTCTTTTTTTTTTTCTTCAAATAACCCCAAAGAAAGAAAAACCACTTTGAGGTAGTTTCTCCCTTTGTATCAACTGATGTAGCTCAAATAGCAAGTGAAGCTACAGAGACATCCACAAAGGAAACTACCCACCAATCCAGTGGTTCAACCACTCTCTGCAAAATCATCATCTTCCAGCACTTATTGACATTAGTTGGTGATGAAGCACCACCAGAAAACCTATTATCTTTTAGATCTATTTATCTCTCTATCTAGCTTTTAAATAGGTGTGTGTAACAAAATTTTGATATGGTGTCAAACATTTCACAGTGTTTTAAGATACAATGAATGTGTTTCATTCCACTTTTATTAAAAAAAAAAAAAAAAAAAAATCACACATAAAAACTGAGATGCCCTGATTCTGAAAAATGATCAATGAGATAAAAATATGACCTTGCAGATTACTGGCCACTTCCCTGCATACATTCTTCTAAACTCTAAAATGTCAAGAAATTTTATGACCAGTAAAGCCATGTGAAAACAAGTATACACTCTCATTATGTGTGACATCATATAAATTTTTTCACTTTCAAAAATTTTTCAATTTTAAGCTGTAATCTCCTCCCTAACTTGCTTATCATATTCTTCCAAATACATGCCTGTGAAATGGGTAACACATTAGTAAGAAGCTAAAAGTCAGGGAGAAAGTGTCCATCTTACTAGGTGAGCATACAATTAAAAATACATTGTAATCCAAGTATAAATTATCTGCAGAGCCTCGGTTTATTAAATGCTTCAAATTTGCACGCAGTGACCTAGAGATGTTCTTTTAACACATGTACATTTCAGGTACTTGGGTCTGCTGAGAAAGAGAGTAATGATGGTGGAGAAAGACAATTTGCAGTACAGTTTAAAACCACTTTCCAAAATAAAATCACATGAATTAAATTAGTTGAACTACATTTCCTGGCAGTAAAAGAAGGCTTTTGTCCTGGAGGGAATGTGGACAGCATAGCACCTGGTGAGATTTCTTTGGTAGCTTGTCATCTCAACTGATGAGAGATCCCCACAAATTGTGTTGCAAAAGGCAGAGGTGGGCCTAAGCTTTCTGGCTTTTTTCCTATGGAATCTGCTGCTATTGCTACATAGGCTTGACTTCAATAAGCATTAGTAGTAGTAGCAGCAGTATTCTGGCAGGCTTTCCAACTTTTCCTGACAAAAGAAAATGTCCACTCGTAACTGTTTATATTCCAGAAAAAGTTTAAAATATTTTCTTTCTAGAAAAAAACCACTTCTGGCGATAGGGAGTTGCTTTATTTGACAAATATTAAAGGTTTCAGAACAAGAAAAATTTGAAATTTCTATGAAAGAAAATTTTCAAAATTCTGTCTGTGGAAGAACTAGGCAAATTGAAGACATGGGATGTTGTAGCCGCATATTTCAAAGTATGATACCAATACTACCAGCATGCAGAAAACAAACTTCTTTCCTACTGCTAGCAACAAACAGGGTGAAACAAAGCTTTGCTACTTCACCCTTAAAATACTTCTAGTTTTACTCATAAAAATGTGAACTTATTAAAAAATATTACGATAATATGACAATTGATTTCTAAATAATTATATTCACAGGACATGAACAGCTCTAATGAAGAATTTGTGCAAATAAGTTTTCATAGTTCTCTAACAGAAATCAAAAAGCAAAGACTCCTTATGGCAGAAAAAAAAAGGTTTTAAAAGGAAAAAATTGACATAATTTAGAAAGCACCAGTAAGAATCAGACATCTTTATTTAATATTCTAATAATTTATACTGCATTTAGTAACATGGAACTTACTTAAACATGATCTTTTCCCAGCTGTGCTTGCACCTCCTGAACACAAATTTCCTCCTCGATGGACCAGCTCAAGTTCCAAATTTGTTCTGTAAGAAAAACATAACAGTGTTGAATGGAACATCATCATTCCAGTTTCTACGGACACAACTGAGTCATAACAAACTCCCAGCATACAATAAATAAAAGAATACTGAGAACTAATCTTTAGTGTGAAATACTGCCAAAGTATAGCTCAGAACAAAACAAACTTTATCAAGACATTGTCATACACGATCATAAGTATTATATTGACATAGTACTGAGTTGTGAGAGAAGAATTAAAAGAGTGTTAATTCTGAGGCTTTCTGTAAGCACACACAGCTCAATAATAAGGGAATTTATGTGCAAATCTGAAAAGACAATACACAGATTGGCTAACTTTCACTCAATCATATACATCTAAAAAGTGTTCCCTTTATTGGCAGGGCTTTTGTTTCACTTTAAACAATCAAGAGAGTACAATGGATATGGCACCAACTAAATATGAATACAGTTTAAATTATAATTAAAGCGCTGCCCGTTATAGATAAGTTAGTTAATAAAAGCCTTGGAGGTTAATTCTGAATGAAACACTATTCACTACAGCTCATTAATATGAAACAGAAGTTGTGTCACTAAATCTCTGCATGTCACACTGATGCTTTCTTTCTTAGTATTATTGTAATCTGATACTTAGGCACCAATTGTTTAGGCCAAATTTGATAATTTTGTTTAATTTTGGAATTTGATGTTTCAATACTGCATTATCTTTTACTCACAAGATTTGGAGCAAACAATTTATGTTATATTCTCTAAGAGTTTGTTTTAGTAAGTCACCATACATTTTTATCTTGTAATTTTTAAAATTACAAGAATGTAATTCTATTATTCTGAAGTGTGGCTTTGCTAAATCAATCCAAACTGCACATCTCATTCTAAAAATATTTTGTCCTTTAATGAAAAATGAAACAATGTTAGGTTCAATATAATGTGACTAAACACATACTAAAATCTGTTCTAGAATTTCAGGCACATAATGTATCTAAACTAAGAACACACCCCCCACACACATCCATTTAAGAAGAAACTACAGGATGACTTTTATTCAAAACCAATTATTTTTAAGAATTTCAGCTTCATCAGCTTGAAAGAATAAAACACTTTGATATGCAGTGTTTGTTAAGATACTTTCCTATGTTTTTAAAATAGCAACATTTCGGAATATTACTATCCCTAAGTTTGCAGCTTATGCCATCCATTTCTGAAGGAATGCTTTAATCCTCTCTACTCAGAAAAGGCAATTTAACATTGATAATGTGCCTGCTCAGAGCTCCATCTGGTTGCTGCTGATAAGGGCATCTGTGTGACAGGGGAATTTTCCACTCTTCAGGCGATTTGCAGTGCTCACTGAACTTCTGAAAATATACCAGCAAGGAAGCAGGGACAGGGATTTCATATTAGTGGACAAAATAGCAATTGTAGATCAGTATGCGCTAGTTCATCATGGGAATATGAAGGAAATCAGTGTGTTTTATTTCTACAAACCTTCTGAAAACTAATTTGTAGAACAAAATCAATGGCAGTCTTCCATTAAAACCAAGACAATTATGATTTAAATTAAAAAGACTACCTGAATGTTTACAAATAGTTTTCTAGGTCTACAATTCTAAATTTCCCTTTCAACAAGACATATGTATCATTTCACAAAACAAACCTCAGGCACAATCCTGAAAAATACCTCTTGTTGGTACATATGTGGTGTCATATAAAACTTTTTGCTATAAGGAATGTAAGGGAAGTTGTTTCTGTAAACATATTCTCTGCCCACATATATGACACCAACTCTCCCCTCCCACACTTCTTCACTGTCCCAAGCTCCTCAAAGGCAGAACCTTTACAGCTCAGCTTTCTTGGAA
This sequence comes from Lichenostomus cassidix, assembly GCF_008360975.1. Lineage (NCBI taxonomy): Eukaryota > Metazoa > Chordata > Aves > Passeriformes > Meliphagidae > Lichenostomus > Lichenostomus cassidix. The sequence continues at coordinate 18,459,965 of NC_139488.1, forward strand.
ATGTAAGTATTAAGCTTTTCCTTCAATAAGTCTCTTTCAAAACAAACCTGTACTTTGGCATAAAAATGCAGAGTAGAGAAAGCATCTTCTGTGAAAATGAATGCTTATCCTTCATAAAATATCCTACATCAGGTACAGACCTCAATAATTTCTGAAAGAGGCCAGTGTACCTCCTCTCTAATTTGAGCTCACTTCTGCCTTGAGGATCTGAGTACCCTCTGCCCTTTACTGGAGAAAAGTAATGAAGAAAAACTGGGGGCATCTGATAGAAACACGGAACACAGAGTGGTCTCTGAAAGAATCCTTTGCTATCTCAGACTCCTCAACATGAAGGAGAGAGAATGAGAAAGAAAATCTATATGAGTGCTTTCTTTTCCTATCTAGAAATCTTAGCATCATTCACTGGAGTAAAAAATTTTGTAGAACACTCCCTTTATCTTCCTCACTCACAAGAAAAAAGCCAGAGAAAATGGATTTTGCTCAGCTGTCCAGACTCCTGATTAAAAACAGATGTACTTCATCCCTTCTTGTGGGCTTTTATTAAAGGAACATATTGGGGATGGGAAGGGTGAGTTCACATTTCTCAGAATTCATACCAGGACAGAGTAGGGGAAAGTAAAAATGCCATGTCCTTTCCAGAAAGGGAACATATTTGGATGGACTTGCTCTTCCTGTTGAAACAGAAGAAGCATACTAAGCACTATCATTTTTTCTCACTTCAATTTACAAACACAACACATATATGGAAAAACTCCAGATACTGAGACAGAAACTCATAAGGAAAGAAAACATGACTCTTATATTAGTCTATAAGTGGCTGACAGAAAAACCAAAAGGTTTGTTTGCACAGCCAAAAAAAAGCATGAAACTACTGCTATGCAATACAGAAACAGTCCTCCAAGGTATTGCAACAAATGATAGACTTCAATGCTTTGATTGTGGAGCTATTAAAATTAAAGCTACGCACACATGATTTGGGAATGATACACTGCACTAATTTCATAAATGTCAGCAAAGACAAGGAGGAATGCATATGAAAAGGGTACAAATTTTAAAAGACACAACTGTTGGAAAAGCAGGAGATAGCCAAGGAGCTGCTCTTCCAGCTGTGCATGCAAATCAGGATGCCGAGACCCAGAATGCCTCTTTTGCTAGGAAAACTGACAGCAGCTAGCCCTCCCACTAGGTGGTAGAGAGTTCTTTTGTAATTTCTTTTCTCTGCTACCAGTGACATATGCCTGGGTAAGCAAAAATGAAAAAAAACAAGTTCCTTTTTTCCTGAAGGAGAAACAACAACCTGCAGTCCCTGGCTACGAATCATTTCACCAGTAACATTCCCATTCCAGCAGGCAGTAATCCACTTCAAAGCTGGCATTCAGCTGGAAACTAGCATCTTTTAAGACAGGAGATGATGTCATTTTCTGACTGAAAATGGAACATGACTTATAAAAAGATTAAGAGTGTTAAATTCACATGTAATATATGGAGTTAATAAGAAATATCATTGCATTCAAATGCTCATCTAAACAGGGGTTAAATACCAGGAAAAACTGTTTAACAGCTGTAGATGGTCTGACCAAAACCAATTACACCTGGAACTAGAAATGCTCGAAAGTTACTGGTTTATAAGGAACACAAGAACTGGATGGAAATAAGGAAGAAACAGGTCAAATGACAGGCATAACTTACAGAGAGTAAATTACTTCAGTATGTGATTTTAATTGTGGATGGTCCATTATTTGATTACTTAGAACTAAATACACAGTAAAATCATACAAAGAAAACGCTTTCAGTTTGGAGGATGACTAGCTGATTTACATATTTATTTCCATAAATATAAACTGTAAAATTGTATTAAAATGTCTATTTAAAAGTTTAATTTTTTTCAACCTATAGTTCTTATAGCAATTTTCAAGTAGTAGAAGCATGTAAATGTGGATTGCTGCACTGAATGGTAAGAGAAGTTAACCACCTTGAAGTGATCTGCCAGGTTCCCTCATAAGTGATCTTAGGAGTTAAAGCAACAATACAGAAGGCTGGATCCAACACCTGAAATTCTTCAGTCACGGATAAATGAAAAATTGCTGACACCAGTCTAACCCTAACAGGAAGAGGTCACAAGGAGTACAGGTGACCTCTCCTAATCTTGGTGGTCAACCACGATTTCTCTCTCCAGCATTGCAAGAAGCAATGAAGTGCTGTTCTGGTTTGAGGTATTTTTAACTCTTTGAATGAAAACAAATCTTGGGCTCCAGGCATAAACATAGAAGTAATATATGGATACATTTAAAATATGTTTAGCTAGCTTTAAAAAAATTATATAACATTGCACCCAGAAACGTATTTTAACACCATTTTAGTATCTTAAATGGCAAGTCAAGTTATCGATACAAGTAATCATACTTTTATATGTGAAATAGTGATTTTGAGTCCTTTGTATTTTTGGAAAGGTATTAAAACGTATTGATTAACATATAATTGCTAAAAGTCTCAACATTACTTATCCTTGTATAGCATATACCACTTTAACTTGCTGTGTATAAAATTTCATAGCTCTTCTTTATCAGTTAAAATACTCTGAAAATACAGACAGTATTTATTTCAATAGACTTCTCTGATAATCTAAGTTGGAAGGGAATTCTGAGCATTAGATGGTCTAACCTGTGAAAAGCGGAATCTTAGATTTCATTACTCAAGAGTCCTGCTGAGCCAAACCTTGAATATTTCCACTGCTTATATACTAAAGACACTCAGCAAACAGAGTTTATGAAACTGCAATAAAAAAATGCTACTCAATGGTATCACTTCTGTGCTTGCAGTTTCTCTGCAGTCAGCACCTTCCCTGCAGGCTTCAGTAAGTCAAGAGTTTAGAAAATTATTTGCTTAATGAGTATTTCAACTTCTTATGGGAAAATCTTGTATTACAGTAACTCTGAATTTATTAACCATTCAGAGTATCTTAACATTAATCATACAGATAGAAGGAGGGACTGTTTGATTTTCTTGGAGACTGTATGCAACACTGACAGCTCTAAAACTACAATCAAAGATCACAAAGAAAATGCTGCCAGTTTCAACACTTTTTTAGAAGTCTAAAGACTACATGAAAAGAAATTCCTGGTTGCTGATGCAAAAAAAGCTCCTTCTGTGATCTTGAGTTAAGTAAATAAAAGTAAAGTCTGGCAGAGAGATTAAAAACATCTTGTGATTTAAAAACTAGCAATATGGCAACGACATAGAAAAATCTCATTCTGCCAAAGAGCAACAGAGGAGATTTGACAATTTGCAGGAGTAAAACAAGAAATGCAACCTAAAATTTTCATATATGGAAAGCAAAATCTTGTACAGAGAAGAAAACTAAATAAGCATATAACACAATGTTCTCCAGGTTTTGTGCCACTGCTGCACATAGTAAAAATGAACTGAGAGGCACATCTTTTCATCTTTCACAATGCCTGAATATGAAAATCAGAAAATGTAACCTTGACATACTGAGTATTTAAAAGGTCCTTTTTGGAGAAGATGAAGTTTTTTAATTTTTTTTTTTTTTTTAAAGAAGAAAGCTATCTGGTGACTAATACCATCACTGAGAAATACAAAAGAAAAAATATAAAAAGAAAAGTCACCCACCTGGCTACAGAATACATGAACAGGAAATCATTGTCAGGTGATCCAGGAGTCTTACTATAATCTGTATACTTCTTCTGTGTGGTGCTTTTTATATCTTTCATTACAGATTCCATTTCTTTACTGAGGTTGGTTTCAGACTACAAACAAAGACACAAAAGAAGATTAGTTAATTTTGCCTGAATAAATGCATTAGCTGATTGTAAAGCGTAGCACTTTCGTATTTGTAAATACACAGTTGCAAGTTATGAAAAAAATGGCATTAAAAGTCAGTATTCTGTCTCACAGAAGTGTCAGAATATTTTGGGAAGTTATTCTGATTTGTTCTGAATATGAAAACACAACTGTTTTGTCCATCTCCTAAGCTTAAGAATCCCACTGCTTGCACTATTTTAAGGTATATTTGCGCTGTACAAGTACACAGAAACATAAAGCATCTCCATCAAGACTGGAAGGTAACAAAAGTTAATACAATTTATTCTGTCATTCAGAGGACCTCATGAAGCTTTGTAACACATGAGCATCTGCAAACTGCTCTTTTTGTAAAACAAACAGTCCATACTTCAAGAACTTCTTAACAGACATTGTTTAAATAGCTTCCAGTTATGAGAATATTGTTTTTTCATTGCACAGTAATTATAAACTCTGACTTCAATCCATGTAAATTACTATGGAGAAAACTGAAAATGTTCTTAATAAAAGAATTACATTAATCACATTTTGTCACAGCTTTCAACTGTTTATTTTTAGTAGGTAATGCAGTAAATGCTCTAAATACTTTAAATTTCTTGATAAGAAAACAATAGTATGTTGTCTTCCATATCAGAAGAAAATGAACTTTCCCAGGTTGCCAGGTTTCTAAGAGATCACAAATGCAATATAATGTAAAAACTGAAAGGTAGAGGCAAATTAACAAGGATCTTTCTGCCTTACACTGATGCTTACTGGGAAAGTTCCCAGCTGTTCTTGAAGATCTTCCACCTCTTGTACAAGCTCTTGCATGCACTTGTTACTGTGGCTTTGCCAAACGCTTCTTTCCACGTTGTTTCCAGGGTAACAAGGAAGAACACTGTTAGCAAACTGCCTACACAGGGGACAGGTAAATTCTCCTTTGTCCACTGAAAAACCCTGGAGGACTTGGTCATTCTAAAAGAAAATAAAGAAGATGTAGGTGAAATGTGCAAACTATTATTGTTTCTTTAGTTTGACTTTTCAGGTGTATAGCTAAAAAAACGAAGTATAACCCCAAAAACTGTAAAGAAAGAATAATTAGAATAGTTCCCCATTTTAATGACAAAGGTCTTAGCTGCTAGAGACTGTCTTACAGTCCTTCAACACAACCAGTTTCCCTGATTTTCAAGTATTCTCCACTGTCAACAAAATCCCCATAATAAAGCAGGAAGACTTCAATGGAGTATCTTCAACATTTCAAGTGTGCTGTCTCTTTCTGACAATTCCCATAAAGTTTGAGACTCCAAGTACAGGTTGAAAAAAACCTAATCAGCCCTGATTATTTCTTGTATCACATGCAGGATCAAAAAAAGGACACAGAAGTACATGTTTGGGAAATAAGGGCATGTCCTCAGGATTCCTGTTAACTGGCAAGCAACCTTGCTTCAGCTTCATGAGTTGCCTCCATGGTTTCCCATGTTGATATCTGACTGTATTATGTAAAAATAATTATTCAGATGAACACAGGTCTATATGAACTATTTTGATGCTAAAAATGGTAGTAGTAAATATTGAAAATTATTATGCACTCATCCAAGTACTATTAAAGCATGCTAGGATCAGAAGTTCACTTAAATAATCTAGAAATCTTCAAGAACACAATTAGGTGGAATAACAGTTTATTTCAAGTTTAATAGAGAATCTACCAGAAAAATTCCTTCAGAATTTATATGATGCAAAAAAAATTACTTTTCCAAAATTCTGCAAAGCGAGACTCTACCATGAAAGTCTAGATTTTGCTGCTATATTACTTTATATAATTTTCATATTATTTTATATTTACCCTGATGACACAATTACTGTTGCAAGCAAATATAAATTAATATGGAAAAAAAAAGTTCATCATGGAATGCAATAAAGGTTGCATAGCTTCTAGTTTCTTTACAAGTCAAGTTTCACAGTATGAGCAATGCTGATACTAAAAATACAAGGAATTTCTCACCATTTTTCTCAAAATGAAATCAACAAAAATTACAACCCCCCCCAAACAAAAACAAACAAACAAACCAAAACTAAACAAAACCACACCAAAAAAACACCACCAAAAGCACCAAACAAAAAATCTGAAGAAATAACCCATAAAGTAATCTTGAACAAAAATGCTAGCCAATACAAAACAAGAAGTCATCACCTAGTCTTTGGTTTTTGCACTGGTTAATTTTATTAAATGTTTTTTCTGATATATCAGAATAACTAAAAACAAAGTACTTTTGTTAATAATGTCAAGATGCAATACGAGATTAAGTTATTAAGTTCTTGAAACATAATAAAACCATTCTGTACATTCATACAAAACATTTGATTGATCTGATTTGAACAGCAATAATCCAACTGATTTCAGTGAGAGCAGTTCAGATCCAATTAAGCAAGTATGATCTTCAGTTTTACTTACCCGTAAGGATTCCATGTAAGATTTGTGACAATCAATGTGTAAAGTGTGACCACAAGTTTGTACATAAACACCTCCTTCCCAGCCTATTGACACTGCTTGTAGGCAGGAACTCTAAAACAAATCAAAACCAATAAGAAAATACAAAATCAATTATATATGAAGTTATAAAAGTATTTACCAAAACTTTAAGGTTTACAAGATACACAGATTTTTATTTGCATGCTATCTAATTAAAAGATATCCTGAGGAAATAAAGAAAAAAATCTGTTTTATGAAGTGTTTATTTATGCTGACTTACATGGCTGTCATTATGCTATTCTTTCCAACAAACAGCCAAGAGTTTAATTTAACTTCTGCAGTTCTTGTCACTTAAGATAACAACTTCTTTAAGGAATCTTTTCCATTACAGCATCAAGCTGGGTCTAACTCCAACAGATGTTCCAATAGCAGAAATTATCCCACTTACAAGGGCAATATACTGTTCCAATACATTTAATTCAGTTTTGTAGGTAACCAAAGTAACAGTACCATAGTTGGATAATTAAGCCCAAATCTGTTAGTAAAAATCAATGTAAACACTTAGGGGTTTTAATGAGTTGTTGAACAGCATCATATATAACTCATCATAATTGGAAAAGAGAAAAAAATACTTGTTTAGTGAACTCAGTTTTATACCAGGTTTATTTTGAAAACATTAGTCTCATTCAAAGACTGCACTTACAGCCCAAAAGTCCAAAGAAGTTACTCCACTGGTATCTTTTTTTCAGAAAATAATGACCTGAAGAAACAATCACCTCTGGCAAACTTACAAGGAATTCTAGAAAATTCTCTTGCAGAATATCTAACTACAGTCAAAGTATTAAATTTCCATTTCTCAAAAATTTCATACACAGACTGAAATGGACATTCTGGTTATACATTTAAAGGACAGAAAAAGGTTTATGGCTACCAGAATTGGAAAACTATTTTTAGCGTAGACTTACTCTAAAATGGTCTTAAAAATAGTCTTAATGATGCAAAATCAGGGTACCATGAATAACTCTGACAGTTGCATTTTTTAAGGGTGTTCTAGTATCTCTCTCTCTTTTGAGCAGGAAATCAAAACAAAATTACAAATTTTAGCTATGGGACATGTTCCTGTTCACCATGCCTCAACCTGTCATTCATTATGTGCTGTGAGCCTCTCAGACCATAAAATAAGAAAGATTTTCTCCTGCTGATTCCTGCATGATTTAGCAGACTGCACTATTAACAAGGTCATATGATGTATCTGGCAAAGCCCTGCAGGACAAATGTTTCATTCGGGAAAATCATTATTTGCTGTATGTATCTAATGAGGCTACTGAGTAGCAGTAGCAAACAGGAAAATAAACCAAAACCCTAAAAACCCCAAAACAACCCTAAAGTCTTAGCAGCAAGGCTTTACTCTATTTCTCTTGAGCTCAGAAACAAAGGAGATTCCAAAGCAACCCATAGGCTTGGATGGAGCATACCTATATCAAGCTATTGGTTACAGAGTACTATGTGATTCTGAAAACAGTCCTATCAATTCAGTGTATGAATTTTTATCTCCTAAATCTTAGTCACACCTCTCCATATAAAAAAGAATCCCTTTCAGTGACTTTTCCTTTAATGGGCAAAAACTCTACTGCCCAACAGCAAGCATCAAATTCCAGCTAAGAAGGTGCAAAAAGGAATCTCTATGGAAAGAAGTGATCTGTTTTGCCCAATCTCTATGCAGCATGTAGCTTTTGAATGGTGTTTATTGGTTTTCTTTTTTTTTTCTTCCAGCAGAATAAGCTAGATCATATTTTGTAACTTAAAATTTTTACATCTAGGTGAAATTATTCACTTGCCTCCTGAAATCTGTTAGAGGAAGGACACTTGCTGGGGAGTACACTGGTGATAAACAAAAGGACTTATTGCTTAGCTTGGCTGAACAAGACACTCAAGACACTAGCAGATGTTTCCATTTTTATGTGAAAAGCAATTTAAGGATTAGTTCTTTCATGCAGAGACTTTTTTTTAAGCACAGATTGACCTGAAAACGTGAAAGCAAAAATGGCTAATTCAACTAATGTTTGAATTAGAACTGGAATTTTTGAAAGCAGGATGCATTTGCTCACTGCATTACAGTGTACGTTAAACTAATCTGTTGGTAGTGTTACTGCACAGAAAGGGAAATAGTAAGATCAAGTTTTGGTAACATTTTGCTTGGAACTCCTTCCACTTGTAGCATGCAAACATGTAAAAATAAAGCTCCACTTCAGCATTACTTCAATGGATTTTAATCACTTCAGCAGGAAAAATTACTATCTGAAACACTAAACCAATATCATCAATGTTAAAAGAAGAAAAGTTTGTCCACAGATTCTTTCTCAGCTAAAAGTCTTTTGTCCAAAAGTAATTTTTTGCTTAGGCCTTTAAGAGTTTCACTTTCTAGCACAGAAATGCATGGTATTTGCCTTAGAATAAGATCCTTTCTGAAAAGATTGAGCAAATTTTAAGACTGTATCAAAACAACTATGAATTTTACTCTACATTAATCTACATAAGGAAACTTGACTGCAGTTGGCAAATTTCAGTTATCTGTGGATGTTATTATGAAAAAGCTAGCAACTGTGTCAGAGAAAAAATTGCCAGTTTTTCCACTTTAAAGCCAATAGTTAAGCTTCTAAAGGCTCATTATTTAGTTAGAAAGGCCAAAAAGCTGGCGCCTCACCTAGGACTAGTCTATAGAAGCTAATTTAGGGTCACAGGTTATGTATTATTCTCCCCCAGAATGATTTCTCAGAAAAGTTGTATATTATTCAAGGAAAAGCTACACTTCCACAAAGGTGTACAACTGAACATGTCCTGCTAAGCTCTAAGAATTGGCTCTCAAAATTAAATGTGAAAAGCTGTAATTTGGCTTTGCAAAGTAATGCAAAACTCCGTTTGGTACAGCTAATAGATCCACAAAGCAGACGTTAACTACCAATTAATATAAAATTGAACTTCAAATGTTGTGCAGAGTTGAGGATTCAGCAGAAGAGGGTGCATTCTACTGGTTCCTCCTTCCCATCCACTCATCCTCTCCTTCTCTGCAGTGGCTCAGAAAACCTACAGATTAAAACAAGTCTTTCCACTTACTTTGTGCTGCCAAAATACTTTTACCTGATGAAGAGCAATTCCTTGACTGGGTTCTCTGAATGGCTGCAAGAGAACTAGTGTTTGCTTAGACACCAAAGCCACATTTCAAGTGTGTGGTCACACTGGATTGTGAAATGCCTTCTTCTAGAGAATACCTGTGTGGATATTTAATGACTATGTAGCCTGTAGATACACTAGATGCCTATCACCAAAAACATAACTAGGGGAAAGGCAGATGCTATTTAAAAATAAGGACCCTATCAAATGTAAACACTTCAGAATGCCTGCAACATGAAGAAGTATTCACTAAATATAGAAATGAAACTAGGAGAACTCTAAGGTAACTTTCATTTATCTCCTTAAATACAAATTTTTCTGAAGTCATGTTCCTATGAAATCCTTACGTCTTTGAAGTATCGCTGCAGAGTTGTCAGCCTGATGTCATGCAGTGCAGCACAGGTGTCCCAGGGATAGATCTGCTCCTCTTCAGTGGTTGGGAGCCTCTTTGGCTCAGTGCTATTGCGGCATTGCCCCAACACTGTGGGAAGAAAAGCAGCAATACAGAATGCAATGGGGAACAACAGGCTAAACAAGAAAACAATCAGGTAACTTTGTTTGTAACTATAGCGTGCTTTGTTGATGTTAAAAAGTAAAAACTTACTGAAGAATCTAAATACTGGAAGTTCTGCTTTTGCACTTGTACATAAAATATATATATACACACACACCTACACACACAAATGCTTGTATCTACATGCAGACCCACTGATGGCTGTTTAATTTTCTTTTCCTTTCAATACTGATTTTCCTGCATATCTGTAATGTACTGCTGCATTGTATTTGCAAAAATTAATAGGAAGTGGGAGCGAATTAAACTATTTGTTCTTTCCCCAAACATTTTAAAAGTTCCTTACATGTCTCACAGAGGACCAGCCACAAAAAAAAATAGGAAACTCTGTGGTTCCAGACTTCACGAGACACAACAGGATTTATGCACACATGCTAAAAGCTGCAGAAACACTGCTTTTCCTACAAGGTACACATTCATACCTGAGGACGCCTGTAATAGTACAACTAGCCCTGTAGGTCTGTCTTCAGTAGAAGGACCACTTTGTCCACAAATAACACAATCATATATTGCCTCAGAAACGTGCTGTTCGGACGTAGCTACCTCCATGGCAATATCAGCATCTGGAGATTCTAAAAACAAGCAAGAAAATTTATATTAAACAGAAAATAAAGAAACCCAATTGCATCTGCATTGAGGTAGTGATGAAAAAACATCAAAATATTTTCTCTAGTTTATCTACAACCAAAACATTGTCAGTTGTTTGAAATTAACTTCTCTGCTTCAAAGAAAGACACCTACAAAATGAACTACATGTTTTTCCATTGACAAAATTACTCCCTGTGGAATTAAATATTTCATTTAAGATTTGTATTAAACTTGATCTCTTTAAAACTTCTATAAAGCAGAGATCTAACACCTATTTCATTAGATATTATACTGAAAACTTTAAACATATAGTGATGAAGGGCAATGTATATGAATCTCTAGTAAAACCAGATTTGCTCATAGCTGACTGCAGGAACAAGTTAACATGGACACCTTAGAAATAATTTTAAGATGCTTAGACATAGTGAATGAAATGTGGAACTTTAAGTATTTTTTTCAATATGAAACTTGGACAATCTTGAAGAATTTGGGGTGCATTAAGAAAGCAACCAGCTGCGATGCAGCAGATGTTTTGCGTAACGTTTACTGTATACAAGACATGTCAGAGATCTGTTTTCTTAATGCTCCACATTCCTACTTCCGAGGTGCACAGAAAGGTTCAAGGCTAAGGACCAGCTCTGAAGCATCAAAGCCACTGCACTGACATAGCCTCGACCATGTAACAGTTGTGGTGCTGTTTTCAGGGCAAGCCATTTAATATTGTGTTACAATCAAAGGTAAGAATTCTTTACTGGCTTCAAAGAAAAGCACCTTAGGACTAAATGATCCACTCCTGACTGCTCAGGAACATATACAGTCAGGATCTTGATTTAGAATATGTGGGTTCTTTGTGTCTTTCCTAGAAGAATTTTTTCCGAAGGAAAACACTTCCTCCCTACCTTCAACCACACGCTTTATCTCTCTGATTAAGTAGGCCAAGGTACTAGACAGAAAATCCAAAAACCTTGAGTACAGCAACAGTCTTCATGTAGAATTGATTTTAAGAGAACTGCTATCTTCTGAAAGTCTACTACAAGTTTGGCACAGGAGGCTGCTGCCATAAGGAGAGGCGTGTTGGGTGCCAGGCAGTATATCTCTTTGCTATAAAAGGCTCCATGAAATGCTCTTGCTCACAGGGCTGAATCAAAATTACACTGTTTTAGTAACTACTGATTTCCCAGTCAGTTATTGAGGGTCATATGAAAACGAACCCTGATCTTCAGTGACGTGCAGTTGTTAATATTGTACACATGTCTATCACCATCTAGTGGCAGCCAGATGTACAATGAAAGAAAAAGCACAATGCATCAACTGCAAATGTCCAAAACATCCAGGAAACCTAGAAGCAAACTGTAGCACAGAAAGGAGGACATAAACACTAAATGCTACTTTTTGTATTTAACATCACCTCATAACTGTGTGATGCACACTCATATGCACCCATGTATCAAATACAGGAAATGACAGGGACTCCAGAGTTTCAGCTTTCTTTTTTCTCTTTCTCTAAAATATTGTCAATACAACAGAAAATATGCATCCATTCAATATATTTCCAAAGTGTAGAAAGAGAATACAATGTATCAATCTCATTTTGAAAAATTCAATGGAAGTAATCAAAATCTATCAATATTTAATTTACAAAATACCATTAATTCATCATAAATTGCTTGGTTTTTTACTTGAAAGGAAAGAAACCTGCAGAACTTATGATTTAAAAGGTGTTTAAAACTAGTTCAATATATGCAATTTATACCTTTTTGCCTATGGGGAACAGGCACATAAAAATCAGGCTAATTTAATTTTAGAATTCAATGATCAAGTGCATGCTTCCTTCACAACTACTTATATGTAGCTAGGCTACTCTGGCAAGCAATAGAATTTCAAGGAAAGTAAGCTATTAGCACCAAGGAAGACTTACTAATAAAATCATTTGCACTAAAGCTAGTAAAAGAAAACAAAGAGATATTGGCATGAAATTAAAATCTCAAATAATTAAGCATAGCAGAAAAACTGTAATGAAACAAAACCCCTCACTTCTTTTTGAAGCCTCTGATAAACCTCAATTACTTACTTAAACTTATCTCCAAACATTTAACATCATTGATTTCACACAGACTTGTCCTAATGATATCCACATGTGTGAAGAAGGAGCCAATGAAATATACAAGGTAAGACACATGGTGCAGGTATCAGTTCACCAAGTTTCTCTCATGAGATTTGTCTAATGTTGTAATACACCTTATCCCCTTACAGTGGATTCTGGAAGTTTTCTTTGTCCTTGTGATTTATTTCACAAATCTGAATAAATATGAACCTTAAAACACTGAAGGAGGATGAAAAAATTCAAACTCTGACAGAAATCCAGGGAAGAGCCAAACCCTATAGTTCCCAAGAATTTTTTTTAAGTTAATTATTTAGCTCTTTGTTCAGCTTCATACCAACAGAAGTTGAGACACAAAGTGACAAAAACCTAGCACTTCCTACCTCCTAACAAATACTGATCAACCTGCTAAAATCTAGCAAACTGATGTACTGCAGAATGCATTGCTGCCTGAATTTAATTTCATTTCTAGTCTCCAGAGCTAAGGAGGCATTCTATTATTTCCCCTACTCAGCAAAGCCCCAAAACCAAAAGGGCTTTGTAAACACAGTAAATATAGTTCACAATCTCCACTGACGGTAGTCAACATTTGTCCTGCTGTACACACTGTGTCAAAGCAGCCCCTTGGAATCAAAGCAACCATTAGTATGCTAATATTCTTTGCCCTGACCCAGCATACATATTCTCAAGAGATCAGTACCTAATTTATTTTTCTATCTGGGTTCAGAAGATTGAGTGTTAGGAAATATATGTCACCTTGCATTAAAACTCTGCGCTTCTTTTTAAGTCTAACTAAGGAATGCTGCATGAAGGACAAAATGACATCCTGCTAAGACACACATTGTAAGAAAGACATAAAAGATCAACTGCACACTTATCAGGATGCATTAAAAAAGTTAAAAATTTACACCGGGCATTTCAGAGGCAAGAAAACTACTGAAGAAATGAAAGATATCTCAGTATTTCTAATTAACAACCAATTATTAAATTTTCAATACTATTAGTAGTTCAGCAGCTTGCCTGGAATGGATCATATTTGTTTTTATGAAATTCAGATAAACAGATCTTTACAAATATCACCATAATTTGTTAAAGGCTACTATTAACCTAGAACTGAGTGGTTTAGTTTTGCTCTTATCAAGTCCCTGCTGAAGGTTATGAAGTTGCAAAAATCTCTTGCAGAGTTCCACATTCCAAGATAAACCATGGTCTCACCCTGAGGCAGTGCCCTCACAGAGCTCACAGGAGCTGGGAAGGTCTCTGGAGGTGAAACCAACAACACATTTTTGACTCTGGACAGTCTCCTCAGACATTTCAAGAGCTCTCTATGTTGTTTTTAGAACACTTTTCTTGGTTTATTTTTCTCCTTTTTTTGTTTATCCTGCAGTCAAACAGCTAAAGACAGCACAGTGGATGCTGTTCTACCCTAGTTCATTAACATAACTGTTTCTAAATTTCACCTAATTACTTCCAGGCAAGCTTGAATGGCAATGCAGTTCTGCAGATGTCACAGAATATAAATAGAAAGTAACAGGGGGCACAAATGGAAAGCGCTATATAATTGGAATTTTTTCTACAGTAACAGTGAAAGAAAATGCCACCCTTTATTTTCAGAATCTCAGATGAATTTGTGCATTTCAATTCAAATAAATAAATTCTACCGGTAAAATGCAACACATTTAATACTGAATAATTAATATGTAGTTAGGGAACTTCCTTTTAAGCCATGTTTCATTGCAGCATCCCAACAATCAAAGAGGAATACCTCAGGGGATTAAAAGTGGCTCAGTGAACTTTTTAAAACGCTTTAGAAACTATGAAGTATATGGGTTTTAATAAAATAATCTTTAAACTTAAGCTATTCTCCATTATTCCTATCCCCTCCTAGACACATTTCTTTTCAGAGTATTTCCAGTCTTCTATACTGTCAATAGAAAGGTATTATGAAGTTTTCAAGTGCTATACCCAAAACCAACTACAGCAATTCTCATATTTTACCACTGAATCACATCTACTTTTCATGGTTGAAGTTTTAAAAGATGATGGTGATAATCATATAAATTTGCCCAAATGACACCAACTGAAACAGTGCCAAAACAAGGCAGCTGAGGCCTCACCATCCCTGCAATTCTGACAGTATTATTACTGTTAAAACAAGTGAACAAAATGAAGAAATAAACCTATTGCTGAACTTCAATCTATAATAAAAGTAATAGGTAACAGACTGTGTGAGAGGGGAATGAATTCTGACTGATTTTAGTATGAAAGGCTTTTTTTATTTTCAGACAGCTATGCTACAATTCAGGGTGAACCTATGAATTACTTAAGAGTAGTTTTAAATTGAATCACTCCACAAAGACTAGTTTCAGAATTCTTACTGTGTCTTGTGCTTTAAAATTAAGAGTAACAGTATCTTCAGAATTTTCTTTAGCATGTAGAGACTGCATTCACAGCTGAACAAACCCCTTAGGTCCAACAAACTGAAGAAAATATCCCTGGCAAAAATTAATCTAGATTTTTAAACTAATATCATGCACTGTAATGGTACATGTACTTGCTTTCTGTGAGTTTTTTTAATGCCAGTCAGAACATAAAAGCTAGTTAATTCTGGACTATAGTACTAATTCAGTGTATTTTCATAAAGTCAGAAAATGGAATGACAACATAAAAGACACTGGAAACAGCTAGTGAAAAGGCAAAGTAATTATTAGTTAACACAGTGCCTGGATTTCTGTTCAGCTGTTTCCAAATGTCTTTATGTAGAATAATTTAATGAAAAGGTAGTTCATTAAGTTGATTCTATGTAGTGCTGCGCATGACCTGGTATAATTGACAACAAACTACATTTTACATTGAGGCATCAGAAGTTACTAATTATTTAAATACGAAGAAGCAAGCAATTTAAATGCCCAAGAACTTTTTAATGCACAATCATAAACACAAAGGCCCAGGTCTGCCTCGCTGAGAATTTAATATTAATTAACTAAAAGCTAAGTGTTCCCAGTTCTTCACACAAATAAATGCTCTGTAATTTACTGATTTGGCCACTGCGATTTCTCTGCAAATCAAAGTAGTTATCTTAAATATAGTTTATAAAACTTATGTATGGAAGTATTTACACACATTTATGTAGATATTCAACTACAGATATATCTCTATTGGCAGGTGTATCTATATCTATATATATACCTGATTTCATACATAAACCCCATCAATTTCAAAGATGCAGTATGAAGAATTCAAAATATAGGTGACTGAACAATCAAAGTTTCCCAGTTATTTTCAGTTAGCCATGAAGGTATAAAAACCTAATTTTTTAATAAGGATTCTGCAAGGTTCTTCTTTCCTCCTTCAACAAATAGATTACAAAGAAATAGCTACCCATTTAATGAGGTTGACTTAGAATACAAAATTCACAGATAAAAATTAAGTGCATGCCCTCCAAACACAACACTATATACAAAGTGATTAACTTCATAGAATCATAAAAAGTTTCGGTTGCACAGGATCTTAAAGATCGTCTAGTTCCAACCCCCCTTCTATGGGCAGGGACATCTTCCATTAGACCAGGGTGCTCACAGTCCCATCCAAGACTGCTGTATCCAAAACCTTAATAAGTATAAATAAATAAATAAATCTTCTCAGCAAGCTGTGAACTGAAGGGAATTTAACAATTTCAAAAGACAGACTTTCTCAGAAAATACTGTTATCAAAGTATTTCTAACCAATGCTTAAACTCAAATCAAAACCATAGCAGATGATAATTGATGGAAAGAGGGGGAAAATACCTGCTTTTTCTTATCTTTCAGAAGGTGAAACTTTTACCTTATTAAAATTTGAGGCTCTACAGAGAAATAATTTTAAATTTTATTATTACAGATTAAACACAGTCTTTAAAAGACAAAACTAATTTTGGGATATTTTATATTACAGGTAAATACTTTAAAACATCACACAATCATTTAAAGCACTGTAGATTAAGAAAAACTAGGCATAAATTTATGTCCTACAGATTAAATCTATTGTCTAACAATTATGTGTTCAGTAGTATCTGTCTAAAAGCTTCTTAAGAAGTGTAAAGTTAACAAGTGAATACAAAAGTAGATTCTGAGGGAAGGATTTCCTGTTTAGTTGGGGTAGTTGATGGTTCGGGGGTTTTTGTATGTGTCTTTGTTTTTTAAACTGAGTAAAAACCTTAACACTAACATGTGGTAGAAGAAATAAAAGCAAGCAGTCAACCACACAAAAACGTACCAACATCCATGGCAGTTTCCATGAAGCTTTTCTGCCTTGAGGCAAATTCAGCCAACAATTTCTGTTGCCTTTCTCTAGCCTTCTGTCGTCTAAGTGAAAGAAGGGAGAATAAGAAAAAATAAGTATACATAATCGAGCAAAAAAACCCTTTATAATGTTAGGCTGATTACAGTTACCACCTTAAACAGTATCAGTGCAAATTAAGGTTTATATAAAGAAATAATTTCCAAGCCTAAAAAATGAATCTCTTGCTTTAAAAGTGGAGTTTTTTCAGAAGTTAGTGTTACTTTCTTTTGAGTCTGAAAATTAGGCCATAACATCACCAGAAAAGGAAGCCAAGACCTTAGCCTTGAAACATTTTTACCATGGGAAGAAAAAGTGCAGTGCCACTTATACAAAACCAAGTACTCCTGTTAGAAACCAACATCTGCAAGTTAATAATAACAGTAAAAACAAAAGCCTACCTCACTCGCTTTTGATATCAAGCTTGATGGCAAGGCAAACAATTACGAATAATTTATTTTCCAGCTAAGGCTCCTCACAGTGGTTCCTTCATCTCCACTTCCACCCAAGATACTGGCCACCAACAGCTTTTATACTTGGATTTAAAGAACCTTGAGAGTGTGTCAGATTAAAAGCCCTTATCTCCCTGAAGCCAAGTTGACTTCACTAACTTTTTCCTCATTGTTTGTCACAGCTCTGGATTTACAAATGGAAGACTTATTCTTGTCTATCCTTCTATTGAAACTGTATCAGTGACCTGTACAAGGCTGCATCAACAGCTATATAACTCCCTAAATAAATTTATACTGCAGTGAGCACAGGAATATTGATGTATGTAAAAATATAAAGAAAACAGGTATTAATTTTCCTTACTTTGACATGAGTTTACAAATAGAGGAAATGGGAGAGTAGAAGTGGGAAAAGCAAGTAAAACCCCTACAGCACAGCTGCTCACCACACAGAACATGCCCTGAGCTGAGGGGTTTACACAGCACCTCCCCAGCACAGCTACAGAAGCTCTATCATAGCTACAAATTCTGTGCATCAGCATTTGCAGGGCATTTTTCCCACTGCACACGGATGATTCAGGTAACTAACGTGGGCTTTAAAAACACCACTTGGCATCTGATAGTCTGACGGGTGAGTCCTCTTTAGTCTCAAGCACTGCCTGATTATTAGTGACCTAGTATTGGCATGCACAGGCCCAGAGCAACTTATGGAGTTATCCTGAGGTGGCCTGTTGATAAGCCAAAGCTTCTAACTTGTTTTCTTAAAGGCATCCTAAAGACCCAGATACTTCTGCCCATTTATCTGCTACATCATACAGTCACCATTTCTCAAAATAACTTCTATTTACAACATAACTAAGATTCATTATTCTGAGGATCAGACTAGGGCATTCATTAGACTTGGTTTTATTTATTTCTCCCTGGAAATTTCTCAATAAACACCTTGACTAAAAGCAGTGACTGTAAATAGATGCATTTAATAAGAAGACATAAACAAACTCTGACAGATTCAGTACACCTCAGTAATTTTCCATGATGGCCCATGGGAATATGACACTGCAATTGAAAAAATATTGCAAGCAGCTCAAGCTCGCGTCTAGTTCTGTATTTCAGTTTCTATGGCAACAATCCATTGCCTGAGTGATGCCATTACATGTTGAAGTAAGCTAAAAAAGGTGCTTGCTTAATGTGCACAGCCTGCTCAGTCTTCACTGATACAAAACCGGAATTGGGGGGAAAATTAAAACAAAACAATCAAAGCAGTAAAAATTACGGTGTGGCTTTATGACCATTATCACTCTATGAGTTTAGTAATTTCAATTATCACACTGTCCATTAATAAAATTCATGGGTCCACCACTACCAGTACAAATTTGAGAAGAAGGTAATAATCACTCAGAACAACAAAGAATGGGAAATATTCATTTCCATCATTGCTTTAGCCCCCAAACTTAACTGAAAACTTGAAAGTGCCTTCAACAGATCCTTGAAAATACCACATCCCTTATAGGGGGAAAGGAATGACCTTACCTTTTCTATATGAAAAGTTACTTGTTTCAGCAGTGCCTGTGCATATCCTGTACATAAATCTAGCACTGCTGAGTACCACAATAATGATTAGGTGCCCAAGAAGTAGCTGTGTTTTACCTAAAGCAGCTATTCATTCTGGCTTTTTCTGATCAGCAATTTTACTTGCTAAACCTTGACTATTTCTTTCATTAAATGAACCAATACAAGCAATGTTGAAAATTAAATAAACACTACCAAGACAAAAATAATTTTACTTTGTAAAGTCTGTAACATACAAATATACTAAATTTATTTGCCATATTTTTATGCGTAATTTTCCAGTACAGTGTAGGTCTTGAACATATCAGAGAGAATTTAATGAAAAATTTCTTTTCAAACAAATAAAAATAGCAGAAAAATAAAGGTAATCCAGAAACCAACTGAGTCAGATGACTGCACTTTTCTACCCAAGCTTCTAGAACCATAACTACGTACTCTGGTCATATGAACCGTTCAAAATACTACATGAACAAGCACTCAATGGTCTTCTTGTCCATTCCAGCCTGTGCTCTCTCTACTTCAGCTACTGTGGTAAGCAGTCTGACCAGAACTCCCCAGTTTCTATGCCCTAACCTTCTAACACTATCCACTGTGCTCTCCCTTTGAATACCATGTTCCAGTCTTGGAACAGACATCTGGCATGACAGTATTCAGGCCACATAATAAGAAAATACAAACTTATTTTTTTAAAAATATATTAATTTAAAAAAATTAAAACATACTTTTAAAATTGAATGGGTCAGACAAGCAAAAAAAGGTAGAATTATGAAACCCATATATAGTAAACAAAACCACAAAACAATCATGGGGTGATGTGTGCATGGAAATCAAGAGACAATACAAATAAAAGTTCTAATTTATCTTCAAGTTAAGCCACAAAAGGTAACACAATCTTAATTCTACACTGTTGTATGTATGAGTTCTATAAATGGCAACATAAAGGGTGAACATATATATCACATAAAATTACTATTAAAATCTTCTCATTTAAAGATCTAAACCAGCAAGGTACAGATTCTTCCTCAGTACCCATGTAAATCATGTACATTCAAACCAGATAAAGAGAACTGTAGAATTAAGACTTACCTTTTAGTATGCAATTTATACAAAATCTATCAGCTAGTTTTATACAAAAAACTATCAGTCTATCAAAACAATCAAACTATCAATCAATACATGCACAACATACACTGTCCTTCTACTGCCCCTTTATCTTGTTATTAATGTTACCTTTCTTCTTTATCCAAAGTTTTCTTCTCTGCAGAACTGATCTTTTTCGGCGGTACAGGAGGTGTCACCTTCCTGCATATCTCTTCAATTATACGTTTGTTCAATCTGCTCTGCACAGCAGCTTTCAGCAAAATTCTTTCTACTGCCGTCATTCCGTCTCCGTGAGAGTATCTTGGAATTTCTGGGTGGATTAAAACATCCACATCATCCAGCCATGGGGGATAGTAAGAGTTTTGTTTTCCTGAGAGTTTGTGATGCAATTTAATCAGCAAAGACAGTATGCTTTCCTTGACTTCCAGAATGGCTGTAGTTAACTGTGGAGTTGCACCAGGCGCTGACCATTTCATTGATGTTTTGGGCCGAACCACCTGATTTGCCTCACTGGTGTTCCGATTGATGATCTCCTGAAATTTCTTCCTACGTTCTGCGACCAAACTGAACACTTGAGCTGTCCCTGAGTTCTTGGGAAAAAAATTATCATGATTAATTTGCAAAAATACAAGTATAAACAACATACATTTCTCAAACTATGGAAAATACTTCAAGCTAGGAAGGATGAAACTTAAAGATTCTTCTCTGCTCCCAAAATGTACTGAAAATTAGGATAGCAAAATACTAACCCTGTATATTGTATTTTTGTATGTCTGCTATATGCGACTGCATAAAAAGCCAAGTACCAAACAAAACCATCCATACCAAAACAACTAACAACTGATTTTACTCATCTAACTTACAATTCTGTCATCCAAGTAATATTTCCTTAGTTTTCTGGAATAGTAGTAATTTCAGTATCTTTATGTCATTTAAATGCCTTTATTCAAGTCTACTGAGCACTGTTGCACAATGTAACTCATAATGTCACAGGTGGAACACAGGTGAGCCCACACATCCCCATGGGCATTGCTCACTGTGTGTGGATTCATCAGGTAAGATCCAGGAGCCACATACCCCTATCTGCCAGCAGAACTTGCTATCCAGAGCACATGAGCACATAAGCACAGCTACATTAATGACAGAGCCCATTTAGATCTATCTTATACTACTCTTGCTTGCAGTACCGAATTAAGGATCCATATACTGAATCCACAGCAGAAAAATATTTCTTCAATGTTTTGAACATGAAATTCAGCACACTAACATCTTACCCTCTCCTCCTCAGAAGGTTGGGCAATTAAGAGTATCAAATACTGCAGACATCAACCATAAAAATGGGATTCTGACAATCATCTCACCTACCTTATGTTTTCATCTGTTTCATGCCATCTCCCTACTTTTAGATTTTGTCTATTTTTCTGACATGAACATGCAAAAGAAATATCCATTGTATTTTGCTATATATGGCACACAGTAATCACAAGTGCTGTATACAATAGATGCAGAAGCAAGACTGACACAGAGATTATAGCATCTACCGCCTATAAATCTTTCAGGATCCCACCATTTACTTTTTTTTTTTCACAACAACAAGTTACTAATAATTATTTCAAACACACTTTCAATATAAGGTTAAACTTACCTAGACTCAAGAAAGCTAAGACTATTCTACATTATTAAATGTTAGTAGTATCTTGGCAAGACCAAACAAGCCTAAACACAAAGCTCAAGCAGTAAGCTACTCAGGTTTTGCACTGCTGCAACCAATGACATTTTATATTTGATAGAAAGCTTTCATTTCCAAATACATACTAAAAATGTAAAGGCATTTTATTGCTTAAAAGTCTACTAACTAAGATTACCATCAAGAACATGAAAAAAGCATGAGTCCTTGCAATATGAATTAAAAGGAAGTTCAAGAAAATTAGAAGATTCCATTGAATGTTAAGGTGAGCACAATTAAAGCCATGTTGCTAGTTAATCGCTTAGGAGAACAAACTGCACACAGATCTACCTCTCTCTGGAGGCTCTTCCGCCTTGAACTCTGGTAGATTGAGGACAAAAAAAGTCATTAAATACATCATTTCGAAGGAGGTATCATTTGAAATAACTTCTGTTTCTGCTATCAGTACACTTATGAGAAATAACTGAAGGAAAAAAAATATCCTAGGAAATTCATAAAAACAGTGACAAAACTAACAAAAATGTCAACACAGGCAATAACCTAAACTAACCTAGAGAATCTGGTATTTGTATATACTCACTTGTGATGAGGCTAAACCATCAGAACTTGTACTTGCAGGTGGTTCCCTCTTCACCTCAGGAGCAGTTTCTGGTACTCTTACTCGGACATAATTAATGAAGTGACGCATGTTAGAAACCAAGTTACTACCTGGAAACCAACTATCATGGCACCGCTCTTGTCCACCTGCAGATTCCTAAAACAAATAAAAAAACTCTAGTATACTTTCTCTGATATATTAAAATAATTTATGTTGCTTTTGTAACTGTGTTACAGAGACCATAATATCTCCATAAGATAGGAACAGTATGTTGAACATTATGTAGCTCAACAAAGCTAATATAGCTCTGAAACATTTTGATGACTGATGTGAGGCCTGTGAGGACCACAGGGCTGAAAAATATGTGTTTTATTTTAATATAATCAAATACAGCCATTAGTGCTAGCCAGCAGAAGTAGAAGAAACTCCAGAGAGCAAACCAAAGCTGTACAATGTAAGATTATTACAAAAATCAGAAATATACAGAAGTCAATCTCTGGAAAAAAATGTGGCAAATTCTTAGTCAAAAAGCAGTGTTGATCAGTGAGAAAAACTATGGTAATATAAGGGAATCTGAAATCACAAAAATAATGGCTCTTTGTATTCAAATCACATCAAAAGTAGAATTAGAATTCTGACTAATGCACATATTTTAGAACATCATACAGATTTTTAGCAATAAAATGCTCAGTGACAAGGGCTTCAGTTGAAAAATTAGAGATTTTTAGACACAATGATTCAAAATATTTTTTGCACGATTTTATTTATTCACAGAGTAGTAAAGATCTAATCAGTGTTGTCAGATCACACATACAGAAACTACTGAAAACATAACAAGATACCATACACCTCCCTACAACAGCACATTTTTGTTGTTTTTATTAGTTGTTCCCTATATAAGTAAAAAAAGATGCTTAATTCTAATACCTCTGGTAAAATCTAATTCTAAAGAATACTGAATCATTAAACAATACCTTTGTATTTTGAAGAAAAAGATGGTATTTATTCTTACCTCTTCATCTGATTCTTGTTCAGGAGAATTTTCCAACCCCAGCTCAATCAAATATAAAACCATGCAAAGCACATGCTCTGATAAATTCTGATGATCCATTAATATCTAGGTAGCAAAAGAGAATATCACATCATAGAAGATTAAGGCTTAAGTACATGTAACTTTAAAAAAGAGTGTTCTGGATAATACATTTTTTGACTCTTCAGTTTTTGTGGGTTTTTGGGTTTTTTGTCTTTAATTTGATTAAAAATTATTTAAGGGTTTAGAAAAAACCTAACCTTTGATCAACACCACAGAAGCAAAATTTAATTTTACATCTTTCCAGTCAAACAAATTTGTATCTTACAGTTATTACTAGTTCAAGCTGTGATTGACTTTAACACCAGAGTGGCAGGTGAGGTTGCTTAGACATCACTCCTGCCAGTTACGTGCAGAGAGCTGCTCCCAGCCTCCCCTTCCTTTTTCATGTGATCAATCACCAAAAGGCCTCACAAGGTCCTACTCCTGTAAGTGATGCTGACATAACTGGGAACACCATAAGGGTTAACATTAATTTAGTTCACAACCATCTTCACATAATCTTTTTCATTTACAAATAATAAACGACCTTATCTTTAAATTAATAAATGCCCATATCTTTTTTCTAACACAGCTTTCAATGCACTGAGAGGAAGAACCAGTACTGCTAAAATTAAAAACCAGGACAACTTTCCTCCTGAGAATATTCTGAATTAAAGGAAAGAAAATGGAAAAAAAAATGCAAGTTACGAAGAAAGTAGGTGAGAAAATATGCTTAAAATTTTATTGTACACAGGTTACTATAAAGCTAGTATTTTTAGAGTGTAGCCTAGTAAAGTTTTAAATATGACTTGGTTTTGAATGGATGAATTTTCTAAGTAGATAAAACCAATAGGACCATCAGAGAGGTAAAGTTCGTTAAAAAAAATACTGTTTTACAATACCTTTTCTAAAAAATTATTTTGAGAAGCTGATTTAATCAAAATTAACCAAATCTGATATAATAGAGGTTATTTAATTAAAAAGGGGACTCAGTATTATGTTAATATGAAGAGCATTTGCAATTGTACCAGTCAGAATCAAAATCGTATTGATCAATGCTTCTGACAAGTAACATCACCAAATAGAGTTTACTGTTCTTCCACAGGAAGTCCCAAGAGCCAAGAGATACAATAAAGGCTTCATGAATTGGCAAAATTTCACAGAGCAGATGTTATTTAAGCTGACCCATAGAATCAACCACAATGTATTTTCCACAATGTAAATCTGGTGGAAAAGTATTTGGCATTCCATGTAAAACAGCAACCCAGTAATGGCTAGGATTTGTAAGATTTAAGCTCTTGAAGGTTCTCAATGGAGTAAGAGAAAAAGTGGACAAAGACCCCCAAGCAAGACTGTAAAAAGTGATGCATTCCTTCCCTATATTCTCCATTTTTGTTCCATGTCAAAAGATTATTTGATCTTCTACATACTCCCAAGCTCTCCTTTCCTTCCTTCACCAGCCTTCCTGTAGTACAACAGACATTTTCTATCCAACAGAAATTTAACGGTGAAACAAAATATCAGTTTTAGGTAAGCTTGGAAGAGAACAAAAGGAAATTAAAAAGAGAATTTAATTAAATTAAAGAGAATTTAATTTAAATTAAAAGAGAACAAAAGGAAAAGTCTGGCCAGGAAAAACACTACTCAAACAAACCACTTTTTATAGTCCCTCATCTGCCTCTGCAGCACACTTTGCTTTGAAAACACTTGCTAAATACAAAGACAGATTCAAAGTCCATTTTCTGATGAATGGACTTTTCAAAAAGGATGTGCTTCTCTTGAAAGACAGCAGCCAACTATCAAAGATAAAACCAAACATAACTTAACAGCACCAATTAGCCCTGAAAACCAATTGCTGTAACGTTATCAAAAGCCAGAATGTACTCGGGAAGTGATGTTAGAAACAACTGCAGTTTTGAGACTTATTTGACATTGAGGATCTAAAGCCATCAAAGTTGTGTATTTTTGAACAGGCGCTGCTGATGCCTTAAAATTCTGCAATAGGAGTCAAAGGAACACTACGCATACCACTGTGCTCCCTGAAACCACCAAGGAAGAACAATTTGAATGGCAACTCTGATGGTTAAGATAATGTTCTTCAGAGTAGAACAGGATCATTCATTCACTTGGGTACTGACTTAAGAGTGTGGATATATGAAAGAATCCTTCGTGAAATAATCAAAGTGGTAGGAAAAAACTCATACTAGACTTAAAAAATAAAACCAAAACCAAAAACATTACATAAAATTGAACCTGACTACTCCAAATAAACTTTAAAAATCATGCTTCTAAGAACTTTTGTAAAAACATGGAAATAAACCACTGCACTTAATGAGAACCATGACTATACCTTGTAAAGAAGTGTGAAGAGCACGATGTGCAGGGTTTTACAGTGCAAAAGCTTTATGAGACCTCTATAACTTGGGTGTAGTGGTGTTCTCTTCTTGTAAGGAGGCCATGGATTCCCAGGGAATTTGCCACTTTGCTTTAAACTGTTGAAACAAATGTTAAATGTTGAAACTACTGTTAAACACTGCAATAATGTAGACACCTGCCACTGCTATAGATAAACTTCACTTGGTGTACCTAAGAGGAAACTAAACAAAAAAAGATAATACTCCTTCAAGTAAGCTATAACTGATATTTAAACAATCTCTTTGGTTAAGTATTTTATCTGTGATGACATTTACTACTTTGTCTGTGGCCCTTCAGATGTATTTTTAAATATTTATGGAAGAGTAGCAGGCTAAGATATCCAAAACCCTGATATTGCTTGTAAATTTATAGACTATTTGCTCAAGAACAAATCTAGGGCTTGAAAACATTGAGAAAGTGATTAGCATTACCAGGCAGTGAAAACAAAAAGATTGTTGTGGAATGAGCAACAATATGATGTTGCATTTCTAAAAATGATCCAACTTACAATGCTGTGTATCTGTCCATTGCAGACTGCACATCTCTACGGTAAACTGTTCGAAGTATTACCATGACAGGGTCAAACTCCTTATCCCAGACTTCAGCTGTTGTTCAAAAGAAATTACATGTTAACATTCTCTTTAAAGACCTTACCACTTATTCTAGATTTTGTTCTTAACTAGCTTTAATTATGTCACTTTTATTATTTATTTTTTCCTGGCAAACTACAGCAATTTGAAATAATTCTTACTAATAATACTTTCTATATTAATAATTACCAATATTTATCAAAATAGAAAAATATTTTGGTGACATTTTTATTGGTTTCAAAACAAAAAAATAAAGCAATCCCCAAAATATATTTTTTGTAAGTCTCTCGGTTTGCTCTTTTTCATTTCCGAGTACACGTAAGAAAGCTTTACATTATTTTTCACTTGGTACATGATAAACACAAACCCTCTTGAAAGTAGGAAGTAAAGACTGTGGGGCAGTTAGCAGGTAGATGATATTTGATCATTAAGTGTAGTGAACAAAACTGCTAGAACAACACAGTTTTTTGTTCAGCATCAAAAATGGTCAAGCTTTGTATCACATAATATTTACAATCAATCTTTTACAAATATGCCTCTGTTTTATAACTAACATCTCTGCATTCTTTCAGCATTAAAATCTTAGTTACATCTGTTTAATTTAGTAACTCTAAAGTGACACCCCAAGTGGCTTTTCAGAGCAATCACAAACAGAAAAGTCTAAACAGTTTATAAAAATATCCCATTTGACGGTCTTTTTTTTTTCCTATTTCCAAGTTATTAAAAAACAAAACTAAATTTCAATCTAAAGCCAAATGAAGACTTTAATTCTATGAGGTATTTTGAAGTGTTTAGCTCTCATAACACAAACAAGTGAAGGAAAGATTCCATGACCCTAAAACGAAGAAACCGAGCGGATACAGAATTTTAGCTCCACCAGCAGGCGTAACACAACACAAGTGCTTACAACATTCTTCAAAGTTTCCACAGGCAGAAATAAGCAGCTTTACCACATTTCTGAGGTTAATTTTTCCCAGGCAGGAAGACAAGTGCCTATACTTCTATCCAGTGGTCTGTCCTCTATATATTAACCCCTGCTAAGGTTAGCAGTTTTACAGATATCCTCATAGACTGCTGAGAGAGAGCACTTAGCAAAGTGTCCATTATGTATGAAATATGATCAAATTTAGCTTGTGAAAAAACCCATTTTTTCTGCCCAGAATTTAGTACTGCAGTCTGAAACACACATCAAGCTTGTTTGGGCTGCTAATACATAATGAGTAAAAAGGACTGAATGAGCCATACAATGAATACTGGAAATGCACACACAGCTCATCTCCAGCACACAAACCTACAAAGTGCAGAAAGAACCTGGTTTTGGAAATTGGTTTGGGTTGTCTTTGTTTTTTTTACATGATGGTTAATGGAAGCAAAATCTAGGGATCTACGAACATAAAGTAGATTCCACCCCCCTCAAATTTAGGGAAACAAGGGATTAGAGGATTAGAGGGAATGGATCTGATCATGACTTGCTTTAACTGTGACAGGCCACAAACTACAATTCGTAAAGGCAAAGGGTTTGAGAACCTATACAGTCTTACGAAGAATATGAACACTTAAGAGGGTAAAGAAAGCCCCGTCAGCTTTTAGTCCTGCAGAAGATTTTTCAGCTTTTATTACTTTAAGAAAAAGGGAAGCTGCATAGTGTTATAAATCACTTCAGTATTCACTGCTACAGATGAGATACTTAACACAGTTTACCTCTGGAATAAATTGTTTACCTAAGTTAAAAAAAAAAAAATAGATACAAAGAACTTCCAGACACCACAATCTAGCACTAGATTCCCTAAATATAAAGTGCTATAATTAAAAACAGCATAATCCACCTCTTCGTCCTTCACAGTGTGTTATGAAAAAGACCAGCATGTCATGAGCTCCAGAAACTGGACATGACATGAAGAAATGTAGTTTACATAACATTAAAATAAAATTATTTCAGATACATAGGTGTTAACCTGCCTAATTACACATTCACGAACCAGGATTAATCAATTCCCAAAATTTTGGTTTCCCAAAATTACTTCACTAGTTGTTGATTTGTATAGCAGAGCTTTACTGACACTTCAGTGTCCCAGTACAAAAACTGGTAAACAAGTTATTACAATATTAGTACCTACATTAACCACCACCCCCCAAAACAATTCACAACATATTATAAACCAAATGGTTTCAAAATTGTCAGACCCTAACCTTCCCAGTTCTCAAGGAAGGTATGCAGGGGAGGAAGGAGTTAATCCCTCTTCAGCTTTGCCATTAGCCTGAAGCACAACCAGAGCACATGGAGCATTTCAGATTTCTACAGGCTTATCTGCTCAGTGACAGGAAACAGTAATGGAACACTGAGTTCTTAAATTCTTTCTCTCCTTTGATATACCAATGCTGTGTTGAGTCCAATTTAGATGACAAGCTGGTCAGGGAAAGAAACTTGTCATTTTGTTACTGTATGCATAAGAGAATTATAGAACAATATTCTATAACAAGTCTAGCCTGAACTTTTTTCTAGACCCTCACTACTGACTGTGAAAAATGTCACAGGATACTAATACAGTTAAGCAACATAAAATAAGGAAGCATGTGTCATGGTATCTTTAATAATCAAAAGGTGGAGAAGTTCAAAGAAAGTATCTTTGCAATTGACATTTCACTGGTGCAAACAGTTCTAAATGCTACTAAATATACATCAGATTTAGATTTATTTAAATCACATTAATAATTAAGTACGCACATCAGTAAAATACATATAAGATCATTTTTTAGTTCTACATTTTCCTTTGCTTTCTGAGGGTACCTAATTAATATGAGAAGATCATTTTCCTTCTAGACCAAAATCTATTTCTTAAAGACTATTGATGGTCTTTAGCAATGCTCTTAAGTATTAGCAACAGACAATAATGAAAAATTCAAACAAGTTTTGTGGGGTTTTGGTGGTGGTGGTAGGTTTGGCTTTCTTGTGGGGAGGATGGGGTGGTAGGTTGGATTTGAGTTTTGGGTTTTTTAAGGGAAAAAAAATGCACTACAACAAAACCAAACACCTCAGTTAGA
Source organism: Lichenostomus cassidix (assembly GCF_008360975.1). Lineage (NCBI taxonomy): Eukaryota > Metazoa > Chordata > Aves > Passeriformes > Meliphagidae > Lichenostomus > Lichenostomus cassidix. Next base: position 18,489,504 of record NC_139488.1, read on the forward strand.
CATCTTACCAATGAGTATGTTGCAAGAGAACACTGATTACCATACCTTTAGGTGTATACATTCCTTGTTGCATGGAACCTCCAGGTTCAAAAACAGGGGCTTTAAAGTCAGCAACTGCTGACAGGACCGATTCAAAGCTTAAGCTTCCTGGAATAATACCACTTTTAGGATTAGGGTTTTCTGGAATGTAATGTTTGTGTTAAGGAAAGCAAAGTTAACTTAGTTGCAGGACACAGCATTTCACTCCCCTCTGAACATTTTCAGTCAGTCATTTCAGACCACATCTCAGCAGTGCTCTGTGCTTACCACAAGAGGTCTGTATGCTCCAGCTGCTAGGAACAGTAACTGCTACTGAGGAGAATCTAAGCCTCCTAGCTAGGACATTAAACATTTTAGAGCAAGATTTGCTACATGCTTGGCTCAAGACATTAGTACTTAATGAGAAATAAAAACCACTATCTGTAGTGTGTATAAAGTTTCTGTAATTGCCTTTATGTACAAACACTTTGTCTCTCTTCATAGGGAGAATATTTTGCACTTACAGCTAAGTGCAGAAAAAGCAAGCAAATAGTCCAGGATCCATAAACACAGTATGTAATTCTGTATCTTGGATTGGATAATTCTGCTTTTTGGTAGCAATACTTAACTGACCTATTGGCATTACTCTAAAACACAAGCAGCACAAGTAAGTAAACTTTTGCTTACTGATGATTGCTTATATAAATGATTCACTTATTTTACATAGTTAAGTCATTCACTTAAGTGAATTGTTCTAAGTAATCACTTATTTTACATACTTAAGGGACTGAGTAATTAGATCATACAATAATAATTAATAGTTCCTATTATGCATTTGTTACTAACAATCTCATCCTTTCCTATCATTGTATTCCTAATATTTTTGCTCAGCGTCTACCCCTGGACTGCAAGGTCTTTTATGCATCCATGACAAGCTTCTTAATTTGCCTACACAGCCTAGGGCTGATAGCAGCAAAACTTGTGTATTTGTAGTCAGCTGCCCTACATACATACATGAACTGTATGCCTGCGCAGAGGGACTTCTTAGAGTTTGCTATTCTTTCCCTGTAACACACACACTTCACTCCAATGTCAAAGCAACATGCAGGATTGCTATTATTTGCATTTTCAGCTATTGATAGTAAAAGGCAATATAATGTAGAGTGACTTCTTTTTATGCTGGCATAAACTTAAGAAAAATCCAAGGTTCAAATCCAGATAAATGTGACACTTGGCTACTTTCCACAATGTCATTGGAAAACACACTTTTTACCTCACACGTAAAAGATTTCTGAAGTGTTAGAAAAATAATAAAAATACCCATATGGCATTTGGTATCAAAATTAATTTAAACTATTAAAAAGTATTGCATTTATTGTAAGAAAAACCAAAATTGGAGCAAATGCCTTTGCTAGTAAGTATATGCAAACACACCTTCACACAGGTTTTTAAATTATGTAAACTAAAACCTTGTTGTTCAAGCCTCGCTACTATCCAGGCACCTGTCATTCTCATTCATGCACATTAGTTAATATATTCCAAGGATATGAGATCCAATAATGAACTGTGTGTCCTGTCATTCATACAGAGTTGGGCTACCATCTCCGCTCTGAGGATCTCATCATCTGTCATTCCTAGATCAATGAAATGTAAAAAGCTGTTAAAGTAGCATGATTTTAAAACACACAGTTTTCACTTGACATTAAAAGCGTGTCAAACACAAATTAAGTAATGATACAGTGCTATAAAAATACAGGAGAAAAAAAGGGAGGCGTGCAAATGTTATGAAAGGCACAATCTCAATCAAAAAATACAAGTACGAACTCAAACTGCTGTCTCTCTGGAAAAGATACAGAATCTTCATGTGATCACCTACACAAATCACCCACTTCCATTAAATAAAATTTTCTCAATTTCTATATATTATATCTATTTCTACTTCATAAGGGATTAAAATTCAGTTACTGGCAAAGACAAAGCCAAGTGTTGAATGTTTTAAGTTACTCTATGGTCAAACAGCTTTAAGACAGCTACTAAGTGCTGAATATAAATGAAGGAGTAATAATGTTATTTACATACCAGTATTCCTAAAGCAGTGACTCTTACCTAAATGTAAACGAAGACTTAACAAAAGGACCAAAAATGTTAAGGCTCCTTCCAGCATGGACCTTTCATGCTCTGAGTCAAGAACTGTATTTTGATGCTGTGATGCCATCGTTAACAGATCCACCACCTTAAATCTACACAGCAAACAGTAAAGTCAGAAACATCATTCTCTAACATTAAAACACCAATGTGAAATGTACTGAGAAACTCAGGATAGCACTCACAACAACTTAAAATGAAATACAAAAGCCCAAATGAAAATCCTCTTCTTTTCAAATTTCAATTTTCATTTAACTATCTATGGAATGTGCTATAGTGATACTCATTCCACATGAAAACACCTTATATTTATCAACATATAAAAACTAATGCATATTAATCAGTTTTCAAACCCTGATTTTTTTTTCCAGAAAAGCAAACATCCTGTGTCTCTTACTATTGCAGCTCTATTTATCTACTTCTTCAGGACAGAGTATCCTACCACATGAATATGTATGAAACTTAAAAACCCTAAAGATGCTCAGAAAATAAATATCTGAAGCTTCCCTACTGTACTGTAAATCAAAAGTCAATGCTGTTTAAAATCAAGAGGTACCTCTTTCAGTAGAGCCCTTAGGTAAGTGCTAGTTTTGGCTAGTTGTACCACTGAAGATTTGTTATGTATCAGATATGCAATTTTTCTATTACATGCCATAAATTACTCAACAGCTTGTGCAACATTGAACAACAGCATTCATCTTTTAGTCCTACCTTTCAAAAACAGATGAAATAAAATAATCTGGGTCCAGCCTAGAGGCACAGACCTGTAGAAATAGAGTAAATTATTTTTATTAAATTAATTCTATTCAATAGTTTGCTGGTAAATAATATTGGCTTGGCTTCTCAGAAAACATAACTTACTTGCAGCAGATAAATGTCAGGATCAATCATTGAATTGCAGAAATGAGATTGCACATAAGTCATGGCCTGTCCTTTAATTTGTAGACCATTTCTAACCCACATATTGCTGTGAATTTCAGAAAGACTTGCCTGTTCAGGGAAAACAAAGTTATAAACATTTCAGGGATGTTCAGCTACTCAGTTCAATGTTAGCAGATCATCAGTATATTATCACAGGAAAATAGAAATCATAGAACAGTTTGGATTGGAAGGGACCTTAAAGATTTCCAACCCCTCTGTGCCATGGGTAAGGACACCTTCCACTAGACCAGGTTCCTTAAAGCCCCTTTCACCCTGGCCTTGAACACCTGGGATGGGGCAACCATGACTTTTCTGGGCAACCTGTTCTAGTATCTCACTACCTTCACAGTAAAGAATGCCTTTGTGATAGCTCATCTCTATTTCAGTTTAAAGCCATTAAACTCTGTTTCAGTTTAAAGCCATAGCCCCTTGTCTTGCACTACACATCATTGTAAAAAGTCCCTCTGTGGCTTTTGTGGAGAGTCATAGAATTGTCTGGATAGGAAAGGACTTTTAAAGGTCATCTAGTCCAACTCCCCCTTCAAGATGAGGGACATCTTCAAATAGGACAGGTTGCTCAGAGCCCCATCCAATCTAACCCTGGATGTTCCCAGCGATGGGGCATCTACCACTTCCATGGGCAACCTGCTCCTGTGTTTTACCATCCTGACAGTAAAAAAGGTACCATAGGTAATCTAGATCAACCTACTTCAGTTTAAACTCACTACCCTTGTTCTATTGCAACAGGCCTGCTTTGTCCCCAGCTCTCTCTAAGGTCTCCTCAGAGCCTTCTCTTCTCGAGGCTGAACAATGCCAATTCTCTCAGTCTGTCTTCATAACAGAGGAGCTCCAGCCCTCTCATCATTTTATTCATTATCATTACACATATGCGTACACATGTGTACGACTTCATAAACGTTCTTATACTACTTTACTTCTCCTGGAGAGTGAGAGATGAAAAGAACCACTGCAAGTTTATGAAACAGATACCATACTTTGATATGAGAGCACACTTCAGGCAATGAAAATTATCAAAGACAAAAAATTGATTTCTACATGTATAAATCATATACATGTATTGTCCATTAAAATCTTGAAACGTACTCCAAATGAAGGCATCATGGAACCAAAATGAACCAAAAATTAAGGCATCACAGTTAAAAGGTGTCAACCTGTACTCCATTCTATCAACATTAAAATTCTATCTTTCAAAGGAGTGGTTCTTCCTACCATTTTGGAAGTGCTATAGTGAATATTATTATTATTATATGCTTCTCAGAGTATGATAGCTAATGCCACATTTTTAATTTTGGAAATAGGAAGGGAAAAAAAAAGATGTTACCCTAACTACTTGGTAGATTCTAGTTATTATTGTCACATATTGCTTATTTTTATATTCCACAATTAAGACATACTTTCTATTGTTAAGTTAGATATCTGCTCATACCTGAATCTGAAGTGGATGAATCATTAGTTTCATCAGCATCTCCTGATCTGGCAAGATAGTATCCAGATCTAGTTCTTGGCATTTAACAGCCTAGAAACAAAAGCAAGCACACGCTGTACTGAATGATCACATTCAACAGGGAATTTCCATCTTCTGTAAAACTACAACATGTGCTTACCTTACTTAAAAACATGGCAAAGTAACGGTGCAGTGGCAAATGAAAAGTAACTTGGTTAGGTGCTGGCTGAAAGTAAAATAAAGGGTTTTAATAAAATATATAGAAAAAACCAAACATACAGATGTCTTTGGCACAACCACCAAGAACAGTATCTTACATGTCTTCATTTGACGGACTTACTAACCTAGAAGTACTTCATTCCCCTGTCTTTCTGATTATTCAGACATCTTCCTCAGACAGTTGTAATTAATCTCCTATTGAATCCCCAGAAACTAATGGCACTCTGTGTTGACTGAAGTACTGCCTGCCAAGTTGCAAAGCTGCTCCCCATTTCCATAGCAGAAGAGAACTTCTGTTTTGCCACTGCTTCATTCAGCTCTTCATTCAGCATACCGATAGCACTGCTTTTAAAACTCACACACCTAAGCTTGTACCCACAAATCTAAATCACCAAGAATCTACAAACAAAATAAAGGATCCTAGGACATAACATCGTAGGTATTAACTACAAACTATGATTTCAGTAAAATCACTTTGATTGATCCCTACCTTGATTAGCCACTTGATTTAGGGGAGGGGGCTGGGCATAGGGAGTTTATCACATCTGTAATTTAATCAGATTTTTACAGTACTTTGCTTACATTCACTAAGGATATTTACCTCATCTACAAAGTTGATTGCATCAAACCAGTCCTGAAGCGCTTCAAGGCAGTATCTGACAACATTGCGTGTGTATTCTTGTGTTTCCTGCAGTTAACAGAAACCAGCATACTATATAAGCCAAAACAGTTTTAAGTGTCATTGTTTTCCTACTACGAATAAATACAATTATTTCAAGAATATTTTTACAGCACACAGAAACATTAAGGCTGGAAAAGACCTCCAAGAGCACTGACTGAACCATACGGTGTCAACTACACCACAGCACTAAGTGCCAGGTCCAGTTGTTTCTTGAACACTTCAAGGGATGGGAACTCTACCACTTCCCTGGGTAGTCCATTTCAATGCTTAATCACCCTTTCCATGAAGAAATTCTTCCTGTTGTCCAGTGTGAACCTCCTCTGGTGCAGCCTGATACACTTTTTCTCTTGTCCCGTTGCTGGTTACCTGTGAGAAGAAGCCAACTCCAACCTGGCACTGCCCTCCTTCCAGGGAATCGTGGAGAGCGATAATGTCTCCCTGAGCCTCCTGCAGGCTGAACACCCCCAGCTCCCTCAGCCACTCCTCATACGACTCACTCTCTAGACCCTTCACCAGCTTCGCTGCCCTTCTCTGGACACACTGCAGCACCTCAAAGCCCTTCTTGTACTAAGGGGCCCAGAACTGAACACAGGATTTGAGATGCAGCCTCACCAGTGCCAAGCACAGAGGGGCAATCCCTGCCCTGCTCCTGCTGGCCACACTATTTTTGATAGAGGCCAGGATGCCATTAGCTGTCTTCATGGCTCACATTCGGCTGGCTGTCAACCAGGTCCTCTTTTGCCAGACCACTTTCCAGCCACTCTGCCCCCAGCCTGTGGTGCTGCCTGAGGTTGTTCTGACACAAGTGCATGACCAGGTGCTTCACCTTACTGAACCTCAGGCAACTGGCCTTGACCCATCAATCCAACCTGTCCAGATCCCTCCGCAGAGCCTTCCCGCCCTCCAGCAGATCAACACTCCTGCCCTACTTAGTGTCATCTGGGAATCAACTGCGGGACCACTTGATCCCCTCATCCAGATCATCAGTAAAGATACCAAGCAGAACTGACCCAAACACTGAGCCTTGGAGAAGCCCACTAGTGACTGGCCACCAATACAGTCTGAGTCCTTCTCATATGGAAATTAGTAAGCATTAGGACTGTTTCACTGTTTCTCTAAAGGATGAGCACTCCAGTGGAGGGAATTAAGGCACCTTCAGAACAGTCAGCTGGTCCCAGTGCCTACCGTTGTTTTATTTATCCATTTACTACTACTCCCAATTTAGAGCTGTAAGCACAAAAAAATACCTTTCCATGCAACCAAAAAGGATAGCCCCATCATAATGAAGCGTCTACTCACAGACACAGGCAACATTAAAATCACATTAGGACGACTTATACATCTCTATTCCCACTGAACAAAGCCAGAATGACACAGACACATCTATCAAGTTCTTCATTAGATTAGAAGTCATTCTATATCTACAGCCATATGAAATGACTGCACTCACCTGAACTTGTAGTCCCTGTACTAGAGACAATAAATTACGTACAAGCATGAATTCTATACTCACTCTACACAGAATCTGAGTTGACTGGAGTTTTATTTCATTTAAATAGACAAAGACAGCAAAATCTAAGTTTTTTCAAACAAAAAACAGACCTTTCAGGTTTGAGAATTCTAGAATAAGTCATGAATAAAACCAAGAATAATGACAGGGAAATGTTAGCCTTACCCTAACTTTGCAGTGTGACAGAAGACCCCACATTGGCTGTGCACAGGCTTCCAGCTCAGCAGCAAAGGCAGCATAGTATGTCTGCGATTCAAACTCCACATGCTCATTTAATTCTCGTTTATTTAAATTCATACCTTCAAAGATTTAAGCAGAGTTATACAACCCAAGATTTAACTAGGGCTAAATGGAATGCAGTATTTTTAGTATTATGCATTTACACACCTCTAAAAACAACTTTAACTAAGTGTAAGAACGTATTTTATATAGCAGCAGAATATTTGATAAAATACTGGAAGAAGAAACAAAGTTCAACAGAAATAAACCAGAAAAAAGACTAGCTAGTAACTGCAGCCCTTGCTGTTCAGGGTACACTAATTTCTACTTTGAATGCCACTTAGTCAATCGTAACATCTGAATGTTGGTCTTCTTTCTAAATAGAACACTTATCAGTATTGAGAAGCTTACCATTTTAAAATATAGAAACACTTAGAAAAAGATCCACATGTATTAGATTAATTTCCCATATATATAAATTTAGAACGTAACCAGTAAAACAGTTTGCTTTACAGTTATGATCTGTACTTTAAGTACAACCTCAGAATTCTTGCACCATGAATCTCAGTCGACTAAGTGTGGTGTGCCTGATCTTCAAATACTTCACATAAGACAAAGACCAGTTAGATATTTTTGTAATCTGTTTTCTGTTCTCTTCAAGAAATACAATCTTAGGGGAATACTAATAAATTAAATATTTACATACAGCATTGTGCGGATTTTGCTACTGTGAACATTAAGCTGTCTTAACATCCTTGTATTAGTACTGATTATAAAAGACACATACCTTGAAAAAATGATACAAAATTCATCCATGTTACCAAAAGACCATGATCTTCCAAAAATTTCTTTGCCACACTTTGGTGTGAAAGTATGTTTATAAAATCACTAACCAGGGGCCAGTAAGTATTATTCTTCAGTAGTGCTTCCCCACAATTCACCACAACATGTAAACTATTCTCTTCATCTAGATTTAAAAAAGAAAAAACCAAAATAAAAGGAGAAGACAAAGGAATTTTTATTATTTATTAGAAGTTACAAAATAAAGCAAAAATAAAAATTAGGATGTACTGTAATGCTGTGGTCAGACACACACACAGAGAAAACTGCAGAAAAGAAAAACTATTCTTCTGTGGTACCAGAGGCTGTTTTTGCATAATGGACTCAACAACACAGATGCCACTCAGCAGGAGTCACTTATACTTTGAATGGAATCACAACCTTCAGAAAGCAACACATTAGTAAAATCATCCCATCTATGCCTCTTTCAATACTTTCAAGAAGTATAAAAAGACCAAACAATACAATTCCTATTACAAACACCTGAAGTTTACTTTGAATTTGACATACCCCTAGTAACCAAGGTACCTCACAGCCTTCAAGAACAAACCTGGTGATCAAAACCTACACTGGCATGTTGAGTCTGAGAAGAGCAGAGCAAAGCATTCTTCTCCCATATAAAGTTCATTAGGAGCAAAGTCCTGATAGAGAGGAAAAAATTCTCCAAGAACATACAGATATAAATCTTCCCAGGGAGCCAGTTTTTATCATCTGCATCTACATTTCCACCCTTCATCCTTTCACACTACATGTGAGAGAGCTAAGGTGAGTTAGTAAAACTTATGAAGTTGGTATCAACACAGGCCAACTGTTTCATTAAAACAGTTTCTCCACAAACACCCTTAGGGAACTGTATATTTTAAATAGGTGTCAACTGTTCAAAAGACTATTAGGATCTGTAAGCAATGCAAATTAAACAAGCTATAGCACACACAATTCCTGTTCCATGTTCTTCTTGCTCCCTTCAAACACGCTTTCTCCACCTATCCATTAGCTGGATTTGTAAATTTTGTCTCATTCAGATACTAAACAACCTATTGTTTAGAGTAGCTGCACAAACAGAATTCTTCTTAATTTATCTCACCAGCACAGACTTTTCACTATTTCTCTCATTAAAGAGATCACTTGAACTGAACACAATATCAAAGCCCAAAGAACTGCAGAAGAAGACCACCGAGAATATGAGAGGGCAAAACACGAATAATGTATTTCATTATTTCTTTTCTGTCCATTTACAGTATGCCCAACCTTTCATATATAAAGCAGTGAGTGGGAGACATTGTGAAATATTGAAAAGTACCAAACATATCCCAGTAGTAGACTGGGATTAGTAGACTTGAAATTAGACTTGAAAGTAGACTTGAAATTATTAGGTTTACTGCTGAACTCAATGACCAACCTAAAAGATTCTATATTTCTATAGTGGTGTCTTAGCTAAGAGAAGTCACTGGTGCTGGGAAGAGAGAAAAGGAAACAGTGGAATAGCTGCTCCAAGGGTAAGTCTTCTCTCACACATCTATCACAAATATATCTAACAATATTTAATTTACCAGCTCCACATTACATCCATTAATTACCACAAAACTTCTTCAGAAAATGACTAATCACAGTCACAGCCTTTTTCTGCTTGACTGCAATTCTGACCCATTACACAACGTGATCATCATGCTAGCAAAAAGTAACATTCAAAAGATGCTTAGAAGTAGATTTAAATAGTGCCATTCCAACAATGGCACTGACTTAGCAAAAATCACTTGATATACAAACTGTTAAATATTCAGAATTCTTCTTTTAATACTATAAAGCAATCTATGTAGGGCAACAGAAAAATGTTTCATACTGAAATGCTGCTGAACGAGGGCACCCTTGATAGCTAGACGAGTGAGGATTTCCCATTTCTGCACAGTCATTTTTGTTTAGGCTATGGAGTGGACTCTGAGACAAAGGATACTTCAGGCAAAAAAAAAAAAAAACAGTTTCATACAGAAATTCATGATACTTATTTAGCAGCACCACTCAGCCTGTCTAGGGAGTCCTTCCAGATTCAAACTAGGATAAAAAGGGCTGGGAGGTCTCCAGTCTATTAGACACTTAGAAGTGTGAATGACAAAAGTCAGCAAGATTCAGTTGTGCCATTTTCATATAAGGACAGGCAAAACAAGAAGGGCGAATATAGGACAGCTGTCTTCACTTAAAGAAGTTATAAGTCTACCCCAGCCAAATTCAAACAGCCACTCTGTCAGGTTGATCAAATTACTATATTTACAAAGTATTAAATTCTTCTCCACTCATAATATCAAATTTTATTGCAGCAATCACAGGTTTTAAAAGCTAAAACAATTTTAAATACTGCACATAGCTTGTAAAATTATTTGAAAGTATTTCTTAAATTAATAATTTGCATACGTAAGTTTTCATTCAAATAGTTGTTTATGCACTTTATACGACAAATTAAGTACTTGCAAGGTAATACTCTGCATTCTAAACTATGTAATATTCTGATTTAAAAAAACCCTACAAACCAAAGGATTAAATATTAGTATCACACTTGACAACTACCTTTATATTTCAAGGGAATTTTGATACTAAGCCTCTACCATATATTGCTAGATCCTGTGCATTTTTGGAAAGGCATCAGAGGGGTAAACTGACTTACCAAGGAAAGACTGAATTTCCTCTATAATCAATTTATTATGCATGGAAAGAAACAAACAACTCAACCTACCTTGCAATTCACTTTTAATAAGGCAACTTTCCATCATGTACAACAGAACAGTGACCATAATATCCAGCAGTTGGCATTCTTCTGTTACTTGGCGTGCTAGTTCTTCATTGCTGAACAACTGAACACTGATATGCACAATTCTATTAGACATTGTGTCTGATTCATGGCTTTTCTTCAGTGTTTTCATAATAAAAGCATAATGCTGAACAAATGTTTTTGTAAAAGCAATCTGCAAATTATAAAGAAATGTTGACATTAATAAGCATCATACAAAAATTGTAGCTTTCTTTCATTATAAAATATTCCTTGTCGAATGTACAATCAACATGTCCTGGGATACATCAGTTGCTCTGACAAGCCAAAATTGATGCCTGTTTTCTAGAAACAGTCCAAATGAAAAGACCTATACATAGGGAGGGGTATCCTAGGCTACTAATTTTATTACGTTTTCCCAGAATCTAATCTTCTCATTCTATATTTTCCACACTAAAAAAAACCCCAAAACCCAAATCAGAAATGTTCAAACAAGGAATATAAGGTCTCAGCATGCCTGTGAAAGCAGTAAAGTTCTAATAATTAATTTATCCTAAATTTGTACATCCTAGAACAGGATGTCCTAAAACGATACACAGCGAACAATGAGTTTAGTAGTGCCTTATAAAGCTGTTTTATCACTTGCAGCCATCTACCTGTGAGTAAGTTTTTCATTTATTGGTCAAGCAAGACATTTCCACACTGACTTTCATTTCTACTATCACAGCATCCTACACTTTTCAAATAAACTTTTAGTGTCTTCCCCTCAATACCAACATAATTAGCCAGGTTTGTTATTCTTCACACAACTGTTTGCAGTTTTTTAAACTAGATCAGTATTTAAATATATTGTATATACATACATTCATCTTAGTACAGTTCTGTGATCCACCCCATTAACCTCAAAATGCATTGCAAATCAACCTTTTGCACTGCATATATGTGAACGTATCTGATAGCTTTGAAATCACTTCTCACTTGGTACTTTAGGTTCTGAATTAACACCATCTGCACTTGCTTGGCTTAGTAAGAAGACAAGCTGGGTATAGACAAAAATTTTCAGATCAAAGTCTAAAAATCCCTTGCCCATTCCTTCTGGAAGTATTAACCTTTCATAAGCATAGAAACAGAAAACTTAAAACTACCCTCTGGCAGCTGAGTTTTCACCAGGCCATAAACAGATCACTACTTTATTTTACCTGCTTTAGACTCAGTGCACTCCTATTTTTATTATGGCATTACCATGTTATTATGACTTAGAAAATACTTCCAAATATAGGATGACATAATGCTGCTGCTGGGCACAGAAACTGCTTCTCCCAGCAAATACCCCCAAAGATAAAGTTGCTGATGCAAAAAAATGGACCAGGAGAATAGGGATATCACTGCAGGAAACACTGCAAGAATATTTAACTTGCCTTCCTTTACCTGGTCCCAGTGATGAAGACCTGTATAATAACTGAAAGTGTGTTCCATATACAGCAGCCAGCAAATGGTAATTGTTTTCAGCTAAAGCCTTCTTGGCACAACATATTCACAATACTTGAGCAAAGTCAATGTGATAGCATTCTGGTATTACAGATATTCCCATCGTATAATTTTCTTTAAGTTAAAAGTGTGAAACAATTTTCATCACTGGCAATAGCACTTATCATCAAGACATTCATAATATTAATGTTAAGCCTCAGACAGAAATGGTGTACCAGCTATTTTAAGAAGTTAGTATATTAATGCTGCTGGTAAAAAAGTATCTTTTGTTTACATATTACTTCTTCACACAGTTTAAATAGGATTTTTGCGTTCTGTCTAGTTCATATCGGCATGCATCAAAATTTTTTGTGCCTCACTCATATACAATAACAAACTTCTGAAAGTACTGCAAATTTGCTCTCAATACAGCATAATGGTAGAGACTCTGTACAACACTTAACCAAAGGAAAGACAGAAGCTTTACTCCTACATTCACTTGCAAGTTAAACAAACAAATAAAACGCTTTCCAATTTTGAAAGGAAGAAACTAAACTGATTCCAGAAGTTAAAAAGCTGAAATACTGTGGTAAACTGCAGTCAGTACATAAAGCCAGCCACAGTAGGCTAAATCAGTCCATCCACATATGCTTTCTTTCGGTGGCCAAAGCTATGTACACTATTAAGGAAAAATACAGAATAGAGCAATAAAGCAATTTTCGTCATAACACGTTTCCATAGTCAGCTTCCAAGCTTTTGCAAGAAATGGTTCCTAAGATAGGTATGCTTTCTGTATATCCAATTATCTTCACTGACTTACTCTCTATGATCTTGAGCAGCTTCTAAATTTCTACCGTAAGGACAAAAAAAAGCTAATTTTTTCAACTGGCCTTTCCTCTTGGTGACCACTCAACAATCCCAGAACTTTTTGGAGACAACCCCGTATTTCACTTAGAACTTACATCCCCCATGTTTATACTCTCAATGCTAAGATGGAAGGTATTTCTGCCAGCTGAATTATGCACTAAAATTAAGGTTCCAATAGAAGAATGTTCACAGAAATTGCAGAACAGCATATCCAGGGTTTAGTGAAGTCCTATTGCTATAATAGGTGCCTCAAGAGTCACTACGGGAGGTGCCTGACAAGGCACCACATTTCTGGTGATTATGTTAGTTGATTCATTATGTCTACCAGATGCTTTTGCATTTTTATAATTCCAATATTCCAGATTTCAGCAAGACTCTGCTCTTGGACGATTTACACTCTTCCATCATCTTCCTGTTTACTGCCAACACATTCTTTGCCTTGTCCTTGGTCATGTGAAGGTCTGTTTCTCTGGCCTTTGCTTTTCCTCTTGTCCACACCATAACACTTTTAATTTCTTGGAAGCTTCAATAAACTTCTCTTCTGCTTTCTTTTTCTTCACTTGTAAGTCTTCCAAGCTTCAAATGTCAGAATGTGCTGGAAGGGATGCCTCAAGCACAAATCTGTAAGGCAAAGACCACACTTTTTGTTGTGCTATCTCTCTCATATGCCAAAGTGGGGAGAGAGGGAAAAGCTAGTTAACCCAGGGTTTTAGCCCACCCCTTTTAACACCTCTTTTCAGTACTGGGAATCCTACAAGGGAAGTTTGTTTTCCTATTTAAAAAAAAAAAAAAAACTATGAAACTGAGATTGCTGGTGGCTCAGTGACTGCTACACAGGGCAATGATGGATTCTAATATGTTTATGCTGGAGGTCAGAGATTTCAACAATTTCAAAGCATACACAGATAGCCAGCTCTGTGGTCTGTGTCTGGCAAGCTCCCTCAGTTTATCAGAAATCCAACCTAGCATAATTCTGCTGATTTAACGAGCCAAATCACCTCACAAAGAATCATATAAACTGCATAATACCAGACACAGAAAAAATTAGAACAGCACATGTGGTGTAGATGGGATGAGAGAAAGCAGAAAGCTGAGAGATCACTTGAAACAGATTATATCCCTAGAGGTATTCCTGTTGTTTAAGAATGCAATATGATTAATCAGCAAACAAGCTTTTCTTTCAAAAAAGCTAAACAGAAGCATGTATGATAAAACATTCTTCTAATTCATCCCAAAATGCTATGATCTCTCTTTTACATGTAAAAGGCAGAGCCGCTCCTTGTAAATTAACCACAGGCGTCACAAACATGTTTAAAATTAATGCAGCATTGACACAGTTTTGCAACAAAGCACAGGTATCTTGCAAAAAAATAGTGTTACTGCCTCCCTAGTACTGCTGTGTGATACATTTCCTGCTCCGAGTTTCCTTACTACTTAAAAATGCCATTTAGACAATCACAGCAACTAAACACAGATTCTAAAAAAAATTCAAATACTTCGTATTTGTGCTTCTAATAAAGCTTTAACATAGGAATTAACTGTTTTAATGGAACACAATATGAAATTGGTAACAAAAAAACCAACCAACCAACTAACTAACCAACCAACCAAGAAGTTTAAAAAAGCTTTCAATCTGAGCACGCAATGGGTAGAAAATGGACTATTTCCAGTTAAAGGTGGCAATCAGTAGAGAGACAAAATACACAGTCATCTCCATTCTAAGTGAAGAAAGATGATGAACACAGCTAAGAAAATCACTGAAGACTGTGGCTCGTTGTCAAAGGAAGAAAGATCCCACAATCATTAAAAGCTGTTTCAATTACATGGTACAGTAAAAAGGGAAACACAGCAACACTTACCAGATTCTTCTGCATGCTGCTAGCAGCTGGGTGTTTTTACAGGCAGGAATTTAGCTGGCAATGGATCAGGAGAACTGGATGTCCATGTGGGTGTCCAAATACCAAGAAGAATTCAAGCTTCATAGCAATGGATCATCAGTTAAGAAGTCCTAATGTCTCCTCATGTATTAGCTGAATCTAAGACCAAGACGAATCTATGCTGGTATCCCAAATCAAAATGGTGTCTTGACATGGACACTGTAGTGCTGAAGACCATATCTTTTTCTTCCTTGCAAGTTATCTTCACGTAATTTGTTTTGATTCAGCAAGGTTTTAAGGGGGCACAGATACAGGGTTGTCCCATTACAAACAGACATTTTTGAAGAAATCTGCATGCCTGGATTTCAGAATTTCTTGATCTTTGCCTCCCAGCAGGGATTGAGAAGGTCCAAAATATTTGCATGGCTCAAGGGTATGACATGATCAGAGCAAAATGTTAAGCCTGATTGCTATGTATACTAGGTCTTGGGACCATGTGGAACAAACAACCAAACCTGGCTGCACACCAAGATTTAAAACAGGAAGATGACATCCAGTCTCCACAACTCCAGGCCAGGAGATACTTGCTATGGACAACTGCAAAACTCTGTAAGGAAGTACCTGGAAGGCTGCCAAAATCACCTAGGGCATAGCTGCAGCAAGAACACTCACACTGTAATGGGCTGTATGGAGAAACCACTGCCTACTACAATAGCTGAAACAGGAATGAAGTCACTGCAATTATTCTCTGGTCATACCACACTACAGAATCATACAGTGCGGATCCACATGTTTTCCGTGATAAAAAACAATTTACAAAGTAAAATAAAATGAAACAAAATCCCACACATGCAAATATGCAATAACAGACAAACAGGAAAATAAACCATGAAACTGAAGTTAATAGTGCTGCTCCAGAATTACCGTTTTGTCCACATTGCTTTTCAATACTGAACACTTTCGAACTTCTAACAAAATACTCAAAACAAAGTAAAAGATCTGTATTATTTTACTGTGTATTTTTCAAACATAGGCATACATGGTCTCATGAAAGGCATAATACATACTAAGTAAGTGAATAAAAAAAGATATTAAGGTTTGAATTAAGTAAGGCCAAGTACCTTATAATCTTGATCTGGTAGCATGTTGAGTAAGAAAGTCACCATCTTCTGTGGAAACTCGTATTTTATTGTCCAAAATAATAATTCTTCTAGAAAACATTTATGCTTCAAAACATCCATGATAGACTGATCTGCATAAAAGGTTGAAGCAGGGCATGTGTAACATAACAATTATTAAAACTAAGAACAACGATAGTGCAGTTGCACTCATATAAAAATGTAGGAACAAAAATCTTAAAACATCTTAGTGCATTATGTATACAATTTTTTTAAACAATGGAAAAATGAACATGACCAACACTGCACAGTGTCAGAGTCTGTAACTATAAAAAGGACCTCCCAGGAAAGCCAGTTAAAGTTTTCAGTACAATTCTAACACACAGTCCAATCTTCATTGATTGCACTGACTCATATCACCTTACTGTAACAGCTGCACTGACTATAATCCATCACAGCAAATTGCACAATATTTACACAACCACTTAACCAAGGGAAACAATATAGACTACCTCTTAACTGAAGTTAAAATATCAAAACAACAAAATGCAACTTATGATTAAATGTTGAGTTCTGTTACCTAAAGAACACTTTACAAAGCTCTAAACAAAATAAATAGAAGCAATAACATCCGTTATTCTTACTTTCAAAGCATTATATGCACTGATTGACCAACCACTAAGTTGTTTGTTGGGGTTTTTTAATAGAAAAATTACCATAACCAGATAATCAGGCACTAGTTCCTGATGGTAGCAGGGGAGACAGTCTCATCTTTCCCCTTTCAACCCATGTCCATTCACTCTGCCCCTTTACTCATGCTGACAGTAGATCCCTGTGGGGGACCTACATCGGAAACAAGTCCAGGATCATTCCATTTTGTCAGCTGTGTTTTCAAGCAGATCAGTTTCCTGACTGCAAAGCTGCAAACTGACCTTTGCTAGAACAAACTGTTCATGAAATTATCACTTGACAGAGCATAAATCGTATTAACTGTTTTTTAAATTAATAAAATGTAAAGACTCTTCATCATCATTTTTCAAGACATTGATTATTTATGCTTTAAAACTACAACACGTAGCATTGACTCCAGTAACACAGGAGGACTAAAGAAGAAAATAAACTACTTCGCTGTATCTAGAAAATAACTACACCTGAGGATATGTGACCACACAAAATCACATATTCCAATAGGAGTGTATGAAGTGCTCCCACCAGCACACAAACAAAAACATTTACACTGAACATCATCTGGCCTAGAAGACTCACATCTTCACTTAAGTGTGACAGCTTTAGAGACTGCACTGGATAGATTTGTGCCTATTGTAAGCAGGATATTTGTGCTCTTCCTAAGCAGGAATTACCTCAATTTTCCATCATTACCAAATGTCAGAAGTTCCCACGGCAAGTAACCAATTTGCCCAGATTTAAATTTTTGGGGCTCTCCTCAAGACTCAAGCAAGCCACAAAAAGGCAAGAATATGTTTTATTCAATATATTCTACAAGCATTGATACAAAAACATTACTTTCACAGAATCATGAAATATTTAAAAATATTATAATATTTTGTAATATTAATTAATATTAAAATATTTTGTAAGGTATTATACCTCATCTACCCAACAAACATATGATGCACATTTACGTTCTTTTCTTCATCTCTTGTTATGAAGTTGCATGTGTGCTTTCACTGCCCATGAAAGCTTAGGAACCATGCAAAACTGAAGTCCTCGGTCCACAGACCAGAGAGCACAAATTTAGGTACATGCCAAATGCTTCTGAGTGAGAGCACCAGGCATGGAGACAAGTGACACAACCGTATCTATTGCTGATGTGCAACTTCCTCTGACACATATCATAGCTGAACAGTGCATACCCAACACTTTATGCAGCAGCTTCAGGCAGGGACAGAACAATACATTTCCACTTACATCTGCTACATAATTTAAGTAGGCAGAATGCTCTTAGCAAACTTGGAGAATTTGTCAAGAGCACTGGGACTACTGTTCCCACTCTTCTCAAAAGCATCACTGTATTTTTATTTAAAAAATATAGCGCCTGTGGATTTAAAATTGTCTTAAACATCTGGTATTTCAGATGGATGCAGGATGAGGTTTTAAAACAGAGTAAAAAGAAAAATTTCTCAGTACTATGTCCCACAAGTGTATCAGTGAACCTCAGAATAAAAACTGTACTTTCTTTAAAGAAACATTTTATTCTTTCTTAGTGCCATAAAACACTTCACAGAGTGTTGTAAATATCTCTCTGGAATATGAGACTTAGCATTCCAAGATATCTCCAGTATATAAACAACCCTGTATGAAGACAGTACCACTGAAGAGCTAGGATGGGACAGGGAGTCTGCTTATATGGAAAAGGTAAATCTGTTTTTATTCAATACTCAGTTTTCTAAAATTTTCTTTTCATACTCTTATTTTATACCCTATTGGACATAAAATATGAATATTGAAAACTTCAGAAAACTATTTGATATTTAATAAAAACAGATACTTACCCTTCCCCCATTGGCAGACTCCCTCCTCTGGGGCAGATATTAGGAGCTATCAACATCATGAGCACAGTCCATGTTGGGTTGCCTCAGAGGGGGAAGACTACAATCCTGGGGGAAAATGAAATGTTGAATTCAAGTATCATTTTTCCTGAAATGCCACTGCTGTTACTGGTTTTCTGATCAGGCAGTTTCTAAATCTGGGATTCCTCCCTGCCTCTTTCCCTAATTAGTTACTATGCATCAGAACAACAGCATTTTTTTATTATGTTACCTGACTCTAACTCATCTTTTAGACAAGCTAACAGCCTTTTAAATCCAAGAGAACTTTCCTTGGATGTCTCTACATTTCCTGCTCTTCTCCAAAACTACTGCCTCTTCCACATTATTATTCTCTACCACAATCTTTCTCACACCATTTTTAAGATCATCTCTAAACAACACTGTTGCCAAAACATTTAGTTGTCTGTTTTTTCAGCTTCCTCATCTCTTTCTTCTTCAATCTGAAAACACTTGAAACAATTAATCTCACTTTCCCACACTGCCCACAAAAATCACACTATCTTATTGATTCATTAACCTTTGCATTTAAAACTCAAGCTCCAAACCTTTGCTCCAGAGACCCTCCAGAAACTTTATTCCAACTTTCACAACTCTTCAACTCAAATGTACTTTTCTCAAGGCTTCCAATGCTTTGCGCTTCCTATGTTAGTCTCCTCACACTCAAATTCAAAAAAACACAACCAAAAAGGACTTCTTTATTTAACAACAGCATTTAAATATCAATAAACACTTTTTAGCTCAAAAACATGTCAAGCACAAGACAGAACTACCTTGTCTCTAGCCCGTGGTTATTATTGAATTAAAACATGCTCTGACATCAATGTAAGTGCTGCTCATGTTGGAATAGAAATTGCACAAGGGACTAACTTCAAGGTAGAAAAATAATGCACTGGTTTCAAGGGAGACTTCATTTAAGTATTTTGTCTTAAACATTACTAAAAGAGTACAGAAAGACCAACCAGAACCAGAGCGAACCATTCTCGTCTGGCTGAACAAACACAGTCATACTGTACAGAGGCACAATCAAAAATTTTTTTTAAGAACACATCCAACATTTGTTTAATAAAGCTGCACTGCAGCCTTGATAGCCACACAGTGAAAACTGAATGAATTTTTGGGAGGTCAGCTTACAACACAGAGGTGACAAAATGGTCAAACAGAGTCCCAGACAGTGGTACTCACTCAAGGGAAATTTAAGTTGCCAATCACCACATTTTCACTTGCTATTCCTTTTTCGAGTTTGCTATGTTCAATAGCTGTCACATACAGCACACCACAGTACTCAGGAATTGGGTATTCCTGGCGATTTTTAAGACAGACATAAAGCAAACGTGATAAACTGAGATCAGTACTTCATAAATACCTTTGGTGGTGCTGCTTAGTTTCACCCTCTTGCGCTTTCCCACACCTTGGCTACCATCCTGGTCCTCCTGGGGTAGGGGAAGAGTTTTAAAAATTGATAATCATATACTTAGAATCTTATTGTCAAGAGATTATATGCTCTCAAAATTCTGGTTTAACTACCAAACTAAAACAGAGAAGTCTTCAATATATTCTTACAAGAAAAACACTTTTACTGTTTACAGCAACCACGCACAGTGTGCAACTCTTTAGAGAAAAACATGATTTTTCAATTGCCTCTTTTTCCCCCTACAGGCAACATTATCATCTGCATTTATTCCATTATTTTTTAAGATTACTTGCTTTCATTTCTGAAAGTGATTGCTACAAAATAGTTTAACATTACAAAATTTCTAACCTTTGCACATCTAAGATTTTACCTTATCCACTTGTAGGGTTTGTAGGGTTTTGTTTCAGAGAAAAAATATCAGCCAACATATTGTATATCCAAGCTGGAAACACAGACAATTAGCTAGATATTTTCTAATCAATATAAACTTTTGATGCAAGAACAAAGTATTTTTGACACCTTTAACAGGTCAATTCTATCTGCTTTTCCCTACAAAATAACGGAAACATTTTACACAGGCACTTTTCATCCGGAGCTTTCAAGACACTCCACAAACTAAACAGCAAAAGTTCCAAAATGTAATACAAGTTAAAAACATCACCACCACTTCACAAAATCTAACACTGCACGTTAAGAAAGAATGTGACATTACAGGACTATATTAATGTTGCATGGATCTTTACTAACATGGGTAGTCCTAATGAAACTAGAGATAAAGATTCTTAATGGAGCTAATAAAATGAGATATAATTAATGCAGGTATCTACTGTTAAAAGTAAGTAATCAATATCCTTCCCCCTTAAGCAAATAACATGTTTTACTTCCCAACTTCACAGGAAAAATAAAGAACCTGAATCTCCAGAAGTTACTGTGCTTTCTTGAGGAAGAAGGTTGTTCATACTTTGTATCTCAGGACTAACCAAAAGTAAGGTGTAAATGGAAGGGCAGATTTTTCCTATCCTTTCATTACCTCCATCTAAAAATTCATTTTAAGATGGATACACATATG
The DNA here is from genome assembly GCF_008360975.1 of Lichenostomus cassidix. Taxonomy (NCBI): domain Eukaryota; kingdom Metazoa; phylum Chordata; class Aves; order Passeriformes; family Meliphagidae; genus Lichenostomus; species Lichenostomus cassidix. The sequence goes on from NC_139488.1 coordinate 18,510,660, forward strand.
AACTCTTAGGCATCCTGTGATCTTTGTGAACACAGAGTACTTTGGCACTTCAATCAGGAATGAGTCACTAAGTTCTCAGGATGTTGCCACTGCCCAGTCCCCAGTCAGAGGGGCCATGTATTCTCAAGAAAAAAATCAGACCTGCTGGGATATTACTATGAATTGCAGGACTCTGCAATTCAAGTCTCGTGCCCTGAAAAAAGCATCAGTGAAAAAGGTTATTTTTTTATTTTTCTTCATCATGGTCTGCTTGACAAATAAGAATTACTGACAAGGATGTCTATTCCTTTCATCCAAAAGTCAAAACAGACTATGCAGGTAGAAAGCTGAAATGCATATTAGAAAAATAATGTTCCTTTCCTCTGTACTCCCGTGTGAGTTACAAGGGACGTTTACAGTTTGTTTTTAATACCATATTATACTCTCATATGGCAGAGTAAAACTATGTTATAATTAAGAAAAGTGGCAAGAGTACACTTTTAACTGGATTTTCTTCCTCCGGTTTTTAAAATGAATCTAGAAAGGTTAATAATGCTCCTTCCTACCATGATCTAATAGTAGCATTGTTTCACAGATGGAACACTAAATTACAAAACTTACACAGACTACAAATCAGAGCAGTGCTTCTGCAGGGAACTAAGCAGTTTGAAATGGTTTGCACAGCTGAGTAGTTAGTTTTACTTCTACAGTAGTAGATGGTTCTAAGCAAAAAATTAATCTGAAGGATGGCTGTTATTTCTCTCATGTATTCCTTTATGCAAAAGGAGAAAAGGCCTTCTCTAAACCTGTCCTCTTATTTATGAAGATTTTTTGTCCCAAAGGAATCAAACAGAACACAGTCCATGAACACTTTTGCCACACTGAGGAATAAATGTTTTGATATTGGACATCTCTTTATGTTATTTGAAGTCTGTTATGTTACCCTACCAAAATGTCTACAAAGGCCTACTAGCTGAAATTACGTTTTAAAACGTTGAGAAAAAAAGATGATAACAAATTGATAAAGTTACGCTAGCAGAATTTAACTTTCCTCATTAAAATCCACTTATTTATTAAAGTTCAACCTAAAATGAGATTATCTCCTTTTTATTCCCACTCAATGTGTTTGGTAAGTAAGGTCAAGTGCACCTATGGGAATTTATCTACAGAGAAATTCTCACTGCCACTATCACCAGTTCAGTTGGATTGCCACGTGCCAAAAACTGTTAACATCACTCACAGCATTACATGCTCTAAGTTTGCTTTAATCAAGCCAAATTTGCTTGATAGTGACTTTTGGAATACCTACACAGGTTTGTTCTACATTACATACATAAATTAAACTGAAACAGTATTAGCAAAAATCAGGATTTTTCAAGAGTTCCTCAGTAAATCAAAGGCATGAGATCTATTCCTTTATATATATCTATTCCTTTGTACTCCCTTATTCCTAATTACTAAAATGGTGATAATGTATGGCAGATAGAAGACTTCAAATTTGTGGGATTTGGCTGCAAGCACTCTCTCCCTTTAATATTCTATTGCAGTTCACTACAGTCTTTAAAAAGTCTCACCTCATCTGAAGAATCTCCTTGTCCTGATGTTGCTGTAGCACCTGCTAAACCTTTTGAAATAAAAAAGTTCAGAGATACCTTTCATAAGTCTTATACTAAAAAGACAGTATTTTAAGATACTTAATGAGCCAGTATGAAATGGAACACTATACTAATTTTCTTTAAAAGATATATAGCAGTGGACTGAGAAGTTTGAGTAGGATTTCCAAGCAATACAAAATCAGGGATTTGCAAATATGTTCCACTGCAGACCTTCAATGCACTGTGGTTAACCAAGAAGTGTTCTTTCAGAAATTGAAAAATAGCTCTGACGGAATTCAGTGATTAAAAAAAAAAAATCCACAGAACCTTTATAAGAATAGGTGCTGTGGATTGATAATCACTTTGTTGTAGTGACAAAATTACACTATGAGCAATTTCATCTTGCCTACTCAAATTCCACTAACGTAATGGCTAGAAAAATAGTGCTTAGCACATTAGCAACAAAAAGTTAATGTTCAGCTTTGTTGCTAGAAGTGAGAGTCTTGCAATTTAGTAGTGCAATGAATAACAGCTAATTCCTTAAGATTCATTAAGACTTTTTTTTAAAATAACACTCAAGAACAGTTTATATAACCCCATCAACAATCAAGTCTTCTCTTAAAATATTTTTCTACACAAACCTTGAACAGACAATGTGCTAGTTCCAGCTCCTTGTTCCTGCATACCACATGCAATTTTATCCTCAGGAAATGCCAGTCCAGAGCCTTTCAAAGCAATGAGGTACTTTTCGTGACTTTTCTTTGCACATGCATTCTCTCCAACACCTTAAATACATACATTAAAAAGTATTAAAGCACAAGAGCAGCTCCTTGGTTCATATACTTCATACTCTATGCAAGCAATCTAAGAAACAGCCCACAATGTTTCAATTTAGTAATACATATTTTCCATTCCAAGAGTTCAGATAAGCATGTCTTACTTTCCATTCCCTTTCCATATTTCTGTATCAGGAAATGCATCACATATAGGAAAAGAGAAGTAATTAAATTACTCACATTCAAATATTATAACAGGAGTGAAAAAGGAAGGAAAGACTACAGAGAACTGCCCTGAGGCAGCTTTACTAAGTGTTTTTCCTTTCAAATAAACATTTGGAGATTGCCTGTTCTTCAACTAGCTGCTGCCTAAACCAGTCATGGCAACTTAAGACTACAGCAACTATTTGTTCCACACCTATGCAAAGGACTCTTAATCACAAGAAAATAACATGGAGTTAATTTATAGTAGGGGTTTGGGGTTACTTGTGACTGGCCAACATTTTCAGAGTCCCAGTGATTTGGTACAGGATGGAATAAATAATGAAGCACAGGTTGATATTTAAGAAAAAAAGGTGAAAAAGGCTTTGCACAGAAATGCAGGACATACAATGGCCTTTTGCCATTCAGGTCTCCTCCAGTATACCTCTGTGAGAGCAGATTCCAAAGTAATTTAAACATTTTCTACTTTAAATAACCTTTATATGCCTAATTCAGAAGTACTAAGCTACCATGTTCACAGCACTTTGAAGAGAACAGATTTCTTATAAGAATTTTCTCAAAGGATGTTTCTTCATATATTGATTTGGGACACAGGTGAGATGTTTACTCTTGCAGGTCTTAATAACAAATGTTTCTAGTCATTCCTGAAGCTCACCCTTCTACCAACAAAATATCCTTTAAAATATGCTTTTTTTCTGTGTTTTGAGACATCAAATAAAAACATGCAGAAAAGGAAGTTATAAACAAAACTTATGCCCTTAATTCTTCATAGTTTCAAAATTTAATTATTAGAAATAACATAAACATACCAGAGCTAAGATCTTTGTAGAACTGTTGGCTAGTTAAAACCTGGGTAAGAACTGATCTCATTGCACCTCCCATTTTGGTCAAGTCTTCTAGAAAGGAAACATGAGGCTCCAAAACCTGGAGGATTTTATGAAGGTCTTTCTCTGATGGCAGATCAAGAGCTGAAAACCACACAAGAAGGTCTTTTGGTCTAGATGTAATGTAATTTGGCCAAGGCTGTCACAAGCAGAACAGTTACTACCACCACAAATGAAAATAATTTATATATTCATAATGCTCAAAAATTCACACATCCAAATTTCAAACTATACTTGATTTCATTTTCTGGAAGAGCTCAGCACAATGTTAAGTAACCCTTAAAACATATTTAAGCTCCCCAGCATGTAACAAAATCCAATCACTTAGCCAGGCTGTGATTTTGTTAGGAAGAGAGGTACAAAATACTATGGATAGCATTCATGTACTGTGTCTTCACAGACTGCAAAGCAAGAGGTAACAGCATGGTAAGATACACTAGGTACATGCAAATTTAAAACATACCAGGCTCATTATATCCCTCTCTTAAGTGCTGAATCAGACTAAAGATGAACTGTGGAAGAACTAATTCTGACATCATCAACAAGTCTTTCGGAACACATGGAACATTTGAATTTGATTTAATCCGGTGTCTTTTACAAAACCTATAAAACAGATGAGAAAAATGTTAGCCAAGTTCAGCTCAGCAGTGTTAACATATACTAAGAAAACCATTACTTTTTCTATTTTTCAGAGAGTATATGCTTTTACACTAAAGGTGGTATGGAAATGGTTTTCTGAAATTCCAATTACTATGTTCAAGCCCATTCTGATTCTAAGGCCAGAGAATTATACAAGCGCCAATTTTTTTTTATGCTGCTCAAAGTCCACATATCTAACATCCCAGTTTCTTCCCATACATAGCAGAAGTATCTTCCAGTGAACAATTAGAAGAACACTGACTTTCCTCTCCTTTCTGTGATGTAATCAGAGGCTGGACTGATTTTTCAAGTCCTCATTCAGATAACGACTTTTTAAAATGTCTTTTGACAATAAAAACAACTAAAAGAGGCATAAAATTTTGCAGGATCAGTGTGTATTTCAAATGTACAGCAACTAAGATTTACAAAATCTGCACAAAATTGTTTCATTTAAAAAGAAAAGCTAACATTTATTCTTTGGAAAATTCCTGCGTGGTAGTAGCTGAGGCTTGGCTAATGCACAGTGACATGATGTTGAGCCAAACCCCATTAGAGCAGACAGAATGATTTCCCACTCACTTAACATGAGCCTGAATCAAGAGACACTGAATACTTTTCAGCTCCCAAGATATTTTTAGAAAGGACATTTACCAACATCAAAGAGTTATTTACCCACGTCAAAAACAACACTAAACAAAGAATAGTCTAAAAATACATCACACAAGAATAAACTTTACTGGAAAGATTCACTAGATTTCACCAATAATTTTTCAACACAAAAATTCCGAAAAAAATACAGCTTTGTTTGAATACGCAAACTATTTTCCAAACTTATGCCATAGTTTCCAGAAGCAGCCCGCTACTTTCTAAAACTTAAGCCTTTCTTCTTTGAGGACTATTAAGAATCACTTTCAAGAGAAGAAGGAAACAGAAGAAAGCCACAAAGCAAGTATCTGAATCAAGAAAAAAAGGCAAAAATAGAAAAAGATAATTAAAATGGCAATTCACAAAAATGGCTAGCAAATTCACAAGATTAAAGATTAAGATGTTCTCCTTTGGTTTTACACATTAGAAATGACACTTTTTATTAAGAAAAGGTACAGAAGGACAAGTACTAGTCAGTTGATTTGCAGTTTGAAGATACAACCAATACATCCCTGGGAGGGAAAGTATCTGAGAGAAAGAGCTCAGTGATGAATGACAACTTTCTGTTAATTAATGTCCAAATAAATAGTGTTCACTTTTGCCTTCCACCTTTCATATTACACTCACAGAAGTTATGAAAAGTCATTCCATGTTCCTTGTTCAAGTACGGATAAACAGCACAATTTGCAACCATGGGGAAATCAAAGGGGCTTGTGAAAGTAATTTAATTTTTCTCTTTGGTCATCCACTTTTATCTTTTCCACATACAGAAACCTGAACTGCTATAAACCACAAATGTGGCTTAATCTATGCTGAAATAATGTACTTCATATTTTAAAAGTAACTGGTTTCCTTTTTACCATTGTCCTTATAAGAAGGGATCAAAAGTAAATAAAGACCTAAAAGACACAAAAGGAAGGAATTGCTATGCAATGTGTTCTAAAATCTTTTACAGTCCGCTCACTCCCCCCCCACATATTTTACATTCTGTCAAAAGATGTTTTCACTGGTTATGATCGCAAGCTAAGGAAGGCACTGTAACAAAACACAGAGGTAAAGTCATATGGAACCCAAGGCTCTGCTGAGCAGAAAATAAGCTCTGCTCCCCATGAAGCCTATGACAACATGCCAGTTCTGAATCCATCATGACAGAATCATATACCAAGTCAGAAGGGTCTCAAAAAGATCAAGTCCAGCTCTTAAGTGAATGGCACATGTGGGAACTGAACCCAAGACCTTGACATTACTAACACCATGCTCTGACCAACTGTGCTAATCTCAGGATCAGGGATTAATGATCCCAAATTTTATATATCCTGAAAATGGAAATTACGAATATGTCTTCTCCTGAGATTCTCAAGAAAGCACTATGGAATTATAAAGTGTGCTATAATTGCTATATTAATGCAGATCCTGGAAGACGAATAAAGAACCCAAATTCAATTCCCTGTAAGGAGAAGTTCTTCCACTGTCACATGGACTAGCCACAGCAGGTTCAAACAGGAAACAATTTCTAGATACCAGGTGCTAAACCTTAAAGTAGGAAGACCAATGTAATTTTACAAGAGGCAAAATAAGCAGCATGAATATGTTCTGAAGAACTTCTGTATCAAACTTTCCAGATCCATTCCATTCTTTTCTGCCTTTTCCATTTTTAATAATTCTGTGACTTTGCAAAATGCACTTTAGAAGTGGCTTAAGGTAAAGTAACTCCTTCCCTTTAGGCTACAGTTTCACAGCCTAGTTGAACTAGGTCAGCCCCGCCACAACTCTGTCTTCATCCCTCTTATTTGTTCTAGCACTGGCACTTGATTGATCCTGTGTTAAACCAGCTCAGAAGTTAAGCCAGCAGAAGTTATTTATTTATGAGAATATATAAAAAATTTCACTGGGCCAGTTTAAATCCACCAGCACTCACAGAGCAGTGGAAATCACATTGAAATCCCCAAATCGTTTTGCCATCATCCCTTTCCTTGCTCACCTGACAGGGACCAAAACACAGAGAACAAAATAAACCAAAACCCCTTACAAAGACATGCAGGAAAATGCCATCCTGGCCAACCAGCACAAGTAGATACAACGCTCACTCTGGAGGCAATTCCATCACTTCAAAGGAGAGTTTTTAAACTCCACAGTTATCACAATATTCTGATAAATGCCTTCAGTACCAGCCAGACCACACCTTTACAGCTTTTGAACATTTGATCAGTCCTTCATCCACTACATCCCACAGTGTCTCAAGTTGCAGTTGCATTCCAGAAACTTGACATAAGTTCATGCATACACAGATGGACTATTTTTACCCTCACTTTTCTCTCACTATTTTGTCCCGTGCCTCCCGATGTTTAAAAGTCATTTGTTCTTAAACTGGATCATAAGACTGTCAAAAGAAACCATCCCAATTTCACAATCTCAATAGTACTACAGCACTAAGAGTGTCTGACTCTGACAGAAGCTTTAAGGGATAAAGATCTGGGACCCAAGCAATAGAATCCAAATGAAAACTGCTGGAAATCAATTCTTAAGCAAAGAAAGCAAACCTCTATTTGCTTCTTCAATTCAGTAAGACATACCTAAACTGAGCTCTTATTTAAAACATAATATGCATTTCATATACACATATAAGGTATAATATACATTCATACTGTATACCTCATAACTGACATCATGTAATCTTTCATAAAGTATTCAAATGAAGTTCTATAAATAAGAATACAACACAAATTTTTTAAAAAGCATGTATTCTGTCTCCACTGTAAAGCTAATATACAACTACTATTCTTACATACGCTGAATCTACAAAATAGATGCAAGATACAAGATACTTTTTGAGTGCTACAATTGTTTCTGAGTTCTTGCAAACTCATTTTGTCATTTCTTATGTGCTGGTAGAGCATTTAAATGTTTTTTCCTGCTTTTGCTGTTCAAATATTAAACCGAATCTTAATTCAGAACAAAATAAAACTTGCATAATCAGGATTAGAATTTTTTTTTTTTTTAAATAAGGGCTTCGATACATTGTAGCTTTGCTTTATGTAAACCCACTGTCCCTAACAATAACAAACACAATGGTAACTCTGAAGAAATGCAGAGAAATAAACCTACTGTTCCTATTAAAATGAAGTTTAGCATGTTTCCCCCCCTACACCCAAATAACTACATTTCATTAGTTAAATTCCTTTCACCTGCAAAACAGGCTTCCAAAAGTGAATCAATGTGGTACTGACTTCAAGGCCCAAGGAATGAGAGGTCTTCTGCTCTTTATAAAAACTGCAAGCTACAGAATTCATAGATAAAACTGAATACTTGCATTTCTGCTATTAGGGGCAAAGACAACTGAAAAGACGTCTTCTAACCAGAAAGTCTCCAAAGCAGAGACAACAGAGTCAATAGCAGAAAACAATGAAATGCAGCAGAATATGGCTTCTCAAGAAAAATGAAAAAACCCCACCTTCCAAGGCCTTCTTTTCAGGCTTTAGTTGTTTGGCCAGGTTAGGAGGCTAGAAATCACAGACTGGACATTAAGAAGTTATTCCAGTCCTTGCAGAACAGCAGGAAGAGAGGCAATGACTCACTAGAAGCTCTCGTGGCGCTCAGTGCTACATTAGGTGAAGAAGCACACCAGTTCAAAGAAAAAGCAGACAAAGCTGCTCTGCAGAGAATTTCTATTACTGTTAGCCCTCAGACATAAACATCTTGTATGGTAGACAAAACTACAATGAGTTCCATTAGTATACAAGTACCTATTATGAATCAGAAACAGCAGATTTGGCAGTTTCAATCATAATGCCTTTTTTAAGGAAAAATTGAGTAAGAATGAGAAGGAATGGACTTCTGAGAGCTGAAGCTGAGCTATGTTAGAATGGAACCACAAAGTCGTTGAATTTGAGCATTTTGATAGCCAAGAGAGCAACTGCAGAGAGCAACAAAATCTGCTGCTGCAAAAATACTCTTTAGAGAAAGGGTGGATGCTCTGGAATAAAATTACTGCACAGTAATTTCATCTAAGTACAACTTACTTTTACCTAGTTTGATTGAAAAGCCTCAATCTACACACAAGTTGAAAATATTTGTACAACAAGACATACAGCTAGATAGCTTTCAAATGTAATACTCAGTCTCACTGGCGCAGCTTTTTCAAACATCACAGTGATTGTAAAATTACAAATTAAAAGGCTTTCAGTTAGCTATTAATGGCAATACTAAAATTATTTAAATTATCTTAATTTATCCATTTGCATGTATGAATACAGTCTTCAACAGGAACTGCAGGTTTTTCAGCTGAGAAAAAGTACTTCTTAAAGGACCAGTTAAATTTAGTATCTCACTGTAATGAAGAAGGTATTGAAGAGAACACTCTTCAAACTCAACTCTAAAAAGCAATCTTTATTAAGGTTAACATTTAAAAAATACACTAGAAAATTATTTACATTCAAGATTCTTTCATGGCATGGAGCTTTAAAGGTATAATTTCTTCCCCCTTCACCTATGGGCCTAAAGACAGAGGAATTAAGATATAATGTGTATGCTAATTCTGGATGCTTAACTTAATAATATTTAGGATCTGATTTTGCAGAGTTCTTAGTCTTACACAGCATTCACCATGCAGAATTATCATCTGACTTCAGAAGGAGAGCTGAAAGACAAGTAGATCAGCAAATAAAATATCTGGTCCTGATCCCTCATCAGAGCCATGCTTGCCTGGCCCACAATCTTCCCAAACCATTGTAAGTTCATGTGCAGTCTCCCTGACCAGTTGCTTTTGCAGTCCCATCAATTATCTACCTTGAAGTATGTGGACAGTACATCTACTTAAAAGAAAAAGAATCAACTTTTCAAAATAGAGTTAACAAAATATTTTCTGGCTAACAAAATTTTCCCAAGAGAATTTAAACAGGTCAAACATACAGCATGTAGTATTTTGACCCAAACACATCATCTGATAAAGTTCTAAGTGACTACACAAATGCTAGTGTGCTAGACAAAAGCAAAAACAACCCTCATTTCTCCAGGATTTGAGTGAGATGTGTGCATTTTAATAATAGGTATCAACTCAAGCTTTGGCCAGGCCTCCAACAGATGAGGTGTATATATAAGTAATTTGCAGTTTTCTTAGAAAGTATCTACGTGTTTCATGCCAGAGCTATTATCAGTGCAGACACTGTGCAGAAACAAAGAGGTGCATCACGATGAAGGCAACAGAATTTATTTAGTCCTTGATACTTTAATAGCCATTTGGGTATCTCTATTAATTCAATACAAAGAAAATTCATTGTTTTCAAAGCTTGCTACCAGAACCCTCTACAGAGGAAGGCACCTAAGATACTACTACTTAAAATCACCCGAAGCTGTCAGATACCATTCCAGGACTTTTTAAAAATACAGAATTCCTGATATTCTACAAGTGATAAGGAAATATGGCTGAAATCTGAATCAACCTATATGGTCACTAAGAAAGGTCCAAGAGACAATGTTTCTTTAGGAATGTGCTCCCTAAACATACTCCCAAAATCACATTTGTTCCATTGCCAACAGATCCATTGACAGCTCCATGTAGATCAGATATGTACCAGACAAGTAACACACCACCCTGACATAGTGAACTTAGAATCCTGGGCAGCTGATAGGTCCATAAAAGGTATAAAAGCAGGTTTAGAATTTGGTGGGATCAAAGTAAAGGAACTGAAAATCAGCACTGGTTAGACCAAATCTAAACAAGATTCTTTCAGAGACCTCCAAAACACAGCTCTTCTTTAACTGAATATATACCAAGGTCAATTACAAAGCAATAGACAAGTCATAAAATAAATAAGCCCAATTTCAGGCAAGGCAAAGATATGTAGCAGTCACATCTTGTGAGCTCAGCCTTCACAGTACTGCTGTGTTCTTCAACTCAGACTGGCCCTCAGCAAAACCATTGGGGTAAAACCATCATTTAACTTTGTTCAGTAACTAACACAGCAATAGTTTAGGTTTCTAAATATTTATAGTTACGTATATTGATATGTTTCAGCATCTTACTGATGACTTTGAAACAACTGTACATTATTCCAGAGGCATGTATAAAGTAACAATGCATGTAGTGGGGTCACAGATCTAAAGGCAGTAATACAAAACTAGCACTTGGCTGTTAACCATTTGGAATACATCTCAACAACTAATTTAGATGCTGATGTAGTCCAAATTAGAGACCTTCTGAAAAGAAATCAAGTCAGGCAGGTTTGAGAGCTGACTGTGTGACATTGAAAGATTTAATAAAGACGTTGACCTGCAATGTCTTGCTTTCCAAGGATAAGGCCTGACATGCAGCTCCAGGTAGACTACTCAGTGTTTCTGTGGAAACCTAAGAAGCAATACATTATATTGAGCTTTATGTCTGGGAGAGCCATGAAGGAGGACAGAGGAAATCAATTATTTATAAATGCATGGTAACTTCAAATTCTGTAGTCCTTGTGAATCCCAGTATTGTTGTATTTTGTATGAGCATGGACATGGTGGAGCATTTGTTCTGAAGTGCCCACAGACAGACGTGACCATGGATTTATCCAGAATCTCATGCTAAGCTAACAGCCACTACAACTCAGACTTCTCTTCAGTCCCTCCTTGGTATCCCAAAGGATTTAAAAGGCAGAAAAGCTGCATGGAGTTGACAGAGATCCTACAAAACCCCCTTTGTACCAGCTTAACAATTCTGAACACACAGATATTTTTACATGGTTTCATAAAACTCAGAGACTAAACTGAAGTTGGTTACTCGTAGGCTTTCAGTCTGTTGATAAAGCATCTGTTTCACCAACTTCTTGAAGGAAAAAAAAAAGTGCACCCCTACCCCTTTGAGGCTGCATTACCAAACCTAGCTTACGTCCCAGAGAACTGAAAACTTCTTGATAATTGTTAAGCAAGACAATTGATAAGAGTCATAGTGGAAGGGACAACCTTGAAGAAGCAACGTGTTATATGCATGCTAAGCAGGTGATTTGCTGTTGCAAGACACTCCACAAAATCACCATGTAATCTACTTCGTGCCAGTAAAATAAGAATTGCCTGTATGTCCCTAAATGCAGTCACAAGCAGATGTGACCTTTCTGATCTTAAGTGGATCCCAGTGCTACAATGCAAGATGGTAAAAGAGACCTTCCCTGGTGAACATGCACAGAAGGCAACCAAGGATAACTAGTAATAATAGCTTTCTCAAGAGCAAGCTTCCTTTTTTTTTGTCACTCTATTTGTTAAAGTTTTCACAAGTCTAGAATATGAAAAAGTTCCTTTACTCTTTCTTAGCTACAGAATGTAGAAGAAATAGAATATAATCTTCCATAGCTCCCAAACTCTGAAGTATCTCTGAAAAGGAATAAAATAAGGAATCTAGTCAGAGGGAGGGAAAGAATTTTACGGGGACAGGATAGCAAAGGTCATCAACATTAGCTATCTACCATCCAAAATTTAACTAAAACATTCAATAATCCTTACTAGGTGCAAACATTTTAAAACACTGAAAAAAACAGAGCCATTTGTAAATAAATTAAAGCAGAAAACCCAAGCAATTTAGAAACTAAGAATATACTTCTCATACTTGGCAGCAAGAGGAGACAAAGAAAATTGTCCAACCTTTTCCTAAGGGGATCACGGTAGACCCAATAGATGCGTCTGCCCCCAAGAGAGACATAATGACAAAAAAAAGAAAAGAGACAGAAGTCTGATCTACTGTGTAACTCAGACAGGATCTCTACGAAACCTACACTGATTCACACTTTAAGACACAGAGCTACATGAAAAGATAAGCAGGGATAAGTAGAGACAGGACTGCAGGTTTAGAGATAGGTACCTGAAGGTGCTTTTGCACACAGCACCATCAATTTGTGAGAGTTACCTTTCCTATAACTATAGGACTTTTTCACTCGATAAACAAACAGCTCACTGCTGCAAGTGGAAATGGGTAACACCTTAGTCCCTTTGATATAAGTAGTAAGAGAAGACAACACTAAGTCAATGGAGCCATTGGTTACCATAACTACCAAGAAATACACAGCAAACATCACTGTAAAAGCCTATTTATCGAAATTTTTAACCTGGCTTTTTGCCTTTCAGGATATGCAACCCTTGATGGAGGTATTATTCCTGCTGTACTGTAATGAAGCACTGAAACATCTGCTTCCCACATGACTAATTTAACAAATAAGTCAACACACATTGAGACATACTCTGAAACAGGACACGGCAGGACGCAAGAGACAGTGTTGAGGCTCTCTAGTATATCAGGTTATTGTCTACAGGCTTAGAGGGGAATCAGAACAACATAGCCACAGAAACAAGATGGTACTTGACAGTAACAGATTATTGAGTAGTTATACTCTTATAGTAAGCATATGGCATACTGCTTTCTTCAAGCTTATTTCATAAAGTATTAGTTTCATTATAATACAAGACCATCTACCAACCAAAAAACACTCCAGTGTGAATTTTCCCCTGTTCAATTGCATGGGTTTTTTTTAATCCAACAGATGAACTCATTTGAACTATGAGCATATGTCTACTTGAAATGCCTTAGAACAGAAGATTTTGCCTTCTTCAGCACATTATTAATTACCTCTGAAGGAGCTGCTAAATTTCATTTGTAAACAGCTAGATGCCATATGGGAGACAACTACAAACTACTTCAACCTCCTGACATATCAATGGATTTTAAAACCTAGTCAACCTTGCCACAGGTAGAAAGCAGCTATATTCACAAACTTGGATATTTTCTAAAGACCACATTACATTCTAGTACATCAGATCAACTGCAATTAACTTAAGCATCAAAACCACTGAAATCTGCATGGAAATCAAAAGGTTCAAAAATGTGAAAATCTGATTTTCCTAAAACAAATGAGAATTACAGAAGGTACCTAAAGCAAATCAAGGTACCTAAGGCAAGTCAGTATCCATCTATTATGCTATATTCTAGCTTCTTTTTATAAGGGCACCAGAAATTAAAAAAACTAACACTCAGGTATCCCTACAAAGCAAATTACATATTTAATTAGTACTACAAGATTAACACATACTCATCCTCATACTCCAGAGCAAACTGTCTCTAGATTTACATTAGCCATCCTAAAAGCAATGACAAGATATTCCAGATTCTAAACTGGAGAGATTTCCTTTATAGCAGATCAGTTAACTAAGACTTCATGAGAAGTATTTTTTGAGCTGCATCAAATAAATAAACTCTGGATATGGAGACCAGACAACAAGAACAGAAACAAAAGAATGTTACTATAATATTCCTATACAACATCTACACAAAATTTTATCTGGGCAGACAGATGGTAGATAAAGTTTGTAAGTAGGCTCCACATTTGATTCCCTTGCTATTAATAGAAGCCTAGGCTGTAGTGGCCAAGGTTAAATCGGGCTAGACACACTCCAGTTTCCTAAGTCCACCATGAAGGCCTCCAAACTTTAACATGGAAAGCATTACCTTTTTAATTGGTTTGTATGCACAAAGTTAAAACACTACCTAAACATGCTGCATTGAAGCAATTCAAGTCAAAAGTAAAACTCTGTGTGTCCGCACATATTAATGTTTTTACTTTGGTTTAAGCTTAATTTACTTGTCTTGTGCAGCAAACAAAGTTTCTAGTTCGCTTAATTGCAATGGCTTAAATCAGTTCTTATCTTCAAAAGCAGAAGTGACCTTATGTCAAATGCAGACACCCCATATGTTGTCATGTATTGTCCTCCTTATATGTCCAAGAGGACTGCAAAATCTACTGCTCAACACCGAGTGTTGTTTCCAAACAAATATTATGCAATTCTTTATCTTTAGTGACCAAAACTCCTGAAGGGACCTACCTCACACACAAGACAATTTACTCTCAAATTCTACGATTCAAGCCACAAGTAAGGTACATAGAAATGAGAAGATTCTTACTCCCTTGGGGTTTGCATCTGTTTACACTGCAAATTTAACCGCATTTTTTATTTCTTCTTTATTAAACCAGCTTTCTTCAAGAAGAAAATTGTTTAAAATAAGACAACTGTGAAAGCTACACACTCTGGGATGATAGCAGCATCACAAGTCATTTTAATATTCACGCTAAAGTAGTACAATTGGTGTGTGCTCTGTAAAAATCCTGCCACTAAGAGGAGCCCTAAGTCTATTCAACAATGAACAGTGGAAGAAGTACTATTAATTTTTTTCTTACTTCTCAAGATCAAGGGAAACTCTACCTTCAGTGATGCTGAGGAAAGCAGAATCACCACAAGTAGAAGAAGAAGCGATAAAGAAAGAATCACTTCAGCACTAGCCACCAGAAACCACTGAAGATTATGGAAAACAAAAGGAAGAAAAAAATTATACCATTGGAGGAAGTCTACCAATAAGATTCAACCAAAAAAGAACAAAAAAATGATGAAGGTAGATGGCAAGAGAAAAAAAAGTTGAGAAAAACATAAGAAACAAAAACTGAAGCCACTTCAAGGCCTAGAGCAGGAGAATGGTGATCAGACGCCAAGAATCAGAGTCAAGGCAATAACACTCAAGAAACAGAACAAGCAGAATTAATGGAATCTCTAAGTAGAAATGCAACAAGGGAAGAAATCTTAAGATGCCGAGTGAATGATACAGAATTATACTGCAAATTTGCAAACACAAGAAAACAACCAAGGAAAATGTTTTAAAATTTCTGTACGTTCCTAGAGTTTTCTGCTAGGCATGTAGGTATGCCACAATTTAGGGTTCAACAGCATATCATCTCATCCAGGCTAAGACAGTCAAGACAGACTATCCCAGAAAGCTTGCCAGAAGAGAATCCTCATTCAAGCACTCCAAACTGTCATGCAGTGAAGTCTTCAGCTCACTGAATGAACAGTGAGCTTCAAAAGACACTCAGTTGAGAAATTTGAAGTTTACTGATTAGGTATCACCTTCATCCAATAACTGGTTGACTGATCTTTCCATCAACCATTGAGTACAAACGGGAACAAAAGAGGATTTAACGAGGTACCCGCTTCCTCTTCTTCTGAGCAGGCACTTCAGTTTTGCCTCCAGTAGGTCACAACACAAAAGACCTTTGACTTCCACAAAACCCTGCCCTGCTGTATTCACCCAAGCGTCACCGCATTCCTTGATTTAAAGTTAAGGTGGCAAAACGAACTGCAGACTGGGAAATCGCACAAAAATGGCTCCCTCTTACTCAATCTGTTCACTTCGGCTTATCTGCTCACATGCTGTCCCAAAGTATTCTGACTTCACGGCTAGCTGCGCCAGGCCGAGGCTGCTCGCTAGGAGCTGACAGGTAGGGCCTGCCGTGCACTCTGCCTTAGCAACTTCCCCGGAGGCTGGCGCTCGGCGCAAGGGCAACAAGATTCGCACGAGCGTCTTCGAGAAAAGGCACACGCACACCAACAAAGCCACCTTGCCGAACCCCGGCGGACTCCTCGTTTGACCCCCGGAACGACCCGCAGCCAAGGCGGGAGGCGGCCCGGAAGGCGGCAGGGCCCTCACTCACTGCCCTCCCTCAGGGCGGCTCCGGGCCGGGGCAGCGCTCCAGCCCAGCCCGGCACAGCTCGGGCCGCCCCCGCCGGCAGGTACCCGCCCGCCCCGCCGCGGCCGCCCGCCGCTCACCCGGCCTCCCGCATGACGTTGCTGTCGCCGCAGTCGCAGGCGCCCCCCGCCTGGCTCCGGAACATGTTGTAGTCGTGCCCGGCGTGCTCGCCCTGGTGGAAGCACTCGGCGCACAGGCTCATGCAGGGCGAGATCCCGCACGTCCGGCACCGGTAGGCCACGAAGTTGGCGGTCCAAACCAGGCCGCACAGCGTGGCCGGGTCGTAGGCCCGCACGGCTTGCACGAAGCTGTCCCAGGGCTCGCCGCCCGACAGCAGGCAGCGGCACCACTCCAGCGCCTCGCCCGCCGCCTCGCCGCCGCCCGGGCCCGCCGCCGGGGCCAGCACCCGCTCCAGCAGCGCCCGCAGCTCCACCGCCGCCGCCGCGCCGCTCTGGCCGCCCAGCGCCGCCTTCAGCCGCGCCGCCGTCGCTCGCTTGTCCCTGCCGCCGGCGCCGGCCCCCGCCATGGCGGGACACCGAGGGGCCGTTACGGCCGCACCGGGCTCCGGATCCGCGATCCCTCCGCCGCCCTCGCTCCCCGCCCCGCGGCGCCGCCCTCTCGCGATAGCCGCGGCACCGGCGCCCTGCCCGCCGCCCGCGCCCCCCTCCCGACACCGCCTCTCCCCTCCCCTGACACCACCCTCCTCTTCCTCCGCCCCTGCCCTCCCGCCGCCCTCCCAGCGCGCAGGTGCGCCCCGCGCCGCCGACACGCAAGATGTCGCCGCCCGCCGGCCCGAAACTTCGCGTCCGTGCGGGGGTCCCGGCAGCCGCGGGAGCGCGGAGGGCGCACCTGGGCCGGCCGGCGGCCCCGACGGCAGCGGAGTCCGTTTGTCACGGAGCCGTGCCGGCGGCGAAGCGGCTGCCGTGAGACGCCGCGCTGCCGCCGGTGTGTCCTGACCGCAGGGGTCCCGCCGGGCTCAGGCGGTGGCGGCTTTAAGAGCAGGAGCAACTGCGGGGGATGCGGGAGGTACCTCCGAGGCTCCGGGCCGGCGGTTGTGCGCTCGCTGCCGTCAAACGGCCCCACTGGGGGTCCTGAGCAGAGCCGAGCTCCGGCAGCAGCACCGCAGCCCGGGGCGTCCGCAGAGCCTCCCCCGAGGGACCGGCGTGCGGCTGCCTGCGCGCTCCCACCAGCAGAGAAGGCATTTGGATGCGAGTTGTTACCGTGTTTTACACACCGATCGGCGGTTTTAAACCTCGATAAACAGATTTTCAACTGTGCAATGGAAAGCCTCTAATGAAAAAATCTATTCCTGAACAGGAGTAACCTTCTACCCGACAGCTACGGGCCCCGAGGCTGCTGCCTCTCTTCTGGTTTGCCTGTGTTTCCTAGGGCTGCCCGTCTGCCTTGCGGTTCCAGGTGAATGTTAGTCTTCTCTCAGCGACCGCTCTTCCCACCGCCCCGGCAGAAATCCAGTTCCTCGCTCTGTCCCTAAGGGCACTCAGGAGCGGAGCCACCGAGGCAGCCCGGTCTGCGGGGAGTGTCCTGCAGCTCTTTCTCGGGCACCGAGCAGCGGTGAGGCGTCAGGCTGCAATCAAACGTCTCGTGTTTATAGCACACGGCACTAAAGCTCGCACTTGCTAACGGAACACGGGGCAGCTCCGTCCCGTCTGACTCCCGCAGGTGCCCGTCAGCGCGGCGGGGCGGGCGGGGGGCGGGGCGAGGCTCGGGGGGCGGGGCGATGCTCAGGGGGCGGGGCGAGGCTCAAGGGGCGGGGCGCAGGGGCGGGCGGCGCGGCGGAAGTGCGCGGTGGCTCGGAGCGGCACGGCACGGCACGGCACGGCACGGCCCGGCACGGCACGGCACGGCACGGCACGGCACGGCACGGCACGGCCCCGCCCGGCACGGCACGGCACGGCACGGCACGGCACGGCACGGCACGGCGGAGCTGCGGTGAGTATCGTGCCCCCAGGCGGAGCGGGGACGGCCCCGTGCGGCGAGCTACGGTGTGGGCGGTGGCGATCGCTGAGGCTCGGTTCGTGCCCCCTTAGGGCTGGGCGGCGGGCCCGGGCGGTAGAGCTCCGGGAGGCGGTGAGCAGAGAGGGGCTGCCGCCCGGCTCGGCGCTCGTTCCCCATCATCGGGAAAGGGCACCGTGAAACACCCGGGAGGGGCTGAAGACTACCTGGGGATTTGAAATATTAAATAAATAAAGATAATATGCCGTTTGTTTATGTGATTGGAACTGATTATACATTATGTTCTTTAGTTAAACCATAAACATGAAGAAATTAAAGCTTAAAGAACTGGAAAGCTGTCTTCAACAAGTTGATACTTTTGAAAATCCAAAACTACTCCTTGAACAGTATCCAACACGACCTCATATTGCAGGTAGAGGTGACCCACAGCACTGTTATTTCTTTTACTAGTTCTTCATCAGCACTTTTAATTCAAAAAGTTTTTTCTACTGCCTAATCTCCTTTGAAGGCTTTACACTAAAAATAGTTAAGAAAGTGTATCCAACAAGAATGTTCAGAAGTATATTGGTAATGTACAATCCAAAAATCAAATACATTCATTTAAAAGATGATGTCATAGAAACAGCTTAATCTGTAACTGTAGAAGCTGAAATGGAGTTATGTTGGGACACACAAAACCAGTAGAAGTGTATATGCAGACTCATCTTAATCATGATCTTTTCCATATTTTGTATGTCTTTTTGTTTTTCCCCCCCAAAAAAATCAGAGGCATGCTTTTTCCATATGCAATACTCAGAGCTCTGTGTGTAATCTCTCCACCAAAGATCCACAGTTTGTAGCTCATCAAAATGTTTTTGACTTTTCACATATAAATGAAAAAGAGAAATACACACCGTGAGAACCTCAGTTAACCTAAAGGGGTTTTGTAATGCAAACTTAAGAGTTTTCTGAAGGCAGAAACAACTTTTCTTGTTTAATCAGGTGTATGTTTGATATTACTGACCTGTTGTGTTTCGGTTTTCTTCCCTCCAGCATGCATGCTTTACACAATTCACAATACTTTTGATGACATTGAAAACAAAACAATTGCAGATTTAGGATGTGGTTGTGGCATGCTCAGCATTGGAAGTGCAATGTTAGGAGCAGGGTAAGTATTTAATATTAAATTCTGGTTATATTTTTTTTATGGCATAGAAGAGTAGAAAGTGGGATTAAAACATAGCAATGCTGAACTAAACTATTTCTGGTATATAATCTGGTGCATAATCAGGCTATTTACCAAGTTTTGACCATCAAGAACCATTCATACTGTGAAAGTGATGGACAGTTGTCATGAATTTGGAAGTCATTTGCTTTCCCCTGAAGCATTAAATGAACACATGAAACTTCCTTAACAAAATTTAGATTTATACTTGAGAAAGGGCAACAGAACTACTTGAATTTTTGTCAGCACTGAATTTATAGTGTATGCTTGTTACATTTCCTAGATAAAACAAGTTGTGTACACAGATGCCTTACTGTAGAATTTAAACACCATTTTAGTTTGTAGGAGACTAATATGTGACACTTTTCTTTTTTTAATAGATTCTGTGTGGGGTTTGACATAGATGCAGATGCACTGGAAATATTTAATAGCAATATTGAAGACTTTGAGCTCACGAATGTCAACATGGTTCAGTGTGATGTCTGTGCTTTATCTGACAGCATGTCAGATACTTTTGACACAGTTATTATGAACCCTCCCTTTGGTACCAAGCATAATAAAGGTTGGTAATTGTGAAACTCAGAAATTACTACAAACAAAACAGCAAGGGAAATGCTTTTAATGGCATGCATCCCTTTTTTATTAGTTACATATTCTAATTACTTAGTGTTTTGTTGATCTGGAATCAGCTTCCTAAGTATGGATTAACAACCTCAACATTGTAACTAACAGTCACTGGAATTTGAAATAAACAATACTAGCTATTTCATACTTCTATCATCTTTCTTTTATTAAAAGCAATTGAGTATGTTTTAGAAATACTCTCTGTACCTTAATACATTCAGTGCTCTTTCTCAAATACCTATTATTCCAGAAGAAACAAAGCAGATCTTTGAGCTTCCATTTAACAATTCTAACAATTTCATCATTTTTTTAGGAATTGATATGATTTTTCTGAAAACTGCTCTACAAATGGCAAAAACAGCTGTATATTCCCTTCACAAAACTTCAACACGGCAGGTAAGTTCTTCATTTTAGTAGGGTAAGCATTAACCAGGCAATACAATAGCTGGCTATACAGATGTCTATAACTTCACTGATTTATTAACTACTTTGTGGGGTATGGTTGGGGTAAATACTAATTATGTCAGATAACTGTGATCTCACATCAAAATAACTATGTGATCTAATGCTTCAGCTTGAAAATCAAAAGCACAGGAGACTTAAGTACAGGTATAGATGTTTATAAAACAGCTAATTTTCAAAGCTCATTTCTACACTATCTAATATTGTAGCACATTCAAAAGAAAGCAGATGAATGGGAAGTGAAGATGGAAGTCTTAGCAGGTAATATTTGTTTATGTTATTTATGTTAACAGGAAAAAAAAAAACCAAACCTTTTGGTTTGGGGTACTATCTATAACACTACTGGCCAGTCATAACATCCTGAGGTGAATTTTAGTGTGATTTGACACTGGAATGACACAGGTCTCTTTTTTATTAGCAGACCTTTTTTTTTTTTTAAGTTTTTAAATTTATGCTACCTGGCTAGAATACAAGCAGGCACTTAAAGCTTTGAGGAATACATATTCTGTGTGGAATGAAGTTTGTTTCTGGACTAGATTTTGTCTTCAAGCAGAAGTTACCTCCCTTCCTGCTTCAAAAGGAGTGCTGCTGAAAAAGGAAGGTGAAGTACAGGTCAGTTGTCACATATAAAAAAGCATCCTGTCCTTAGTCACCTAAATATTTTTGACAGTTTAGGATCTTCAATACCACTAGCCAGATGCTTTTCACGGCCATAGAACTTGAAATGTGTTTCAAGCACTTGTGCAACTTCACAACTGCATTTCAGCCATCCACTTGACTGTCTGATGTGGACAGCTTCAGTGCTTAGTCATTATCTAGTGCAGAGATAAAACAGGTATCATGACAGGCCACTGCAGATGCAGACATTAGAAATAGAAGTACATAGCTGTAGGGCTGAAGTGACTGATAATCATCCTAGTCTAACATGGATTCTTTATATTGTTCACAGAACTTAGATTTGACTTACCAGCATCATACAAGTTCCATAAGAAAAAATCAGTAAGTATAAAAACTGAGGAAATACTGAAGTAAATAAATTCTCCTTAATAAAATTTAAGTTTTAGAGCCATATGTACTAGATGAAGAATGCTTACAACACTCTGAGAGCATTCAGTCACATCATTGCTGTTACTGAATTTTGTAGCTGAACAGGGGAAAGAATCATGCCAGTCAAAACTATACACAAAGATTAAAGCCAGCACTGCAATTAGCTGTGATAAAGCTAAGGGTAGTCTTATTGACTCAGTTCCTCATAGCTATTTGCTCAGTCCTGTCTGCAGCTGGGACTTCAACTGAATGAAGTGCTGAAGGCCACAGCAATTAGGATGTTACAGCAGTAGCATTATTTCAGTGATCTGTGCTCTACTGCAAAGAGCTACAGCCAGCTACAGAGCCATCCTGGGGGCAGCAGGAGGAGCTTGTGCACTTCGTGCCTCTGTAAAAGATACAGTCAGGACACTTCAGTATGTCAGCCTAAGCCTACAGCAAGTTCCTGGGTACTGAATGCTAGCGTGGAAGCCATGTATTCCCATCCCTTACCAGAACAGGAGACAGGAGGCTGACCAATAATTGAAGACTGTCAGGTATGTTGAGCAGCAAAGAACAGAAGCTTTAATCAGCTATACGTATGCTCTTGGCAATTTGAACTTAATTCAAGTCTGTCCTTATCTTTGCTACTTCACAGTCGAAACATTATACTACATCAACCAGGCTTCAGTAGAAAGCAGTTTTAAGTTCTGAATTTATTGCCAGCTGCTATTAAACATAACCACAAGATTACAAAGTCCAAAACATTTTACGTTTTAATGAGATGCCAGAAAAATTGAGATGTGACAGTATAAACAAAACTATAAATAGAAAAGGTTTCTAAGGTTTTATGTTAGGAGTAAGCATGCTTCTTAAACAAAGAAGAAAGCTGTAACTCAATAAAATGAAGCTTTTCTCAAATTATAGGTTGACATTGAAGTGGATTTCATTAGATTTTCTGCCAAGAAAGTCCTGAACTGAGGCATGTATTTAAAACCTATTGGAAATGGAACAATAAAACCACTATTTTTTAAAACTGTTTTATTTATTTTAGTATTACTGTTGGCCATCTCCATTTTCTGTTTTCAGTTGTTTTGGTGCAGGTTCTTCCTTTTCTGTTTCCTCTAGTGGTCTCTTCTTGGGACTTGCTGGTTCTGCAAGATTGAATATGTAGTCATTTAGGGTAAAGGAAAGCATTACCTAAAATCTTCTGAAAAAACCCCAACTTTTCCCACAGGTAAGTTCAAGTCCCAGTTATCTACAGCCACAGCTGCACTAGAGGGTTTACTTCTTACTGTGACTAAAACTTTTAGCTGTTCTAAAATACCACACTTGAAGAGCCTCTCCCCTGTCACAGCTCCACAGCAGGAGGGCAGGCAAGAACATGGAAGGAGTACAATCTACCAAGAGTAGGTTTCACTGGGTTTAAAAACAGACGCTGTATCTAATGAACAGAAACTTAGCTATTCCTCTTCTCCAAGCTAAATACTGACAGGCAGAACTATTAAGTCTTCTCATATCCTTAAGTGGGAAAAAAAATCACCAGTCAAGGGACTGGGTCTGTACAGTTGTGTAATGTTACTGACAACCACCGTTTTTCAATGCATAATGCTTTAAACAGCCCTGCAGTATAGCCTTACCTATGTATTACTATGTATTAATTATTTTAATATGCTTTTTGGACAATTGTGGAAGGAATCAAGACAAGATCTTAAGGTTACTGATAATGACAGGAGGGCAGAAGTACTACAGTGCAGAGCCAAATCTGAAACACTTGTAAGAAACCTGAGTACATGGAGCTACTTTCTGTAAAAGGACTGGATAAGCACATGATGTGCACAGAATGACATACCTGTTTTAGTATCATTTTCACCATCTTCTTCGTCATTTTCAAACTTTATTTTCTTGCCCTGAAACTGTATTTTTCCTTTTTGTGCCCCCTGAGGTATTTTTCCCCCTCTTCCTTTTCCTTTAATTTTGCGCCCTGTGAAGATACAAGATCAGGAACTTCATAATTTATCTTTTAACTGGCAAACTCCAAGGACTGCTTTACAGCTACAAGTCAGTATGCAGTATATATTCAACTACTAAGGAGTGAATTTCACACACCAATTCTAGGACACTATAAAGGCTTAAATTAATAAAAGGAGGGAGAACCTTTTGTTTTCTGTTTCAGCAATTCCTGCTGATCTTCCAGTATTTTCTTCAGAGCTTCTTTCTCTGCATCTCCTTCTAGCACCTCCCATGAAACATCCTTGTTCCGGAGCTGCAAGTTTCCATTATGTGCTGCTTTGGCTTTTTCCAGAGCTTCTTTGGCAATAGCCTTAAATAGGATAATTCCCTTAAAAAGAACAGTGGCATTTACATTTTAATCTTACTGCAAAAACATTCAGCTAGAATGATGGACAAGATCTGCTATTAAGTGCCTCAGCAAGTTCATTACTCTTGCATGAATGCAAAACATGTCTAGAAGAAGCAAAGCCCTCAAACTGTCCTAATGAACATTCTCAGTTTTGACCTTATCAACTAACAAGGCTGGAACTTTTATCTGTTCTTTTGAAAGAAGTTAATGGAATAATTTAATTCTCTAAATATTCTGCAATTTCACAAGACAATAACTTACTTGATAACATAAGAGAACAAGCATTTAATCATGCATTTTCAAACTTCAATACAGAGATTTTAAGTCTTTGTCTAAGATTACTGACCTCCTTTGCACCTCTGACAAAGTGTATCCACTTGATTTCTCCGTGACCAGAAAATACTTCATGGAGATCTTCTCTGCACGTTTGGTCATCTAGATCACCAGAAAACTTCAAAAGACATCCTGTCTTTTCTTCTAGAGACTTCTAAATTAAATTAAAAATACCCACATTTTCATTGAACATTCAAGCTTGAATATTCATATTCCCCCCCCCTTAATCCTATTAAACATGATAGTGATAAATATGCAGTTGAAGTTAAGAGTAATTCAAGCATTTTTCCTACATAACCTAGTTCTGCTGATGTCCAAGTCTTGTATGGTGTGTTTCCCCTTGTTTTTAAGTTTTCTTTGCTTATTATGATACACTTATGTGGAACTTAGTATTCATTTCCCATAGGAGTTACACGCTTTAAATTCTACAAAACAGCTTTCTGAAGGCTGATAGCTCGGGTTGAAAATTTATATAATACTGACTTAATCCTTAATGGATCCTTTGAATACCACAGAAGAACAATCATCTCAATGGTGCATTCAGGATCACTGCTGAACAGGCAAACATGCCTAATGTAAATTCAGGACACAAGCCTTAAAAAAAAGTCTATTGAAAATAAGACTAAAAACCACGACAGAACAGTTTTACTCTTAAGTTAGTTGGAAAAGCTGAAGTGACTTTGCAGAAAGTGCTCTATATTATGGCATTTCAAACAATATTCCATGTTAGCTTTTCAAAATGTAGGTGATTCAAGAAACCCATACCATTTCAGCATCTGCTGCTTGTTTCTGCTTTTCTTCTTTTTCCCTGTAGAAAAGTTAAATTAGATGTGAGTCAGTTCAAGCATAGTCAGACAAGCAAAACACACTTTGATTGAAAATTACTTACTGTTTAGCTCTTGCTTTTGCTTCTACTTTGTTTTGTTTCCTTTCTTCATTCTTCTTTGTACAATACTCCTCCCTTCAACAGAATATAAGATAATTTAAAATATTCTGTTACAATTACTTTGTAAGACAGCAGTAGACATGAAACAGTTGAAATTATTTGTCCAAGCTGAGATGCTAAGTCTCCAAAAGGTACAGCTATCAATGCCTGTACAACAGCATAGAAACTCACACTTTTCAGGTCAAGCCAGGTTGTTGTGCATATCCACCCCTGACCACTGTTAGTTCATAAATCAGTTAAAAGGACTTACTTGAAAAGTACTATCAGCTCTGTGTCTTTGTACTTTTGATTTGGTATCTCTGTGAACTTCTTAGCAGACTCAACACTATCAAAAACTGCAAATATTGAGCCCTGTTAAATGGTAAGAGACATTGTTAGAGTAACTGAACAGAGTGTTGTGCAGGGGGGAATCCCTGCCCCAGGTCTAAATGTTCATCATTACCTTAAATGTTCTCTGCAATGTTCTCCTCATTTGAATATTTTCAACTGGACCTTTATCCTCAAGCCATTCTTTGATATCATCAAGAGTAGCATCTAGTGGAAAGCCTTTCTGCAAGACAGCAATGAGCTTCAATCACATGCCACAAACTCACTCTTAAAAATTATAATCTCTACAGTATGAGTTAATTCAAGCATTACTCAGATGGTTATCAGTCAAAGTCATGCAGAACAGCACAAAGAAGATTTACTTACAACATATACAGATCTGTTTTTAATTGCAGCCTTATACTGGTCATTTAATTCAGGAAGGGGTTTATTTGGAGATCTTCTGATTTTAGTTTTGTCTTCATTTACTTCCATTAACCCTGTCTTGGATTTTCTTAATGCTTCTACAATAACACCAAAATCTTTTGAAAGGCGACTTAACCTATGGAGTAAGCAGACACAGTTTATTACAAATACACATGCAAAGCTGAAGCCAGATGCTAAAACAGCAATGGGAATTGTACATGCACACCAGGAACACTTGGCCCCAAATACAATAGGCAGTTGAAAGTTACTCCTTTATCCACGTTAGTTGTACTTTGTTTTACCTGTTGAATTTGATCATTACTTCTAAAGGTACCCAGCCATCATCTAGTTTGATCTGTTCCTTTAGAAACTTGTCTCTTGGTAGATTGTGATTGCCAAAGTAATACTGCAAAAAGGAACGGGGAGGGGGGGAGGAAAGAGAGATGTGTCTTTAAATTTTCAGTCTTAAAAGCTCATTTTCATATAACAGCTTACTGCAGTAGATTGAGACATACCAAAATTAATTAACGTGAACAACTAGGTTTCCTGAAATTATTACTTCCTGCTTTAATGTGATACTTTGCTGAAAGTTAGCTGCAATGTGTAAGATGTAAAAACAAACAAAACCACCAGAAACAAACCCTACAAAAACCCAAACAAACAAACCCTACACCAAAACAGTACTTAATCCAATGGTATTAATGAGGCAAAGATACATTGCAATTTTGTTTAGGAATGGAGTGAAGCTTATTCTGTTAACATAATATGCATTCATCACCCGGATCAAGAGCCAAAAGTCAGGTTTGTCACAAACAGATCAGGCTTGTAGTCCTTATTTAAGGAATATATATACAAGAATATTGTATTTGCACACTGAAAAATCATACACGTGGACTAGAATTTCTAGGTCTCATTCAAAAAAGCGTAAGTTACTTTATATTTAATTTAAAATTTTATTTAATTACGTTGCTATTTCAGTCTTGTCCAACATGGGAAGACAATTCAGTTTAAGACAGAGAAGTTAATCAGATTCTTTCCCTGACTAGTAATCATCTAACAAAGGTCAAATACTTGAAACCATAAGATAAATTGAAATATTTTCACCAATATCGTGGTGCTTTAAAAAGTCAGTGCTAAGTTTTACAACACCACAGCTTTCTCAAACTCACATTACCAAAAGTCTAGTTTTGTCAACTATTTTTCCTCAATCTCTACATTTTGTTTGTTATATATAATTAATGGCTCCATATGGTAATGGGCATTCACATGCACCTACATTTTTGTCCTTCACGCAAGTGCTTTTATTCTAGATGCCATTTAAAGTAATGGGCTCATGTTTTTTTGTTGTAGGGTAACCCTCCAAGCCTCAAGAGAGACAGAGTTGATCCAAAGTAGTCACATAAGTTTAGTTGTGATTTGTAGCAATAAATTACAAAGCAGTAAATCATAATAGCAAGTTATGCAATGTGCTATGCAAGTATTTTGACTAGCAGAGATTCCTGAGTAGGAGGATTTTTTCCCCACAAAAATTAAGGCACGTAGAATTAAAATGCTCTCTCCTCCTACTTGCACAGGTAGCATAACCCCAGCAAACATGGTAGCAAACTATTTAATGATACATTCACTTGCTATAGCACCAAAAATGCTAGCAAACTAAACCTTTTCTGTGTTTAAATGGTGGTCTTATAAGCAAATCTAGACAAGTGTAACTGCCAATTTAAACTACAGTTATGACTATCTTGAAGCATTAAATACCTGTTACAGACTTGTGACATTTTTAAAGAGCTGAATATTTGAGTCTAACTCCCTGTAAAGTTAACTTCCAATTAGCCAAACCCCTGCCAATGAATACCTCCAAAACCTCAGTCCAGATCCCAAATTATAAATTAAACTTACCTCAATTTGCTGACAGATTTTGCTTTCCAAGATAGACATATTTTCCCCATTTCCATTTTCAGCCATTTTCACCACCTATTTTGAAGAGAATACAGAGCAAAAACACTAAGTGTTGAACAGTACTTTCTACAGACTTACATAGCACTGCATTTCACTGCAAATTCATCTAAGCAAGGTACCAGTCAAGTTCATTAGCCATACACTTATGCCTGTGAAGCAACTATTAACATGACTGCAGAACTCCAAGGGGAAACTATGAAACAACTAGGGGAAAAAAAACCCCCTAACTTTGGTTAAGGCAGCATTTGGCATGCAGCAGTCAAGATTAATTAAAAAACTGCTGACGCTTCACAGCCTTATCTGTTATTCATCTTTTTCTAGGCACAGATCCTCAGTTCCTAACAACAGCAACAAAACTGAGAGCCAACAATATTTTAAGTCAAATCCAACCTCTCATCACAACGTGAAACATCAATAATAAAAATGTTCAATTCCTAAATAGGTTGAATGAGAGATGTTTCTTATGTTTGTCTCTTGTTTAATCTTACAAAGTTCACAGAACTTTCTGGAGGAAGGAATGAAAATATCTGCATTTACTGATACATCCTAAAGATGTTTAGTTCTCTCCTTCACAAATGTGTCTTCATTGCAGTTCTGCTTGAATAGTGAATCAGGTATCTTTGATAACACATAAGACAATTTAACTTGGAAGTAACTTCTTTATTTAACTGGCAGCAAGTGCATAATCGCAGTACATCAGATGCAGTCACCAAGAAAACAGCTACTGGCCAGAAAATTAACTGTGATCAAACAATTTCAATCTAGTTGCTCTTAAGATAGGAATAGAGTGTGAAGATTAATCCTTGAGAAACAAATGTAGCTTTATGAAGCTGTCAGAAATTAGTTTGAATTCAGTTTTGAACTACGCAGCAGATTTCTTCTTTTTCCCTTTACGCACTAACACGCTTGTTAAATCCAGCTTCAGAAGATAAAACAGTTTCTTGGTCCTGTTACCCCAGTTCACAGATCTGTGATCACAAAGGCTGCTGGTGAAGATGGGTTTGCACTCATGTCTTGCATGGCTTATTGGGAGATTTAACCATACACCTTCTGCTCTTCTGCCACTTGCAGGGCAGTAACATCTTGCAGAGCATCAAGATGACTGGCAATACAGAAGCAGGGAAAACTCCCCCGAGGTGCCCTTGTTACAGGAAATTATGTTCTTCATCAGAATACCCACTTGGCAGCCTCATCTTCTTATTTTAGTAGTTTAATTCCCCAGTAATTTTTCAGCCTACTGCAGTCTGAAGTATTTCCATTTCCTCCTCTTCCTGATCTCAAAGCCACATTCAATCCTTGAACTTATTTGTAGTTCTTTGGCACTTTAAGCCTTGAAGTGTGCGTCCTGGTCTCTGCTACTGTGCTTGCACCTGTACCTAACACTGTAACACTCTTTGAAGCATGATTTCAGCAACTGTTAGTTGCCAGCTATGCTGAGTGCAGTGTGCTTGTCTAAAAAGCACTTTACAAAACTCAGGCCAAAGCACCCCCGGTGGGATGTCCCACATGAGCCACACTGCCTACAGGAGACTGACACTTCACCACTCAGATGCTGATACTGCCTTCACACTCTGCTGTGCTGTTGTCCCCAACACCTGACTTGTGAAAGAAACCAGTGCTCCGTTTTACATTATACCCAATTTGGTCTAATTTAATGGCAACCTATAGAGCAGTCAGCTTTTTCCATGGGATCACTGTCCCAGTCTGGCTCAGCCCAGGTACCAAAATACCCACAACCAGCAACTCAGTTTCCAGATAAGGCTCAGTTCCACTGTTAAGAAGAAAAAAAAAACCCAAAGTCTGCTTTCTTAGCAATATTTTCAAGGTTAACACCAAAAAGCATTAACCAACACAAGACTTAGGACACATCCTTTAGAGTATGTCTTACACATGGAAAAGTTTTTCTAAAAAACATCCTTTCAGCTGCAAGTAACAAACTGTAGGCTAAGAAAGACTAAGAAAGACTCAAGCTTGCCATGCATGAAATTCAGTTCAATGATTGAGTTCTAACCTATTTAGAATAAATGCAAAAGCAGCCTTCTAATTTAAGAGAAATTCTAGCCTTGTCTGCACATGCTCACTTCAGACTCTTTAGCTCAGTCATTTGGCACAAGACATCTTCCAGATCAATAGTTTTCAGTAGCTATGCAGCAGTGAAGACTGATGAAAAGCTCCAATGAACAGCAATCACACGCTGAACTGCATGCAAAATCCGACATAAGATTTTAAGGGCTTTCTTAATAAACTACACTGACTCCTTCCATATGCAAAAAAGTCTATCAATACCACACAAAACAAAAGGTTAAAATAAAGCAAGAAGTCATCAGATTTAAATTACAGCTGGAAAAAGACAGTCAAGCCCCGTAACTAGAACAATTAGGTCCCACACTGTATTTAGCTAGATCATCCCAAAAGAACTCACAAGTAGATTTTCCTTACCAAACATTTAGTTTCAAGCTCTGGACAAAGCTTAGTTGCAGGTCGGTTCTACCACTACTGTAAGAGAGGGAAAGTCTTTTTTTTTTAATGAGAAAGCTTCCTCAATAAAGTAACACGGAACTGTTACTCGTATACTGCCTTGTTCAGGAAGCCCTGTATAAGGTTAGAGACTGGTTTTTATTTAAGAATTAACTACAACCACCCTTCCCACAGATGTTACTTTAACAGTTATTTTTTGAGTAAAATCAATTTAAGAAAAAAAAATCTTACAAGAATTATTTAACTAATTAAAATGTCGGCCCCTGAACTGTGCTAGCACAGCACCAGTTTGCTGTTCGACACTTTCACACGCCTGCAGCGGCAACACACAGCTCTTCAGACTCCCCGGGGCGCCGCGGCCAAGGCTCCGGCCCGGCGCACACCTCTGCCCGGCGGAGCGCTGCCCTCGGGCCGGCCCAGGCCCCGCTGAGCTAGCGTCGCCGCCGGCTCCGCTTGCCCCGCACACAACGCGCACCGAGCGCCGCGGGAAGCGCTGCCGGCGGGAAGCGACCGCGCCGGCACGGCCGGGCCTGCTCCGCGCCTCCCACGGGCACAGGCGGCACGTGTTTCCCCGCTCCGGCAACCCGCCCTGCCTCCCGCCGGCCCGGCCGCCGCGCCCCGCCGCCAGCCCTGTCCCGGCCAGTCGCTCCTCGGCAGGGACCGGCCCGGCGGGACGCGCCCGAGCAGCGGTGCCCCGGCGCCGCCAGCGGCCCCACACCAACCTGCGCGCTCGGCCCCGCTCCGCCGCTCCACACACCGCGAGTCCGCGCCGCGGCCCAGCAGCCCCCGCGCCCGCCCGCCCCTCACGTGGGCAACACTTCCGGGGCGGGGGAGGTGCCACAGCGCGGGCTCCGCCCCTCCGGGAACGCGCGCTCCCGAGGGCCCTGCGCGCTCCCGACGGCCCTGCGCGCTCCCGAGGGCCGGTAGCGGCGTGAGGCGGCGTGGGGCTCAGCCCATCCATGGCCACAGCCCGTCCATGGCCACCCGGCCGCACCTGTGGAGTCTGCTCACCCTTTCTGTTCACAGCAAAAGGAACTTAACGACTTCAATTTGTACAGTGCTGCTATATTTACATTTCTTAAATATTGCAAAGATTCACTTAAGTACTGCAGATGTACTGTAGTCATTTATAAAGCTACGAACACGGGGACCGCACAAGCGAAAATTTTAAGAAATAGTATTGACTTTACAATAGATTTGACTTCCGCATTAAATTTCTAGTTGAAAATGAAACAGTAAAACAGTGTGTACCATAATGCAGGTCCAATAGCACAATAATTCAGTGTTTACATTCAACTGTTTTTAAAAACGTATCACAAGATGGCTAAGAGATTCCCTGCTCTGAGCTTCTCACCTCCTGTAGGCTGCTGACCAGAAGTCAGAATCCCTGTTCCTCTTGCTGAGCTCCTTTTCCTGCCTGTCCCCACGACCTGATTGCAACACACCTCCTTGGGATGTGCTACAGACATGAGCTAATTTAAAAGGGCATTGTAGGTTATTGTGAAAAATAGCACCAGGTGAAATTTAACCCTGAGTCTGCACTTACTCTCCTCTCCATTTATTCTAATGCATTTAAAATCTCTGAAAAATTGGGATTTAACTGAAGCCCTAAACAGTAATTGCTTTGACTTTTTTTTTGTGCCAGACCAACAAATGCTCTCCTGATAGGGGAGAACTAAAAGCTTTTTTCCACTTTGCAGTTAACACTGAGGCCAAAAAGCAGCATTTGCTCGCCTGCAGGTTGCCCAAGGGGACAAAGCAGAGTCCAGCTTCCAGTGGCTGTGCTCCAGCCCCGGTACAGCACCATCTTTCACCAACATCAAACACCTGGTTTAGAAGCAGTGGACAAGTGGACACTGAGGGGTTTGGTTTTGTTAGTCCTCACCTTGCTCTTTAATCCATTCACTGACTCACAACTGTTGGTGACAGGATACAGGCCAGAATGAACCTCAAGGCCAGCCCCACGCAGCTGTTCTGTGCTTGTGTTTTTCAACAAACATGAAGCTTCATGGGTACATAATTTGCACTGAAAAATTACATACACACGTTGAGTTCACTGTGGTTTCATTCAATACAAAGATCACCTTCATTCTCCTTTAAATCTCTACCTGCCCTTGAACAATTCTCAG
This sequence comes from Lichenostomus cassidix, assembly GCF_008360975.1. Taxonomy (NCBI): domain Eukaryota; kingdom Metazoa; phylum Chordata; class Aves; order Passeriformes; family Meliphagidae; genus Lichenostomus; species Lichenostomus cassidix. Next base: position 18,543,157 of record NC_139488.1, read on the forward strand.
ATGTGGAGACTTCCAGGATAAACAAATTCCCTTTATTTCTTTCACCCACCTTTGGCCCACGCATTTCAAACAGCCTCAGAGTTCAATTCTCCACACCTCTTTAGAGTTTAGAGTCTTTACACAAATTACATTGGATCCTTAAATAGTTCTCAGTGGGACTGGTAACAAAGCAAAACACTGAAAACACACACACACACAAGCTTCTGACATAGTGAGGTGACATACAAAAATATCAAAAAAAGAACTGTACATACACACTACAGAACTTCACATCAAAGCTCAGAGTTGAGTGCTGCCTGCTACCAGCAGTCAAATGCAAGTCAGAAAAAGCATAAAACTGTGAAAGAACAACAACAAAAGTTGGCAATGCTTATAATCAAGAAAAAGAAATACAAACTCAGGGTTTACCTGAGTAACCCTGAAAAGTCATTTCTTTGTATCTGAGAAATCCAATAAAACCCAAATTTAGTTTTAGGTGGCAGTGCTGGTGTGGGAAGTTCCCACCACACCCTATAGCAGCCCTGTGTTGTCCCTGCCTCTCACACCAATACCTAACAGCTGTTTCTGCAGTCATTTTGTAAGCTGGACTGGGGGATCAGTGCTGAAGGAGCCTTACTGCTCCCCAAAGCATTTCTTCATTTGATCACTCTTATTAGGCCACTCAGAGCATGATCTGTTTGTCTATATATCACTTTACAAAAGTCTACTTTCTACACAGAATTCAGAGATCTTGTATTAACTTTCAATATAAATAATAAATAAATCAGTCATATAGATAATTTTTTTTCTTCATGTATAGCATATTTTGACCAGTTTCTTCATTTTTGCTGACCTTTGCTCAAGTCACAGTTTAGAAAAGATCAAACGGTATTAAACAAAACAGAGAAGTTTGAATCTCAGGGGGATGTTAAGAATTTTCCAGTCTCTCTCATTTCCCCCTTTCATTCCACACAGGCACACATCTTGAATTGATGTTAAAAATGAGTTAAAACATTAACACATTAAGGCTTTTCTCTGATCCTCTCTCCCCCCGAGAAAACCCAAACTATAAATACCTGTTCATCAGCCAAAGATTCCATTGCAAAGCTTTGCAGAGTCTTTTCATTTCTCATTGGCAGTGTCAAAGTGAGTGTGAGAATGGCAAAGAAGTACTTTTCTCAAATGCCCTTGTACTTCTCCTTCCAGAAAACTAGTGCATGCTTTTGGCTTGTGGTCTGGGGCTGCTACTGACATTTCTTCCCTCATTCCTAGCCCAAGCTCTGCTTTGCTCTGGCACTTGAAGGTAGCATTGGAGGCATCCTGTAAATGCCCATTTCTGAATCTGATAACCAAGTTATCCAAGTAATATTGCTCTGTATGTACCATGCATTTAGCTTGTGTCAATGATCCATTTCTATAGCTACCTTCACAATACAAAGATTTCATCTTAAGGCCATTAGTCCTTAGAGATGTATTTTGTTTGGCTTTACTCATCTTAGCACCAAATCATAGTTTCACCCACTGATTAACAAAAACAAATCAGTTTTTTCACAGTAGTTCCTATGTAGCTGCACAAAGTATTATAGAAGAGTAATTTGAGAACCTCCATGACAAAGAATGATTGGACTGAAAAATATATGGAAATATTGTTACCGCATTTATATTGCTGAATTGTTTAAAATAAGAACAAATTATATCTAGTTATTAACAATGTGCGCTAAGAGATTGTATTAGACAACTCATCATGAGGTAATCAGTACTGTTAGGAATACTGCATCTGCTGTTTTCTGCAACAGCAAGAAGAAAATTAAATGCTTACACATTATACACACAGACACAGCCATGTGACCGCATAGCGCTGGGAAGATTACCTACTGCTTCCCATTTATTCAGTTCAGGGTCATATTTCTCAATACTCTGCAGGTATGTTCCTTTTGAATAGGAATATCCTCCTGTTACATAGATGCATCCGTTCATAACCACCGTGCCACACTCCATCCTTCTCTCCATCATGTGAGCCATCTGCTTCCACTCGTTTTGCTCTGGGTCGTAGCAGTCTGTGATCGTGGTCTGTCCACCCACAAAATAGATCTTGTTTTGTAATGTAATTGAACACAATCCGTATTCTTCAGAAAGAAAGGAATACAGTACAACTCAGCATGATAACATTAACTTAAACCACAAGTACCTGAAAAACATTGGGCACCGCTGAGGGCAGCTGAGTGTCCTCACTGAGCTTAGGAGACACCTCAGGATTTTCTGTTACACTACAGCACCAGTGTGGCTAGCACAGGTCTTTCCCATGAGAATTCCTTTTGTGTTTTATAAATAAAGTTTGGATGTTATTAAAAACAGTGTCCCAAGATCTGGATGGTGCAGGCCTGGCCAATCAGGCCTAGGGGGAGGTTTCTGACTGACCAATCTGGGTGACCTTTGAAAACTCTATATATATGATGAAATCAAAACAATAAAGGTCCTTTTCCTTCTTGCCACTGAGAACTGGGTTTTTTACTCTGCTAGCGGCTCAACAGCGACACACCAGTATTCAGCGAAAATTTCAGTAAGAACTTACTGTTATCAGATGTGGAACACAGAGAAAACCCTTTTAAAATTAACATAAATTATTTTTGTCAAATGTCAATGAATAGTTAGATTTTACAGAAAGTTACATTATTTAATATAATGTGGACATTCCTTAATTCAGTATTATATAGTGATTTCTAAAGAACAGATGCTTGAAGGTCTTCCCTTCCACTTTCAGCGTCTGGAAATCGCCCTTGCTGCCCTACAGGCATTTCCTTTTTTAATCAGGAATATGCAAAAAACACCTAACTGGGCTTAAGGACTGCCAGGTACAAGTAATCAAATGAAGCTCTACGTTTGTTAGAGAAATTATTTACCTGGATGTGGACTTGTAGTGACTATACTCCACTCGTTGCTACCTGAATGGTATCTCTGGATTTTATCATAGGTGCAGCTTCCCCTGTACCCATAGTGACCTCCAGTGACGTAGATGACTTCATGCAGGACACAGGCAGTGGCATTTCCAACACCTGTACATGGTGTGAAAGTCAAACGTGTTCAGACTGCATGAAATAACCATGGTCTCATCCATCCATAATTCCATTTCAAATGATTCGTTAATATTTTAGAGTGAAATTATGCTTGCAAGTATTTAATTGAATGTGAATAAAAGAGATTTATCAAGAAATCAGCGTAAGTCAAGAATGACTAAATAAAACCGCAGTAACCAATACATATTGCACATAATACAGCCACACATTAGTTCACAGGATTTTTAGGCGGTGATTAAAGTCACATAGTCTCATTGATTTTGGAATAGGGAATTAATTTCATTATTTCACTAAGTTGTTAAAAAATCACTTAGATGGCAAGACCAAAGGTAATGGGAGTTGAGATTGTTCAGTGTCTCAGGATATCTTTTCTGATACTTTTCATCATTCCCATGGTATTATTAATTGAGATGTTGTATAAACAAGGACACAAACAGAATGGAGCCATGTTAACTCCATCTCTAGGACAACAAAATGAAATAAAGCAATGGGGGGTTTGAACATAAAAGTAGTTTCACACAGAAAACAGCAAAACAACTGCATAGAATACATAACTCATAGTATTAGCATATTTCTGCTTTTGAAAGCATTATTAGCATTTTGAATGCATATTAGCATTTCTGCTTTTGAAGGAAATGAAAACAGTAGCAATGTTTAAGGAAAATATACAAACAATGGCGAAAGTTGTAGAAGGCTGCTTTTTTCTTTTACATATATGTCCAAAAATTCTCATGTATGTAGAAATATGCTATGTTGCATCAACTTACAGTACATTTTTATAATTAATTGTAAATATTTGTATTAATTTATAAATATGTATGATAAAATGTATAATTGTAGTATTGTTGTTACTGTTACAAATAATCACATAGTAGTCTGAGTTGGAAGAGACACAGAAAGATTATTAAGTTCAACTCTTAAGTGAATGGCACATACAGGGATCAAACTGGTGACCTTGACATTACTTAGCACCATGCTCTGAACAACTGAGCTCATCTCAGGGCCAATACCCTTTGGTTAGGCTGTGATTCATATATTTACAGTAGATCACTACTTTGGTTGCTAGAAACAGGTATTAGTGATTTTCATTATCCTCACACTAAAGATTAAACAAAGGATCCTAAACAGATGATACAGAAAAATAGGAAGGAACTTCATGCAAGAAGTTTTAAATTATGACACCTTTATAAATGACTGCATGGAAAATCTTATATAAAAATAATACAGTCCCTTTATTGGAGCTTGCTCTTTGATCATCTACTGAATGGGCTCTAATCCCGGGTAGTTTTCTAATTTCTTTCTAATTTGAACAGAAATTTTACTCTTGAAAGGAGGCAAAATTAAACTGAGACTACCATTTACTTTTCTACCTGCTGTTCTATGGCACTGCCCAGCATAGCTTTTGGATGTTTGCAGTCATTTGGCTAGTGAAGACCTGAACCAAAGCCCACTAACATTAACAGGAGATTCCCATGGACTTCTCTAGAACTTGTATCAAACCCAAAATGTTTCCATGGCACTTAAAAATGGCAAGTGCAAAAAAATCTACATTGGAGGCAGACACCATACAAGAATTTACCTACCTTTGATCATGTTTGCAATGGGAAGCCATTTCTGTATTAAAGGATCATAGAACTCAGCTTCTTGGACTGGAGCTCCCTTTCGGTACCCTCCCAATGCATAAATGCAGCCACTCAAGGAAACTGCGCAGTGGTAATATCTTGCGTCAAGCATGGGGCAGCCTTCTGTCCACTCATCTCTCTCACTGTTATATATCCACACGGTGTCAAGAGCTTCAATGCTCTCTGTTCTGTAACCTCCTGTCACATATATGTCTGGTCCCAAGCTAGTGACCCCATAGCTCTCTCTGGTGTGATCTGGCATCTCCGTTCCCTGGACCCATGCGTTGGTTAAAGGATCCCAAACATGCACTTCTGATAAGGGATGCCAATAATATCCTCCAATCACATACATGGCTGCTGTGGATCTTCTGGAAAGACCTTTGGGATTGAGGTTCAGGGCATTATATATGAGCGACCTTATCTTACTGTCATCGAGTCGGCATTTTTTTTGCAGGCTTAAAGCTGACCTCAAATATACGTTATCTAAGTCTACTTTGATGCAGCTCAGCACTTCACAGATGTCTTCAATTCTTCCTTCCACGTTGTGTGCAACCCACTTAATGACAGCTTCAATGGCTGCCTCTTCTTTCTGAACATTGAGATTCTCTCTGGAGAGAATGTAAGAAAGCTTCTCCTTGCCAATGTCCAGAAACTCTTCCTGCTTCCACACTTCTTCAAACTGCCATAACAATATCCTTCTCGACTCTTTCTCTAGCTCCGAGCAATCATGATACTCAGCAAAGGAGTGCATCCCAATGCAGTTGTCAGTATCTAAGTGCCTTACCAGAAACTGCTCACAGGCTTTCTTTACTGACACGAACTGGAGCAGGTCTGCAGCCTGGAGTAGGCTTTGGACATTTCTCTTTGTTATCTGGATCTGTGATGTGTATGCGTAATTCACGAGGGCTTCCAGTACTGCATGGCTGAGCTCGGGAAGACTGATCTGGTTTTTGGATTTTTCTTTCATATCGGCTGTGAACATGGCTTTAAAATAACTGCTGCAGGCTGCCAGGGCAGCTCTGTGGCAGTGGAAGATGACCCCCGAAGCGCACTGCAGGGTGATGTCGGTGAACAGCCCGTCCAGGTAAAAAGCCCGGAACGCCTCCAGGAAGCCGGCGGGGTGCGCGGAGTCCTTGTAGAGGTACGCGTACTCCTCCTGCCCGGCCGCGGCCATCGCCGCGCCCCGCAGCCGCCGCCGCTTTGTCCGCGCCGCTCCGCGCAGCCCGGCCGCCCTCCGGCTGCGGACCCGCCCGGCCCACCCGGCGCGGCGCTTACCCCCTTGAAGAGCGCGGCCGCGGCCAGGGGGGGTCCCAGCCCGCGGCGGCCCGTGACCGTGTTTGGAAGAGCCGCTGCCGGAGGGAGCAGCGGGGCCGCGGCGACAGCTCCTATTTTGGTGCCCCGGCCGCCCCCCCGCGCACCCCTCCGTGAAGCCGGCGGTCCCCGGCGCCCAGCCCGACCCCCACGCGCCCGCTCGCCTCGGCAAGGTCCGGCCCGAACTGCTGCTGCCGCCGCCCGGGCGCTCCCCACCCGGGGCAGGGGTTACGGGCTGTCAGCGGTGGTGACAGAAGGCCCGGCCGTATTAGGGACAGAAGCAGATGCTTGGGGAGCGTCACCAGCTCGGTGTCACTCAGCCACACAACAAAGCGAGGGGCCTCGGCTGCCGCTGTCAGCGACCTGAAGGTGCCTCTCGCAGAGGCGCCTCGTGCTCCCAGGCACTCGGAGGAGCCGATACTGGGAAGAACAGCAAGATCCAAGGGCTCCCCCATTACCGAAGGGCTGGAGTCGAAAGGGAGCAGCCAGAGCTCTCCCCAGACTCCTGAACCTGGCAGGACAGTCACACCGACAAACAGATTCCAACTATAAGTAAATTTTTCAGGAAGAAGGCTATATTGACTTTTAAAACTTCTGAAAATGTGATTCGCAATTTAAGAAGTAATTTTCTTCTCTGCTAGCAACACATTTTCTTTATTTGAAACACAGCATCCTCTGGGTTCAAGCAGCTGTGGGCTCTTCTTCATCTGCAGCAGGGTTTGGATCCTTTGCATCCAGCAGCCAGGCTCTCCCTGCCCTGCCAGAGCTTTCCTAGATTGAAAGAACTGCCAGTAATTTTTCCTACCAAAAGGAGGTGAATGTTATTATTAGCTAACTGCAACAATACCCAAAAGGAGAAATTTTGAAAGTTTTTCACTCAACATAAATGAAAACGCATCATATTTTCCTTTTAATTACTGGTGGTACTTCCACCACAATGCCCAGCGGAAGTATGAAGTAAGGAAATCCAAACAGGAAAGTGTATATGGTCGTACCCCTCTGCCATCCTTCCTCCCATGCTAACCATGCAACCGGATTCAAACTGGCCCTTGGCCTTTACACAGTAACATAAAACAAAAATGAAGTGATCCAAACTAACAAAAGCACCCCACAAAGCCAAAAATTCCCCACACCTTCACACATCTTTGCCTGCCTTTTTTTCAACCCCTCTTGATGTATTGTTAGCCCAGAGAACTGGAGTTTTGTAGTGTAACCCAGGAATTAGAACAGCTCTGATGTCTGATATGAGCCTGTCCCTCAGCTATGTTACTCCATTTCTTTCTCTATAAAATTCCCTTGTACAGCCCTAAGTGTTTATACATCCCCATGCCAACAGCTTTCTTTTGGTTGCATTTTCCATTTCATCAGCTTCCCATGGACAAGCAGGAACTTCCTCCAAGTCTTGGCTATCCTACCAGCACACAATACTAAGGCTAAGTCCTCTCATAGTAGTGGTATACAATAGCAGACCTGTTACCATACAGAAAGTTTCCCATACATAATGTGCCTTTTTAATGCATTTTTTGGGTAACATTTTTACCTAACTCATCTCCCTCCCAGAGAGCAAGTCAGGAGGTCAGCGACACTTAGTGCTGTACATGCATCCCCCTCAAGGAGCTTCTCCATTTCTTTTGATTGGTTTACCAGCTTAAACCAGCTTCACTCCTTGGAGATACTCATCTCCCCTCCATTGTAAGCAAATGTGGAAAAATTTGGTAATTGTGATGTTTCAGAGAAGGCCTCTCTTTTATTAAGAGGGGGAAAAAACCCAAACAAGACCTGATTAAGAGCTTAATGGTCTGCCTACTGGAATTGAAAAATTTCTTTGGTGTCCAACATGCACTTTGTCTAGCAAATATCAGCTCTACCTGCTACTTGAAGTGATTAGAACATAATTGCTAATATTTCAAGTACTCCACTTAATCTACTCTCAAGTCCTGCTTCAGCACTTTCATCAAAACCACAAAGAGAACCCCTTTTTGACATGAAAAACAATTTTCTATCCCATTTCTTACTCTCACAGCAAACTACAAGGTATGTTCCTTAAGGCTAAAAGAACAATAGTTGGTGTTAATGGAAGAAAAAGCTGAGTAACCATTGATATATTGCTTTTGTTTGTTTTTAAGTAAGCAGTAACTGAGATCTGTGGACAAACTAAAAGCAAGCTATTCCATAACTAAGTTCTGAAAACCACAGAAGAGACCAGCACAGAATCTGGAACATTCAGCAGCACATCTAGAATTAAGGAAACACACAAGTATCCTGGTTTTGGCTGGGACAGAGTTAATTTCCTTCTTGCTAGCTGGTTCAGTGCTGTGTTTAGGATTTACTATGGGAATCATGTTGACAACACACTGTTGTTTTGGCTGTTGCTAAGTGGTGCTTACCCATAGTCAAGGACTTTTCATTTCCCATGCTCTGTCAGTGAGAAGCTGCACAGAGAGCTGGGGGGAGCAGAGCCAGGACAGCTGGCCCAGACTGGCCAAAGGGATATTCCATAGCACAGGAGGTCACACTCAGTACAGAAACTGGGGGGAGTTGGCTGGGAGGGGCTGATCACTGCTTGGGGTGGGCTGGGCATCTATCAGTGGGCGATGAGCACTCTTGGACTTCATTCCTTCCTCTCTCGTTTTCATTACAATTATCATAATCATTTAGTACTACTATATTTTATTTTGTTTCAGTTATTAAACTGTTGTCATCTCAACTCACGAGGTTGAACTTTTTTTCCCCAATTCTCTTCCCTACTGGGTGGGGGGATGGAGTGTGCCAGCAGCTCTACTTAGTTGCCAGCTAAGGCATTTAACAAGGGCAACAACTTAAAACCCCAAAGTAATAATGAAATTGCCCTCTGCAACAGCCATTACCATTCGTTTGTATGACCTGTAAACCAGACAACTTAAATCTGCCACAACCTGAGATCCACTAGTCCTAAGATGTCTTCGTGCCCTTGCACAAGACAATAGGGCGAGATCCTGAATATGAACATCTCAGTCACCTATCAAATATCTATCACTACGCCAAGGTTCCTGAGAACTCAAGTATATTACTTCAGACATCTTATGCAGCAGACTGTTCAATGCAACCTTCTACAATACAGTAAAACAGGTGAGGCAAGGAAGGAAGTACACAAAGGAAATTTATGTTATATACACTATCAGCCTGAAAACAGGCAAGACCACTTAAAAATCTCCAATTAAGGAAAAAGAAGACAGTGACATCATCAAATGTCCATTAGAAAATGAGAACGTTGTGCAGAAAACAAAGGAAGACAGATACAGCAACTGTAGGCTGCTGAGCTATACCTCAGACATCTGCAACTGAGATGCTGCAAAAGTTGGACTAATCTCTCAGGTATTAAAGCACTTAAGCTAAAAGTGACCTCAGTTTAATAGCAGACTACATAATCATTTTGAATCTTTTGTGGGATATAAGAACAAAAACATTTGGCATGAAAACACATTATTTAATTTTAATGAGACTTATTTTTAATACCTTTATATGCATAGTCCAACACTTGGGGCTAATCTCACTGTCAGTGATAAAGACTCCATGTTCACAAATGATTCCTTCATGCTACTTAAAGACAGCACAATTCTGTTTAAAAGTTCAAATGGACATAGATCTTCCCTTCCAGCCTGTATGAGATTGTACTACAGATATAGATGAGAATGAACAGGTAAAATCAGTGTAAACATATATTTATATATGTACCATTCTGTGGGCCTGTGCGCTGCAGCAGAAACCAAGGAGGAAAAAGGCATCTGGCTGACTCAGAGCTGTCAGCATGGAAGATCAAACCAGTGTTAGCTCTGTACAGGGTGGCAGCAGCACGCTGTCAGTGCAGCAGTCAGAATGGGAGAGAGACTTTTCTTTAAACAAAAGAGCAACACCCTTACCGCTTTCCAGAAGAGAAGGGGTCTGAGTGGCAAAGGCTGACACACCTGCGTCTGCTCTCTCCAGGCCCTTACAAGAACAGGTGCCTGATGACACAGGCCAGCAGAATACATGACACTAATTAGTTGTGTTGCATTTGTCAATGACAGCAACTTTTATTGTCTTTACAATACAAGACAAAACAAACTATTAAAAATAATTTTGTTTGGTAAAATATTTAGTAGATTGAAAATATAAATGCATCTTCAGATTAAACAAGATTACAAGCAAATTTGCCATCAGATCTAAGAAGTATAAAAGTCAACAACTCCAGAACCATGCTCCTGGCACCTAATGTTTTCTAAGTAAAGAATTTCATTCTTTTGTGCACTAATCCTACTCCTTCCCCTAAGTGTGTGGGACTGCAAAGGTCAGTTATATAGTTGGTAAAGGGCTGGAGACTAAAAATAATGACAAGTCCTGTCCCAACCCCACTTATGCTGGAATCTGTACTATGTTAGAAGGCCTTTTTTACTTCACTTTCCCTTTATTACCAGGATTGAACATAAAGAGTTTTATGTTGTGTTTAAAAAAAAAGTAATTTCAGATAATAGCCCAATTTTACAATGTTGAACTTTTATACACAAGCAGTTTTTCTCTCCCAGGAAGTTAAAATGTAAGGGAAGTTAAAATGCAATGTTTCCTTTTCTCATTTGAATCATTCCTTTATAAGCAGTTTCAGGTAAGACATAATGTCAATTGCAGATGACCAAACCAGAACAGAACACTGTACAGGACTGAGACTCTGGGCCAGCTGAGAAATCTTTTTCTCCAAGGTATACCCCTGCCTCGGCATAGCAATATCATTCTTCTTCAGAAACATTACTGGACATAAATCATTCCCACCATCACCAATATATACAATTTGTGTATAACTTACTCCTCGCTCCAACTGTTTGTCTAGAAATTCTTTTAAAACTTTCCTTTTGCAAAGGTTTTTAGGGCACTTTGCACAATGGTGAGCATGGAAGTGCTGTACAGTAAGATAGCCAGTGCTGCTGAATGCTGCAGGGTTTGTAAACACTTCATCAAACACTTTATGGAAGTCAGCAGCTTTCAAAATCCAGTCAATAAATACTGTATTAGAATCTGAAATGATTATGCAATCAAACAGCTCTTTGTTCTCGCCAATAAATCCCAGAAGATCTATCATTCCTGCAGTGAAAGGAATTGTTGTCATAGTTCTTTTCATCTCATCTTCTTTGACACCATTATCTCCCAAGTAGACAAAGACTCTGCCCATATATTCTGTCCAATGTCCTGGCTGGTAGGAGTTTCTCAATCCATTAGGAAGTTTTCTCTCAGGAGCACATTTCACAATCCAGGTGTCACTATTTTCATCTATGATTGTATGGTCAAAATCAAAAACCAACAGAAATTTCATAGCTGTGAGAAAACAGTTTCCAAAACAAACAAAAAAGAGAATTATTTATATAAACACAAGTACTATGTTCTTACCCCTGACCTTGTGCTCAGAGGAGAAAAATTTGGAAGAAAATACTCAAACAAAGCCAACTATTTATGGTCACTACTGCGATGGGAAGTTGTGCTGCAGCTAAACATGCAGACTGTAAAGGCCAAAGTTCAGTGTCCAGCTTCTCTTTAAAATAGTTACTGTGACAGTATCTAAACCCCTGCTGCAGTTACTAACACAGCACCAATCTTCCTGTACTCACGCACCACCAGCTTGAGCAGATACTACATTTCTCCATCAGCATTTACCTGTGCAACGAAACTGGGATTCTCCTGGCAAAACGCCTGAATAGGTATTTTGAAAGGAAACGTCCACCGAACAGATGGAGCCCGTGCCTTCAGCGAGGCCGCACTAAATCAGAGCAGCCACCGAAAGGAAATGCAGCCATTTGTGCAGCTGAATCGGCGGCCTCTCACGGCAGGTGCCCGCGCAGCGCCGGCTGAGCAGCGCCCGGAGCCCGTGAGGGAAGGGGCAGTGCCGGCGGGACTCGGAGCAGCGCCCGGAGCCCGTGAGGGAAGGGGCAGTGCCGGCGGGACTCGGGGCAGCGCCCGGAGCCCGTGAGGGAAGGGGCATTGCCGGCGGGACTCGGGGCAGCGCCCGGAGCCCGTGAGGGAAGGGGCAGTGCCGGCGGGACTCGGGGCAGCGCCCGGAGCCCGTGAGGGAAGGGGCAGTGCCGGCGGGACTCGGAGCAGCGCCCGGAGCCCGTGAGGGAAGGGGCAGTGCCGGCGGGACTCGGGGCAGCGCCCGGAGCCCGTGAGGGAAGGGGCAGTGCCGGCGGGACTCGGAGCGCCCCGCCCGCGCCGCCACGTGACCGCGCGCCGCCGGGTCGCCCGGCAACGCGCAGGCGGCCCGGGAAGATGGCGGCGGCGGGGCGGCAGCAGCGGAGCGGTGCCCGTGAGTGCAGCTGCCCCGCGGGCAGCGGGACCCGGCGGGAGGGCAGTGCCGAGCCCGCGGCAGCACGGCTCCGGGAGGCTGTAGGGGTGCCCGGCCTGACGCTCCCCAAAGCCACCCCACTTTCCAGACAGCAAGCGAGGCTGTTTCTCCCTAGGAACTGAGTGGAGAGAACTGACCTGAACGCGGCGCAGGTCCGGTAACCTCCAAGAGCAGAGCTGGGGAGGACCGAGGTGCTAAGCAGATTCCTGTCTGCAGGGCGCAGCCGCATCAGTGCGCCTTTCCTTCTGGCAGGGCTGTCTTCACCTAGGACAGGGAGAGATCAGGTCCGGTCCCTCTCGGGAGACTGGTCAGCAGTGGCATCTGGAAAACAGACTTTGACACCTTACCTTTTAGACACTGCCTCCTTACCTTTCAGTCTGCTGCAAATCATACAGACAATTTCTACAGGACACTACTCTGTACAGAGTGCCATTCCCTTCAAAAGTGGTGGTGACACTTGAAAGAGCATTTCACAAAACCTAGATATCGCCTAGAAAAGCTGCATTTATGCATGCACACGTGTATGTAAGCCTAATGCAAAAAAGAAATGCTAGTCTTGTCAACAATTGACGAAACTGTTCTACAACACATCTATTTCAATAAACACGATGAGTATGCAGGACAAGGGTAGTAAGGCGCAGTCTGTGCCCAAACTGATGCCTCATCCAGCCAGTGGAATGGCTTTACCAATATTGTCCCATTCATTTTGGGAATGGTCCCTGCTCCCTGCTGTTCTAAGAATCATGCCCAAGTACTGCCTGGGCAGTGTTACTACAAGCCAAACCCACACACACACAGCAACACGCCAGGGGACATACAGTCTGTCAGTCAGTCAGTGCCACCATCCAAGTACATGCACTGGTCATAGGTAGACTACAGATACAGATACCCGGTCTTAGCTCTTGGGTTTGGGGGACTAACTAATACTAAGGACAACTTAGTATTGTTACCATGTGAGAATTCAAATCCTGATACGTGTCTGATTATTGGATTTTCTGATATCAAGTAACCTTTGCATTTTTTCTTCCCTCTGCACAACACATCATTTGAAAGAAAATAATATTCTAGATGGGTATTTACTTCCACATGAAGCAGATCTCCGTCAGGTAACTGTATTGTCAAAAGCAGAATGGGAAAGGATTCAGGGCAGCACTAAAGAAGCAGCACATATCGATGAGAAGAAAGAACAGGAAGAAGTGCACTTGGGCTCCAAAGCTGCTGGAAAAGATCAGCCCAATGCCACTATAGTAAGTCCAAGATACATTTGTAAACAAGGATAGTCACTTCTGTGTATACAAAAACACTCATAGTAACATTTCTAGCTGTACTCCCTTTGTTTAACATTTGCTTTTGAATATGTATTTTAACTAAATGCCATTTAAATACATTTAATATCTAACATGAACTTTTTTTTTTTTACCTAAAGCTAAAAAGCAAAATAAAAAAACAATCCAAAATTTAAATGTGATTTCTGACTTTGTCTGCACTATAGAGCCTGACAAAACAGAAACTTCTAGCCAAAGCATTACGTGAAGAAAAGGAAGAGGAAGAAAGAAAGTTACTTGATTTGGAAGAAGCAAAGCTCCAAGCAGCAAAACGGAAGGAGGTTATTGAGCGTGCAAAAACCTATCTACGTTATCAGGATGACAGAACAAGAAAGTTGCATGTTTGTTGACAACTTACATTTTTTTAAATTGAAATTGTACTGGATGTCTTTAAAAACTTCTGAACATGAAAATTACTTTAAATGTTCTCTTGCAGAGTGCACTACTACTTGCTAAGGTCCTAAAAGAAAGAGATGCTCAAATTGAATTTCAAAAGTCAAAATTACTTGGTAACAAAAAGGAGGATTATGAAGAACAGCAACGTCTATTTAAAGAATACATTCTTAGTGAGCAAGAAAAAGCCCATCAGCATTACATGAAACAACAGGCACTATACAAAGATCAGCTAGAGCAGTAAGTAATAATTAAAATCAACCCTACTTCATTATTTACTTAAAACTCTTCTCAAAATACATTCTATGAGGATTTTACAAAAACTTACTAATAATTTGATTCACAAATGGCACTTCCAGCCTGAATGTCAAGAGAAGGCATTACCATCACTTCTATTCCTTCTCTCAGCTCTTCTGTAAATCTTAGGGAGGGGTCTCCAGTGGTATTCATAGGACTGGCCCTGGTGGTCTGATAGAAGGAATCAAATTTCCCAAGGCAGAGGAAGGGTTCAAAGTCTGGTTTTACAGACTTCAGGCACAACACATAAATCCTTGCAGAACTTAGTATAGAATGCTACCAGCTTAAGCTGCTGCCTACATGCCCAGAAGAAACACAGGTATGGTAGGTCATGCTGGGGAAGTTTTGTTCTCCGAGGATGCTGCAGATATAGGCCCCAGTATTACTAATGCAGTGGTGCTAATGAGTCATCCAGCTAAAGCTTGTCACCACAAGACTGCACACTGTGAGCATACCATATAGCTAATTTCTGGCCAGGGCTACCATTACAAACAGTCATACTCTTTTTCACCTCTGATATTCTACCTACCTTCAACTCAAAGTATCACATTCTTCACTGCAAGGTACCTGTGGTTATGCAGAATATGTATCTGTTCATTACTTCATGCAGTTCCTAGACCATTTATTCATCTTTTTCCAATTCAGAATAAAAGAGCGTGAGCATCAGGCAGATCTGACCAAACAAGAACACAAAAGAGAACAGGAAGAATTAGAGAGATCAATCCAACTGTACAAACTAGAAATGCAGAGAAAAAAAGAAAAGAAAGAGGAGGAAAAAGTAGAACAACAGAGGCTGTATCGTGTAAGTAGCAGGAAAGCAGACAGTTAAAAATGCTTGTTTCAGCTTAGAAAATGGTTGGACTTGGCCCACAAATAAAGGGGCCTACTGGCAACAGGGGCTTTGCTGACAGCTTTAGTAGCATGGGATCAAATGCCTACCCTGCCAGTTGCAGGCCATGTCTTTCCTTCGTGCTTTTGAGAAAGACCTCTTGGAGGCCACTCCCTTCTGCTGTCTGAAGGGATGTTGGCACTTGATGCTTTGACTGGTCTATGGTTAAAGATTTGGCTGCAGACATCAAGAAATATCTATCTCCTTGACTTGAGAACCGGATTTAAATTTCACATTCCTACTGTTTTTAGCCCATTTTTCTTTATTAGAAAGAGGGAATAGACAGAGACTGAACATATCTTTTTAACTTGACTTTCTGTTTATGATTTGAGAGGTTTAGAAATTTAGTCAAGACCTGCTGCCATCATGTTTCATCTTTAAAGGCATCCTGCTAAGTACAAACTAGAAGTGCCTCATGGCAGCATGCAAAACACATTTGTTTTCTTACGTAAAAATATAGAAAACTCCTCTTCAGCTGTGTTTTGGATGAAGCTCTTAGACTGGGACAGTTTTGGATGAGGTGGGGCCAGGAGCAGAATGATCTGTGTGTGTGTGTGGTGGTTAGACAGTCCCCTGCCCCTCACCTTCCCCCTTGCCCGTGTGTGTCAGTGGGAGCATAGAATAATGCTCTTTCTGCATTGCACAGCAATTTGTTTGTGCAGTGAACCGGAGAAGCAGCTATTTGATGCTCAACTCCTCTTCCCCATCCTTACATCTACTGTCTCCTCTTGCTGCATGTTTGAATAGGGAGGCAGAAGTAAATGGAAGTATCCCTTTCCCGTCTTCTCTCTCCTTTCCTGAGAATCCCTTTCCTCTCTTCTGTTTTTGAAAGAAACTTGAGGAGAGAGAATAGGGAGTGGTTCTTGTAAGTTGTGACCCCAGGTCCATATATTCTAAATGTCATCTGTTACATCAGGACCATTTTGCCCATACAGGAGTATATAAAGGACAAGAAAATACTCAAAGCAATAGAGGAACAAAAAGAAATGGAAGAAGATGATCGGGTCAAAGCTCATTTTAAAGCAAAGGAAATTATTAAGCAGATGACAAAAAAGAAAGAAGCTGAAATGCGTAGGTAGGTACAATGCTAGGGTATAAATTATAAATAATCTAAAAATTATGCTGTATTTGTTTTCAGATCATCCAGACTAATGATATAACACAATCAACAGTTACTCTAAAAAGTTATTTTAAATTCTACTGATAGGGAGAGACAGGAATTCAGGAGAAAAAGGAAATTCTTTCACGGGTTCCTTAGTAATAGGTGTGTGAGGGAGCAATATCTCCACCCTTCAAAGTACAGAGGCTTACAGAAGTGCAAAGCTTTGCACCAGTGTATTGGGAAGAGTGATTTTCCTTATGGCTTGCCAAGCCTCCATCTCCTCAACAATTAAAGACAGTTAAGATCCTCGATGAAAATTTTTTTGAGTATAAGCTATATTGCTCTGAGTCAGATTACGAAAAATTATTTGACTTCTTAACAAGGCACATACATTAATTAATTACATCATGCTCTTATTAAGGGGAGATGTTTTATCAATTTACCATTAAGGGTATAACATGATAATACCACTGAGTCAATCTATGAGTTTTCTTCCCTTCCTGCTTCTGGCCAATACTTCCAACATTCCTTTCCTGATGGCAAGATGCTAGGTGGAGTCCTTACTGAGTGATCCAGCTCATTATTGCAACAGAAACTAGTGCTACAAGAATACAGGGAACATTTATTTGCTAAATCAGAAAATATAAAAAAAAAAAACAGGAGGAACAGAAGAAGATAATGAGTTGGGTGGGTGGGCCAGCCTGTGTGGCAAGAGGAGAGAAGTCTAGAAGCAGGATTACTGAGTTTGGTAGCTTCAGGTAGACCTAGGTGTGCTGCCCTGGTATGTTATGGAAGCTCATGTTCTTTTGCAGACTAGTACAGGAACGACAGGACAGAGTTGGTAGTCTTTTGGCTGAAAAAAGGGGTAAGGCGTTAACGATGGAAGGCCAACAACTGGCTAAACAAGTTGCAGAAATAGAAGCTAAGGAAGAAAAAAAACTCAAAGAGAAAGAAGCAAAACAAAAGGCTGCCATTGAATCTATTGCTGAACACAGAGCCAGTGTGGTAAGAAACTTGGACTGATCTTATTTCTGCTTACTCCAAACAAGGAGCCTGGCCCAGGTCACAGTTGGTGACTCTGGTGCCATGCATCAGCAGGCTTCATCAAGTCCACTGACACCTTTCCCGGAGTCCCCTCTGCCTTTCCCCCTTCCGTGTTGGGCACACATCTGCCAAGGCTGATGAAAACCCTGCGCTGGGACACTGGCCAGCCACAATGACTGCACTTATCGGAGTGCTGATACAGGGCTGCTTCTGCAGAGAGACAAGACTTGCAGCTTCGCAGAGCAGCTCCTTGGTTAACTTTCTGTGTGTTTTGTAAACTACAGATAAAGATGAAGGAGGAAAAGGAGAGACAGGAAAAAGCAGAGGCTGAAAAAGAACGTGATGCGTTAATGGAAAAAGACCGCCTCTACCGAGAAATGGAAAACACCAAAAAACATGGACGACATGAGGAAAGCAGAGAAGTACAGAAATTTCAGATCCAGCAAATGGTAAATAGAAGAGCTGTACCTTGTCAATCCCTTCAGAAAGAAGCATGCATCTAAACCATCAGCACTAGCTCCTGCTGAGAGAAAGGGAGGAAGTTCGCTGTTTTGTTTGGATTTTTTGTGTTTGTTGGGTTGTTTTTAATGATGTGTGCTGGGTGTATGCTGGTGTTGGGACCAGCCTCCTCAGAGCATTGGTGCAAATTAAGGCTGGTTCACAAGGACAGATCACATCCTGTTCTGTGCCATTATGTTCTACCGCTACTCTCCTGCATCTTCTGTATCCTGCAGTTAATGCTGATATTTATTCAGCTATTTAATGTACCCTTTCTGGGGGAATATGGCAGGGAACAGAACTGGGGAGGCCAAGTACCAACTAAGAATGCCACAGACCTTCTGTAAGCTTTTACCCTCTTTCAGCTTTAAAGGATGGTGATGTTGAGAATAAAATACTAAGCTTTGTTATTCCCTTTTCTTCATCAGGCTGAAAATCAGGCACGAAGACAGCAGGAAAAGCAGGCAGAATTGGACTACGATGCTCAGAAAGAGGCTCTTGCACTTTGTAAAGAGCAAGAATTTCAGAAATATGCAAAGGAAGTAATCGAATCAGAGTCCAAGACTAACAATCATCTTTATCCTCTTCTCAAAGCATGCAAAGACTGGAACATTGGGCCATTTTTCTGAGAAAAGAAGACATAAATACTAGTTTCCAAACATGTAATTCTACGTTGGGACACAGTTACCTTGTTGTATCTGTAATGCTGCTTAAAAAGCAAAACCAAGAAATAACATTTAAACTATCCACCAAGGAAAGGCAGAAGCTATTTTCAAGTTAGAAAAGTATGCTTTTGAACCTTACAGGCAGAGTTAAAATGTAAATGATTTAAATCAAATATGTGCCATGAATCTGGACGTCCAGTTGAAAAAATGAGACTGCCATGTAACTGATTATATTCTCAAAAATTCCTAGCTTGTATTTCATCAATGTTACTTTATTAAATTTGAAACAAGAATTCATGTTGTAAAATTGACTGTCAATGTAACGCGTTCCAGCCAAAAGCCCGCTATTTTTCATATTTTTAATATTCATTGTTCGAAAAATTCACTGTCCCAGGTTTTTCAGGTCTGTGATATGAATTCCCAGTGGAAAAAGTCACATTTTTCACTAGCCTACTTCCAGTTAATTATTCCCCATAACAGAAAAGACCAAACCAGAAAAACTGAAGAGGAAGGAAAAAAAAGAGAGCATATGTGTAAGTTAGAATACTTAGGGTGTGCAGTTCAGGTAGCATTTTGCAACTACGTCTGAAAAACAAATATGCTATAAATCAGTTTTATTACATGAAAATATTAATGTGATTTGATCACAGCCCTTAAAACATCACCGAAGAGGCAAGTAGGTCCCAACTTAAATGCAAATGGAGCCTACAAAACATCAACAGGAGACAACAAAGTTCAGCTGTCCTTTCAAAAAGACTAACAGCAATTCAGTCTGTGGCAAATAAATGTGATCTAAAACTGTTTCTCAAATTCCTCAGCAGATTTACTCACCAACATCCAAGCCACAGACGTGTGCCTCCTTAAGCTTAGGTTTCTTTGCTGAAATGTTAACATCATTTCCTTGCCTTGGACAGTGAGGGGATCCTGTAATGACTTCCTCCACCAGTACCCTGGGCTTTAAACTGGGTATCCCTCTATCCTGGCGTTCACTGGAAACAAAGTCCAAGAAACCTGAAGCTTTGCTTTGTTGCGCCCCAGCTGCCAGTCTCTGCTGGCCAGACTAGAAAATAATACAAATCCTTAAAAAAAAAAAAGTATGCTTGCTAATGTCTTAGTTTTGAAAGTGGGTCTTTGGTGTGTCCTCGAGTTCCTCAGGCTAGCTGCCGAAAGCAACAGGCCTTGGAGAAAGCACAGGTCTTGGAGGAAGATGTGAGGCTAGCCCGGAGGCAAGGTACGCCTAGCAAGCTGAGGGCCAAGCAGAACTGCCTTTACCTTCCCTACACTGCAAAAACGCTGGGTGTAAGGTGGGTGTTGTCCTTCTCGGGGGCATCAGTCATCTCCTCGAGGAGTCTCTTGCAGGCAAGGCAAGGGATGAATTTCTGGCAGGAGAGGGTGTCCCGACCAGCTCCCAGGGCCGCCCAGGGCTCTGGGCCCCGGCAACAGGCAGGCCTGGCGGGGCCAAGGCTCGTGTGAGGCGCGGCAGCGCAGGGAGCCAGGCCGAGCTCAGTGGCCACAGCCCCGGGGAACCGGCGGGAGCGGATCGCCGCCGGAGCAGAGGGACAGAGGCGGAGGGGGCATTTCAGCCTCTTACCAGGTACGGCCGCGCCGCTGTAAACGAGCTGTGCAGGAACCGGCTGAGGCGGAGGGCCCGCCTCCGGGTCAGGGCAGCTTCCTTCCTTCCCTCCGCGTGTGACAGAGCGGGCGGTGCCGCCCTCAGCTCCCCGGGGCGGGGCGGGGCAGGGCGCGGTCAGCTCCAGCCCTCAGCACAGAGCGCCCGCCGCCCGCTCCTGCCAGCCGGCTGTGCTGTTCCCGCCTCGGCGCCGGAGATCTCACCGCCTGTGAGCGCGGCGTTAGAAGGAGCCCCGATTTCCCAGGGCAGCCGGGCCGTCGGTGAGGATCCCTCCTTCTCCCTCGGCAGACGTTCCGTCTCCGGAGAGGCGGCGAACAAAGGCCGACGATGGACCGCGATGGGCCGGACGCCGCCCGCCAGGACGCAGAGCTGGAGCGTGCCCGCTACTCGAGCCGCCGGGCCGTGGCCCAGGAGCAGCTGGCGCAGTGAGTCGGGCGGCGGGGCGCCGGGAGTGGGGCGAGAGGCTTTGGGTTAAGAACCTTCCCCGGCGGGACCCGGCTGCGCGGCCAGCGGGAAGGAGCGGCTCTTTGTTGCTCATCCGCCTGCCGTGCCCGGGGCTGCGTGACTCGCTGCTCGTGAACGAGGGTTTCACATCCTCACGTCGTGGGCTGACTGAAAACCTATCACCTTTCCTCACCCTGTGGTTCCTCCGTAATTCTGTTCTCCAGCTTCAGAAACGTCTTGCTGTCTTGTTTATCCTAATACATACAAGACTGGCTCAGTTCTGGCACTGAGAGCAAGTGGTTTGTCTCACTGTTGCTGTTTCCCCAGCCTAGAAGCCTTCACACTTCCAGCTGGCATGGGCGTCATGGCCATGTCGTGCAGTGCTGTGGCACTGCTTAGAAGATTGCTAGCTGGCAATGTCACCAAAACTGCGTGAAAAACAAAAACCGTCCAACAATATGTTTAATGGTAGAGAGTCAAGACATTAGCTTATTATCTGGCCAGGATGTACCACAGAAATCATCTCATCCACGCATAGCCCAGGTGTGCAGAGAGAATCGTTCCATGACACATGGCTTTTACTAGATTTTTCAGATATTTTATACAGCCAAAACTCATAAACGAATTGGGTCAGTGTTCATTGGTCCTAAGTTGCATAGTTCTTAGTATTTGGTTTCCTATTGGATCCGGATTTCTTTGCTTCTGGTGTTAATTAGCTCTTCATTCCTTGATTTTCTTACCAGTCTTTTCCAGATGGAGATGTCTCCAACTTAGCTAGAGGCAGAGGCTAGGGTAGATGTTCATAAATGGCCGCTGATGTTTTGTTGATGTTCTGTCGATGGCCTTTATCTCTTTGGGGCTGCTCCCAGACTGTTGAAATGGTAAAACTGTCAGGCCTCACCTAGAGAAACAATACCCTGGAAAGAAGCTTCAGTTCTTTTCCCCCGGGGCAAAGATGAACAAACCTGGCTAAAGTCACATTTAAAAAAAAAAAAAAAAATTAAACTGGTATGTTTTCCAGCAGCAAAGGCCCAGGCTGTACAGGGAGTGGGATAACAAACAGGCTAATCAAATTCAATCTAATATTTTAGTCCAGACACTGGTCGTATTCACTTTTGCTAGTATAGACTTCCCTAGCACCCTCAGACTGGACTGATTTTTAGCCAAAGAATTTAGAGCTAGGTTATAGAAATTGATTCTGGTTTTGATTTGATATTTTACTTTCACTTAAAAGTATCAGGGTTTTTTACTGTTGAAGTACCCGTAGATGTGCATAATCTGTATCTGTTCATTATTACTTCATGCTGTCCCTAGTTCATTTATTAATTTCCCTTTTCTGATTCAGAATAAAGGAGCACAAGGATCAGGCAGATCTGGCCAAACAAGAAAACAAAAGAGAAGGGGAAAAAATACAGAGATCGAGCCAATTGTACCAACTGGAAATTCAGAGAGAAAAAGAAAAGGAACAGAAGAAAAAAGTTGAATGCCAGAGGCTGCATCATGTAAGTAGCAGGAAAGCAGACAGTTCAAAATGTGTATTTCACCTTGGCTGTGATGGTTGGTCTCAGCCAACAAATAAGGGGACTGCAGGCAGTGAGGCTTTGCTGACAGCATTAATAGCATGAGATCAAATGCTTACCCTGCCAGTTACAAGCCATCTCTTTCCTCTGTGCTTCTGAGAAAGGCCTCTTGGAAGTTGTGATGTGGCACCTGAGTATTGACTGGCCTACAATGCACAAAGTCTTACAGAGTCAGCAAGGAGATTGTTCTTGACTTGAGAACTAGATTTGGATTCCATGTACTTGCTCTGTTTTAAGTCCGTTTTTTTTGTCAGGGAGAGGGAATAGCCTAACAATATCTTTTAAACTTGGTGATCACCTACTTAGCACACATACTGTTTCCCTGCCAATGCCTGCTTGAGCAGGGAAACTGAAGTAGAGGTACTGTGATGATTCATTGTCAGTGAGTGAGTAAAAGGAGAGAATTACCACTAAAACCTTACTCATCTTTTTTTCCTCCCATACTTCTCACTCCAAATATACAAATTTTCCCCTAACCTTATATATGCAACAAAAAGTTAAACTGCTGCCTAAAAAGCTATACAAGTGCCATTTCTGAGTCATTACAAAATGCCTTATGCTCTACATTTTGATGGTTCTACAGACTTACTGCTTGAGCCCTTCAGAGTCTGTACCATATGAATAATATGTGGGATGGGAACAGTACAGTTGGAGCCACTGGGAATGTAGAAGAGAGAATATAAAGATACTAAGTTTGGGGCTGCAACCACGTACTAATTTTACTTTTGTTGTAATTTTTGATAAGTAGATAATGAGAATTCTCTTTTATATCTGTGTTTCTATCTTCTATAGCTTCTCCACTGATATAAAAAACTCCTTATTATAGGCTAGGCCTGAAGTATTTGCTAGAATTTTTTTTTTAGTTCATGTTTCCAAAATCTCATTCTACATGAAAATAAAAGTAGTTTTCCATTTAAACAGGAATATGTAGCTGAACAGAAAATAATTAAAGCTGAAGAGAAACAAAAAGAAGACAAAGATGATGATCGGATTAAGGCTTATATTAAAGACAAAGAAATGATGGCTGATCTGACAAGAGAAAAATATGCAGAAGCTAACAGGTGGGTCAAGGGATAATTTTCAGATTCAAACTTGCAGTTTAATTTTGCGACAAACATTATTTTCAGTTGTTATATCAGCAAAATCGGAACTTCAATGCAAGCAAGTTTTCTGTAATTAAAACTTGAAGTAGAAAGTGCAGAAAAAATGCCTACCAGTTCCAGTAGTAATTGGTGCTGTTGAGGGTGGAGGTAGGATTGCTGGTGTTGTTAGAAGCAACAGTTACCAGTCGCATCTTGCAATCTCAGTGGATGTCCTGGTATGTTACAGTAGCTCGTTTTCTCCTGCAGGATGATACAGAAGCATAAGGATAAAGCTTTTGAACAATTAACTGCACAGATGAACGAGGCATTCAAGATTGAAGATGATCGTCTTGCTAGAGGAGCTGCAGAGGTAGAAGCTGAATACCAAATGAAAAACAAAGAGAAAGAAATTCAAAAAAAGGCTGCCATTGATTCTATTGCAGAACACAGAGCCACTGTGGTAAGAAGTGTGGGCTGTTCTTACTCCTCTTTCTGTCATGTATTTGTACGTAGGAATGGTGTTTGGAAATGCCATAGTTTCTAGCGTAGTCATCTGTAGTGAGACACACAAGTTCTCTCCAGTTGCTTCTCATTTATCATCTAGAGTTTTAGAACTAAATCCTTAAGAAAGGTGCAAGCAGTATATGTGGTGATCCTTTCTCCAAAAAAAATTAGACTTGAAAGGCTCTGTAATTGTTGGTGATTGTGCAAACCCTGCACTGCTTATTCCAGCTGAGAAGCCTGGCCCAGGTCACAGTTGGTGACTCTGGTGCCATGCATCAGCAGGCTTCATCAAGTCTGCTGACACCTTTCCTGGAGTCCCCTCTGCCTTTCCCCCTTCCGTGTTGGGCACACATCTGCCAGGGCTGATGAAAACCCTGGGCTGGGACACTGGCCAGCCACAATGACTGCACTTAGCAGAGTGCTGATACAGGGCTGCTTCTGCAGAGAGACAGGACTTGCAGCTTCGCAGAGCAGCTCCTTGGTTAACTTTCTGTGTGTTTTGTAAACTACAGATAAAGATGAAGGAGGAAAAGGAGAGACAGGAAAAAGCAGAGGATGAGAAGGATCGTAATCAGTGGATGACAGACGATGACATTTACCTGGAAATGGAAAAAGCCAAGAAACAAAAACAGCGTGACGCAAACATGGAAATACAGAAATTTCAGATCCAGCAAATGGTAAATAGAAGAGCTGTACCCTCTCAGCCCCTTCAGAAAGAAGTACACTTCTAAACCTGTAGTACTAGACCTCTTGGGTAGAAGAGAAAGGTTGTGATGGGTGTGATGTGCATGTTTTGGTTGGTGACTGACTGTACCATGGGAGCAAGAGGCTTGTCTGTGGAGTGAGGAAGTTACTGCCTAAAACTTGACTGTGCACAATACATGTGTTTCAGAGCTTTATGGGCCGCCCCTTAGAGTAGTCAGAACAGAAGCCTCTTTCAGGCTGATGTGTCCCATGTGAGCCAGAGAGGATTACTGTGAGGGCTGATAAGAGATCAACAGTGACAGATCAGATCCTGTCCTGTGCCACTATGATGTTTTTTCAGCCATGCACTGCTGTCCTCTCTTACATTCTGAGCAGGTCACCAAAGAGCAGCAGCTAATGCTGATGTTCACAGCTATTTAACGTACCCTTTCTGGGGGAATATGGCAGGGGACAGAATTGGGGAGGGATGATAAGTGCCAAGTATCAACTAAGAATGCCGCAGACCTTCTGTAAGCTTTTACCCTCTCTCAGCTTTACAGGATGGTGATGTTGAGAATGAAATACTTAGAAATACTAAGCTTTGTTATTCCCTTTTCTTCATCAGGCTGAAAAGCAGGCAAGAAAACAGCAGGAAAAGCAAGCAGAATTGGACTATGATGCTCAGAGAGAGGCTGCTTTTCATCGGGATCGACCATTTTGAAGATAAAGACAGTAAGTAACTGAATCAGTGTCATTACTGGATGTAACTTTAAATCTCTGCAAGCATTCAATGAAAGAACAAGATGTGAGCTTCCTAACTAGGACAACTGCAAGAATGGTGGAGTGGATTTATCTGCAGTATTAAAACCAGTAAAAACTGGGGGGTGGGTGGGTAAGGATAGTTGTTGCAATGCTATCCATGTTCTTCCTGCCACATGTACATGAGCCCCCAGCTTGCTTACGACTGAGCAAACACTTGGTATTTTGCCAAGTCTATTAGAGCTTTGGCCCTAGAAGTTCTGCCTGAGGGCAGGGCCAAGAACTCTTCCCAGGGCCAGCACAGACTCAGTCATTGTCTTGGTCAATCCTGCTGTGGCCTGGGCTGCTGCACTCCTTTTGGACAGCAGAACATGGTTGGGTGGAGCTGACTGACTCTGTACCCATGTCAGTTAGCATGGTCCATTACTCTGTAATGTGAACCAAAGCACAGTAAGTAGGAACAATCAAGACGTTTCAAAACCTCACTTCTGACCTAAAGTAAAAGGCTAACATTCCTGCACTATCACCTAAAAGTCACAGAATTCTCTCCAATTATCTTGGAGTAATTAATTTTGGAAATTATATATGAAAAGAAGAGACATGGCAATTACCTTGTTAAATTATCTTTCAATACTTTTTTCCTTAGTTCACTAATGAAAAATTTATTTCCCTTCTCTCTGAGCCAGTGCTCATTTCATTACTTCAAGCTTTTTTTCAGCAAGCAGAAAGAATGGAAACTTATTAAAGCCTTTTGATGGCAGAAGCTGAAGCCTTACGAAGAAGCATTGACTACAGGAGTGGTGCTAAAATCTGCAGAGCTTGATAATGTATGCTCCAAATACATCCTTAAGTGCATATTTGCACATGCTCACTACTATGAAATTGGTGAGTTAAATGACTTTTTAGTCTGCCTCCACAGCAGCAAGAAACAAGGTGGATTGCAGCCTCATTTCCTACTGAGCTTCCAGAAACTTCCCATTTTGCAGATTACATATGCCTGCATTTGAAGTCCACAAGTCTTGCTTCCATCCAGCTTATACCATCCAACTCAAGTACCAGAAAACAACTCTTCATTTCAGTACACCTAGAGTGAAGTGGAAATCCCGTGTAATTTTAAAGCACATTGGCTAAATACAGATTTAGTTACCCAAATTCAGCATGAAAAAAATCCAGCAGCAATCATGATCTCACTTTATTCTATTGGCTTTGAGATGCACATGCTTTGTATGCTTGTTTTAAATAACTAATTCTAGTTAGTAATTTTCTCTAAAACTTCTATAAAGCATAGTATGATGACACTAGATCAGAATGGTCAGAGGTGGTCAAATATGGCCTGTGAAAGATGGCCTGTGTAAGGCAGGAAGATGGTCTAGCTCACCAGAGTCCTTTTCAGCTGCCAGTTAAAGAGGGCAGCAAAATGTAGGGAGATGAACTACAGCTGATAGGAAGGGTAATTGTTGACCTGGAAGAATATACTAATTGAGAGGTACCTCTCATTTCATGCCTAGGGCCACTACTTGTATTAGTTATTACCTGAATTACCATTCCTGATATTATTTAGAAGATGTGTAGACATGGTGCTTAGGATTAGTGGTAGACTTCAGGACTAGGTTAACAGCTGGACTTGATCTTAAAGGTCTCTTTCAATCTAAATGGTTCTATAAAGTTTTAATTAACAGCTAGCAAATCAGAATGTGCTTTGAGAAGTAATTTGACTAGTTAACTTTAATTACTGGTTTTGCTCAAAAAAGCAGCCTCTCAGATACTGTGCAGCTTCAGGATGTTGTCGCTGATGAGAATCATAATAGGCATTAGCCTTATTTGAAGGCCAAAACCTTAGAAATGCAAGGCAACCCCCAGAGGGACTGAAACAGAGACCTTAAAATCAAACTGTATTTTTCCCCCACCTGTGATCCAACTCTGGAAGCAGAACAACAACTTTGCTTTGAACATGTGGGCCTCCAGTGTCTAACATGGTATTCTCCCAACAGTATTTCAACTCATACCTGTGCAGCTCTGGTACACATGTAAGACAGTACAGTTTTCATGGATCTAATACAACTCCTAACTAGGAAATGGAAGAGAACAGAATTTTAAAATTTAAATTCCCTTGTATCCTAAGGGAATTTGAATTAACTAACAGCTCTTTCCTGTTGGGTAGTGTTCCAGGTTGGAGTTACTAGATCTGTGTATCTATCTTCTTTTAGCATTACAATCTTTGGTACCAGTCAACTCTGAGGAAGTTTGAAGAGGGATACCTACCTGGAAACAAATGAATGGCCCATGAACAGAAGACCTGGCACCATGGGACCACAAAGGATGAACATTTTCAGGTCCCAGTGCAGACCTGCTCTGTACTTCTGAAAAAGAAAAAAAAACCCAAACCTTTTCAAAGCTTTTTGGTCATACTAGGTCAAATAATTTCCTCTGTTTCAACAACTAAATTCTTTCAAATGTCTATTATTAACTTGGGCCTGTCTGTTATCTCTTGAATGGAAGACTGCTGTAACTAGTCTGTAATCTTCCTCCTTGTTTTGGCAGTGCATCCTTGTCTCTGACACTGAATCTTCCTTCCTGCTCTAGCAGTGTATTTTTGAGAGACATAAAATTCCCGTATAAATAGTGCTCAAAAATCCCCATAATCAGTGAAGGCTAAGAGTGTAGAAGGAGGTGGAGGCAAGAGATGTGAGACCACCGTATGAGATGTCTTCTTTGGAATTATCTTAATTTTTCTTTAAAAATAAGTTGTGGTATAGGCTTTGTTAAGTTTGTAATGTGTGAAGTCATTGCTTTCTAATTACTGCACTGCAACCACTTCAACCTAAGCTTTTTGTTTTGGCATATCATGGCTTTGATATTACTAGATATTTCAGTGAATACATGAACGATGCAAATCTGTCCTCTGATCTGTTAAACCAATCTTTAGTACACAATGTTAAAGCATACCTGTTTGTAGTCTGTTGACACCATCTTGCATAAGCCAGCATGCAACTTTGTTTTTCTGTGGGTCACCTCAGCTCCAATACATTATCCGAAGAAATTAACAATTCTGTTATGTACTGAAGGGCTTGAACATCAGTGCTGCAGGCCCATGAAAATTCAACACCACATCCCTGTTAACATCATAGTAATTGCCCCTGCCTCAAATGAGTACCATCTGGTCTGACTCCTTTTCTATGTAAAGGAAAAATAAGCAAAGTTTAAAAAGAAAAAAGCAGAAAGTACTGGAAGAAGCAAGTGTTACTGAGCAGACCAGGAAAAATCCAACAACTGGCACAGTGGGCAAGGGCAAAGTTTGGAACTATCTTTGGTAAAGCTTAGGGGAAAAGTACTTCAGCATTAGTCTCAGCTATAATCTATCAGTGCATATACAATTAATAGAAGCTACTATTTATACACTTACACTGTTTGGTTTTTTTTCTTTAGAAACACATTTGACCACTATAGCAGTATCTACAAAGGAGTAAGAAGCTAGCCACTCTCTCCTTCCAAGTTCCATGTGCCTGCAAAACCAATCAGTGCCCAACAGCAGAAGGTAACTGTGGACCAAGTTACAAGACACGCTATTTTTCAGAACCTGCCTATACTCAAGCTCAAGGAACAAGTGCCACAGCTCGCAACTGTACTGTAACTAGTCTAATTTTATTATGGAACAAAGCAGCAGATTCTTTTTAGAATGTCAAGAGGTAGCAACCAAAAGTAAACTATCTGTACTGTACTCCTTGAATATTGCTGGCCCTCCAGGCTTCATTCAAACCTTTTGTTATGACTTAAAAAAAAAATCTTACTTAGCAAATAAAATTGAGTACATCTGTCTGTAACAATAAAATCCATGTTGACTGTACCTTTTATTTGTGACAGTTTTCTACTTACTTTTACTTTACAGAATGCAATGGAAAGTAGAAATACTATCTTGAGAAGTTGTGACACTGGCTGAGTCTTTAATCCTTTATGGGAAAGAGATATCTGCAGCACGACTCTGCATCTAGCTCTCCAGCAAACTACTACAGGAAATGGGAAAAACACTTTCCTGTTTTCTCCTAAGTGCTCTGCTTCCAACATAGCCAGGCTGTGATACTGCTGTAGGTGACTTTTGGATTGAAATTTGTTCTTTCACTCAGTTCTAAACTGACTGTAAGCTGTCTTACCACTCCATTTACGTTCACATTGAACAGACAGTTCTTCTGTAACTAGTGAACTATTCTGCTACACACACACACACACACACACACAGAGACTTGTACTTTTTCAAGTCAAAGAGCATAGTTGGCAACAAGCAGAGTTTGCAATTCAGATAAGACACTAGGTCAGCTTCATTACATGGCTGCATTTTTTTATGTTACAATACAGAGATAATAGATAGGTTGTCATTTGCCACTCTGTCGTAGAAATTCTTAATTGCACTATCAAACTATTTGACATTATCATCCATTGTAACATGGAATGAAAATCTACCTTCACATCTTCAGTAAAAATTTACCAATCCTGGTTTAACTGAGGAGGTCATATGCTGACATTAAATCACTGTGCCAAATCTGTACTCAAAGTATCGCCATTTCAGAAGGCTGGAGGTTGGACAAGCACATTTATCCTGAGATGAGCTCAGCTGGTCAGAGCATGGTGCTAACAACGCTGAGCTCATAGGTTTGATCCCTGAATGGCCCATTCACCTAAGAGCTGACTTGATGATCCTTGTAGGACCCTTCCAACTTGGAATACTCTGTGAATTGACAAGCACAGATTGCACAATATGACTTATAAATGATTATTTCTCTAAATGCAGAAGATGGTAATACTGCAAGAAGCACATGTGGTAGACATGGAATACACTAGCAAAATATGCAAAAAATGTATTTATTTCTGAGAAGTACTTTAGTACACAAGTTGTACATTTCAAAATCAAGAACTCAGTATACCAGCTTACAACTGGATCATCCTCCCTGCTATGAAGTATAAATTACAAAATGTCCAGGAGACTAGTATTAATTACAAAATACTCTGCTAAATGCTACATGCCCAATACTGCCAGTATAACTACAATTCTTTTAGCTGGAGGAACCCAATTATCAGTTAGTTCCTCTTACCACTGTTCATGATATGTCTGAATTCTTTCCATTCATTCCATTCTGAATTCAACCATTCTTTTCATTAGCAGAAGCCACATACAGACTACCTTTTGTAATGGGGATATGTAGCAATGTCCAATTTCTTGCCAAAAATAGCAAGTTTCCTTAAGTGCTTTATGTGTTGCAAAATTTAAATTCAAAGTCAGGGTACTCTATTAATTCAGTTTATTTAGCCCTTTTAATGTCTGAGAACTTCCATGAGCACAAACATAAATTGAAAACCAATCATACGCATATTCTGCAGTTCAAGATTTCTCCTCTGAACTTATGCATGTTAACTGCTCTATTAGTTCTATTTGAACAATGACTTTATGATTAAGGAAAGATACTAATTTACAAATTCTTTTACAAAATGTACCTTTACCTTTATGTAGTTTTACATATCTAAACTCATCACTTTTAAAATATTTTATTTCTGCTATTCCTTTCGTGAAATTTCATACTAGAGCTAGAAAACTTATTTTCATACATCTTAGAAAAAAACCCTGAACAGGTGAACATTACTTTTGGCTTTTATGCAAAAGTTTTTTTGAAACAGTGCTCCTAATGACATGAATTGTTCAACGGTAAGTAGTAAGAGTTAAACCAGAAGTACATAAGCACCAAAATGGAAAGCTAATGTTTTATGCTAAGTAACTTCAGAACTGTACCAAATTCATATTTTGCAAAATGCAGTTCACAGACTTTTCAAAATGCATTTTCTTTAATAATTTAGTTACATACTGCATTAGGAAAATTACTGTTTTCAGCAAAAGGAAGGTACATAACAATTCTTTACATTTCCATTACACTGACTCTAGAAGTGCTAAGATTAATTTTGTCATTGGTATCCCTCCAGTTTAAAGTTGAACAACACCAACCACCTGCCAAAAGAACCTCTTCAAAACACCCAAACACAACGAACAACCACCCAAAAAGAACACCTTCATGGCTGCTGCTTTGATAAAGTATAGTATGTATATCTTTAAGTTTTCTATTACAACTAAAGTCCTAAAAGCAGGAATATGTTTTTGTTGATCAGAAAAGCAATGAGTCTATTATGCCCCTAGAGGTGTGTCCAAAAATACTTTATTTGCTTCAATAAATCAACAGTTCCAGAAAAGGCAGCTAAAGGACTGCTTCTTTTGTGTTTACATTAACCTAAAATCCACTTGCCAGACCAACACTATTACAAATCAGACATTATTGGGGATCACTGCAAATTCTCCAAGGCATGTGACAAAGAACACCGCAAGAAAAACCTGTAATCTGGGATTTAAAGTACAAAGTGCAAAGTTTCAGGCTAAAATTCTAACAACCAAATAGAACAAAGAGTTAAAATTTAACCATTGCCTTTTTTCTTTCTTAAAAACAACCAACTGAAATAAACAGAACAACAACTGAAACACTATGACTGCAATAAAGAAGTAGCAAACAGCAACACATTTTTTACAGGTAATAAGTGTCTACAAAACTTTACATTCTATCTACCCATCCTCAGCAAGAATTTCTGCTTCTGAGTTGATGGCAGCACCCAAAGAATCCAGCATAAAATAACAGTCTCTTTTAAATAAAGTTTGGAAAACTACTGCCAATTATAAATTCAGCATTCCAAGTATTTATATGCTGCATGGTGTTAGTAAAATGTCAGCATCTATCGTTGATACAACAGAGAATGCATGTCTAACCTTTGGAAGTTATTTCAAGCCTGTATAGACACTTATACACATGCTTACAAAGTTAGTTCAGTAATACCTGCCTTCGTTTTACATTGTGTCTTGGGGTTCACAAATTCCCTGGAGTAAGGTCAGTTCTGGAGTATCTGCAGAAAAAGCTGCACTTTGTATGTACTACCTTTTTCCACATTCACAAGGAAAGACCACGAGCACTGTTTTTACTGCCTCTGGTACACTTAAGTATTACCTTCAAATATCCTTCCAGATCAGTCCTCTGAGCCAAAAGCCAGTGAATGACCTGTGACACAGATGTCAAAGACGGCACTGAGCTACACCGTAACTATAGCACAGGGTGACTACTGTGAGGCTGGGAACAGGAAAGCTCTGTATTAAGGGAAGAAACAGTTCCAGGACTGCAAGAGCAGTAGTCAGTTCCTCCTCACAAGGCAGCAAGAACTGACTAGTGCTTGGGGACATCTTGCTGTCCCTGGAATTGTGCTTTAGTCCCACCAAATTCTTAATCAACATTCTCAATTTCTAGTTTGATAAAGAAAAGCACAAATCTGGCAAACCCTCCCTTGTACAAGACTGAAACTGTGTTTCTGTTTAAACAAAGTGCTCCACCCTAAGCCAAATTTACCCTGAAATATAATACAGGCAAGTGTATCCCATCACCTGCAATTTAGTGTCATCAGCTTTTATAAAATCCCAAAGTACATTAAAAACAAGAAAATGGGCTTCATGCCACCAACTCAGACGAATTTTTAATGTGCTATGAAAGAATTCAAAAATGAAAGAAAGAGTTCATTTAACTTGTACAAGTAATTTTCTGAAGTGTAACAAAGCCTATATGAAAGGGTATACATGTGCATTTTTTGAAATAAGTAGTTACAACCACAAACTACAATTGGTTATGATCTCCATTTTGAGATTTTAAAGGCAAATTAAAAAAAAATATTATATGGATTGCAGTATTGCTGACTGCCTGCATTTTTCCCCCTTCTACAGCAGAGTCGGCATAGTTGTGGATTGTTTTGTTTGCATGCTTATACAAGTTTCAGTGATATTGGCAAGGATATTCTCAGTAGTGCAAATATACTTCTTCAGCAATAGCTTGCTCATGTGTCAGCTCCATTAGAAATAATGAAACGACATTGCACACAGTTTTTAAATGAGACTCTGAAGCACATGGCATGCACAGCACAGTATAAATGCATGATTAAGCTGCCACACAATTTTCTGAAGCCTAACTTCCGACCATTTTCCTACTACAATCCCCCAAAATAGGACTAAAACTTCTCCAGTCCTACAAGGTTCAGGCAGAAGAGATGCACTATACAGGTCTTTGGTTCACTCCTCTATGTTCTCTTAAGTAACAGCTGTGTCATCCACCCACATGTGGACCTGGGAACATTTTTAAGCACTCTGCATAAAATAACCACTGCAACTCAAAATCCACAGGAGACACTTCTAAAACGTAAAAAAGTAAAAAAGCACTTGACAGCCAAAGCAGCTCCGCTAACTATTCTGCAAAAAAATAACTACACACTTCTAATTTTCTTCCTTTAAAAACATTGCTTTTGTTGTTCACAATCCTCAGTTTTCTCTTGCTTTCAAGACACAACTCTTTCTTTAGAGTAACTGTCTCAATCATAATGTCAAGCATGTTTCAGCACTTCTCCTTATCTGCTGTAAACACACACTGATCATGAAGTGGGTTATAAAGTGAAAATGTTGACAAACTCCTTACAAAGACAGCAAAAGCAAGTTGTATCATCCAGTGAAAAATCTGGCAAAAAATTTCAACTATTACAACATTGTTTTGCCTTGACACAGCTTATGATTAATGCTTGTCACTTCCCTTCGAGATTTTAAAGATTTGCCAGTCGCAGGTGTGAATAGTTTCAAGGACTGGAAGGAGTGTTGGGTTTGTACCACATCTATCCTCCTTTCAGACCACTGCACTGAGTTACCACGTACCAGCTGCTCTTTGAGGATTGCATGTACAGGGGCAGTGCTGCAGCAACACAAGCCAACCTCCTTCTCTTTCGCATGAAGGCGTGGTGGTGAAATAGAAACTGGGGTGGACCTAGAGGCAGGAGAGGAAAGCAGAAAAGGGATGGAATTGGTTTGAGGGACACACACGTTAGAGAATGAGAAGGAATTCCCAGTACAGTCTTTAGAATTAGGGGAAACAGGGAATAAAGCAAATTTCAGTTAAAAACAAAAATATTAAGAGCCTGTCTTAAAACATTACTTGAAATTCTGTTTTAACTAGTCCAAAAGCCAGTACTGGAAAACTGGAAGGGTTTTCTCACGGACTTGTTAATTAACAGTCGAAAAGACTTCTTGGTTCCTTATTCTGACCTCACTGTAAATTCTAGCAATCTGTTTCATCTCTGCGCATCCACTAATTACTCAACTGAGGCACGGTAGTCTGAAGCATCAATTTCTGCAGTAGACAAACATGAAAGCATGGAATGGAAGAGGGTTACAGCAGAAAAAAGTTACACTGATGAGCACTTAAAGTTATTTTTCAGGACAAGGAAATAACTCCCAAACACAGATGACTGCCTTACATGAATGAATTCTACTGCTGGCAGTGACAGGAGCACAAACAAAGATTTACTTAAATCAATTCACTTTGTGATTACAATAAGAACTAACATAATTTACCTCTATAAATAAATTTCCTTAGGATTTATACCTACTGAAATACAGATGTAGCAAGACTGGAGTAATGGATACCTTGCAATATTCTCCTAGCTTTAAGATGACATGTAGTATATCTGCAGCTTTCTTCTTCATATACGGAACAAGCCTCTTCGCTGGCAGCCACTGCTTGCTCTGAACTATGTTCATCATGTAAAAAATAAAAGTGGCATGAAAGTTACCTTTCTAGCTGACAACACACAAGAAGGATACATAATCCAATGAAATATTTAAAACACAGCACACTATATTACACATGTAATTTGTTTTTCATTTCAAGTTTATTAAAACTTTAGCAGTACAAATGATCCAGGTTTTATATTATCAAAAGACCAAACTGAAGTCCACATCTTTAAAAAAGGCGTTCCCCAAAACGTCTCTAAAACTTTGAGACAATGGAAACATTAAGTCCACAAACTCATTCATGCCTGTCGTCATCTGTTCCAGGACTTGTTTCACGATCAGACTTTTTATCCTTACTAGGGGCATGATCTCTTTCCTGACTCTTTGATTTTTGGTTTATTTCTTTTTCTGCTGAGGATCTGGTCTTTTCCTTTTCTTTACTGCTGCGTGAGTATGATTTTTTTGATTCTCTCTCTTTACTACTTGGTCTCTTTTTTGAATCTGGACTTCTATCCTGATCTCTACTAGACTTCTTATCTCTGCTAGATTCAGGACTACTACTTTCACGGCTTTTTGAACGCCTCTTCCTTTGGCTTTCACTACCATTCCTCTTATATGAGCTTCTACTTTCCCTATTTGAATACCTCTCTCTGTTTCTGCTTTGACTTTCATCCCTCTCTGAACTCCTTGATTCTCTCCTTCTCCTGTTTTCTCTTCCTCTGTATTTATCTGGTGTACCTCTCCTTTCTCTGCTTCTTGATCTTCCTCTTCTTCTAGTTTCTCTATCTCTATTCCTTGAATAGTCTTTACTCCTACTGCGATCCCTGTCCCTGCTTCTTGATCTTCCTCTCCTACCCCTATCTCTGCTTTTGCTTCGATCCCTTGTTCGGCTGCTGGAACTGTGTTTTCCCCTACCATGTTCACGCTCTTTGCTTCTTGACTTGCGTTTCTCCCTGTCTTTGCTCTTCCTATGCTCTTGTTCATTACTTCTCGAGCTTGCTCTTTTACTTCTCTCCTTGCTCCTACTTCTTTCCTTCTCTCTCCCTCTAGAATCATAGCGCTTTTCTTTTTCTCTACCTTTCTCATGGTCTCTCTCTTTGCTTCTTGATCTTAGCCTCTTTTCATCATGTCTACTGTGCCTGGAGTCTCTTTCTTTACTTTTTGATTTCTCTCTGCTTTTACTATGGCTTCTAGATTTAGCTCTCTTCTTGGCCTTGCTTTTGCTATGCTTATCATCTTTTTCTGAATTTCTTCTTGTCTCCCTGTCTTTACTGCTGGATTTGTGATCTTTTTTCTTCTCTTTTTCGCCTCTTCGGCTTGGACTTTCAGAAACTTGTCTGTGGTCTGATATTTTTCTCTCTCTTCCTCTTCCTGGGCTCTTTTGATTATCTTTCTTGGTTTCATTTATTTCACTCCTTGGAGAGAAAAAGATACAATTTTAAAAACATTTTCAACTCCCTCCACTCTGAAAAATTAAGCCAGAAGTGAGACAGCTTCACAACTAAAACTCCACATCAGGTAATTTATATTAATAACTATGTATTCATGGTAGCATGGTTAAAATCAGACACAAATAATGGAATAACCGAGTCAGCATCCTGTTTTTTTGAAAGCAATTGTAATTGAAAATCTAAGATGACAGGTACTACTTTTAAATAAAGAAAAAAATAAATTAAAACCCAAAAATTAAAGAAAAAAATAAAACAAAATTATTACATATGCACATGTTCCAGAAAGAAATAATCTTACTTGTCTCCTTTTATCCATCTTTCTCCACTGGACACTCTCATTCTTTGAGCTCTTTGCATTTCTTGCCTCCAATGTGGAGGAGTTTCACTGCGCCGGAATCGATCTCTTGACCTGGATCTGGAAGGCGTCCGGTAACGCTTGGAAGCAAAACAAGAAAATTGTGTCTAAGTTTGAATTTCATGCGCTGTGATACCTAAGCAAGATTTATACCCCTGGCAGCTGGTTCCACATAGCACCTAACATGACACTTCACATGCATATACCAAGTTTCCACTGACAAGTTACTAACTTACTTAATGTATCTGACATTCAACTATAGCAGGAATACAAATACTTCAGGATTTTTGTAATCTGATGAGAGGTCTTCTGCTACTTTTAATTAGCACAAATGCTAATGCTGCTTACTGACAATGAAAACTCATCTTTGAAAGGCAATACAAAAACAATACTTCACACTTGTTAAGAATTTTACTAAAAATTTGAGGAATAGAGACTTCGGTTATTAAAAACATTTGCTACATGGAGCACACTGCGTATGACTTCACAGTATTAAAAGAGCCAATTTGACAGCTCCCCCCTGACAACAAGAGGCAAAGTATTCCCCACACTCCTGGTACTGATATCTTTGGTTCCCTGCTCACCAGAACCCTTTTTCAGCTAACTCCATTCCCCAATTCAAACATTATCATATTCACTTAAAGCATTTTTAAGTTTTTTTTTCTCACCCCCTTCTTCAAACAGACACATGTGCAAACAGGTAGTTTAATTTTCTTTTCTGTCCTCCTTCAAGCCTCAGTCCCCAAATCAATTACAATGCACTTTTTTTTTTCCAAATCAACTATCCCAATGGTCATGGTTAGTAACACCAGCAGTGAGACTGTGCTACCACCTTATTTTGAAGAACACATTGCAAACATTTACCCTTGGTCCTCTTCCTTTTATTTTCCTTCCAGATCTGGTGACTAACAGCCTCCTCTGGTATGTTGACTGTGAATTCGATAGATTACTAAAAATAATTTAAAAAGAGTGATATCGTTTCTACAAGCAAAAATTAAAACCTCTTCAGAAATTAAACTAAACAAAACCATGCAATTTTATTTTACTGCAGACGGTAACATCTACACAGTAAGACTTCAGGTTTTGACCACAATATTTTACAAGATCTCTAGGTTTTCCCATTTTTGGAAAAAGAATAAATTACAGATTCAGATTGGAGAGTTCCAATACCTTTTAAATTAAATTGGGACAGCCGTTATAAATCTTTTATTCACTAAAACCATTTCCAAAGACTAGTCCTTTGTTCTAGGACAAAGGCAACAGTTTCCAATAAAGGGAGAAATCTATTTTTCATCCAGCAGTGCTCACAACATGGAACTATTTAATATGAAAAGGATTCAACATTGAAGTTCTAAAACAATAATGTGATCATACCACTGCCAGCACATAGTCAGACTTCGATATATTACCTTTCTCTTTCCTTCTCTCTGCTTTTTCTCTCTTTTTCTTTTTCATCTGCTTTAGGAGGACTTTTCCTCATCAGGAACCGATTTTCAGGTACAGGAGGAATTTCTTCAGGACGGACAGTAGACAGTGGCTGTGCTTCAGTGTTTTCATCTTCACTTTCACTGGATGAGCTTTATTTTTGTATAGAATAATGCATAATTTGAGTTAACTGGATGAGGGAAGACCTTTCGATCTATTTAAATAATTCAGAAATTCTCTTAATTCAATATACAATGATACGACAAGAATCTCAGAAAACAGAGCTATTTCAGAAGCAACTTTTCCCCCCATGGTATCTTTGTTCCAAAATATACAACTGCAGTAGATTTCTTAACAGCATTTTTTATCTACTAATTCCAATGGTGCAACACTTAACATACACATACTCTCTATTTAGATACAACTTTTTTGTTTAATATATATTCTTTTAAAAACACTATCAGGAGACTAAAATCCAGATTTTACATTAGCATATATAACTGTCTATAGACCGTAACAGTTCCAAGCAATTTACAAACTTTTGTGAAATGGGCTTAGGCCCACAAAAACAGTGTTTAGGCAGCACTGCCCTAAGTGAACACTTCTTAAATTTTACAGCTAGCTTAGAAAAATGTGACTTCCACTGACAACTTTTATCTCATGCTGAACTGTAACAAAACTGTTAGATTGAAAATAATGTTCTCAGAAGCAAGAATGCTACGTTTTATTATCTTCCAGTGAAACTGCAAGAGTTTGGCATATCAGACAAAAAAATAGTTATGTTAATTTGTTAATTTTATGTTTAATTTTCCTTTATTCCTGCATACTACATTTTTGTAAGTTCCACTGCACATGATTTAAACTGAATTGTACAGAAGTAAATTTAGGGAAACAAGCTATCCTTACGCATTTCAAACCTATCAGTCCTTCAACTTTTCAAGCCCATCTAAAGTCTTAGTCCATTCCTCTACATATACATATAAACACTACCCTTAATTATCAAATCACAAATTTTTCTGGTATATGGAAACCAAGTATCTCCTAGACTTCAAAACCTGCTTTGCTAGTTTACAGAAAAGTATGTTGTAGTAATAAGACAAAAGAATTGTACATGTAACAAAACAAAACATCTCAAAACTGACCTTTTCTTGCTTTTCTTTCTCTTTTTCTTTTCTTTCTTATGTTTTTTGGAATTTTTTTTGTGTTTCTTTTTTCGTTTTTTAGATTTCTCTTCTGAAGCACTCTCAGAATCCGATGATGAATCAGAAGATGATTCTGAATCACTTGAACTTTCAGAGCCACTGGATGAAGAAGATGACTTGTGTCTCTTCTTTTCTTCTTTCTTGGCTTTAAATGAGAATAGCAAAGACACATTTCAATATCAAATACTTCTAAACTAATCTCAGAAAAATCAACTCATCTACTGTCAGTCTCAGATTCTTATAATCACGTCATGAGACAACTTCATCAAAATACTTAAGAACAAATTGAATTTTGGAGAAAACACTGTTTCTCCACAGTACAGTAAAGGATATATCTAGAAAAACAAATTTTCAAAATTTGGATTTATGAAACTTTAAGTTAAAAATTTATGCTGCCAAGAACTTGCAGAACCACGTAAGTTTTCTCATGTTTTATACAACATAAGCTACATACAAAGAATTATTTAGAATTTATTTACAGAGTGTTTATAAAATAAATTTCTGTAGACTCGTTTCACCTGACTTCATCAAATCACTAACAAGAGAAATTTTGAAACAGAAACTAAGAGGCACAGACTAAACCAAGCAGTCACTGAATTTAGCTCATTATCCTATTCTGTCAGGTCTTACATTCAGAAAGGAGTGATACAAAGAGTGGTGAAAGATTTCCTCTTCACAGTGATGCAGCACACTGGCTTCCAATCGAATGAGCTAACACTTCTGGTGACAGTGAGCTAGCTGGAGCTTAATTCATGGAACTGGATCAGGTATGTGGTGCTTATCCCAACAGAAACGATCTTGGCCTGTCTTTTTATGCTCATACTCTTCATGGATACTTTTTTCCACCTTATATTGTTACTGAAACCCCCAAACAGTAGAGTGGATGAAATTCAATCCCATCGCACTAAATCTCATTCATTTTTCAGCTTAGCACAACAGACACAGTCATAGCTTATGACAACTGAGATGAGCTCAGTTGGTCAAAGCATGGTGTTAACATCAAGGTCACGGGTTTGATCCCTCTGTGGGCCATTCACTTAAGAGTGGGACTTGACAGCCCTTGTGGGTCCCTTCTGAAGCAGAATATTCTGTAATTCTGTGACTTACACACGGCGTTTTCTATGTGTTTATCCACAAGCATCATCCGATGCAGACAAACAAAAACCTGACACCCAACTGAAAAACTTCAGTCTTTCATAGAGTGTATTAGCCTTCCAGTCATTTCCAGGTGCAGAATAAACTAGCATGTAGTCTTACCAGTTTAGGGCAGCCAACTGATTGAAATCAGCTGGTTCTTATCAGATGTTTTTATGGTGTCTTGCAAAATGATTCCAAAAGACAGGTCTCACCATATTTCTGACTTTTTTTGTAAGTCCAGACCAAGACAACTACTCTCTGTTCTCAAACTTTTGCTCAACATCCTTATTTAAGCACTATATTGAATAAAAAGTCTCTGTAATATTTTGTGTCAGTTTTAGATTGTCTAAATACATATACATGTAGAGAATGTAACAAGTACATATTTACAGCAGAAAATGAAACATTTTTCTAATTAATCTCGATCAAAGGAACCCGGCCAGGTCACAACGAAACAAAAGAATCTCACCTCATCTCTAAATACTAAGAATACAAAAAGTATTAAAAAAGGTAAATGTTTCTGATCTATTACACTCTCAGTTTTGGTCCATTCAAAGGAAAAAAAAATCCTTATATTGCACTATAGTGCTTCCTACGTGCCTTCAGGTAAAACAAGATGTCTCCAAGCTCAATTACAGGAGTGTCTGAATAAGGCATTAATAAATGAAGTGATTTCCTGTATTTTTTTCCTCCTGCATATGTTTTAAGTTTGTTAAAATGTGTGACAGTTTTATCTGCATTCCTGAAACAAGTTTAGGTATGTTAAAATTATTACTTTAAAGTGAATAAGCAATAGATTTAAATGAGGGTCAGTGAGGAACTACTTGAACAAATATCATGTGGTTCTTAATGTGCAGCAAGCAGTCAATGACAGACTTATTTGGGAAATCACGTGGCAGGTAGGGAGCGAAATGACATGGGGGAAAAACGCCCCAAACAACAAACACAACTAAAAAGCCCAGAACTAGTTACACAGCAAAGACAGAGTATCTGGCAAGAGGGCTTGGATAAACTTTCTGGTGACATCTAACTACCTCTGCCCAGCAGCAAATGCTATTTCAAATACTGAAGAAACCTGGTATCGTCCTATTACAGATTATTACAACGAACGAGACCAATCCTGGAACATGGAGGTCATCAAGAAACAGACTTCTATGTACAGTCCAACTGTTCCAGCTCATTACCTTCAGGATCAGGTTTCAACTTATGATCACATCGGAAACAGATACTACTTCTGTTTCATTCTCCACTTCCTACTCCATTCCCTGTGACCTACAATATTTGCTAGACTTTGTGAACAACACGATCACGCTGCGTGATATTGACAAGTATTCTCTGCATCTCAGCTATTTAGGGACTGTAACAAGTCTTACATTAGCCCTATCGCTTGAAATTAAGAAATGACCTGGCCTGAAAACAAAGTTGGGTTCAGGCATAAAAGAACACATCTTATAATCTTGTAATTCACAGCCATGACAAGCAAATAGTTACCTTATAGAAAATCAAATAGGCTAATAAATTATGAATGCAGCCATAATCTACCTTAATTGCAGAAAGCACATTTTTACAAGCAGTGATTCTACAGGGACATCTATAACTTTAATGAAGGTCATGAATCAAGCCTAGCACTGCTCTGTGCAGAATCCTCTAGAAATTCACTTTTTATGAGAAAACTTCACTAGAGACTGTTGTTAAAAACTGCCCACTACACAAAGCCACTTAATTCTTGTTTTTGAATGAGAATGTCAGCATTTTACAGTCTTGATAAGTCCCAAATGACTTTGGTTCAGCAAAAGTACGAGACCTCAAACAGTGCAGCCAAGTTTATTGACTAAAACATCTTCTACAAAACTGGTATCAAACCTGTCCTTAAGAAAACTAACATTACTTTTTTGTTTGACAGTTTTTCTTGTGAACTGTATTAGCTTAGCTAGACTGTAATAACCTTTCTAAATACTGGGTTAATACTTGGCTTTCTTCCTTTTCCTTCACAGATCTTAGGATTTTTCCTAGAACTTTAAGATTGTCTAAAAATTATACCACTTGGCCAGAGAAATTCTTCTTTTATAATTTTTTTAATCTTCTGTTGCTCATTTTCACTTATTTCTCCAACTTTAAGGAACTAAAAAAAAGAAAAACAAAGGAAAATATGACAAACATTCCACTTTTCTAGGTGATCATCCTCTCAAATCCTGTATTAAAAGCTTCTTATCTAGGCCTCTGCAATATTGTAATTGTGATCACTATATCATTCAATTTATGGCATCCAGTAATGTAGCTCAGTCACCATCCACTCATCAATAAATAAATCCAATTCTTCTACACAAGGAGATAATTTTCATAGGTCATAAAGCACCTCACCTGGCTATTCATCGTGACACCCAAAAATCAAATCACCTTTCCTCAGCTTAAACCTACGAGAAAAACATTCATACCAAGCACCTTGCTTTTACTGTGATTCCTTCTGCTAGTGCCATTTTAGCTTCCCTGTTAAACCCAAGTATCAGCTCTATTTTCATTCCATAAAGACCTAACCCCTTTCTTTGTGTTGCCTACCAGACAAGCTCTTACAATAAATATTTAAGACTCCCTTGCCATCCTAATGTACCCTTCCACAGAAATTCATCACTATAGTTCCCTCACAGGCAACCTCCTTGTTCCTTTGTCTTAAAAATCAAGTTCATAGAAGCAGTTTTTCCTGGAAATTGCCTGATAATTCACAGAATCAAAAGTTCCCTTTTGCCTCCCATAGTACTGTACTACAAACAGTTCCACTGTCAGATGACTCTCTGTTGATCATTTTGCATGACACTGACTGCATCTCAGAAACTGCTCTTCCTATCTGGATTCCTTAGCCCCTTCCATTAATTGACAAATCCAAGGGCCTCTTCTGCTCCACTTGTGAACTGTGGACAGCAGCGCGGCAAATTTACTTCAGCAGGTGTGTTGTCACACTGCTGCTCCCATTTCCACTGCTTCAGCCCAGCACAGCTTATCAGTGGTTCCACGTTGGGCATTTAGCAAACAGCTCCATCCATGCTACCATCCCTCAGAGGAGTGGTCCATTTCCCACTAGAGGTCCTACTCATAGCCTTCCCCTTTTAAAAGCAGGATTCTCCATACAGTGGAATTCCTACCATGGTCTGTCATGCAGCATCTTTATCGAGCTGGCTGTGCATTAGTGCCCATCAGGGCCTTTGTCTCCCCCCACACTCTGACCTTCACATGCCTGATTCTGGTGCATATGGCTTGTTGTTCTCCAAACATTCCTACTGCCCATCATTATCTAGAACTGAACCTTATAGCTTTATAGAATGGGCTATCCCATCACCCTGGCATCAATTTCCCTCCATGGCACACCAGGCCAGCTTCAGGAACCAGAGTTGCCTGGAATGCAGCAGTACTGAGTCAGGACAAGGACACAGACAAATGGGTAAGGCAAGACAAGTCAAATCCTTCCAGAAGCCTGTTCCCTCTAAGGAGAAGTTAAAGGGAAACCCAAACTTTTTGTATTTCTTTCGTTCACTGTTTGGATGACAAGTACTTTAAAGCCCTGCCTAAAGGCTGTAAGTCAATAGACTACTCAGTGCCAAGAATTTCATTTAGTCATTCAAGCATTCTAGAGTGGACTTCAAAGGGAGGGTGGCAATCCAGTGAAGACATATATGCAAGTAGGTATCTCAACCCCTAGCTTCACCCCTCCTATATCTGTACTATTTTCTAGTTACACCATCTGTGCATTTCCTAGAGAGATGCCATGCTCCTCAGTACTGTCCAAAAAACCTCCTAATTGTATCCTAACACATGGGATGACCTAGAACCTTTCAGAAGTCAGGAGCCAAAAGATAACTTGGCTTGGAATTCTGTGGTATTGAAGTGATCACTTCACATGCCAAAGTCATTCCGCCACATATCACAACATGTGAACAAAAAGGAGTGAAAAACCAAGAAGCTGAAGTTCAAATGCCTGCACTTTCCTCTGGCCAAACAAACCATTATTCTTGTGTTGTGCTTCAGTATCTTTGGTGCAACCCTTCACAGTATGTACCAACACGACATGCTATGAATGAAATAGCAGGATGATCCCCCATCATAGTTCCCACAAAACAAGCACTCTGCTTCTCTTTTAAAATAACGCTCAATCCATACTATGTTCAGTTCTGAAATGGCAGAGCAGGACATCCCTTCCACAAAGAAAGACAGGTTCTGTCATACTCCTCTTTAAGAATGGTTTTTAGTAACTTATAAAGTGTATGAGCTAAAGGGCCAATCCCAGCTTTTCTAATCTAAGTGCCTGTTTTGAACAGTTACCTTAGAGCAACCTGAAACAAGTTCAATACCTTCTGGAAAATCAGAAGTTATCAAATGCTGTCCAGCTTTGTACTAAAATTTAGCTAGTGTAAGAAAATTCAAGACAGGAGAGTGTTTGAAAAAAAAAGCATGTATGACTGTTCTTTAACATCTTTTACATCACCAGCTTTTAAGCTCTTTAGAAGACAAGCTGCTCTGCAACATTATTCACCTTTT
The DNA here is from genome assembly GCF_008360975.1 of Lichenostomus cassidix. Taxonomy (NCBI): domain Eukaryota; kingdom Metazoa; phylum Chordata; class Aves; order Passeriformes; family Meliphagidae; genus Lichenostomus; species Lichenostomus cassidix. Next base: position 18,588,095 of record NC_139488.1, read on the forward strand.
CACCAATTGCACCATCATCTATCACAAGTAAGTTTCTAAATATTTTTATAAGCAACCAACATGGAAGAAAGCAAGCAAAATTACCTCATATGTACAGTTCAACTTTACCTTTGGATTTTGGAATTAACTCTCCACAACTTAGTATGCGTACTTCAGCATATGGTTTACTAGATGCATCTGTTTTCTGGTTTTCTATTTCTCTCACAACTTCCTGACCTGAGATGACTTGTCCAAAAACAACATGATGCCTGAAGAATGTAAACAAAAGTAAGTATTTTTAGCACTTAATTTTCTCAAGGCAGTTCCCAAACAACTGAAAGAAGAAAGTAAGAGATATTTACCCATCTAAATGAGGTGTAGGTTTAGTTGTTCTGTTGTTTCCAGATTTTAATTTAAAGAGAAAACAAAATCAGTATTAGTGAAACACAGTCAGCATTTGAAGCATGTCATCTACACATACAAAGGTGCAATAATAAAATTGAACAAAACCAATATATATCATTCTAAATTTGCAGTTAAAAATATTTAATGTTTATTATGTTAAACTACCCATTCAATGAAACACTTTAATTACATTTTACTGAAAAAAACCCCCAAACAAAATTGTACATAAATTTTTAGACACAATCCTCATACAGGATATAATAAGTTCCTATTTATTAAATTATATAAGTACTACCAGGAACAGATACAAAGATCTGCAGGAAAAGTGCAAATAACCTTCTACACATTGGAAAATAACCAGAAAACACTGGAAGAAAAAGTATCTTCATGTACAGATTATTTGATACAGAAGCAGAACTGACTTTCTCTCAGCTTTCCCCTATACTAGCATTACTAAGGCATACATGTCAGTTATGGCAGAGTAGAAAATTCAGATGATTGGAGTAATGATCACTCAAAAATCCCAAAGTAAGTTTTAATGCTGACATACACAGCTTGTTATGTTAACTAAGGCTACGAAACATGAGTAAGAGTCATGTATTTTGAGAATGTTTTCTGTAGATAATTTAGATTTTAAAAGAGTTTACTGTAATGTACTTTAAGAATTTAAGTTCTACCTATAAATAAGACTGTATTGGAAAGCTATTCTGTGATTAAAAAATGCTCTATACTACTTTTGAGAGCACCCAGAGCTGTTTTGCTTCCTTCCAGAAAGCAGTTTATTAGAGTAGTAAGAATTTTATAGGAAACTAACTGGTTTGCTTTATTGCCCAAGTTAGAATACAGCTACTGAAAACTACCAAAAGCCCTTTTGCACAGACAATTAACACTAAACACAGATGGGGTAAAAGGAAGCACATTAGGAAAATGTGCTACTTCCAAGCAACTTTGAAAAAAACCATCCATTTTGGCTTTGCACAGGAGCTAGTCTTCTATATTTAAAAGGATTCTCTTCACAGCTTACAAATAGCAAACCATATACACATTTCAAGACATTTCAATACTTACATAAAGAACTGTGAACCATTTGTATCTTTCCCTCGGTTGGCCATTGAAAGGAGAAATTCTTTGTTGTGCTTTACAGCAAAACTTTCATCTAAAGAAAGTGTTTTCAGTTACTTTAAGCATACCATATATGCTTAGGTAAATGCTATCGATAGTCTAAGTAAACTCATCCTTATTAAATAAATCTGCTAGTCACTTGAATGGGTTGTATTAAAAATAACAGCTATTTTAAAAACATATTATTCTGTTCATTCTATATAACAAGGAGAAATATGAATCAATTTTGTAGCCTGAGGGAGAAAAAAATTAAAATTTAGTATTCTTGCTCAAAAGATTTGTCTCCTACCAACATTAGCAGAGATGTTTAAGTTGTTGCTCTCTTTATTTTTCCTTGGAACAGAAGCTGTGTATTAACTATTAATAAATCCCTAATTTTCAGGCATTTTGTTTTGGTTTTTTTTAGTACACATGGATATCCAGCTTAACAGCAATTCCAATCAACTCCTATTTGTCTGATAGACACAGAAAAGTTTATCAAGTTGGCCATAAAGAAAATCAGTTTAACGAATCCTACTTCTTATGAGCAAATAATTGTTAATAGCTCAAACTAAATCCCAATGAAACTATGAAATGAAAAAAGTGTAAAATGTAATCACTATTCTTCATTTAAGACACCTGTAAGAGAATCCTCTCTCTTCTTTCCCAAAACAGCAAAAGAGGCTTTGGGGGGACAGAAATTCTTCAGATGAGAGAATATTTGTTCAATACTGTTTGGATACAGGTGGCAGGAACAAGCATTAACAAAGAAAAATGTACAACATTTGTAATGCTACTGTCAGTAGTCATGAAAGGGACAGTCCCACTCACTCGCCAATCACTTGTACACTTGTACTAGCTGGCACAGCATCAAATGTCAATCTAAGCCTATGGTGACTTGGTTAATTGATCCACAAAAGCAAAATCTTCCACAAATTCAGTTTCATACTGTGGCCAGCCAGGTTGAACAGCCAGCTTGCCACTACAGAAGGTAAGTGGAGGTTGTGCTCATTTTTCCATCTCTGCCAGCCATATATTTCTTCAAACCTAGCTACTCATTTGTGTTGGTTCTGAAGGTTGCCAAATTATTTAACTCACTGATGTTGAAATACGTAATTTTTTTTTTCTGCAATAATCTTTAGGCATTTTAGCAAGCTGAATCAGGTCAAAGTTTGATCAGGGAATCAGTGCAAAGTAAAGCCCCCTCCCTCTTCTGGCAGTTGCAAACTGTTGATTCCACTTAAAGTCTAATATAAAATTGCAGCCTGGCCCTACTACAGCAGTGAACAATTCTTTTAATTTTGTGCTGCAAGGTGAGACAACAACCAAAGGTAAAGAAAAGTGTATGGGAAGGGAGAGAAGCATAACCTCGCCTGTTGGTGGCAGCTACCCATCATGTGGGCTAGGGCGTAACACAACAACCGCCCCAAGAAACAGAGCTACTCCACTACATTCTGGAGAAACACAGGCTGAGAAACACAGCAAGTACATCTTCTTCTGCTACACTGGCTGAAAAAGAACCAGGACTGTGAGATAACTAAGGGCTCTACCAGTAATTCATCTTGGGTTCAGGAATGCAGGGCTTTATGTGTTCTTTTAAATAAAAATTTGCAAGGAAACCCAGCCCCATCACACCTTTCTCCCTTCCCCTTGAAGAGAAGACAATCCCCAACTTTTAGCTAGCTGATCAAACCAACAGTAAATGCTTAAAAACAGCAAAAAAATGTAAATCTGGTAAAAGGGACATATACAAAGGAGTTCAGTTTTAGTTTTTCATTCATTACAATGGTTCATATCTTAAAAGTAAAATAACTTAAACAGTACAGTCAAATGCCTCTAAGACCAAATAAAATGTTTTAAAAAATGAAATTCAGGTTTATAGAACAAAGACTACAAAATGTAAAAGTGATTATTTATTGTAACACCAGAACAGAGCAGACTGATAAAACTCTTACCTTCAAAAAAGCCACCATAAATGGATTCTCCTCCTCTGCCATTTCCTTGAAAGAGGAAAAGTAACAGTTAAAGCAGTGATTTAAAGAGTCACACTATGTGGAAGGTGCTTCATAATACTAATGTAACTGCATCCAAGTCACTGACATTATTCCTCAAGATAGGCAAACACAATCAAGATGCATCTTTGTAATCCAAAACCAAAAAACTTGGAAAACAAGAAAGTATTCTCCCATGTATTCTGCTATAGTCTCCCTTTTTTTAAGCAGCAGATACAAAATTTTATTCTCACACTTAAACCTTCCAACAAGAGGTACTTAGATCTCTGAATATTTAAGGTAACAGAGGAAAAGTATGTGTATGTGTATGCATACATGTACCTAAGTTTATCATATAAGTTCTCATGGAAAAGTTCTCACACAGAAGAAAGGGAAAAAAGCAGCCATGTCTGTCACAGAATAATTACTATAAGTAAATGGTTTTATACAAACTTCTGCAATGTTTACATAAGCATTAAAGTTTTCTTTAAAAGTTCACATCATACCTTCACTGAAGTCACCTCCTTGGATCATAAAATCTTTCACAACCCTGTGAAACAGACAACTTTTGTAATGCAATGGCTTTTGGGTGGACTTTCCTGTACCCTTTTCACCTAAAGAAGAGAATGAACAAAATCAAAAATTACTCTCTTCACCTGTAAAATCTTCATTACAAAAAAAGTGCTATACATGCACTTAACCAAAATCATCTATTTCACTCTGAAAAACTGGCTTGTGAGGCAGACACCTGCATCACCAGCAAGAAACTGGCATTTAAGAAAGCAGTGCAGAAACTACTTTCTGCCTTTACAGTTATACTAGAAGAACCCCTTACCGACATTAGTATACAACTCTGGTCTTTTCCATGAAGACTGACTGAAATTAAACATCCAGCTTAGGTTTATGATAACTGGTATTGCTCAGAAACATGTAAGAAACACTCAGATTTTTAGTTACAACCCCAAAAGGTTAAGGTACCATAGAAGCTCATAAGGTGGAAGGAGGAGGACTCTCATTCCCTCCCCTGCTCATGATGACAACTTCTTCCTTCCTTACATGGGCTCTGCTACTTAAGCAGACTCTGCTTCAGCTACATCATCATGGCCTTTCCCCGCTACCCTCCAACAGATAAGGTTTCTGCTGAGTTTGCAAGATTAATGGCTCATGGGTCCTGTAAACAGTAGAGCCAACCTCAATGGAACAGTAAGGTAATCAGTGGGACTTCTCAAGAAATATCTCTCCCTCTCAGTGCTGGCAAACTGTTAGACTGCATCTTCCTACAATCTTATCCTGAGTTATTAACTGGCAGCTTTTGTCAAGGGCAGTTGCCTCTGAACTTAATCTGCAACAGACTGGTGTCTCCAAATGGATTTGAATAGCTAGAAAAACCCCCCCTCTTGATAGGAACTCTGATAAATGTGAAGCTGTGTATGTTCCACTAACTTAGCGCATGCCAGGAAAACATGGAGTTGCTGATCCCCATTTTACAAAGACAGCACACACTTTTCAAAATCACCAGAAAAAAGATGAGTAAGAAAAACAAACGAAAAGTTTGAATTCATTTGCTGATGATCAATATCATAAACTTTCTACGTATTTTTCTCACCATTCTTGTATGTGTTAAGGCTGCAAAATAGTTTAGGATCTGGATTTGATTATTGATGTCTGCAACACAGTGTTAACTTAGTCATACTTGTTGCTGACCTGAAATGCTGTTGAAAGACTTCAATTCACAAATTTAAGTCAGTAGCAGGGAGTAACACCTTCATTCAATAATCTGACTTTTGGGCAGTTGACAGCAGATCAAGAATGACAGTGTTGTGTTAACGTAGTCACAGCCACTAAAAATAACTACTTTAAAGTTCAAACTTGTTAACAAATTCTGATAATCTGATTTTGTGCCAGTAAACCTAATGTCAGATCAGATAGTACCTACATTCCCACAGACTTTGTGAATGATGTACTACATGTTCTAGTTAACATGAATGTAATTATGTATCCACACCTGATTCAGATCATGGGAGTCACTATAAGACCTACAGATCCTTAACCTGAAAAACAACAAAACTGGAAGGAAAGGAAGAAGAAAAAGCTGAAGACAGAAAGCATGAATGCCATTTACGTATTCACAAAATTATTCTTGTGACAATAAACTCAAGTTTTGCTAAGCTGTCACCATTTGCAACAAAAGTGTGCAGTCCACAGGAAAATAATTCTGTTAGTAAATGTTTCTGAGAGAGAATCTTCCGAGTATTTTCTTCAAGAACTAAACTTTGAATAGGATTGGAAATCACCAGTGTCCATCAATAAATTAAAATAAAGGCAAAAATAACTAATGAATACCAGCCGTACCTTCCAAATACCTTGAAGTATCATAAGACTGAAAAGTAAGTCTGTGTGGTTGACCTCTTGCTGGCTACCTTTCAAGACTGGATGATGTTATATAATGTGAACAGTAATATCTGTGCTAGGAACAGAAAATCAGCTTACTGTGCCTGTACCTAAAGTTGGTTAGTATATACTCCAACATACTAAGCCAAAGCTCAACTGCTTTGGCTATAAGTGATATGTGTATGATCGTATGTGTATAATCAGCTAAATCTTCAGAGGTGTCAAGAACCAATGTTGAACTTATTTTCCTATTTAAGAAAATGTCAGGAACAATAACAGATATCAAACTAGTTAACGTGGTATTACATTAAAAATTACAGATTAAATAGGAAAATCTACAAACCTGTGCAAAGGCAGCGAAAATTCTCACATGTCTTTGGACACACATCTGAAAATAATTCAAAGACCACTCTTCCAGCTAGAAAAAAAAAAAGCACCATATTTATTGTGAAGTTAAATGGTATTTGTATTATTCTTATACATATCTCATAGGAATATCATGCTGCTGAATCAATATTTTCATTTTCTTACCGGGTACATTGTTGATGGCTATGTCAAAAAAGCAACGAGGTCTCTGGACCTTTACTCCCATGGCTTCAGAAGTCTAAATACTGTAAGTAATAAAAATAAAATTTAGTTTTTCCTTCTGTGTATTGAAATAATGCGTAAGTCAATACAGAAGTCAACAAAAATAGCACGGGAAAAAAAAAACCCAAACCCCAGACAGCAAAAATAAGCATTTTTTAAAATTTCAGAAAATGCAAAGTATTTTAGGTCATTTTCATGTGTTGTAGCCCCAAATGAGTGATTTTCTTCACATTTGCTACAACAACAATAAATTTAAACTTGAGTGCCATACTTCAGGTGGGGAAATACGAAAGGAAAAGATACCATAAGATATGGGCAAGACTTAAGCATTCAATTTTCAAAATTCAGTATTTCCTGGACTCCTGTCATGGCAGTTATCAGGCATTGCTCCAATTAGGATCCAAACCATGCTAGGCAAAAAAAAAATACAAAAGTGTAGCTCTTCCACAACTTCTGCTAAATGAAATTATTTCATCTTTTCATTGTTTCTTTTCCTTTTATGTCATTGGTTATCTCTTGACACACCACCATTGGTAACATTTTAAAGTTGTATAGATGCATAGTGCTGCTTAAGGACATGGTTTAGCGATGGTCTTGGTACTGTCAGATTTACTGTTTCAACTCAATGGTCCTAAGGCTTTTTTCCAACCTAAATGATTTTATGATTCCTTATAGAGAATTTTAATACAACTTTTCCCTTATCTTTGAGCATACAAATCCTTTTATTTTTCTGTAACAACCTATGTTTTAATTCCATCTGCATCTCCAACATTCCAACCAGTATGTACAATCATATTCTTTTCCTTTTCTAAATCCCTATCCTCTCTGAGTAACTTCAGAGTGGGGAAAAAACACCCAACAGAACAGTGACAGCAAAAGGATCTGTAAGACAGGAGCATCTCTTCCGGAATTTGGAGTATAATCCATACATTTTCAGTCCTAATCATTTTTCATTGCCAGAAAACATGACTCAAATCTAGCTGACATACTGCACAAGTCTCTCCTAAAGCTTCACTCATAGCTGCACCACAGAACATCCTTGAAAAATTCAATTGTCACCATCTGTCACCCTCAGCATATGAACAAGAGGCTGTAAGAAATTAAGACAGTAGTGTAATCGTGTTAGTCTATATTCTCTCTACTTGTGCTGTCATTCCTGACATTTTGCTAAGATTACACAGCAAAAATTAAGAGAAATGCAGGACTGGTTTAAATTAAGCACCACTCAGTAGTTAATTATTGTGATTTTTAGCACAAGAAGGTTTTGAAAAAATGCAGAATCTCACTAGATATTCTTTGGGTGTGTAACAAATACATTCACACACAAGCCAGACACTGGTCAAAAGCAGCAGGCTTATCTCAGTCTGCTTGGTCCTCTCCCTGAATTAGCATTTCTCTCCTATTAGTATAACAAATTTTGTAACTGGCAGAGAAACAAAAAAAGAAAATGCCCATAGCTGAAAACTTTGATGCCATCAGGTTAGCAGGAGGCTGCCCAGGTTGCCACACTGCTGCAGAAACTGCAAAGCAGTCCAGGAAGGATGAGATAGGTGGTAGTGGACAAGCTGCTTTCAGAACTGAGACCAGCCCAAAGGACATCCATCAACTCCCTGTCAGCAGCAGAACAGACTACACAGCTGCATGGGGATACTTTTTGCAAGGAAACCTTTCACAATAAATGCAATAATATTGTTTGGTGCTACAACTGATTGTTTCAGCTGAACTGTCAGTTTTAACTGAATCTACTGAGCATCAATACCACAAGTGATTGACCACTTGTACCCAAACTTTAAGCACTTAATTGTAGTGCTTAAGTGAGAAGGAATTTAACTCCTCCTTTATAAGCCATTTGCTTGAGAAATGTAGAGGTATACCTTAACATTCATATACTGTATTTTAGCCAAAATAAATGACAACTATCTTGACATGTGACATAATTTTTATTTCAAACATTGAAAATGACTAAAGCTAAATTGTGAAGTAAATATAAACATATTTATGTCAGTCAATTTTTAACTGGGTTCTGTAGAGGATAGGAGGGAGAAAGCAGAAATGAAGAATTCTACTTGAGTCCCTATTCCCACCAAGTTTTCTGAATTTGATATTTTTCTATCTCCACATTGTTTCATGATCAATGGGAAAAACGGTAGTCCATGCTCTAATCATTACCTCCAATGTACTCTGCACTTTACCTAAATCCTCCAATAATATGCCCTAAACACTGGCTGCACTTGATTCTAAATGACAAGTATGGCAATGGGTCAGTGTGAACCTCCTGAATAGACAAACACCAGGCTAAGCAAATATATCTCACTCTTGAGCTCACAGTGCCTAGAAAACCAGGCTAAGATATCAGTGTCACATATTTATCCTACCTGCCTTACAAGTCAAGTGAGCATTTCTTTTCCAATACACTTAAATACCCTTTGCACTGTTATTTTAGCAGATCTTTTCCTGATATGCTACACAGAAAATTAATAAGTTACCAATGATCCTTAAAGTAGTAATTTCTATTCATGTAGTATGTAACACCAAACATGATCTTCAACATACTGGTAATTTAAAACCTGTCTGTATTAAAAGCCAGTACAGAGGGTCTGGACATTAAATATAGAACCAACAAAGACAAACAGGAAAAATATGCCAAGAACAAAGTCAGAAAATACCAAGAATGAAGCCAGAAAATTACAAGTAAAGCTCAGTAGTGCTACAGGTCTGATAACAACAGGGCTTAAATGACTTGTGCTATTTATCTCTCAAAGTTTATTTTCAGTTAGAATGTGGATACTTTCAACCCTCAAGACCCAGCATTTAACTGTGAACTTGACGGAATTTTACTAGTGAAAAGAATTTGAATTTGATGCCAACCCAAAAGATGCTCACTATCCATACATGCAAAAAATGTGCTACGCAGGAGGACAATCTTGCTACGTCAGCTCACTTTTTCCTTCCAAAACTCTAAGGAAGCCCAAACTATCCTGAAATTTTCAATCTATTCATCATTCTCAACCAACTTGTTTGAAGAGGCTCTTACTAAGTCTAAAGAGAATCTATGACCAAAAAAACCCCAAAGGCAGCCAAGCACCCAAAATACCACTACAGCATATCTATAAAAAAAGGCTTCTTTCTTTTATGTCTGAAAGTAGAATTACTGTTCAGCTTAGAGCATATTGGTATTTGTTGACAAATACACCTAAAGTACTTAGTCTTGTCAGAATAGCTTCATCCACAAACAACATTTCACCACGTCCCTAAAGGTTCACGTCACTTCACACCTCCATCAGCCTCGTTATTTTGTTAAAATATTTGCAGGGTTAAAGCTGGCCAACTCAAGGCCAGGCTGCTAGCAGCTCTTCTCCTTCAAAATTATAATCTGTGTCAATGGAAAAAGGTAACTATCCCAAACTGTTCACAAGCAACTTTCTGCCAAGGATTATCACTGATATTTGTGTATCTGCTTAAACACATCTTGGGAAATTTTGTTTTCAAAATCACCTGTGCTAGCAGGGATCTGGTAATAATACTTTTTAACACACACTAGAACCTTTTGATTGAACAGGCAGAAAGCACTCACAGGTGCACAACTGAATTATCAGTGTGTCATGCATCCCAAAGAAGCTGACAGCAAGCAGCAATACAGTAGTATTTCCTAGTTTCATAGGAGGAAAAAAACCCTTCATTTATAACTGTGCTGAACAGGTCATGGGACTACTGATTTGTTTCAGTCCCAGTACAGGATAGAATAGTAAGCAAAGATTTATTGTGTCCTATTCCTTCACTTTTTCCCAGTCATTACGAGTTCATCCAGATTTTGAATTTCCCTTTACCTTGCCTTTCTATGCGCTTCCTTGCATCAACTTACAATTACCTGCACTGATCTTTATTCAATGTCCAAATAAAGTGAACAACAAAGTACATAAATTCACATTCCTAGCATTTTATTTCACACCATCTACGAATGCAGGAAGACTAAACCATATTGATACATATCTCAAAAACAGGCATGCAGAATCTCCAGAAATATATTTTTAAGCAAAACTTTGAGTTCAGAAAACACAAATGCACAAAGTAAATACTGAACATATATTCTTTAAAGCTGTGGCTGCAGTCACTTGAAGACAATATAAATGTGGGCTGATACTGCAATAGAAGGTTCCTCCACCCACGTGTTTAGCTTACATACAAGTGGCTACCTAGCTGCATAAAAACTACCCTTTCCTCCCCCCTCCATGGAAAGACATGACCACAGCATATATCAGCTTAAAGTGATGGCAGAGCCATAGACTAAAAATGTTACATGCTCGTTCCAGTATGGAGTAAACTAGAAGTGAATTTATGATTGCAAAATGGGAGACATGAAAATTTGTTCATAGTTCCATTCCTGTGACAGAGCTTGCAGCTGTGTTAGCATGATACTGAAGATGAGAACAACAAAAACCTAAACAGACCAACCCTCAATCTCCGTAATTTCCTCAGCATTTTTCCCAAACACCACCATCTTTTCCTCTGTACTTCACAGTCTGAAAATTCTGAATTAGCAGCAATAACATCTAAGGAAATGGATTTTTTTTCATTTCACTGATTGGCAGCACAGGACTTTTGTCAGATCTAGGAATAAGGTACTACATTAGAACACATTTCAGATTTAGGATGACATCTTTTCAATCCCATGAACTCAACACACCTATATGAAAATAAGAAAACATTTGCTTTCTACACGTCTATGAAACTCATGCAGGAAGACTTTCTACTCATTAAGAAGAACCATGCATTACAGGCTTTCAATCCGACTGTCTCTTCCAAAAAAAGCAAACCATAGAGTAAAACTTACAACATTTTTTCAGGCAAAAAGTTATTGACACTTTCCACCAGGCCTCCTTCTCAATAATAATGTTACAAGTCGTGACTGGACTACTGACTGGACTACTGACTGGACTACTGACTGGACTACTGACTGGACTACTTAGTATTTGTTTCCCTCTAAAAAAGGAAATCAGACACCTGGCAATATCAGCCTTGTCTCCCATGGACATGAGGCAATTGAGACTTTAGAAAATAGGTCCTTAGATAGGTCCTGACTAAATATGCAGTACATACTCCTAACCCTACTGCACTGGTAGTCCACTTACATCACTTTCAGTATGACTTTTTGCAATTATGAACATGAATTTAGTCTTCTTGTACTGAAGTATAAGGACTACACACCCAATTATAACACCTCAGCTAGGAGAGCATGACTGAGCTGAAAAGGTAGTAAGATTCTGAAAGTGTTTAAACAGAAGTACAGGTTCTTCTTGGATCATCCCCTTTATTTTTCTAGAAAGGGGGATACCTACAATGAAAAATGTTAAAATATCTAACCACGCTCTTGTCACTTGCAAGTAAAAATCTGTTGACAAGTCTTAGTCATGATTTTCTATTATCTAATTTATGCAGAAAGTACTTTTTTTCCTGTGCTATGATTTGTGAAAAAAATACAGGTATTTTCTATCAGGTCTGTGCACAAATAAGTGCACTTGTTGGTGTGAGTCTGCATAAGCCTGAATCCACGAACTTTTATTTTAAAGTGTATAAAGTGCTTAGAAAAGGCAAGTCTTTGCTTTGTATGAAAGTGAAAAAAAAAAACCTTTTACAGCATATAATCTCCAAGTCATGTAAATCCCAAACTGAATTTCAGCAGTGAAATCCTTTCCTACCTGTTACTGAAGATGACAGCGAGGCAAGAAAACCATGCAACGGTATGAGACAGCGCTGAATGCTGACCTGTATTTGTCAACCATAACGAAAAAAGGTTTGTTGTATCATCTTTTATTCACATGTTCTACTCCTTTCTCTACTCCTCTAGCACTAGACCCCTTCTATGCCTCATCCCAGCCTCTGACCTAAACCTCATTGCATTAGAAGATGGCCAGATTTTTTCCTTGGCACTGACTGACTCTGATTGCAAATGGAAGATTGCTCCTAAATTACCACTGCATGGAGGAATGGACTGGTAGTGGAGAAATCATGCTGCAACACAGTAAAATCCTCCCGCATTACATATTCTTCACTCTAAATTCCCTCATAATCCCCAGATTTTCTGAGATCCTATGAGGGAAAAACCCAAATCTTCTCTTGATAACAGCTTGATGACTGCTAACTAATTAAAAAAAATAATGTTTGTTTCACAGAAGAGGACTCGAAGAGTGGGAAGACTTAGTAAGAAATATAGTTCCAAAGGGTGCTCTCAGAGAGCTACTGATGCTGCTATCCTTTTTATGCTCCCCTTCAGATCTACTTCATACACAGGGAACTACATTATTTCTGAAATATTTATAAATAATTTTTACAAACTGATAAATCAAGCTGTGTGAGTTTAGACAAACTAATGCTTCATAAATCATGTCTAACATCCGAATTGTTACCATATTTTTATCATGGTAGCACCTAAAATTTTGAGCCATGCTGGACCTCATTGCAATGGGAATAGTGAAACAAAACGGCAGGAAAAAATAACCCAACATAAAACCACACCAACCTAAAAAAACCCCCTAGAAACATTTATCATTATCCAAAGAACAGCCTCTTCTACAAGCAATATGGAAAAGAAAAAAGTGAAACTCCCCAAATATTCTCTCAGAAAAGATACACCTTAGAAAATAGACTAAATGCAAGATAATGGTCTGACGCTTCTCTTAAAGCAGGTCTCAGATGATTACTAAATACAATTAACTTAACCAGTCAAATATCACGAAATCGCTGGCCAAAGTGACTTTATCATTATTAATAGATTTTCTGATTGTGACTGACCTGAAAGGCAATGTTTTGTACTACAACAGATATTCTGTCCACGGTTTCAGTAAACTATTTCTTTTTCTCTTAAGTCTCTTTCTTTTAAAGCCTCTTCATGCCCTCAAAGTAGAGCCATATATATGCAGTACTTATAGTTTGGTCATGGCTGCAAACAAAATGAGCCTGAAACTCAATATTCATGGAAGTCTTTAAAACGCCTTAGGAAATCCCTAAAAGATAATGGCAGAGGAGTCTCCTGCCAGACACGGTAGCTCCTGCAGGCTCCACTTCCCTAGGAGAGGCCTGCAGAGGGAAGAACATGTGGCACGCAGACAGCCCCGCTCCTTCTCCGTCTAGGGGAGGAGGGAAGACTCATTCAAACTCCCCAGCAGCACCCGAGCCCGCCCAGGGTGCTCGCTGCGGGCACAGACCCGCGGCTCGCCAGGCCGCACAGAGGCACAGCCGGCCTGGCCGACGCGACCCCCGGCGGTGTGCGCCAGGCCCCGGGCGCCGCTTCACCCACCCTGCAGCTCCCGCCCGCCGCGGGCCGCGCTCGCAGCTCCTGACACCCTTCCCCCTCAGGGCCGCTCTCAGCCGGGATGCGCCGGGCGCCGCGGGCAGCCCGCCCCCCGCACACGGGCCGCCGGGCCTTGCGAGGGGCGTGTGCGCCGAGGCAGCGCGGGCGACCGCCTCAGGCCCGCTCCGAAACGGCGGCCGGGCCGGCCGGGAGGGGCCGGAGCTCCTATCCGCGCCGTGACCGAGCCTCAGGCCCCGCGGTGCTGCGACCTCCTCCTCCTCCGCCGCCCGCCCAGCCCCGGCGCGGCCCGGGCCACGACCCTCCCTCGGCCGCTCCGGCGCCCGGCGCTGCCCGGCGGCGTGGCCGGCACTCACCCGCTGGTGGCCCTTGTCGCCCCGCGCCGCTCAGCGCCGCGCAGCCGCCATGTTGGAGCTGGTGCGGCACGGACTGCGTCAGTCGCGGGCAGGGCGGGAGCGGCGACCCGGGGGCGGCGCGCCGGGGGCGGGGGGAAATGTGGCGGCGGGAGCGGCGGTGCCCCGGCCCGGGCGGGGTGCGAGGGGTCGCGGGCAACGAGTCAGCCCAGCCCGCAGCGTGGGCCGCTCGCAAGGAGCCCGAGCGGCTGGGGGAGGGGCGCCCGCCTCTCCGGCTCGTCAGCGGCGCTCCGCCCCTCCCGCCGCCCCGGGCGCGGCGCGGGAAGCGGCTGGGGCGGCTGGGGCGGCTGGGGAGGCGGCAGCTCCGCGGGCCCTTTCTAGCCAAACGGGCTCGAGAGTAGTGCTGCTCTTCCCCGCCCGCGCGACAGCGACTGGCGCCGTAGCGACGAGCCCGCGAAATGGCCAAGGATCGGTCAATGAGCCATCCTGCGCGGTGCTGGCAGCGCTCAGGGTTCCTCCAGCAGCACAGATCGCCTGCGCCTGTAAAGAATTAAAATGTACGCCCGCTGTGCAAAAAAAAAGTTACTGATAGTAGTATCCCATTTGTGTATATTGCAATTCAAAGTTAATTTATCTTAAAACTGAGGACATGAAAGTTTATGACAATGCATAAAGTTGTGAGCACCTTCAAAATTAACTGAGACTGGCACCGAGCTATGTACCTCCTTTGGTGGGTTTTAATTCAAACCAAGAGGCATTTCGGTCAGTAATCATATACATAATGGGAAGTAATGGAAGTTAACGTAACTGGCTGTTGAGAAGTTTGTTAGAAGCAGAAAACCTAATGATGTCCTTATGGTTTTCTGTAAAAAAAATAGTGAATCTGACACCTGTGAGTTCTGAAATACTGAAGAAACTTGTGAGTGAACATCTGTTCAGTAAATCAACACTGGCTTCAGCACAGCATGCTTTGTTAAGTCTTGCTTTCCTCCCCTATGTGTCCAATTTAGAATTTAATGTAATTTTACGTAGCATTTTTAATTTGGTTTGAGCATTGTTTCATTTTATCCAAATGTACTTTTACAAGTCAAAAATGAAAAGTTCAGCATCTCGTAAATGAAAAATCTGTATGATTTACAGAAGTCTCCTTCATATGAACATGGAATTGCTTTCCTCTACAGTTTTCCTCTCAGATGCCTTCGAATTGTTATGAGTTTGCACAAGGCCTGACATTCTTGAAAGGGGTACCTCATGTGCCACCCTTTGGGATCACCTGGCAGGTTTTGGGTCTCGCACTGTTACTTGCATGCATGTGTAAACTGTAACTGAGGTGATACGGAATTTGTTAGCAGGAGGATACAGAACCTGTTCCAGTTACAAAATTCTACAGTTACAAAAATTGTTACTAATACAGTTTAAAAAAATGCTCTTTTTCTAAAATACCACAGACCTGTAATAAATAACACAGAGTCTATTCTATTAGTTTGAGTTCCATATTCATAGGCATCCAGTATATTAGGAGGTGAAAGACAAAAAGTAAAAACCCCAAACATTTGATAGAGAGCTGCAGAACAGCTGGTCAGAATTGGTCATGGTAATAGTCCTGGTTCTGGTTTTTGGATATAATGCAGAACATCTGAGATTGTTATCGTTCTTTCCAAATGTCTTTGCTGCTATCAATGGTTGTGAGAAAGGTCCAGAAAGCTGACCTGGAGCTATGTGTATTCAACATAAGGAAAATACTTGTTGCAACCTATGTTAGATTTGTCTTCCAAAATTCATTTTAAATTTATTTTTGTTGCAAAGCATTTTTAATTTTTTAAATTATTATTAACTATTATTTTATTTCCTTTGCAAAGTGTTAACAGTGTGGACTGTGTCCTTTCTCCCGGCAGCTCCCGGGAATGCCGTGCCTCGGGGCATGCGCACGGGCAGGGGCAGAGCAGCGGCACGTGGAGCGCCGGGGTGCCGCCGGGCGCGTCTGGAGAGCGGGCTGCGGCAGCGGCTCGAGTGCGGGAAGGTGCCGTGCAAAGGTAAACCGCGAGCTTCTCGGGCTGTGCTCTGGGGGCGCAGGGAGGCCTCACAACTTGCGGAGGTGACACTTTGCTTTCTTGTTTAACCTCGCCTGCTGGTGGAGTTTGCTGTGTGACGAGCCCTCGCTGAAGCCAGCGCTGGCAGCCGCTGCCGCCCCGCGCCCGGCCGGCGCCTGGGCCTTGTCCCCCTGCCCGGTGCCTCCCGGTGCCGCCCGGCGCCTCTCGGTGCCTCCCGGTGCCGCCTGGTGCCGCCCGGCGCCTCCCGGCCTCAGGCGCGCAGGGAGCGCCCCTCAGCGGAGCCCGCGGCTCTCGGAGGCGGGAATCGAGTGTGGCGGCGCGGGTCGGCCCCTCCTGCGGAGGCTCGGCCCCTTCCCACGTTCTTTGTGGGGCGCTTCTGGGTCAGATTTCCCCGCGGTGACGGAGCAGGTGGCAGCGGGAGAGCTCTCCGTGCAGCCGCAGCAGCCCCGGCGGGCCAGCGCTGGTACCCGGGGACTGCGGTGCTGTACTCCCCCGGCTGTGCTCACGGGAACTGAGGCGACTCTGGCAGGCAGGGCAGAAACACCCTGTGCTGCACAAGCAGCTCTCTTAAGGCTTAGTTACTTAAATCTCTAATAGTTCTTATACGTGGTGAGTGTCCACATTTTCTCCTTTTTGGGAGACTTCCTGGCTCACTGTGTTTTGTAATACAGTCCTGAAAGTGCTTATTGTGTTTCAACTGATAGAAAATAATTTGAAAGACTTTCTTGTCCTTCTAGTGTGTATTTTGCATGGTAAGCAGAACACCTTGAAAAAAGTTCGTTAAGTAGATCCAAATGTCCTGGGTTTACTCTATATTTTTGGGTGTTTGAAAACAGCCAAAGTTTTCTGTTGGTGAACTTTTAAAAAGATATTATAATTAACTATGATTTAAAATTGCATAGAAGTTTGTGGTAAATCACTTGCATCTGCTCAATGGAATAGAGAAATATTTGGAAACATCCTGCAGGCTGTGTTAGGTACAGATCCTGGTTCCCTATCAGTAGGATAGAGGATGCAAGTTCCATTGCAGCATGAGAAGGGGAAAGGATGTGTCACCTGGACTTACAATAAACTGAGCCTGAAAGTTTTTATATTTTTTTGAGGTATCTACTTTATTCTGACTTCTTGCAGCTTAGCTTTCCACTACTGTGGGAAGTAAATTCTTTCTAAAGGCAACTACCATATGGAACAAATAAAAGCAATATCTGAAAAGGGACTATAAAGCAAATCATTATTATAAAAGGTACTTAATACATAATATGTGAAAAATTTGTACCTTTTTTTTTGTATGCTTTCATTTTGCATAGAAAAGAAAAAATTCATATTATAGCATAGATAATGAATTAGAATGACTTCATTTTAGCTTTCATTGTATCTGCCCCAGTGTCAGTGATAGCATTGTAGTACATTATGTTGTATGGCTTTTTATCCTCTGAAGAGGATTGTACAGACATCAAAAGAAATCCACCTATATCCGACTTTCTGGAATGATTTCAGTACCTTGCCCAGACTGCACAATAAAGTTTTTTCTTTCTCAGTAGACCTAGTGGACTAGCTTCATAATACTTGAGAGGGTGTCATTGTTCCTTGTTGGGAGCTTTTCTACGAGAAGAGTCCAGGCGGTAGGTTCTTCTCAAGTTCACCTTACTTGGAACATCATAATGTAGAGACACTGATTTTTACCTAGTTCTTGTGACTGAAATTAAGTGCTTTGCTATTTTCTCATTACAGGTACCTCAGAATTGACTTCTTCTTAATACAGTGACCATACAGGATCAAAGGAAAATGGTCTTCTGTTTTTCAAATACTGGAGTTGGTTGTTTGTAACAGCATGGTTTATTGTGAAAAGTGAAAGAAGACTCTTTCTGGACACTTTAAAGATAGCTGGTTGGCACAGCAAAATGCTTTGTTTGAGGCAGGTTGGCTTGTTTACACTGAGATATTACCAAGCTCGGACTCTGTGTAGTGATCTGCTTTTGAGCCAGATAAATAGTTGCACCCATGAAGATGAAGTGTTCAGCCTTGTTGGAAGGAACAAGGCCAGACTATCTGAAAAGCACGTGGGAATTGCATTGAACATGCTGTGGCAATTGCAAAAGAAGAGGCCATTTCTCTTAAGGACTAGTGACTATGTAAGAAATCACTCCCAGTTTCTTACCCTTTGCATTTTGGCAGAAAACAAGGTGGAACACATGGAAGATGAGGTCATAGTGGACACCTTATATAGTATCCTGAGGTAAAGTGCATTAAATACATTTCGTATTTGGTAATAAAAAGAGAAGGAATTTTGGCTACAGAGCAATCCTATAAGGAGACTGTTATGAGACTGCCCTCCCACAGCTTTTGTACTCTTGATTCTTTGATACAGGTGGCATAATGTCCTATGCCTCAGTTCTGGAAATGCAGGCAGAACGGATCTGTTTTGCAGTCCCAGTAAATATATTTTATGAGTATTATGAATTCTAATTATTCATGCACAAATATTTATAATCTGTTTGAATGGAGGGGGTGATAGAAAAGTAAAACACTATGATAAATAATGAAAGGACATGTGTCTTATTTCTTTATAATTCGTAAAGCAAACTTCAAAGTATTATGTCTTTCTTTTGAAGGCTCAATGTTGAAGACCACATTTCGCTAACAGAAGTGCTTGTTACAGAAGCATGGAAAAGGTTAGAAAGGCAAGTATTGTATTACTGGGCTTTGTGAAAGGTATAAGTTGCAAGCGTTATTTGTTTCATATGAAGTTATGCAAGAGTTCTCAAGGAGTATTTATGTTTAAAACAATATGAGTATTTTAAATGTCAGTTGTATTTTTGAAGGTTATGAATAGTATATATACAGACCTTAGTACACAAATGCTTGAGTGATTCAGATACTATAACAACAGGATCCAACATCTGAGATTTGGAAATATATTGTCAGTGTAGATTTATGTGTTTGAAGTAAATTGCAGGTTTTCATACTTACAGTTTTATTTTAGTGCTTGCTGTCCTGCTCTTAAATGGTTATTAGAACCATACTTATCTCAATTTTAGTAAAAACATTTTGTTTTGAAATAGCAGCATTTTCCCTTTGTGCATTTTGTTGTTGTGTTTTGTTGTCTTTGTTTTTTTTATATTGTAGTTTTCATTCTTTGATCTCAGGGTAATGGCAGAACCCAGTGTCAGTAGTGGCACCAGCATCACAGAATTGCCTCTTCTTAATGTGTGGGGCATCTTGACAAGTAAATAAATACAGTGTAGCTTGAAAACAAAATTATATTAAAGTAATAAATTGCTCACATTCATATTATCTATTCACGTTATTGCTTGAGAATATAATCTTTATAGATTTCTTAGGCTGATCTGGTTAAGTGAAAGACAACTAATTCTTGTAGAATTCCATGTACACAACATGTTTTAATATTAAACACATAGGTGTTTTGCTTAGATACTTTGTCTCCTTGTTTTGTAATTTGTCTATAACCTTAGTTTTTATATAATTGTTAAAATAGATTTTTGTCTTTAGTTATTGACTAGAAATAAAAGGTAGATCTCCTGTGTGACTGTCTTTCATGTCTTGACAGGCTTAGTTTGCCAGCTCTGTCTAAATTCGCACTGTGCTTATACAAGCAACACAGGCACTGCAGTCCTATAATTCGCCAAGTAGCTCATATTGTGGACTTGAAACTGGATTCTATACAGGATATAAGGTAAGTGTCAGAATGAAACTAAGAAGCAGAAGAAGCAATACGTTGTGATTACTGGTCTGTCTTTGCTGAACACTGTCCCTTTTTCTCAACCGGAGGTTGAGTTTCTTCAGGTTGGGGTTTGTGGGGAAAAAAGAATTTTGTATTTGTGCAGTAATTGACAAGTGAATGCATTTTCCCAATGACTTTACAAAGAATTTCCTTATAACAAATCTAAACAATTAAAACTACTGCTTGATTGTTTAATTGATTATAAAGATTTAATTAATTTCCACTGTTCTACTTACTGTACAGCAGATATTTAGAATCAGCTTTATCCTGATTCTAAACACAGACTTTTTTTTGATAATTTAGAGGCTATTGACTCACCAGAAGATGCTTTTCTCCCTTTTTTCTCCTTTGGCATTGATAGTGTCTCTACAATGACATGGATTTGTTAACAGCAGTAAGGGAATTTAAAGCAATGTTGTGTGTATTTATCTTCAGAACAGTTTTTTTCTGGTCAAGTTGAATTAATAAATTCTCTTGCTAGCATGTCTAGCACATTACCCTCATACTTAAACTACTTAAAACATAGACTTAGTCAGAAAAGGCCAAACTCCTTTTTTCTTGTTTCTGTTCCCCTGGGGCTGTGTCAGCAAAGGCTCCTCTTTCTTTTTTCTGCTTTATGTAGCATTGGCAGTCCCAACACTTATTTTTGCAGATATGAGGAGCCTGCTTATGAAAATCCTTGAATGGGACTGCATTTCTTTACTGGAATCACCTTCCCTGTGGTCATAAGTTTTACTCCCTTACGAAGGGATTCTTTCTTTAGTAGTGACAATGACTCTTCTCCCCATTCTGTCACTTGTGAATTATTTGGGTCTCTTTAGTGTCTGTTGAACATAAAAGATCTTTTTGCAAATATGAATCAGGCAAATCAGGGTTTTGCCTTGGGCAAATGCTTTTTTCATGCACAGCTTTGTAAGGGATGGGTGAAAAGTCCAAATCATTTCAGAAGTTCACTGAAAGCAGAATATTTACTTGAGTAGGATAAATGGTTTTCATTCATTCATTATTTCTGCACTAGATTTAAAATTCTTTTTGCATGGAAGTCAACAACACCTCAACTACCATTCCTTTCTTTGTGTACTTCATTTCAGAAATTTATTACTATGTTCAGCATGTAAATGTAAAATCTTTTGAATTTCTTAGGATCTTGTCAGTTTTGATGATGAGCATATCTGATGTTATCACAGAGAGTTTTCGAGATCGATTACTACACAAGGCTGAACAGCTCCTAGAAGAAAAGGATGAAGTCCACTTCAACTATGCTAGAAGAATACTGCAGTTTCTCCAAAATGTTAAGCTGAGATATCATCCGTTGCTAGAAAAATGCAATAGGATTTTCCTTGAAAGTGCCTCCCACATTGATGTACACAGTATTAGTCATATTTTTGGACTGTATGAACAGCTGGGTTTTGACAATGCTGAATTCCGCTTGATTGCTAAACAGCTGCTGTCTGAAAATGTAGATGATTATTATGATCCTGAAACCTTTGCAAAATTATTTTTTGCTCTTGGACCTATGGCAGGATCCAAGGTTAGAGAAAGGTAAGTTTATTAATGAGTTTGTCTTATTTATGATATACATTTTCTTGCACAGAAATTAAAGATGGACCGGTGTTTGGAGGAATTTCTTAGCCCATCTGTCAGCAGAGCCTTAGGTTTCTTGGTTGTAATGTTGTAGCAATGACTTCATCATGGAAACACTGCCAAAGCATTTAATATTTTAAAAAGTTGAATCAGATCCATCAATCAAGGGGTGTGTGAATGCTGTCACACAAGGCATCCTGTAGCTCTGTCTTTTAGACTATAGTCTTCTTTTCACACTGGATGGTGATAAAATCCTTCCTGTCTTTCTCCTGAGAAATATATGCAGTGATATGTGTTGGTTTTTCCTTTTTAAGACTGTCAGTAGCTGAAAAAGCCTTAGTCTTGTCCTATACCAGATTGCTGACATCCTATTCTTTATGAAAGATCATCAGCAGGGAACACTTCAGCATTTATTCAGAGCACAGTATTGTGTGACAGATTTTTTTTTCTCTGCATGTTTTTCTTGTGCCACAAAATCCTATTTGGGGTGGTATTGCTCATGCGTCTCTCAAAACCTGCAGTTTTAGGCACAGTTTTCTGTATTAGTTACAGTGAGTCATATTTTCATACTTCTCTTCATGAACATTTGCCTGTATTCAGAGATTTGGATATGCTGCAAGCCTGTGTTGGTTTTGCTATAGCTGATTTTGTTCCAAAAGCTTTTCCTAGATTTTTTTTTTTAAATTTGTGATAAACACTGGCTTTAATTACTGCAGAACCAGTTCAGTTCATGTTTGATTCTCTTATCTGTAGCTTGCTGGTTGATCATGAATTTTTTAGTGTCTTACAGTATCTTCCCTATTTCTTGTCTACTTTTAGAATTGTTGGACATGCTGGTTTTTAACGTCAGAACAATATACACTGATCCAACACACTCACACCCCTTTATCTGTGCTATACACACCAACTGCTTAGCAGAAAAGTCCACAGAACAAAAGTCTCTACTTTGGGAGAATTTTGCTTCCAGAAGTAGTGTTTGGTTCTTTTCCTCATAAGTAAAGAAAATGACTGCAATCTTTGCCACAGATTTTCAACTGTTTTTCATTGGAAAATATGTCTTTTCCTCTTTAGGTTGCTAGTTACTGCAGCAGACATGGCAGAGGAATTTAGCAGTCACCAAGTATTGGTGATACTGAAGACGATGCAGAAAATGAAATGCAGAAATTCTCATCTACTGAAAAAGTAATTTTTTGATACTACTAAGAAGTTGTATTCTCTAGGTAAACTTCCATTTAGTGTGGAAAACTGTGTAGTATACAGTAAGTTAAGAATGGTGGGTGCACCACTTGCACACAAATGCTTATACACTGTAAAGAATTGGCTTTTATGGATTTTAGAATATTGCAGCTTGATCCAGAAGTAATTGAGGCAATTTAGGAATTTCAAAGAAAATCATTTCACCCTTACCGAGTTACTGTCATATAGTATCTGTCTAATTTACAAATATGTGATCCTCTTGCAGTAAACTTATCCTCTAACAATTGCTGTAAACTCATGAGATGCAAATGAGAATGTAGTAAATTCCAGAGAATGTGTTCCATCTTGGAGATCCTGTTACTTTTGTGAGTTGTTTGTTCAAAAGTCATTGTGTCCTATTTTAGACTATTAAAGCTTGTGTCTTTAAGAACCTGGGCCACCTTTTCTGCAGTTTTGAACTGAACAGTTTATAGGGAGAGGTAGTGTCTGTCATAGAGTGAAGGGAAACGAAGAAGATGTTTTGGTCACAGAAGATGTAGCATTAGATACATCAGAGATGCAGCAGAGTTCAGTGTTCAGAGTTCAGTTCAGTGTTCAGAGTTCAGTTCAGAGTTCAGTTCAGTGCAGGTTGTGAGCAATTACTGGATTGAAGGTAGTGGTGTGAACTGAATAGATCCTTGAAAGGACATACTTGTGTGGTGTGGAGCAAAGGGATACTAAAAGGAAGGACCAGGTGAATGAATGCCTTTTCTTCTTCAGTCCTACTGTCTAAAGGTATTGTCTTTCCCTACAAATCTGTCCCCTTCTGCAGCTTTAAACCAGCATAGCTGTAGCAACCACTGTTACATAAGTGAGTGCGGTGGTGCTGAAGTTGGTGATGCTATTCTAGTTTATTGTGTTCTTGGTCCACTCTAAATTTAACTGGTTGTGAAATCTGCAAAAGAAATTACTAGTGTGAAGGAACTGATTTGTTATGGTGAGGGCTTTAATTTTGCAAATCAGTAAGTGGAGAGAGGTTGCTCTGTCTTAAGTGGAATAGTGTCAAAACTGGTATGGAGAGGAGTGCAGGAGTGTGAAACCTTCCACGTAGATACTGTGCACCATATGACACTCCTTTTTCATGCCAGATGTTCGGGTTTGCAGTATCTTTTATATTAATACCATTAATCTTTTTCTCTTTGCATTCAGAATGACTTCTGTTCTGCACAAACACTTGGATAGCTATCATGTATTACAGTTGGTAAAGTTAACACAGTACTTGGTGGTATTGCATTGCCAGGATCTGGAGCTGTTTGCCAAACTAAAAATGTTGCTATTAGGGTAAGTGTGTATTCTTGGAAATGTAGGTATTTAAGTTTTAAACAAATCTCTACTTAAGATTTTAAATAGCAAGCTAAGATATTAGTGTTTTGTTTCCATAAAATACGAAGAAGTAACAAACTGTTACAAGTATTCGATGCTATTAAACATGTAAATCAGAGGATAGAAATTAGATATTGCCTTGATTATAAACCCATCAGTATCTGCTAATAGATATGATGTCTTTAAAAAAAATTATTTTTGCCCCTTTTTCCTTTGACCACTGTAATATAACGACATATATAATATTGAAATGACAATAAATTTTGTTTGGTACTTGAGAGGATGGTTAGGTATTAATATTGTCTTTGATGATTGACTGAAGAAGTAATGAAAAAGAGACCGTAAGACAGCCTTGGCTGGGACAAGTGTGACACAGAAGTACTCTTGATTGAAGATCTGTCCAGCTAGTTCTTAGGCTTGTACAGTTGCAACAGGAAGTTGCTGGAGGAGAGATCTTGCTTCCATTGCTCAGCCTCCATAGGAATGTAGTGCCTTGGCTGTAATTTTTTTTTTTTTTTGTGGATGATGTCCTCATGTTCCTCAGGCACCTCAAAACCTGCTGCTCCCTAGAACAGAAATCACAGAAATGAACCAGGCCCATAAACCCACAAATACCCTTGACAAATGTGGACCTTCTGGCCTCACTAAGAACTTCTGTGTTTATCAGTAACAGCTGGGAGTCTCACCAGCTGAGCTGCTCACTGTCTTCTTCCCTTTCTTCAGTTTTGAATAAATTAGAAGGAAGAAGTTACTCTCACTTGAAAAAAAGATGTGCGGATTTCTGCCAAGTCATTAATATTTTGCCTATTTTATATTTGATGTGCAGCTTTTGACTTATAAATTAGACTTTTCAAGCATGTCATTTTTTTGTTTTGTTTAAATGTGAACTTTATCACTACTGATGGACTTTTTATTTCTATCTCTCTTCTAGTTATTTAAAATCTAGTGTGATACCTGCTGATACTGCATCCATAATTCGTGTTCTGGCCATGCTTCCTTCTTTCCAAGTGGAGGAAATGATTATAAACAAAGCAGCAGCAGTTCTGCCTCAATGCAGCCTCCATCATTTGAATTGCATTGCTACAGCTCTTGTCAAATGGAATCATCATGGCCAGTTGCACTGGCAAAACAGTTCTGAGCTATGTGCCAAGCTTCTGCAAAATCTCAATGACTGTGGATTTCAGAGGCTTCAGGAAGCCAGTGACTTAAATCTTCTGTTGGAAGAACTTACACTTGTGAATGGAGAGTGGTTTGAAGAAGTCCTTAGTGAGGAAACTATGGCCACATGTCAACACTTGATAGATCAAATAACATGGGCAAATGTATTACCCTTGTCTTTGTTTCTCATAAAATCAGACCGCCGCTGTCCTGCATTATTTGACAGAATAGCTTCTGTGACTGTTGAAAATATAGACAAGGTATTACAGTTTTTCTTTCTGTCTACTGTGAGTTATTCAGTAAGAAAAGACAGGTTAGTAGTTGTGTTTCAGATCACAATCCACACAGTGTTTTTAAGAGTTTTCTTCAGTGTACCTGATTAGGAGATCATCTTTTTTTGTGCTCACTTAAAGCTGTTTTGCTTCTATGTATATAATTTTGCACTTCTCATCTATTTTAATTTCTTTTTTGTTGTTCACTCAGTGTTAGATCAGCCATAAAACTTTGCATTTGGTCATCTTAATTTTTTTTAAACCTGTTTATAGTCACATCACATGGTGAATATTTTAACATTACTCATTGTTGTGGGGATTTCCCCAATAGCTTATCTATTTGGTCAAAAATCCTTTCTTTTTCTTACTGTCTTTTTTCTCATTCTCAATCTGGTGTTCATATAAATCTTCAGTTTTATTCTGTAGCAGTTTAGTTTCTTTAAGAACATTTTGTGCGAAATCTTCTTAAAAGGTTCTTTAAATGCATAGAAACACTTGGATCACCTACATGAAATAGATTTTATGTTTTAGTTGTGGCTGCAATTTCAACTATTACTGCATTTTATTTTTGTATTATTTTCTCCAGGAAAAGTTGACCAAAGAAAAAATTACTAAATAGGTCATCTAGTCTTAAATCTCCAAATTCTGAATTAATGATAAAATTTTTCTTTATTATAAAGCAATGTTAGAATATTTTGCAGTGACTTGATTTAGGATGCCTTTTTTTTTTTCAGATCCACCCCACAGAAATCCATTTTATTCTCTTCCTTTTCTCTGCCTTGAATTATAACCCTCCTGACAATGAAGAATTCTTTAATAATTGTATCCAACATGTTACTTCTAACTTGAGTAAGTGCAACAGACAAAGATTTTTACTGAATGAAAATGGGAATAGAATGGCACTTTTGTTAAGCAAAGAAAAAGTAAGTATTTTACTACTAATACTCTGCCTACTGATGTTAAACCATGACAAATATTCAATCTGGGGTCTTGTTTCACCGATTAAAAATGCCTGTTGATAAGGGACTAGCAAAGGATTTTTGGCATAGTAAAATGCAAGTGAAAATTCTGATTAATTCACTGTGCTGTTATTGGATAGAATTTTTCTGGGGCTCCCCAAGGAATCATCATTTGGGAACAGGATACAGTTTGCAATTCATCACAAAGAAGCAGTTAAAATTGTAGAGGAAGTGTGTAGAGATTTGTGCAGTGCATTAAGAGAAAATCAGACAATTTGAGAGGCTCGGAAAAGGGCATTGCAAATCCTTTCAACTTTCTCATGTGTTAATATGGGTTTCTCTCTGGTTTTTCAAGGTCATCTTGAAACTTACCACTTGGTGCTGCTTGGTCATGTTTTAGCAGTGGCTGGGTATTTTCCTCCAGTTCTGATAACAACGATATTTAATGTTTGTTTCCTTAGCAAACTGGATGCTCAACTTGAAGGTAGATATTTAGCTTTCTGATGAATTTGATTGTGTAGCATTTGGCATAAAATACAATTGTGGACCTACATGTGACTTGAGATGTACAATTACTCTTTAAATTATTCTGTTTTCAGGAAAGACACCCTCTATATAATAGAATCATAATTTGAGTGCTAAAGGGGAAGGAATGTACAAAAATCTGTTATTTGTTTAAAACATACAGACCTGTATTGCAGATGAGAGACAATAATATAAAACAAATTTTATAGTCAACTTATTGCACTCAGTATTTAATAATTATTTAATTTTATTAGAAATAAATTAACCTGACTGTGGTGTTTATTACTAGAACTAGTCACAAATCTAAAGAAATAATGTGGGATTCTTGTCTGCAAGAAATGTATCCTAGCTGTCTCTTCTCTCTAAATAAGAGACTAAGTGACTGTTTCATTCCTTTCTACCTGTACATTGATTGTTACCAATGTACTCTTGCCATTTTGCCCTCAACTACTTCAGTAAATTTACATGATAGAAGCAATTTCTATCTTCTGTCTTGATGTTGTTCTTAATATTGAGCAGAGCTGGGTTTTTTTCATTTATTTTATCAGGGATTTTGAGAATATTTCTAAAATTCTGCAGCATGAATTTTATAAATGCCATAGTATACAGATAATTGCATTTCTAGCAAAGAATTCAGAGGTTAACATTTAGTTCAGTTTGTTGGATTTTTCACATTTCAGTTCACACATTTCTATGTTTGTTTGTTTTTTTTTAATCAGTCCTGCCTGATACCATGAAGCAGAGGGTCCACTCAAGCCTCATGAAATTGAACAGAGCAGTCTGTCTGGAATGCCCAGAGTTTCACATCCCTTGGTTTCATGAGCCGTACTGCCAACGTGTCTTTCAGAAGAGTAAGTCATTTAGGAGAGGAAAACCTGCCCTTGTTACTAATAATAGTCTATTTTGTTAACAGTATACTAGATATTTCTTCTAAAACTGTCACACTGATAACTAGCACACAATAGAAGCTCAGGAAGGCACACTTCACTCTGCTGACCATATATTCTTGAAAAGTGCAAGTGCTTAGCAGTGCAACTGGGAGGAAACCAGTTTTCCTTGTGAGAATTAATGTAATAGAGAAGAGATATTTCTTCATAAGAATTAAAATTTAAATACACAGAAACAGTGTATATGGCATGCAGGATGGAATGGCAGGAAGAGGATCATTCTGTACTGGAGGAGATGGGTCATTTTGCTCCCTGCTTCACTTGCAAGACTTGAAAATTTGACTTAAATTTTTCAAGGTAAACATTTTTACTGCCTGCTTTTGAACTTGATCCTGCCTTCTTCCTCACAAGAATCAAGATCTGTCAGGGATAAGAGATAAAGAAGTAGGCTAGTGATCAAGTGTAGCAGCTGAGATCTTTCAGGATAGTGATCAATTGAGAAAATCCATCTAATGCTAACACAGTATCTCTTCCACTAATTCTCAGCGGGGAGATCTGCTGTGTTATCCATAGCACTCAGCTACTTTGTCTCTAAGACTGAAGATGTTTAATGGACCAAGGTGTTAATCTGCAATGGACAGAGAAGTGGCAGATAGTGTGGTGTGTCTGTAATAAATACAACATGAGTAAATATGTGTCTAAACATGATTAAAAGCAAGCCAAATCCAACAGGTGAAACCTAAAACTTAAAGTTTTGTAGTATGTGAATAGAAAAACCCTGAGATCTAAAGTCTGGATTTGAAGTTTGTGCTTAATAGCATGCACCTGCCAATTTCTATTTAAAATAGGATCACTTTGTCTCTGAATTATAATGGAATAACACTCGGGATCTGTGCAAAAGATTTGATTCAGCAGCCTGGCTGTCAAAAATGCAATGTCTCAAAGCACTGTTTTCAGAATTTTGGCTGTGGAAGTTTTGATACATGAATTCTTTATTTTGTCTTTGTAGGCATGGGCCAAATAAATCCACTGCGACGGCATGTTCACAGAATGCTGACAGAGATCTTAGGAGGGAGCCATTACTCAAGAATATCTGTTCTCACACCATACTACTATGAAATAGGTGAGAAGTTAATACTCTAAAAATTGTTATGGAGTCTTCTCTTATCACTGTTATCACCAAGATTAGAAAGCTCCTGGTCATATAGCCACAAGATAATGCAAGATATTGCAAACAAGAAATTGTTGTATAAAATACAGTTTCTAAAATGTTCTGCATACTATAAATAATGTTGGGTATCTTTAATTATGGCTATCACTTAGGTTTTATAGAAGTAAACATTGTGGAGATGAAATTCTTTCACGTTTATTTTGTCAGTAAACAGGTTTGTTGTGTTTTCTGGCAGATTTTGAGTGTGTCCTGGATGTAAATAAAAAGCCTCTTTCATATATGGCTCAGAATTTTCCTTTGGATGGTATGGGGGGAATACACTTGAGACATGACATCAAGAATGAAGGGAGAAAGGCTCTGCCACCAGGAGCTCAAAGGTTAGTATATTGAATTCTTGCACATTAGCTCTTCCAAGCTTCCAAGTTAACATCCAGTTTAGACCAGGTTTTTAGTGCTCATGTCTTTAAGTTCTGTTCCTTTTTCCAAAGTCTAATGAGGTTTAGCCTTCTGGGGTGTGGTGAGTTAGCCACAGCTGCTCCCATCCATTTGCATGGCTCATTCCCCTGCAGTGTGATGAGGGAGAAAATGTGGAGGGTAAAAGCAAGGAATAAAACTCCTGGGTTCAATTAAGACAATTTAGTAAGTGAAGGAAAAAAAAAAAGGTGGAGGGAAAACAAAGCAATTGGTGCACATGCAGTCATTCACTACCAGCAGACCAGTGCCAGAGCAATAGCTACATGGGGAAAAACTCCCCTCTATTCTGTTGCTGAGCATGTTGTGTGGTGTGAAATACTGCTCTAGGCAGTTGAGGTTCCCTCCCAGCTGTGTCCCTTCCCAACCTCTTGTCAATGTAGCCCATATGCACTGTGGGGGCAGAGAGAGAAACAGAGAAGGCCTTGATGCTGTGCAAGTGCTTTTCAGCAGTAGCCAAGATATTGGTGTGTTGTTAACAGTTCTGGTCACTAGTTCAAAACGCAGCACCATACAAACTAGTATGAAGAAAACTACCTCCATCTGAGCCAAACCCAGTACAGGTTCTGGAAGTGTGTTTCATGAGATTGGAATACTGTTTTCCTCCCACCTCTTCAAATCTAAGCCTTGAAAATGCTGGTTAGCTGGTTTTGCCATTTGAACAAAAACAGATGCAGGGAGAAGATGCTTTTTCTGAATTCAAGTATCTCTACATAAATGGGAGGAAATGTTTTGTCTAGCTTCACGGAGTTGTTTAATTTTCACTGAGAATTGTCATGTTTATCTAGTCTTGCTGCAACTATCAATACTGAACTAGAAGTACCACTTCTTGCTATTGAGGCAGGACCTGAAAGTAAATGACTTTTTTACTGTTTGCAGAATTGCTTTGGAATTTCTTGATTCAAAAGCTTTTAGCAAAGATTATTCACGTCATCTGAAAGGAGAACCTGCAGTGAAAAAGCGACACCTGGAAATGCTGGGATACCAGGTAGTTCAGGTGAGCAGTCAGCAATAGTTTATGTCCTTTCTGCATTGTATCAGCAGTGCAAAATGATCCATTTTCCTTGCAAGAGATATAGAGACAGTTTCATTGTTAAAAGCACCTACTGGGAGAGAGCAATTTTTGTACTTAGAAGGGAAGTTCCAAGCTGTTCTTAAAATGGTGTAAGGACTCACACCTTCTCTGAAAGAGGGTGAAGCAAAACTGAAGTCGAAAGGTCCCAGTCTTACCTTACTGTAGGCAAACTAGCAATCTCAATGTAGCCTGAGTAGAGAAAAAGTGAATTATTAGAGAGTTTCAGTTCAATTCACTAAAGATTTCTATGGTAGAAAAAGATTGAACATACCCTCCTTGAGTGATAAGACAGTTTTGGCAGCTGCCAGATGGGATATGGATACTGTTTGTCTGCTGCAGTGATAATGCTGTGACATGGAACCCTAGTGGCTAGAGATAATTCATCACCAGCATTAAAACATTTGGGTAATGGAGACTCATGAATTCAGAGGATCCTATATATTTAATTACTCACCTACCCTAATTTTAGCTGGAATCCTCCTTTAAGCTTAAGTTTTGTTGGTTGGGGTTTTTGTTTTTTAAACAGAACAATAATCATTTCTTGTTATACTACTGATACACCGTTCCAGTCTGATACATTAACATTACAAACTACAGTGACCAGGGATTTCTCTCTCAATTTGGGTTTTAAAAGATGGGATGGTGTAATGGAGTTGTCACAGCTGGTATTGTGTGGGCATCTGTTTTATATCTCTGCAACTATGCTGCTTTTTGGAAGCAAACTGATTGTACTTATATAAGGGAGAATTTTACAATAAGAAATGGATCTTTTCAGTATTAGAGTAAGCCTGGCTTTTGGAAGGATACAGGTGGTAAGTGTCTTCAAGAGAAGAACAACAGGTATCAGAGAGCCTTTTCTTTGCTCTTAGATGGTATGTGGCTCATACCAATGTTAACAGTCAGTTTGTACCATTCTTTTCTACAGATTCCTCACTTTGAATGGAATTCTATGGTTCTGTCAACAGAAGCTGAACAGCTGGAATACCTGAGACAGCAGCTGTATGGAATACAGTGATGTCAGACACGCAGTCAAAAGTACTTTTATAAAAACAGTTTACGTACCATCAAACATCTCATAATCCTGGAATACTTAATTTTCAAAAATCTCTTTATCTGTGTCAGCTGGACCAAGGCTTGCCAAGGTCATCAGATGTAAAGAGATTTAATCCGCAATTTGTTAGGGATTGCAAAAGGTAGGTCAGAGTGGACCATGAAGATGTGATAAGGATGCTTAAAATTTCCCATTATCTGGAAGCTGAGTACATGAATCTGGCAGTTTTGCCATAAAATTAAATTATTATCTCCTAAATAAATTGCACAGAGGCTTAGCCAGATAGAAAACTCTCCAAATAAAAAGTTAGAAATACTCTTGACTAGGAGAGTGGAGTCAGCCATCAACTGGAAACTATGTTCTCCAGCGTGTGACAGAATGAGCTGTTACGAATCAAACAGTACCTGTACTCTGAAACTAAGAAACTGAAATGCAGATTTACTAAGAATAGGGCTGCTTTTAGAGCCACTCAGTTTCCATTCTCAGAACAGAGGTACTGTGGGGGACTGTGCTGAGGGAGGGTGTTGCGTGGTAAAGAACCTCCAGCTGCTTCTCCTTCCCTGTGATGTGGTGTGTGCAGAAGTGTGGCTGAGCCTTCTGCAACACCTTCACACACTTAAAAACCTTGCCAGGGTTTGTGCAGGAGGCGTCAGACACTGAGATGCAGAAGTGGAATAGCCAAGGGAATTTTCATTGTGGAGCAGTAACTGTAGGGTGGTCATGCTTGGCAAATCATCCCATTTTCAGAGGCAGCCACATTGTGCCTATAGCTGCCATCACCTTAGGACAACTGTGAGCTGTGCCTGTTTTCTCACATGTGCAATGAGGACATATTTTCTTGCTTATTTAGTAGAAGCAAGAGACATTGTTTTACCACTTCACTTGAAACCTGGCAGAGACAAACTGCATTTCTGAATTGGCCATTATACATCTGACTGTCACATTTTATTTTTACTATTCAGTAGCAGAAGAAAAATTTCTTATTTACACAATACAAATCAGGATAGGAATGGAAAGTCGTGAAAAACCAACAGAACGGCGCTAAGCTGCAAGGTACTTTCCTCCTGAGGCAGCCCTTGTGTTTTTGGGATGACTGACAAAACTAGTAGATGGCAGTCTAGACACTTAGGGTTATCAAATGGACAAGGTCTCCAAGATGTAATGAGTGCTTTGAGGAAATGTCATTGAAGGCTTAGAAAGATTCTATGTGCATTATATTTTGAATAAAATGGAGAAGACAATCATAAATATAGGTTAGTATCTCAGAAGGTGGGTTACATGTCAAAGAGCTCTTGCATGGCTCTACTTCTGTACAGATGGCCTTCAAGAAGCAACCTTGGAGTGTAAGAAAGGTGGCAGTGGCTGAAGTCATCAGTCATGAGTGGTCATGTGTTTGAGCTCAACCCTGCTTTTCAGGGTCCTAGCAGCACTGTACCAACCAGTTTTCTTCAAATTATGTATGGACAAAGTTATGAGTATGCATAGCAGAAAGAGGATTAAAACTTGTTATGAGAAAGGTCCAGAAAGGGCACTGAAGAAAAGCAAAAAAAAAAAATTCAGTAAAATGTGTTGTCCTTGATTCTTTGCAGTCATTTTTTCTAACTGTTAGAGCAGATGGGTGCTGTAAACCAGTGATCAAACTGGAGCCAATGAGAACGTGCTAAGAACAGTTGCCAGTTTGGGTACTAAAGGGGAAAACAGAAAAAATGTCCCACAGATTAAGTACTGGTGGACAGTAACGTACTGAAATGAACTATGATGACTGTGCCTTTGCATATATTTAACCCTGTCTTATAGGAAGGCAACGCAAAGGTCATTTGATAGTTGGAATTGCTATTCAGTCAGGTGTGGTTGGCTTATTTTCCAGTTTTCCTGCTACATAGATTGTAATTATATTTAGATTTATGAAATCCTTAAGATTTATGACACCCTTTTTATGCAATGGTGAAATCCTTTGAAGAGATACTCTACAAAAAAATGGTAAGCATGCTCTGAAGAAAACTATGTGATTTTGGGCGAAGGCTGTACTAAGAAATCTGTGTCTAGTCAATATGATAGTGATGATGAGCTAATCACTAAAAAAGACACCATCAATTGATACCTTTATAGTTTTAAAAACAAAGTTTAATTGTTAAAAGTTTCAACGTTAAAAGGCATCAACTCCATAGTAAATGAAAAAGCCCTCTCTGTCACAGGTATTTACTGATGATAATTCTTTTAGGACTTTTTCATGAATGCTTGTTATTGGCCTCAGATCTCTGAGAAAAACTTCCATAAAATATTTGCTTTGGAAATAAATATAAAAGCATAAAAAAGTGGAAAATCCTTGTTATCAGAAGTCTAAACATAGTAAGTGAAACAGTAGAGCAACTAACCTTGTGAACTTCTCCCTCTTCCCTCTCCTCTGTCTACTAGTGTAGCTTTGGCTGTGACTGGCATTTATTAGGCCACATAGTATGAAGTCACTTCTGTTTTCAACATTCATTTCAATTCCAAGCTAAATTATTTTTATGAGGTCTGTGATGAAAATATTTCCAAGATATCACTGAAGAGTGCAGGATTTACATACATTACTAAAAGAGGAAATCCAGCCATACAAACAGCCAGTTAGAATAAAAATAGCTACCTATTATTTGTACTTAATTAACAATTAATTAATGAGCATTGTTTGGAGGATAACCCACAAATACCTGGATTGTATGAGGGCAAGGAAGTCTAACTAGTTTTGTTTGCAATTTCACAGAGTGAAAAACTGAGTTCTTGCCAAAATCTTGATCTAATCAACATTAATGGTAACTCTTCAGAAATCTAAACACCGGCAAAAAACGAATGGTTGCTGGTTATCTAGTAAGTATCTTAAGAAGTGGACAGACAAATGAACTGTGTAACAGTTCCCAGTATGACTAATATCCTGCTACAAAACTGTACAATTTGGGGACATTTTCATGCAACAAAACCAGAAGAGCCTATCAAAACTCCCTCACCATATAATATCTTCCATAGCATTTCATTTACAGTTTTGATAACTTGAAGAGGTTTAAGCGTGTGGCCAGGCAGGAAGCTCCAGTAGCGTATCGGATCTCTTTCAGTATGCCAACCCATTCCTTCTTCTCATCATCATACCTGCATATTAAAAAAATGTTAGAAAGTAGCTTCTATGAGTTTGATGCTTCAGCACACATGCATGAAGAGGATAGTCCACCTGCTGCAAAGGCTTGTAGCACCCATGTGCTGAAAGGCACCACGAAAGGATGCTTTTTTCCTCTACTCCAGAACAGAAAGATGTTCTTGCACACAAGTATTTCTTTTCCTGACCCCTAAAGCTTGTTGCTGACCTGTGTCATGCTTTCACTACCCATATAAAAGCTTCCTCCTTAAGTATCCCTTCTGAATTTCTTCATAGTCTTTCATATAAAGTTGGGGGTTTTTCCTTGCTACTGCAAACTAAAACTTCTGAATTTACATTAGCAACTAAGAGTCGCAGAAGAGACATGCTGTCTCATCACTGCTGCTGTAATTAGCTCAAAAAGATCTAGGAGATAGGGACTTCTGATTCTCTTGGAACAGTTACTCATTTGACTATCAACACATCAGTATTTACAGACCTCTGTGTATATATGCATCACAGTGTCACAAGAGAATGTTTTTATTGTCAAAGCTAAACCTGCCAAGAGATGGCAATTTACTCTTAAAGAAGCTGAAGACTGTGCTATGGATCATTTTCAGAGTTAAACAGAAAGATAATGTTAGCTTCAGGTGTCTACAAACCTCAATTTTAGGTAAGGCTTTCGACCAGGAAGGAGTGACTAAAATTGAACTTACTTCCATATGTCAGTGACTTCACTAGGTGCAAATTCTTTAGATTCAAGTTGAATCATTGCAAAGCCTCCAATAGCATACAAAGCTCCACTTAAAGTGACTAAACTGATGGAACTTCTTTCTTGGGGAAATTCAGGCATAATCTCCCATCTAAGGATGAAAAGAAAAAGTTAAGTAAAACACATGAGATATATTGTAAACTGAATGCACTAAATGGGCAACATAAATTCAGGTACCAGGGCCATGGGTTAGTAAAAGGAAAAAATTCTGAGATTTATCAGCAGTAAGTTCCAGTGTCTCCATCCCTGTAGGGACTTCTGCAAGTCTTAAGTGACACAATTACACTGTTATGACATCTCTTCCCAGGGACTACTACTTACATATTCCCTGATTAATCAGTAATATTCTTCATACAGATACATTGTTCCCCAGTTACTGTCAGTTTTCCCTATAGTTTCCAAACCACGTATTTATTTCAAGTGGCATTGGCATAATAATTTGAGTGCATATGGGGACAGGAAAAACGTCCAGAGACGGGCTCTGTAAACTGCTGCTGTTGTTGCTGAAGATGTGATTGCAGACCAAGTGTCTCAGGGGAAGTATAGGTACATGAACAGCTTTGTGACTCTTACCTCAGAGCTCCTAAAAGCCTAGATGATAAAACACTTGCTTAAAATAGCTTGAATATTGCACTCACTTATTGGTGGTCAGATCAAAAGCTTCAACAGATGCAGTAAGGCCTTCCTCAGTGACACCACCTGCAATGACAATCTTGCCCTTATGGATAGCTGTTCCAAACATGGAGCGAGGCACTTTCATGGGAGCTAGGTCTCTCCAGTCTCCTTTCTTGGGATTGTACACAAATAGTCTATTAGTGCATTTCCTGGGAAAAAGAAGAAAACTAGTGATCATTTCCAATGAACTTTTGACTTGTTCCAAGTAGATCTAATTCAGGTACATTGTATGGGTTTATCTATACCACCTCTTTCCTTTCCTGGACATCCTTCTTGTATCTAATCTGAGAATCCTTGCAATGTCTACAAAGCACTAATCACATCCACGGGAGTAAATCAAATGTCAAATGTGGTTTATATTACACAGGGAAGCAATTTCACTGTATTTTCGAGGAGAAAGACAGCATCCTTTCCCAGCATATTCAGATGGATTTGTGGGGAAATACATGGCAAAGGTTATGTAAAGGAAAGAATATGCTGGTGTTTTGGATGGTATCTCAAAGACTTGTATCTCAAAGATCCCCTATACAAACACTTAAAAATTACCACCAAATTTCAGTGTGAGTGAGAACTTTCATTTTCCTAATGTTATACCCATTAAGGTGTAACAGGTATCACAGGTCAGAAAATTGGGGAAACTGAGGCAGCAATTCCAGGGCACCTAGGTATATCTATCTAAAAGGAAGGACTACTTTCAGTGAATGTCCTCATAGCTATGTATTACTAATGTGTCTACAGTGTAAGTAAAATTTTCCTTGGAAATAAATATGATTATTAAAATAACAAGTTAGATTACAATTTATATGTAATTCACCTTATCACAAAAAAATATATCCTACATACCATAATGTGTTCCCCTTTGCTAGACTGTTAGTAACCTTAATCCAGATATGCAGAAAAGGGAAACCCTAATTTCTGAGTGTGAGGACATATTATCTATTAAGGACCAAGAAGACAATGTCATAATTTGTCACAAAAAGACTTAGAAACTCACTTATCATCAGTTTTTCCACCAAGACAATATATCAATCCATTGTTTGAGATAGTAGCATGGCCATATACTTTGATGGGTAGTTTTTTGATCTCACCCCATTTCATTGCCCTGGAACAAGAAGATCACTGTTAGGTTTTTTCAACTAACAATGGGCCATCTACATGTCCTCAGTGGGCATAATGAAGTTTGAAACATACACAGGGTCATAGCACAATACTGAATCTAGCGACTCCTCAGTGCGAAGGTCCTTGCCTGCTATTACATAGATCTTGTTGTCTGACTCTCCCAGCCCGAAGAGACACCTGGCTGACGGCAGTGGAGGAAGGGCAACCCACTCAGCAGCAATGCTGTCCAGCTGAAAGAGCATCAGAACAGGATGGGTTAGGAAAGGCAAAGAGTAATATCCACACAATGAATATTGTTCCATAGAATTTATCTATTGGCACTCTGTGTCTCTCAACAGCAAATCTGCTTGCCTGAACAACCTACCCTTCCCTCAGTGCAGGTAAAGAATGGTATCTTCTACCCACTCATGCTTCATAGTGCTGAGATCTAGCAGAGTCAATGCCATACTACTCTCTTTGTGTCTGCTCACCTTCACTGTTTCCTTGCCTCTTTATTAAGCTCTTCTTCCTTACATAAAGGTTCCTCGCTTTCAGTTCCCTATTCTGTTGGAAAGAACAAGTGGTTCCTCTTCCTGCCTGGGGGAGCAAACACTCCTGCAGTTCCACACCTGCATGTTCCAGCTGGTTGTGCTCATCGCTACGAGATGCCAGACATGCTTACACAGTTCTTCGCACTGATCGGGAGGTATCAAATGGCACAGATGTTCTGCAGTCCCTAGAGCAACAGATGTGTGTTTCATCACAAATACCCTCAAAAGTTCATGAGATCTCTGAAGACACAATAAATAAAGACTTCACTCTTAAGCAAAACAGGCAGTCACTGCAGCTCCCTTGGCAATAATGTTGATGGCATTTCTACTGCAGTACTCTCAGAGCTGTCTCAATTCACATCCAGTATGCTGAAAACATCTAAGGAGAAGCAGCAGCAGGAGGACAGAAGAAAAAGAAACCCAGTATGTTCCTAGAACTGTGATGCTTATTTTTGCTTATTTTGCTGAGAACTTGCAATTGAACTCCCTAATGTTCAAAAAGAACTATTCTCTCACACCTACTGCATATAGATTTACTTGATGTTGGTACAGGAAGAGAGGGTAAGATAAGAGTTTATGTGAGTGTAAAGGCATTTGATAGAAAGCAAAAGAAAGTTCAAAGTAAAGTTCAGGGCTAAGCTGGGTGACATTCTTCTTCCAGAAATACATTCCACAGGTTTCCATGCTAAAATGCATCTCCCAAATTTGACAGACCACCCCTATTGGACAGAAAGTTTTATTGCAACAGTGAAATGTAGTTCATGGACATGGATTTCCCCAGTAGCTGGATCTGGGTGGGGTAATGAAATGTTACCCTCAGAGATCACAGCTCACCTAGTGCATGAGTCTTCAAGAAGACATAAACTACCAAATACAATGCTAATACAAGTAAGCTACCAAATACAATGCTTCACTGGTGGAGACAGGAAGAGCAGCAAGTGAAAACTGGTTTGGCACCACATTAATATTTTAGAGGGAACAACAACCACATGGGTGATGCAGAAAAGTGTTTTAACTATAGGGAATAGCAGCAGCAAGCAAGCTTAAAGATTACAAGCAAACGAACATGATTTCAGGAAATGGATGTTGACATATAAACTAGGATTCTGAAAACTGCATCAATTTTTAGTATCAGTCTTGAGGTTTAGTTTCAGAGAGGCTCCTTTCTAATAGGCTGTGACTTAGTTCTGGACTAAATACACATTATGACATCAGCATGTTATTTGTACTGGAAGAGTATTTCTGTAACAAGTTTTGCACTTCAGTGATTAGTGTTTTACACCTACATAAGGAAATTAAATAGTCTTAATTCCTCTCCTACAACCGAAGACTTCCCTCTCATGGATGTAACAAATGTCTGAAACCAAGTCTTTCATTATGTGTGAAATCAGTGGCCATACTCCTATAAACAATATTTGCATTTTTTAATATCTGAAGGCTTTAAAATTCTATCACTGCTTATTACTATGCTTTATTTCATATTGAAACAGGACTTACTTTTACTCTGTTAGGCCAGTGTGCCTAAAGACAGGACATGGCCAGCAGCATATTGCGTAATTCATCACAAAATAGTTAAAATATACCCCAAATCATGTAGCTAAAAGTACAACAGATTTAGTTTATGGTATAAGCACGCCAAATTGAATTTTTGCTGATTTTCCTGAAATACATTGTGGAGTTACATTTAGTATTAATCAGCCTTATACTATACAGATTTACAAAGACATAAAATTACCCTCAGTTGTAACATGGTATTTAGTGTACTAACACTGACAGTTTGCCAAGAAAAAAACCTTCTGTCTCTACATTACATATTTATATGGCCCTTAGGCTTTCAACAAACAGGACTTCTGCAATTTTAGTGACAGAAATCGCACTTAAAATACACACATTACTGCTGTCATGACAGTATTTCAGATGCAAAAAAAGAAAGACATCTCATTAGGTCTAAACCAGCTAAAGCACTCCAACTTTCATCAAAGTTAACAGAAATACACAAGAAATATTTTACAAAAATATTATTAGACTTAAATTTAGACATCTGTGCCATGAATAATCTGGGCCTTAAGGAAAGCCAGTGCCTAGAAAGAATATATTAATCCTTTTAATATTTTCTGAGATCTCACCAGGGGTTAATTTTGAAAAAGAAGATACAAGTCCCTCAGCTTCATTTCTCTCTCCGAGACAAAAATAACTCTCTAGATACTTCCCTCCATCACCATACAAAGAGACTAGACAACCCACTTACAAAGACTCAGAACACTTTTCAGTAACCCTTAAAAGCACCTATTATTATACCAACAATTATAAAGCTTGTACCTGGAAGAAGTATGACTGGAAAGGCTGATCCTTGTTCTCCTCTTCCACATACAGTCCTCCAACAATATAGACCTGATTTTCTTTGGTGACTATACTGGAATGATTTCTGGGAATCTGTTCTGCCAGGGCTGCTAGGTAGCATTCATTTTCAAGAGGATCATAGGCTACTGCAGCAGTGTCATTAACCAGAAGAATCAGGTCTTTGACGAACATGCCATGCCTGGGAAGGTCATTTAGGTAGCCAGGCAGTAAATCTTCATCTCCTACATCACCATTCACCTCCCCTTTGGCTGACTTTTCTGTGCTTTTGATAGAGTCAGGCAATTTTCCAGCAAAAGCATCCTTAATAATCTTTATTTTTTTCTGAAGGTCTGAGTTGCTTTTAATTATATCATCCTTCTCCACCTGTTCTTTGAAATATTTTTCTGGCATAAGACGAAAACGTATGCAGTCAAAAATTTCCCCCAGGCTCTTTACTCTGTTCTCCTTGTCTGTTCGGACCCATCTCATTACTGCTTCAAATACCAGTTCCTCCTTCTCTACATTTAAACTGTCAGGTGAAATAACTGAGATAAGTTCATGAGGGGCAAGCTGCATGAAGTCCTCTTCTTTGCAGATCTGCACAAAATGATCTGAAACAAAATCACGGGCAGAAAATGCAAGTCTTGGGCAATCAAGCAGAACACCTAATCGAAGGATGGCCAGGCAGTTACCAACAGCAAGCCTCTTCTGAAGATAGGAGACACACACAGTGAATACAGAAGGGATCTGAAAGCGGCTGGCCAAAGCAAAAATATCTTGCACATTAGAATCATTGAGATCAATACTTGCTGAATAAAGGTATTTGACAATCATATCCAGGATGTTGGGGTCAACATTATCTAGAACTACCTCCTTCTTTTTCTCTTCATTTTGCTCAGATAAGAAATACTCACGAAAATAAGGGCTACATGCCGACAGAATCAATCTGTGGCAAGGCAGGCTTCTGTCACCAGCTTTTAGAGAGCAATCTACAAACTTTTTCTCTTCGAGGAGTTCCTTGAGGCCATCCTGAAGGAGGGTGGATTGGTAAAGTCTGAGCTCTTCAGTGAGTTCCCTTTGGGAATCCATTTCACAAACACTTGGGAAAGGGGAGGGAGTAGAAAGGTTTAGCTGTTGTCTGCCCAAAGGTTCGTCTGTAAAAAAGGCAGACCAATGTGCTTTTTGCCCTGCTTGAAGCCTCTGCAACTTAATCTTGCTAGCTAAATATAGGTACATACTCTTACAGGTTGGAATTTGGGATGGACGGTTTGGAAAAACAGAGTTGCTCTTGCAGCTGTCAAAGACTGAAAGAAGCAACTGTTGCTCTTAGTCACTATGGTCAGGTTTTGCCATCATTCTCCACATTGAATCAGTAAGATTATGTGCAATGTAATAAATTATTTGAAATGAGTAAGGACAGCAGAATCTGACCCTCAGTGAGACAGCTATGAGCAAGACTGCTCTGATACATGTTACTAAATATTCTGAAATAGAAATATTATTAATCAAGATGTGAGTTGTAACTACTGTTCACTTTTTCAGAGTTGCTTAATACAGCTCATCGCTGCAGTCATAAAGATACTAAAAAAGTCCAGAACTTTGAATCGATTGCCTATGTTCTAAGATTATTTTTTTACATACCCATATCACATACACTATTTCAAGATATTAAGACCTTGAAATTTTTGGCTGCTTCTTAATATCCATTTGGTTATAAAACCAAATGCTACTGTTAAGACAAAAAATGTGTTAGTTCAGGTAAAGTCTTGCTTCCAAAAGCAATTCAAGTTGAAGTCTCCACCCCTATGGCAAAATGTTCTTTGAATGTAATGGAAACAGGATCAAAATACAACTACTTGAATGTAAGATCTACAAGATATAATATTATCAAAGTTTATTGAAATAATGACTGCTTTTCAATACAGGTAGTATTTCATTAAAATATGTACCATGAAAGATTTTCTACAAACATGAGTATTACATTCATACCACAGTTACTTTAACAGTCAGCTGCTGAAACAACAGCTGAGAGCTCATTTGACTTTTTCCATTTATAGAAAACAGCACAGAGGTTTGATCTCAGTAGAAAACGTAACAGCTGTGTCTCCCTTTAAACAATAAATGACTCATTTCTCTATAACACATAACATCATAAGAGGTCTAATGACTCACACACAGAAGCTATTTGCATGTGCACTTTTTTCTAGATCACTGCTTTAAAAAGTGCTCTAGCAAAAACAAACAAGAAAACAACGACTGTATGAGGATATCTGGATTACAATTAAATATTTGGAATGATATGTACTGAACAATTAGCAAAATTATAAGACATGAAAGCTATTATCTGGAACAGAATTGCTTTTTCTTAAAGCTATCAATAACACAGCCAATATGCCTACATACAAAATGTTCTGTGTGTGATGGTATTTGTGTGTTGCAAATCATTAAACAAGTTATGGAAATTTAATTCAAACATAATCATTATGGGAAAGTACATCGCCCTGTATAAATACATAAATACTTGAAATTGAGCATCAAACTGCATACCTCACACTGCCCTGTCTCAAACAGTGGTCTCCATGTGCAGAAAAAGAGGAGGCTTCCTTTTCTGACACAGTTCTGTATAAAACAGCATGCAGTGCCTGGTCCTGGCAGCTGGTCAAAGTTGTAAAAAAATGGTGGCTACTTGCCATAACATGGTGTCTGAAACACCGTGGCTGACTCTGTGTTGTCAGGGGAGGGAGAAACAGGACAATCCTGAAAACACCGGAGGTTACACAAGTGTGTCAAACGACACTGCCATGCCCGTTGTGTGAAGGGACTTGCAGGTGCTCGCAGTCTGCCAGGCAGAGGGAACTCGCAGGTCCTTCCAGCAGTGACCGAGGGGAACCTGCAGGGGGAAGCGCTGCCTCCAGCAGCTGCGCCCTGCCCCGCCTGCCTTGGAGAGTGGTTGTCCTCCCACTGCTTAGGGAGGCAACACAATCAATGCAAAGCTTTTAAACGTACGAGGGCTTTCAACAATCTTGCTGTTATGACATAGCCTGAGGACTTTTATATAATATTTGCCCGCTCTTTAGCTTTGGCATGTTCTTTCTCTGCTACTCTGATATTTCTAAATTATCTTCTACAGATCTCCTAAATCCAGCAAGAACCATGAATTTTCCCTGCTTAGGAAACAAACATGTGCCAATCTAAATCAGGTCATTACTTCCCAGAGTCCCTGGAGTGTGAATCCGTCCTTTAGCTTCTCTATTGCAAGTCCCAGTTCTTCTGAAAAAACAGGCTCCCGATCATGTTGCTATTTTGAATCCATGAGATATGAGAGAAAATAAAGCAGAAGGCACTTTTAATTTCGTTATCCCATTTTAACATCATGAATTTGATAGTATGAAAAAGTATCTCCTTACCTTGTTTTCATCAGCAAAGTAAGCCTGCAAAGGGAAACAAAAAAGAACCTTGAAAAAAGAAGTCTAAAAACCACATCTGCTAATAACTCCTTGGGGTCAAAACTGTATTGGGTAGGTCTTTCACAACAATCCAGTCTATATGTGTTTTACTTCTATGTAAAAATAATTTACAAAAGGGTTCTAACAGGAGTTTTTATTTTGGATGACAGATTAGG
This sequence comes from Lichenostomus cassidix, assembly GCF_008360975.1. Taxonomy (NCBI): domain Eukaryota; kingdom Metazoa; phylum Chordata; class Aves; order Passeriformes; family Meliphagidae; genus Lichenostomus; species Lichenostomus cassidix. Next base: position 18,631,878 of record NC_139488.1, read on the forward strand.
TACCACTGGATTATGGTATTTTTCCTTAAATACCAATCTTTGAATTTTCCATCATAATAAACAAAGATTTTTTAAATGGTAACATTTTTTGTATTACATTTGGTACACCGACAAACACTTTACATAGACTAAAAACTTAAAAAACTATCTTAAAATGTATAGTATCAAGATTCAGTTAACACGGTACTCAATCTAAGAAACAAAAGAGTAACAGAACAACTCAACAAATAGAGATGTGGGAAAGAGATAACATCTTTCCCATTCTGTGTGTGTGGAAATTAAGGTTCAAACTCTTCAGGATATCAGATCTCTAAAAATAACCACAGCTCTAGAAATCTCTGGACCAGCAGGTTCTAGATCTTATTTACCAAAAAGAGCCCAATCTTGCTTCAGCTGCCCCTATTGACTGGTGAGAGGCAGCAAAGAAAAGTGCTTTCCTGCTCAATTGGCTCTCGAGCTATACAAGACTCTACAGAACAGCATCAAGTGCTCTGGAATATTCAGATGTAGCCACTCCTTGGGTCCTGGACAACCTCCATCTCCTACAGCAACTACCTTTGAACCATTTTCAGTTTCCAGTTTTTGTCTGAAAATGTACAAAACACAGTTACTTATCCAGGTGACAACGGCACCAACAGAGCAAACAGATCTCCATTTAAGGAAAAGGTATGTCTTCAAATATGCTGCAGACTGAATAAAAATGTGCAAAAATGAAGAGAAAAAAGGCAAAAAGCTAGGGAAGAGGGAAAGGAAATAACAGGGGCTTATCTGCATTAGTAAAAGATCACCAAATTAAAAGGAGTGGAAATAATGCTGGTGCTGGCTCTGCTAATTTACCAAACTTCAGAGATTGGTAAGAACACATGTCAATTGTCAATGCATCAAGGCTAACATTTGAAAGTATATGCCATCTACTCTTCCAATCATGGAGCCAGGCTGCACACTAAGTTTGGAAATTTGTTGAAAGAGGGTAATCAAGCCACCTAATGCATTTTAAAGTAAATCTTCCTGAAATACTGAGAGACATAGTAATACAAAATTATTGCTTCCTTTCTAAAAAACTTTCAAGTTTGAATCTGAGATGGATGGTGAACATATAGGCATCACCACCTACTCATCTGCTCCAAGAGAAGGAAGACTTGTTTTAGTATCATGTATCTGATTATATTACACTGCTGATTTTCAAGCTATTCCTGGTTTGAATGAGTTGAGAAACTACATACAACTATTCCTTTAGATATCTACTACTATTTATTTTGAATAATAGTTCTTAAAAATTTATACACAGAATAAACTCCTGTAATAATCAGGATGTTTAATAAAAGGCACATAGATGTGTTTTAAATATAGAAAGTACATTTGCAGCTTATCTTTAATAGAGGATTACAGCTGAACATTGCTTAAATCTGAATAACCACAACAATGATTTTATTTTTCTGTTCTCTGTGGAGCTGCTTACCACAAAAGCATCTGTATGTTCATCAGATTCTATTTCCACATCATCTGGAACCTGCTCCACTGTTAGGTCTTCAAGAGGTTGAGGCTGAAAATTAAAACACTGTAGTAAGTAAATGCATGTATCTAATATGTTTAATATATTTTTATTACTGTTAACACAGTGTTGTATCTAATTTAAAATTAATAAATGTACCTTTTCTTCCATTTCATAATCCACTCCAAATATAGGATTAGCTGAATAAACTTTGTGAAGTGAATTAATCTCTTTGACTGCCTCCTGTAGTTTCTCTACAGGGTCTATTTTAAAACCAAGTACATATCCTCCGCTCTACATAACAGAGAAAAAAAGACAACATCTGTTTATTAGTCTTGCTTACTATTTAAACTTTTTTTTTTCTCATGGATTGTGATTTCCAGTTTAATGATAGCAATTTTCAGCTTGCTGACAAAACATTATCTTTGATATTATCTCTTTTCATTCTGCTACTCGAATAATGGGTGAAATAATAACAATGACAGTGCTTCTCTATGAGGCAGATAAACTGTTAATAGCTAGCCCATTATATAAAAGGGGAACAAACTCCTTATTCAAAAAACCACAGGCAAACAAGGGTGGGACAAATTCAGAAGTGATATTAATGATTTATTCCCAGCTACTCAGCAAACGTTTAGTCTGTTAGGTCTTGATGTTATTAAAGAAGCTTTCAGATACACAGAAATAATCAAAAAGATTTAAAAGAGTGGTCTTATTAAGTACAGAATTAATTAGATCCCCAAAATAATCTGTCAGAAGACAGTGTATTCAACACTTATAAGCTAGTCATGCTGGCCTATTGTTGCTTTGTTTAGAGAAACCAGAATTCACAATAGCCATATTGACCCTAACATATACTTCAAGCAGTGCAAAGAGAACATTTTTAAGGTTTTCAAAAGCCTCCACAGAGCCAAAGCTCTGTGTACTTTAAAATTAGTCCCACAACATTTCAGAAATAGAGAAATACTTTATATGAAAATGAAATCAATTAAAAAAGGCTATTAAAGCTTCTTACCTGCTGAGAACTCTCTATCACAAGTGCCAAGCCAAACTTTGAGTCTCTCATTTTTATTGAACGCTAATGATAAAGAGGTATAAAACAGTCAAAAATTTTGTAATTACTGGATAAAAATCTTGTTTCAGTTTGGTTTTTTACACTGTAATAATTACAATTACTGGCTCTGGAAACTTGGCTACCAGCATTTCTTCCCATTTACCACTACAAATCTGAAACCCTGAAACCTTAGGGAAAAGTGTTTTATTAGAAGTGGTAACAGTGATAACAGTAAATTTTTGAGTATCAGATTCACAGATCATTAATCCAACTGTATGTAGGTGGCATGAAACATCATAGTAAATACTAAAAAAATTTGAAATGCAAGCCTTTTTCAGCATCTGTACCTGCCCAAGAAACCCCCAAACTAATCTGGACAGAAAAGAAAATATACCCTGTGGTTGACAAGAATAAATTCCTCCCTGAATGTGAGATATGAAATATAATTTTGGTGAGCTGGGAGTTTTAACTAAAGACTTGAACATATGTTGTTTCATTTTGAAAATGGTTGTTGTAAGATACTTACAATTTGTAGATATGGTATGCTGACATTAAAGCTGTCATTCATATTTGCATGCCAAACTACTCTCACATTAGTAATAAAAAATGTTCCCAAATTTCCCTATTAAAGAAAAGGTATGTTAGAATTGCTTTTAAGTATAGAACTTTTTTTCCAAACATGATGGTTTCTGCTATCCATTTAAACACAGGCAAGGTTCATATTTAATTCACTAAAAGCCTGATTCTTCCCTACCCAACCCAGTCACAATGTTTCTATGATTGCAAGGAAGCAAGATCCAATCTTTAAAGGCTACAGAACCTCTGTAATGAAAATAGCTAAGAGTATCTACTACTGCAGCAAAGCTGGATCAAGTCACAGCCCAGCCAACCTCATGGGGATACATGAAGCATCTGAGAACGTTATTAACTGTACAGATCTGCAATTGGCATAAAGCGTAAGTATAATGGCATGTGGGTTAAACTTAGGTAATTGAGGAGATGTGTGCCAAGGGAATGTAGAGGAAAGAACTTTTTAGTTTGTCAGGGTGGATCATATTTCTATTCTGGACTAAAATTGCACAGACAGAAATATCAGCTCCTGTTTTGTTTCACTGCTCTGGGAAACACTTGCAACCAATGCCCTATAAAATAATAAATGTTTTCTATTTTTATCTTCAAGTCTTTATTTTTTCTTGTTTTAAGACACAGCTTCCTCTTCCAATACTTTCAATTTACAGTAATCAAAAGACACTACAATCTTAATACTGTTTAGCCAAAGCTGCATGTAAACATACAAATATTCAGCCATCTAGTTCCTTGCATATTAGCCAAGTCATGTAGACGTCAGGCTGCCAAAAGGAGATTTTGTTGTAGTGAGTAGCAAATACATAGCATCAGTTTCTCTGCGTGCATCAGCTGATGAACAGCATTAAGGGTAATTCCTTTGCGGTTACAAAACTGTAGTAGTACAACTGGCAGATGAAAGCTGAAACATTTTAACTTTTCTGTAGTCAATATAATCTGACTCTTTACTATACCTGGTCACTTGATAAATTCCAGACTCCGTTGACTTTATCATATATTTGTTCTTGTGGTAACAATCTCAGTTGCTTGTTTTGAATCAATGCACTTCTCAGCTTTAGATCACGATACATTTTAGAAGTTTCATAAGCCCTGCAAAAAAACCCCAATAGATTACAGTTCAGTTTTTCTATTATCTTTACTCTTTGTTTTAGTTGTGATATAAAAGTTACGTTTTCAGCTTTTTTTGTCACCACATTGCACAAAAGTGAGAGTACTATTAAAACGTTTCCAACATAATCCATTATATTCCAGCTTTTCTTAATGAAATTATCATTAAACTTAAAAAGGGTTTTTAACAATTTTTTTATCTCCTGTATTGTTTATATCTATAGTATTTCTTCCTTTTCCTTAAGATCATAATTTCCCAGCCTCAATTGCAAAGCGTAAGTCCTCTGGGTCCTATGCTATACACAGCATGGACATTAACAATCCTTAATTTTTCAGTGCCAGTTAAATCACAAACATCCAATATACATGTCAGTATTCCATAGCTCTTAAATAGACACCTATGGTAATGTATTATGCACACGTTCATTCAGATGACTTGTCTTTAGGTGGGAAGCCTATACTGTTTTGTAGTCAGTTAAGAGTTCTGTCCAGGATTTATCTCTTCCTTTCCTTTACATGGCCTAAAATTACAGGAAATCATTAAAGACAGAAATTGTAGCTAGAAAATGCACAATGAAATTAGCTCCTTTATACTTTTATTTGTTCAGATAGTTTATACACACAAGGTGTATAAACTGTGATCAATAACTAGTATAAATAGACATTAATTTTCATTATGTGCAGTTACCTACTAAAGTTTGTGATCATTCTCCTTTCCTTCCAGAAATTTTTCTCTTTTGGGAAAGTTTTCTGAATGTTAAATATGGACATTCATACACTGTGTCTATCAGCAGTTGTATTCCCCCATATTTGAGTCACTGATCAAGCACTGCTTTAAGTACACTACCTGTGCACAGCAATAACTGAAGTGAAGAGTCTGGGACTTCCAGGAACAACATTGGTAAATATGAACTCAAACCGAGTATTGCTACATTTAGTCAATATATACAGAGCTTCTGTCTGCCCTCGTAATTTCTGTAAGGAAAAAATGAAATTTTACATTTTGTCAGTATAGCAGCTTGACTGTACATATAATAAATAACCTTCAGATACTGTCTAAGTTATTGTTCTAAATAGTGTACATGGAAGTATAATCCTGATTCTACCACTGATCTACTGCTGTCTACAACAGAACTAATTTTCCTTTTTGATAAACTAGCAGTTTCATCAATAGTAAAACTAATGAAGCCTGCAATTTATGACTGAAACAGTATTTTTGGTTTTGTTATCATGTGGTTGCCCAGGAAATCTACATAAACTCCCTGCTACTTCTTTGCAGCAAGTCAAACAAATAGGTTGACAGTTGCATGTAATTCCATTCAGGCTATGTATTTGAGAGCTCTCAACTTTTAAAACTAAGTTTTCATTACTGTTCTATTACTGTTCTTGCAAGTAAACGTTGGGATTATTGTTGATATAATGCAGTAAGTATAAAACAACTAATTACAGCTTCTTTTACTATTTTTAAAAGTATGTTTTTGAACTTACTGAGTTGGCAGTTCTTGTAGTTATATTTATAACACAGTTGTAACCGACAGCTTAAAAGTCAGGGGAGAAAAAAACATTGTTTAGAGAACAACAAAAATAACAGTCAAAATTACAAAGTACATTACTGAATTTTGTAGCAAAGCTCTGGACACTATTTGTGACAGTTACCCCTTGTGGTTAATGGCCTGAGTCCTCACCACAGCACTGAAGACTAATTTAAAATGGAAAGGATATTGGGAGGTTGTTTGGTCAAGTGCTTTTCTCAAAGCAGGACCAATTCTGTCTGGCTGCTCCAGGTGCTATCCAATCCAGTAAATATTTCCACAGAACGAGATTCCACATTGAGCACTGGAAGTAATTTGGGTACAAAGTAACTGCATCCTGCCCCTGTTTCAGCACATTAAATTAAATACTGGTAGACCGCTAGCTACTCATACAGTCAAAATGAGAAACTTATTCAGAGTTTACAACAGTAAAGCTGGAAATGCAGGTACTTGTGGGGCATAAATAGAAAAATGCAGAATGTGAATAAGCAGGTGGCAACAAGAGGTACAAGCAAAGCAATGTATGAAGAGGTTCAAACTTTTGTTTCTTTCTAAAAAACCAAACGAATCCCACATCAGCCAAATGAAAAATATGTCTGAAGAACTCTTCAACTTCTTTTCTGAGAAATTAACATTGAATAATTAATATTACTATTTTGCTATGAATTATCATCTCAGCTCCTATATTAAAAATAGATTGATTACTAACAATTCATTTCAGACTTTACACTTTACAGAACAACACAGCTATACTTTAGTATTCTGTACTGAAATCTACACTTCGTGAAGGAATAGCATGCCACCACAAAGGAAGCAAAAGATAATACTTACAGAGATTGACTCTGGGCAATGACAGTGAGCGCCAAATGATCCGCAAATTTGTCACAAGCAGTCTACCTGGAGATAAAGAGTGTAAATATTTTTAATCTCAGTCAATTCCATTAAATGAAATGTTCTGCTCTGTTATATATATTGGCCGCTAGTTTTGAAACAACAGAATACTCCTTCCTCTTGATAGGAAAAAAAAGAAAAGCACAGGACACCCCACCAGAAAAATCACTAAACCACTAAACATAAATTTTTCTTAAATACTAGGAGAGAAAATCCAACAAGGAACAAATGAAACAACCTCTAATATATACCAGCATTTCTCAAACACAAACCAAGAACAATTACTGATTTCCATCTCGATGCTTACAGTAAAAATACAGACACAATCAGTGCAGAACTGCTCTGGGCAGGAGAAGGGGAAGGCAGTGAGTTAACTACCACAGCTGCCTTTATGAATAACCTCACCCCTTTGTCACATGCAAATTTATTCCTTTCTATACCTTGTAGAGCAGCACATCCAACTTCCTAGAAGGGTCATCTCAGCATGCTGGCAGCTTCAGCCCCTGCCCACTACATATTCCTTACTGATTCAGTTAAAAACAGGGTGGGAAAAGTTAAGCATTAAAGAGGATTACAGCAGAACATCATCACACTGCTTATAAACAGATTATACTTACAAGGCTTTCAATTCTAAACAAATCCTGAGACAAGACTATTGCTTTCCTACAACTTTGATCAAGAGATCCTATCTGAAAACACTCCGAGGCAGATTTATGAATTAATCAGGATCTCTTCTGTGCAACAGAACACTGATACTGAGTTCAGTGGAAACCTGACAGGGCTTTCATGAACCTACACAGGTTAAACAGTAGAAAGTTTAAAATTTCCTGAGTATGCAGTTACCTCTGTCTCCATTGTTTCCTTTGGTATCTTCAACAGACTCTAAGCAGTCTATAAGGACCTCTCCAGGTCTCATTTTCATTTGTCTAAAAAAAAAGGAAAAATAATTAGATTTATCTTCCAAAAATGAGGCCATTTCTGTTTCCCTGCTTCACCTTCTGCTGTGCTCAGTACATCATGCAATGAAAAATCCACATATGCATACATACACACAAATCACATATACCTGAAATTATCACTACATCTCCAAGATAAAAAGTACGAATATATTTATTATTAAATTATAACAGTAAATAAATAATTATGCAGCAAGTGTGACCAAGAAAACTATACCCCAAAGTAAGGAGAAAATGTGTGGAAATTGGAGGACAAAGCAAAAAAACCCCTTGCATTCATGTAATTTTTAGAGGAACGTTTATTGCCTCTTGTACTTTCAGGTCATAAGGAGTGGAGCTAGGCTCAGGAAAGAAGAGATGTCACCAAAAAAAAACCCGCATGTATAAGGACATGTAAAATGCTCTGCTAAATTTTCCTCAAAGGGTACGGTTAGGTTTTTTGTGAGGTCTTCTATTTATTTGTTTAAATTATTATTTTGCTTTGTTTAACTAATCTAACAACTCAATTACATAACAACAAATATAGTGTGAATTTTTGCTGCATTTTAATCGTACTGTCAAAAGCAGCCAAAACTCTTCATGTATGGCATGACAGAAACAAAATGTATCATTAGGACATGGATTTCGTGAAATACTGCACAGCTACCGCCCTGTTCTCTGAGGAGGGTGCCAACTCCACAGCAGGGACAGAACCTCCTGGTAACCCTAAGTGCCACCGTGCCCGCAGACACACGCCTGAAGTTTGGCTGTACCTCTCAGTGCTAGAAAAGCTCAGCTGGGAAAAGTATACACCCTTCCCTCAGTCGTCCAGCGTCCAACCTTTTGTTTTGTTTTTACATTGGAAACAGTGACCGGACCCCACCCACCAAGCACTGCCCTGCCCTGCCCTGCCCTGCCCTGCCCTGCCCAGCACTGCCCTGCCCTGCCCAGCCCAGCACTGCCCTGCCCTGCCCAGCACTGCCCTGCCCAGCACTGCGCTGCCCTGCCCTGCCCTGCCCGGCTCAGCTCCATCCCGCGCCGCTCCGCCACACGAAGTCGCTCTCCCCGCGCCGCCACACCAGGGCGCTCCCGGCGTGCACCGCGCCGAGAACGGCGGTGGGCCTCAGCCTGCGGGGACGGCGCTCAGCCAGCCCATGGGCGCCGGGCGGGCCTGAGAGCGCCGCTGTGAGGGTAGGGCAGGGCCGGGCCGGGTCGGGACACGGTCACTCACTGCGGGGAGATGTCGAAGCGGACATCCCTGTCCTCCCAGAGCACATCCAGCGCCCCGCTCATGGCTGCCACCCGCCCTGACGAGTCCGCGCGCTGCCCTGGCAACGGGCTGGGTGGAGTCTCGCGCTGGCGCGGCGGCTGTGATTGGCTGCGGCCCTGCACGTGCGGAGCGCGCGCCCTTTCCCGCCCGCCCCGGCTCCACCCCCGGCTCGGCTGAGGCGGCAAACGCTAAACCTTGAGGAACGCTTGCGTTCTCGGCAATTCAGCCAAATACTGAGGATTGGGCGGGGTGGGTGCTCGGTGGTTTTGGGTTTATTTTAAAATAGCTGGAATATGGAATTTTTAATTTGGAATTACTGAAATTCTGAATACTGAATTACAGTTTTGAAAACTGTATCCAGATTTTAATTACACTGCCCTACCACTTTCAAATTAACAAAATAATACTCTGAGTAAGAATCATAGGAAGAAACTTTTCCTTCGGCAGTTCTTTCTCTGAAGCTTGTCCCTGGGCTGGCGAGGAGCCCTTTGAAGCCATCTGGAAGGTGGCAGAATGTGGATGAAATCAGAAATCTCTCTGGCCTTGTCAGGAGAGGGGCTGAGGGCTCTGCAGGTGGAAAGGGTGAAGGTGTTTTGGTTGAGGCTAAACTCTGGTTTTTTTAATATGCTTGATGTTACCATTTGCTCAGGAAAAAGAACCAAACCACACAAATGCAACCAAAAATGATAATCGAGTTTCATGTACAGGAGTGTGTAATCTGAGATGTTTGGCCTTGTTAAGGGCTGTGGCAGAAATCCAGTTACATTATCAGGAACACATGACACAGTAAGTGTAATTTAGCTGTGAGGTAAGCTTTTAGCCCCGTAAAGGTACCATTATTCATTTTCTGTCCTGGCAGTAAAACCAGAAGTGTTTTATTAGAAAGAAGCTTTAAAACGTATTAAATAATAGGAAATACAACATATACAGGCAGACAAAAATGTAAGAAAGCAGTATCACAGGGGCACACGGTGCTGAATTTAACATTTTGAATGCAACTCTAAATAGTTAACTAAGGAAGGTGAAAACACTAAAATGCATTTAAAAATTAGATTTGGCTTTCAGAAGAGAAACATTTAATGAGGACCACTTTAGACATGAACTAACCCAACACAGTGATGCCAGTTATTGGTATATTCACTCATAGAAATCTGTGGATGTGTTTTAACTGTAATTGTCATTAATCTTGGCTAGCTAATAAAAACTGAGGGGAGGTCACTGAAAAGAGAGGACTAAATGTACCTGTGATATGTTTAGGAAAGGTGGGTAACTGAACCACATCCCTGTCTTGTCACACAGAGAGCATATAGGCCACAAGCTGATGCATTTGTTGTATTTTTCTGTACTAACTAGTACTCTGCATGTAATTTGGTACTTGATATTTTGTGCTTTAAATAGTAAAATAGTATTCGTGCAAATAGTTTCTCTTAAAAGAAGTGAAGTTTTCATTGCAGAATCCATGCCAAATATCAAGTTTCTGTAACAAAGGGAAAAGAAATTATGTAATAACCAAGGATTGGTTTGCAAAGCCATACATGTAATTTAAAATAAGGTCTAGTTAGTGATTGTACAATGGTAGTATTTAAAGATCTAGGTGAGGGAAGGGCAATTACTATACTGATCTTGCTATAACTGAGTGAAAAAGGAAATTTGCTACTCTTGATACTGCTGAAAATTTGTTATTTTGTTGCATAATCATTATGTCATAGAATAAATGCCAGAAGTATTGAAGTATGCTTGCATAGGTAGACATTTCTTTAGTTAGTGGGCATATGACTTCATAATAGCATTCTATAAATTAATTAGTTTGATTTTAGACACCATGCTGGATACTTGATAAAAAAGCCAATCAATCAGTAGCTTCAACCTGCTTATTTTTAATGTAGAGACTAATTCCTACCTCCAGAAAAAGATACACAAGCCTGTCTACATTCCTCTTCAGTCTCAAAGCGGTTTGCATTTCCATCACAGCCACCATACCAAAACTGAGCACAAGCATTGGCTTGTTTATCGTAGTACCATCTTATTCTATAAACACGGCATGGCCCTTGATCTAGCCTTAGCTTGCACCGCAGGTCCACACTACCTTCTGAAATCAAGAAAAAAGAGGAATAGAAACAATTCAGTTTGTAAAAGTCAATTGTATTCCATAGACTTCACCTTTAAATCTGATCTTGTTTTATTTTTTTCTGCTAATCTTATGCAATAGTTGAAGATTCACTTTTAGTTCTAAAGATTAGCATTGAAGACAAGCTATAAGTGTGCCTTAGTAGGTCAAGTAAACTGCTCCTTTACTGGCATGATTCTAGTAATTCCAGAAATAATAGTATTATGTCTCCACATACAAAAAGAATAAACAATATGAATATGATAATTTTGAAATATATATATTTTTAATTTGCTTAAGTGCAACCAGTCATGTAAGCAACCTGAAATTGTTAGCCAAAGAGCTGTAAGCTAGTTGTATCTGCTGTTTTTGCATTGCTGCATCCTTCTGCATTAGTTCTTCTTGTGGTGTGAGAGAGGAGGCATCAAAATACTGAGAAGAATATAAAACTTTTGTCTTGTTTTTGTAAGGTATTTGTGTTACTTATCTAATAAAATGGTAGTGATTATGTACATAAATTTGAATGTAAAGCCTGTTGATCTAGTGACTCTTACAGATACAGATTAGAGGACTGTGACATACTAACCTAGTCACACTCACTTCAATAACACCATGAGATAGAAAACAGTTTTCTGTGAAGTTGAATGTTGTGACACTAATATTTTGTCTTTTGCAACTGGTATCTTGTCACTTTTTTGAAAAAAAATTTAGTGCCGGAGACCAAATAAGAGATGCCACTGTTCCCAGGAAACATGGGAGCATGTTTCTGTTGCTCTCTTCTGTTGCTCCCATCATAATACACTATTACTGGAACTGAAAATCCCCCAAATGATGAACAAAATAAATTTGGGCATTTCATATCAAAAGAATCAACCCTTTAAGCAGTCAGCTACTTATTATACTTTCCTTCAGATGACTAAGCACTGTTTTTTCCTACTGCTCCTCTGAAAGAGAAACACATTCTTTCTGTCCAATTCTGAAATCACTATTTCTGTCTTTATTGAAGCCTCCCACCAAGACTGCTCCTTCTTGGCTGACAAATGACGTGCTGACTGGCCCACCCTCAGTGAGCATTATATTCTCTTTTTGATGTCACTTACGAGCTCCCTCTCAGGTTATAGATAACTTTGCTTTTGCTTTAAGTGGAGTGGTGGGATCTGGAATGGGGGAAGACAAGAACTACAAGTAGATCTGTTACAAAACCCTGAAATTACTTCTCTTCTACATCACAGACTCACAAAATCTTCGGAGAATGGAATAAAATTGCTCTGATTTAAAGCTATATTAAAAGTTAATACCAGGAGAAGGGGGAAAAAATGAAAAACTAATTCTGATCTATACCCCACCTAGTCTTGGTGTGGGGCTTGCAGTTGGAAGAGATGATGTCATCACTTTATTGGATGGTGGTTGTTTAGATGACAATAACAGTCCCACAGCTGCAGGTGAAAAGAAATAGAATGAGACATTGATTTTTCATCAGCCAAAAAATGAAAATGAAGAAATGAATGACAAAAATACCTCTAGTGTGCACTGTTTGGAAGGCTGGCTGTTTTTCTTCACCTTGTTCCTCTTCATAGGCTTCATATACTACAGGAGGTACTTTGGTCTGAAATAAGCATTTGATCTTTTTTTGCTTTCCAGATACTGTGAAATGTTTCAAAATGAACAAGCCCTCCATGACTAAGGGATTTTCTAATGTTTTTCTTTTCCATTTACCCTGACTTCAGTGTTAAGAACCAGAATTTTAACTTCACCTGGTTGGTTTACCAGGAAAGTTGTCATACCTAAATGTGGGATATATGGATTTTTTTTAGTTGAGCTTTACTGAACTTTATTTATAAATTTAAAATTATAATCTTCAATTGAGTCAGCTACTATTCTTAGACTTAATTATAACAGTGTAATTGCTTTTTAATATTGCTATGATTCACACTGTGACATTAATATTACTGTATGAAAGAAAGGAATCATTGTAACACTATCAAGAATAAGTTATAACTATTAGTTAATCGCCTTCATGCAACATTAGAGCTCTTACTCAGAACAAGGAGCTCTGAGCATACCAAGTTAAAGTACCTGTCCTGTAGAAAATGCGGGAAAATGGTACATATTACATCAGGTGGCACAGAAAGATATCTATTTTAAATTTCTGCTCATTAAAGCCTGCTGAATTTTCCTACCGGAGCTAATGGTTGAGGAAGATGGCCAAGACTCAGAGGAATTTCTACTGTAGATACTCCAAGTGTCTGTGCTGAAAGTGATTGTCTATTAACATTGTTGTTCTGAAGTATGTAATGTAAAGAACTTGGAGATCCTGAATGGGAGGATGGTCCACTTATACTTGCACTGTTTCCATTATGGTTGTATATTAAGGTGCCATGTTCATCTTCACAGAATTGATTGACTAATTTGGACTCCAGAGCTGTTAAAAAAAAAAGTAGAAACCCTATCATATTGAGAAAATCAACGTATTTTTAAAATTTGGATTACTTACGTATGCCAGTAATACACATGTAATCTAGTACTCCTTTGGATTGTTTACATGCATCTAAGGAGATTATTCCAGACTCTTTGGACTATGGATTTTTTTGGTCACAAATTAGCCAGCGTGGACGTCCTCGACATGGTAGAAAATACACTGAACTTATGTAAAAGTGTTCATCTAACTAAGCTGGTAAAGTGAGAATAACTGCTTATCTTGCTGATGTGAATAACCAAGTGAAAATGGGTTATTTCCCAGGGGAAGTGAACAAGTAGAATTTATGACAATGGGTTTCATTCTGATTTACAGTCTTTCAGCTTTTTAGTGCATGAGCACTTACTCAGCTTAGAAAACTAGTCTAAGCAGCTGTTTCCCTAGACTGGGTAACGTCCCCCTGTTGGCACATTGCCCTATAATGTGACACTGTAAAAGAAGGAAATCTGTATCTCTAGATTCCTATTACTTTGCGTCTTGTAACTAATCCTGATCAGCATCAAAACATATCCACTAAGGTAATGCTTCTCCCCGACCCTGCCCCGTGAGAAGAATCAGATACAAGGCAGAATAAAACTTCAATGAACGCACCTGAGAGGGTGTTAAAGTCATCAATGAGATACATGTGTTCTCTGTCTGGGTCTGAAGCAATCAGATTTAGCTCTCGCACAAACTCAGCCTGTGTTGGATCTGAAGTATTTATGATTCCTATTGCATACATTTCAATGTTTGCTGCATGAGCCTCTCGAACAGCAAGATCTAGTTTTACAGCTTCTCTCTTGTCTGTTTGGCCATCTGTTAGCACAATAGCTACCTTCCGCACCCCTGCTCGAGCACCAGCAAATCCTTCCTGGGTTGCTTTATGGATAGCAGTTCCTGTGTAAGTGCCTTCTCCCATGTACTGCATTTTTCTGATTGCTCGCTTAACATCCTGGCGGCTTGGATACTTGCTGAGACCAAATTCTAGCCGAACTTCTAAACTGTATAACACAAGGCCAATTCTGGTTGCATTTCTGTCTACAGTTACTCTGTCTACTAAAGTGGTTACAAAGTCTTTGATGATCTCAAAATTTTCTGGTCCCACACTCTCAGAGCTGTCAATCACAAATACAAGCTCCATAGGAATTTCCTTACATTTAACACCGCAACCTACAAAGGAAAAATAAAAGAAAAAACCAGATCACAATGACATGATTAAGCATCCTTTTGGAAAAGAGAAAAATGCAAATGTAGTGAAGGAAATAGAGACTCTGAACATAAAGATTTCCTGAGTACTTACCACATATCTCTTTAATTAATTTAATTATATCTTCTCTCTGGATATGAAAAAAATTAAATATTAAAATATTTTGCAACTTGCCTCTTTCAAATGAGGTATAATATTGACACTAAGAAAGAATTTGTTTATAATTAGTATCTGTGTCCTAAAGTGACTTAGCAAAATCCTTCTGTTTAACTTCTAAACCAGTCCTTCCAAACTGAGAATTTGTCCCACATTTTACAATGAACTGTTTCATATGCATATAAGAATTAATAACTTGCCATCATGTTAACATCCCTATCTAAAACAATTAACTGTTATTTTTAAGAATGTTTTGTCGATTAATTTGTTCTCATTAAACCTGGAAGGCATAAATCTTTTAGCATCTGAATAACAGGATATCCTTTTAAAATGTATTGGGAGTAGAGAAATAGACCCAACTTTAGGAAGTGTATTGCTTGTGGTGAGCTGACGTATGCCAGAGCATCAACACAGAAAGGAATTGGGAGTTGTGAGCCTTGATGTACCTGGCCCACTCTATTACCCAGCCTGCATCAGCAAAAAACCCAAAACCTTCTGTCTTCAGAGCTGTCTGTTTGGAAACTTAATAGCTTCTGTGATATGTGAACAAAGTGTTTCTCAATATTAGAGCAATTGTTTGTTATATTTTCTGAATTACATGACAGGCCTCATCTGGGCATTGAGTCAGTCATTCAAATACAACCTGTTGCTTATTGCTGCTCAGCTTCCATCATAAACCTTAGTAGTATTTTTATACTCACTGACATACTTTACTGAATTTGGGTCAAGTGTGGTTCTGGCTTACCAGAAATATAATTAACTTCATGGCATCATAGACCATGACAAATTTGGAGTTCTTTCCTCTTTAAACTCTTAAATACTTGTAAAAAACCTTCCTGCAGCAAGTACACACCTGGGTCATCTAACACAAACTACAAAAGAACACATAGCAAAAAAATATCTAAAATCACCAGGAACTTTTAATTCCATTTCAGCATAAAGTAGACGAGACAAAATCAGAAATATTTAATATTTCTAAAATAATTAACAGCATGCATTTCTTCTGATAGTATCCAGTGTTATTTATATCTTGCTGTAATGGCATTTAAATAATGGAATTCACTTACTGTTAGGCCTTGGTCTCCCTTTGGTCCAGTTTTGCCCTGTAACAGTAATTGCTAATTAAGCCATTGCAATTAGATAGTAACATTGTAATTCAGAATATGACTTCATCAATACCATTATTAGAATAATATTTGGCCAATAGGATTTAGGCTAGAAAAATTATACTTGTGATACTACCTTGTGCATGTAGTATCTACAATCTCCTACAGTGGAGGTATTAATCCCCTAATTAATCTCCTAAGGTATTAATCATGTAAAGGTCTTCTTTGTGCTTTTCAAGTTTTTACTAGTTTCAGTTTCTTAAGTGTTTCAGATAATATGCAATTAAATAGAAAGAACAACACACAATCCAGCTTAGTTCTCAAGTGGTTTAAAAACGAGCTGAGAAAAACCCGAGTTACTCACAGGTTCTCCAGATAAACCAGGGTCACCCACATCACCTTTTTCTCCTTTTTTCCCCTTGTCACCTCTAGATCCTCGATCTCCCTTTAAAACCATGTTGATAAGCAGACAGAAAGTAGAAATCAGTTTTTATTACACCTTTCAAATTTCTCTTTAGTAGCCTTTGTTGAATGCACATCAAGCTTCTAACTCATGCCTAACTCAAGACATGAGTTAGAAATCTTTGTTGGTGATCATTCAAATAAATTGGTATTTTGTGAATTTCATTAACAACTTGTAGAATTGGCTAAGCATTTTTATGGGAAAAAATACCTGAAGCAGTTTGAACAATGAAGCATCTCAAACAACTATATGCAGACTGAGGGGTTTCATGGGATATTGCATAATGGAAATTATTATCTGTGTCTTAGAAAAAATACGATAACACTAGGGAAATAAAAAAGAAACCCAAGGGTGTCATTGGAATGAATAAGGGGAATGTCACTCTGAGAAACCTTTTGGCCCAGATAAGGTGTTTGGCGTAGCAAACAGATGTATTAGTACTTCCTGGTTTGATTTTTATTAGGCTATGGGACTTTGTACAGCCTTTCTGAGCCATTGTGATCACATCTAAAGACTGATTACAGCCCACAGTTCTCTTTAGATTGATGTATTCCCAAAATTTTGCATAGCAGGGGGGTGAAAGCAAGACAGTGATATCAAATCTAAAATCCATATTTGTTCTAATAATAAGACTTCTGTAGCATCTAATATCTATATTTATTCTAATAATAAAAGAATAATATAACTTCTAATAACAATATAACTTCTAATAACAATATAATCTTATAGTGTCTGGGGTTCCCTTTACACAGAATTCACATGCCTTCAATGAGAATAGACCATAAAAGAGCATTTTGAGTGTGTTGGCTTCCATCTAGGGCATTATCTCACTATCTCTGATTTAGATATCATACCTTCTCTCCCAAAAGCCCATCTCCAGGGGGGCCTCGTGGTCCTGGCATTCCTTGAATACCTTGTTCCCCCTAATGATAATCCAGGTAGTGATATTAACTCTTTGTAATCATTCATCAAGCAGTAATTTAAAATGTTCAAAGAGAAAGTTTTTCAAACTGCATATTAAGAAGGATCTTGAGGCACTTGAGACAATTTAGTAGCTAACTTACATTTCTTGAATACTTCACTATAAAGATATACAATATTGAAAACCTGCATGATCATTATTTGATTTAATTTTAATTTGGTTGTAATTTTAATTTTTCCCTCTTTCCATCCCATTTTATTCCTTGCCATTCTCCCTTTCTTATTTCTATCTTTTGAGTCTGTCTCATCTGACTGCTGCTTTGGGTAAAAGTGCATATTACAAGGAAAAGTTAATAGTACACATTCAGGATTCAGGATGGAGGCTTTTTCTCTACTGAGTAGAGTGGTAGTATGCATAACTAATTCAGACTGTCTTCATGGGCATGAGTGCCAAGGAAGAGGGAGTGGTATTATTAGTTTTGTAGGAGTATTTTTAACTGACAAAAGTTCATTCTTCCTTCCTCAACACACACATGCTTGGGCTAGTTTGCAGCAGTAGACAGAACATACTTTGTAGTTGCTCACATTATCCTTCTCATTTTCTAGCCTGAGGCTCTCTTCATATAAGAAACAATGTGAAATCTCAACACTGTGATGGTCAGATTGACCACTCAACACAGGTTAAATATTGAAGACAGAGTCCTTTTACCTTAGTTCCTTGAATACCTTCACCAGGAGGTCCCAGAGAGCCAGGTGGACCTGGGCGTCCTATGGTTCCCTAGAGAATATTCATAACAAAAATACACAAGAAATTGTTATACTACCATGTAATTTCTTGTCCTTGCTCTACCAAATATGTCTTTTATAAGTAGTGAGGATAAGATTGCTCTAGCTGAGAAAGAATCTTTTCAGCCTTTATCAGATTATTAAAATCCAGTTTATACTTCAAAGGAGTCACTTGGCTTAATACTTAATGAGTGTGAATCACCTTGCTGATGGAGATATATGCTGCATTGAAGGATGGATTGTATTGGTGGGACACTGGGGGCTGAATTAAGATTTAACAGAAGATTATTATTGGTTTTTTGTCATTTACCACCCTTAAACAGTAAGACCTATAGGTATACTAGTGCCCAAGACATACTAATGTGGCATTGCAAATAAACACTTTTTGCTAATTTATAAGCTAGTTTTCAAAAGAACTCTAGAGAAAATGTTCCTATTCCATATTATTCACAGGAAGCAATCAAAACCCACATAGTACATATTAATTTTATGCCTATACTGCTATTCTAGTATCCCTGCATAAAATTCTCAGTTTCCTTGTTTGTAAGGATCCTGTGCACATGCCAGTCCTTGGGACTAGTACTGCCTGAGGAGGTGCTTCACCACCACTTTTCTCTGGACCCAGCCTTCCTGCCAATGGGAACTGAATCTCAGAGACCAATAAGCCACAGTAAGCAGGTAATATGTTATGTTGCATAATCTTTGCATTTGATGTTGAGTTCCTTTATATGTACATCATAAACCAGATCTTTTGTATTCAGTAGACTCCTAAAACAGCTGTAGGAGAAAAAGAGTTTCCAATTTCTGAGGTTTCACAGTGAAAACTGTTTTTTATAGTTACAATTATTTTTGGGCCTTTGTCATGGTGTATATTATAATTACAAAAATAATCCTTTTTGCGGGGATTGATCCTCATACTGATTATTAGATGTTTCTTAGATTATTCAAAATACAGTAAAAAAGAGAAATTAATCCCAGAAGAACTCAACAGTAATGCCTATACCTGTAACAATAGTATAGGCAAGAGATACTAAGTGCTTGCCCAGCCACTAATTCTGACCAATGCTAGGTCTGAAGAAATTTTTGCCACTCAGCTGCAGCTAATGTCTGCAGGAGCTAAATGTTTTGTCACTGATCTTCACTGCAGGTCTATCACTTTATCATATGTAACCACAAGGAGGCTATGGATTATGGCTAGGCACCAGAAATATTTTTTATTTTCTACAAAATAAAGATTATTTGTTGGATTAGTTGTTTCCAATGAGAACATTGTTCACACATTTTTATAGTATACTTTTATTCCCTATTTTAGAAATCAGACAAAGAGAGACATAATTGTTTAAATCTCTTACTTTTGGTCCTGGCAGGCCTTTTCCTGGGGAACCAGGGGGGCCAATTGGTCCTCTACTGCCAGGATCACCCTGAAAGCCAATACTTTAAGAAATAAGTAGTGAATACCAAAATTTAATTTATCTCTAGAATTCCCAGCACCTCTTATAGTCAAATGGGACAAAGAAAAGAACTATTGAACCGCACAGTGCAAGTCCAAACAATGCTAACCCAAGAATATTGCTGCAAGCAAGTTATTTGGGATCAACAGTAGCTAGTGGTCTAAACATATTCAAGACATGTACAGTCAATTATGCACAGTTATACAAGAATTACAATTCCCATGTTATAAAACAAACTCCCAATTCCCCAAACAAAAAAAAACCCTCAACAAACCTAAACCAAAAAAGATCTACCTTTTATATACTGAGAAGAAAGTTAAAGCTGGATTAAATAGGTATTCTGACTATGATCTATAGGTAGGAATTACATCTCCAGGGAGTAGACACAAGCATTTGCTTTTCTAGAAGTTAAGGTCTGTACCTTAGGTCCTGGTAATCCAACTCCATCTGGTCCTTGTTCACCAGGAATCCCAGGGAGGCCTGGCAAGCCCTGAAATTTTATGTACAGACAGAATATAAATTTAATTTACAGCTACATTGACTACATGCATTTGTTAACATTTACCTGGTAGTATCTTGACTTTATTGTCTCTTAATGGGATTACTGTGGTCTACAACTGGCTAAACTTTACTCTGATATGCCAGAAGTGGTGTCAGGAGCATCTGCATGTGTGTTGCATATCATGCAGGAGCTTGAATGTGTTCGAAGATAGAGGAGTCTAATCTGGAGAGGCAGTTGCAGAAGCAGTTCTTCATTGGGTTGCACAAAAATATCAGAAAGCATTATAAATCAATTTCTGATTTCCATGTTGACATTTGTTAATTTTTGTTGCTCAGTGTGGCAAATGCATACATTTTTTCTGTTGTCTTTAGCATAGGCAAGTGCAAGTATGTGTGATCCAAACTCCCTGACTGTAGCCAGCAATCTTTTTGAGATCTGCTCACTGCACAGGCAGCTAACTGCCAGGGCTGGTGGAGCACACTGATGAGCAGACTGGATATGTGAGGCCAGTGTTGCATACATGTGCAGGAAAGGGAGAGGAAGGAGCCTTTCTCTTTGCATTCTTTTTGCAGGGATTAGATATATATCTACCAGTAAATGCCTTTGTAAAGGGTAGTTCTGGCTTTTTGCACACTAGTTGCTTTTTTAGTGGTTCTGGGATGTATATGGACACAGCTGCTTAGCTAGGCTGTATTTTCTTGTTTGGGAATAAATTTTGTACGGTTGGACAGAAGGCAGGACCCTACATCAAGATTTTGAGGGAACTGATTGAAACATCAGTGACACTTTGGGAAAAAAGAACCCACTTGGAATATGTTACAGTGTGTAGTCAAGAGAAGTGGAGGACATGGATGATCTTGTGCTGTTTCAGAGGGAGATTTCTTTTTCTTCTGTGCTGAAGTGCATTTCCACAGTTGAGGAGTTTTAGGCTTTTTAGGCTTTTAGACCAGCAAATCTTCCCTAGCATGTCAGACATGAAGGCTAATCCCTCAGGTGTAGCACTTATTTCTTCCCACTTCACATAAAAGAAAAATCTGTAAACTTACAGGTGGGCCGGGATAACCATCTCCTTTTTGCCCAAAGGGGCCAGGAGGTCCTGGAGGGCCTCGGTCACCCTGATGAAGACAGGAAAAACAGCTGAGTGAATGCTTAGACAATTGCTAGCAAGAAATTTCCCATGAAAGTGAAACTTATTTGGCAAATATACTGTAATTTGATTTTATCTGTGTGTTTATCTGCTAATATAATATTAATTATTATTTTAGGTTTATTTAATCCTGGACTAAACCAGTGACATTTAACAGTGCTCATGATTTACAGGACCTTTCACTCCTAAGTCACTAATTCTAATATTTTTCAAGAGCTCTGTCATCATTTGTGGCCTACATATAAGAAGAAATTACTTTAGTTGAATTTCCCATGTATTTATCATCATTTGTTCTAGAATTCTATTTTCCTGTAACACTGTGGAACCTCATTAAATCTTTTGAGTATAGCAGGATCTTCCTATAACTTAACTCCCTTCATGGATCCAGACAGCTGGAGTATCTCAGGAACAGATATACCAAGAAAACTCAGAGGACCTTAACCCCCTCAGCCTTACTGGAGAGTGCAGTGAGTTGCTCAGTTATAACAGAACGGATGATCAAGATTGAGTTTGTCCCTGTAGCTACCCAAAATATGGGCATTTTGAACAGTGGCAAGAAAAGGCCCATGCAAAAATAGTTAAAAAAAACTAGACTGCAAAAAGCTTTAGCCTGTATGGCTTTGTCCTGGATAGTTGGGTGTCTAAGAACTAAGCAAAAGCAGAACCACTAATGCCGACAGGTACAGCAAAAAGTGAAGAACATAGAAATATGCAGTATTGCCCAGTTGAAAGAGCTTTGGGGGCTCAAGGCTGAGGGAGAGAGACTTGCAACTCTGAGCAAAGGATGTGCTTCCAGTTGATTAATTCCTGTTGGATCCCCAGAAATGGGCCAACATTGAAGTTCTCTGAATTGACTGGACTATACCAGAGAAGTATGTGATTCTGTCATGATAATCTCCTCCTGATGAAAATAATTATAAGAATCTTGAAAACCACTGACTGATCAAAAAGGGATAGAGATTGTCATGTTTCTCATGCTTCTGCTACTCTGTTCAGTTCACTCAAAGAACAGGGGATAAGGGTTCTTCTTACACTATAACCCTGTGTCAAAATTAGGAATGAAGCAAAGGAACCTGTCTGAGAAAAATTAACTGTGCTTGCTAATTAACATGTAGGCTAATTAACATGCAAGCAGGGTTAATCAGGTGTTTTCTCTGAATTCACTCCTCATCAATTAGAAAGTAATTCTTCTCCTGTTTCTCTGCTATCTGAAAGCTTATGGTTCACAGACTCTGAAAGATTGACCATCTATGGTTTTCCAGGTCTGCAAATCCTTATACTCTGCCAGAGCTGTAGGGCACACACATTAAGAATTGTGGAACATTTGGCCATCCTAGGAGATTTGTTGTCACTTCACTGAAATCCTCCTGCCTTATTTTACAGTTCTATCAGAAATTAGTTTAATGATTTAGGAGCTACCTTTGCCCCAGGAAGCCCCAAACCTGGTTCTCCAATTGGTCCAGGAAGACCTGGTAACCCAGTGTCACCCTGCAATGAAGAAAATAAATACTCTTGTTACGTATCTTATTAAACACCACAGGCTGTGGGTTTCTGTTATACAAATTTACATATAATGAACGTAATAGCTAATTTTATTTATTGTTATTGCAAGAATTAAACACCAAAAGCATAAATAAAAAAGAAAGAATAAATAGGAAAAAACCAAAGAATAAACAAAAGTGTTTTGAAATTCAGGGTCATTTTAAACAAGGAATGAACTAACGTGGGCCACACCTCAAGCTGCCATAGAGTTAATACCAGGGCACAGTGATAACTAGACTGGATACAATCCACATCTTTGTTCAGAGGAAAGAAGCTTTTGTTGACCTCATAAGGCTGAAATAGTTTACATAAATATTGACATAGTCTACTTCAGTTTTCACCCTGGGTTCTAAGCACTAGAAGATGGAGTGTGGATGCTACCTTTGGTCCAGGCACAGATCTTCCAGGAGCACCTGACATTCCAAGACGTCCTGGTGCACCAGGCTCTCCCTGCAGTGAAGGTGGGAGAGAAAAACAATGGATTTTTCTGAAAGTGAACATGACCATCTCATAGAGAAAACATTTATGCAACAATTCACATTTAATTCCATTAAAATTCTATTAGAATTTCTAATAAGCTGTTCTATGCAAAGTGCAAACTAACTATTTTGAGAACTGATAACAACCATACTTCTGCTTTCTCCATGGAAATGAGATTCTTCTCAGTCACTGAACAAACATGTTTTTAGAAGTCGCTTTCTTAGTGTATTTAAGACTTGGTCCACCACATAGAGTGCTCAAGACTTCCTGCCCGGCTGTGTATGTATACTGAAAACATATATACATTTCTGTTAGAGTAGATTTTTTAAATGGCTCTTTCAGTGTACTTTTTAACCTCTTTTTCCCTTTTTTTTTGGAAATACTCTTTTATGTATAAATAGTGAAAGAATAAGAAACGGGAGGAGAAACCTGGAGTAGCTCTTCTCTCACTTTCAGTGAGTACTGAGTATTTTAACAGAAACTCCAAATCCATAAAAGAGTATCAGCCATGAGTCAGCGTAAGGGAAAAGAATGTCCTGTCATATATTGATATGCCATACACCATACTATCTAACCAAATATTTCAGTATAAAAATACCAGGATATACCTCGACTTCTTCCAAACCAACAGGGAAGCAATATGGTAAATGCAAAGTTTTATAAAAAATGCTTTTAGATGTTTATAGATATCATGGTGAGTCTTGCTCAGAGAAGCCTTTGCTGAACTGCTTTGAAGTTATTTTTTTGTGAAGCAAGTTCATTCTGGAACAGTTGTTTCTGAGATCTGGAAAAATGTACAGCTTTGGGAGGCTATTTTACACATGTAACATAGCAATAAAGTTACTTTAGCTCCAACAGGTCCAGGCACTCCTGTTGGTCCTGTTAATCCACGTATTCCTCTCTGTCCTTGATCTCCCTATAAAAATGGAAAAGACATGTTGCACATATCAAATAATTTATGAACATGTTAACTGAAATTAATTGTAAATGCCAGTGAAAGACAGCAAACTTCTATTTGTAGGTGTTGCACATGTGGTGTTCCTATTGCCTTCATTGGCAAGTCAGTTAATTCTGCTCAATAATTGTCCAGTTTTGGATTTATTCAGTTAAAACTACACACATTTAATCTGAAATTAAATTAACCAGTTTACCCCAGAATACTGTGAGAAAAATAAAAGCCAAAAGGAATCTTAAAAATTGAATAATTGCAGCTGAAAAGTAAGTTATTACATTAAAAATGATACTATCTAAGAAAAATAATAAAACAGGAAAATACAATTCATTCGCTAATACTTTTTAATTTTTAATTCGAAGGTAAATAGGGCCAAACAATTAATCACAATGCCCTGTCTGATTGACCAGAAAAAGCTAAGAAGAGTGTAAAGTTGCAAGGGGAATACTGCTGTTCAAACAGCTTACTAAACTGCAATAATTACAACAAAAATGAAACAACTATGCGTCCAGAATAGTATTTTTTGCTGCTTATAACAGACAAAAAAAAGAGAAGTCTTTGACAAGATTTCTTTGTTCCTATTCCTGGAACATTACAAGTTTGAGTGGCACCTTTAGTTAAGAAATCCTCACCTTTTCCCCCTGTATTCCAATCCCTGGAGCACCTTCAGGACCTCTAAGACCAGGTAACCCTGGTTCACCCTTGAATAGAAAAATCAAAGGAATGTTTCAGAGCACTACATAGACATGATGCAAGACCAACTTTGTATTTCCTTTAATAAGTTCATTACAATCATAGACCTTTTAGAATCAATGACAAAAGTCCCACTGATGTCAGGTGTGTCCAGGATTTTCTTCCCATATTCAAACATCGTAAAACTCTGTGAGGAATGTGTGAAGTAGTACATTTTGTTAGTGATGGCTGAACACTCCGAGCATATAACCTTAAATATATGGGGTTTCTGATTCTAGAAAAAACATGGTCAGAAGGCCATGAAAGGTTGCCTATCACCATTTTAGTGGTTTCCCTTCTGAGCTGCAGGGTATTTACAAAAAGCACACAATAGTAAACATTGTAAGACAATGCCCCACCCCAAAAAATTAGTAAAAGTGAAGTTTTTCCTAAAAATGTATATTCAAAAGAGAATTTTTTTTGCTGAAAAAAATGTGGTACTTTTCCTCTTGTCCATGAACACTCTCTCTTATATATTTGGGTGTTAGCACAGGGAGAACAGTAGGAATGCTTGGAGTGAAAGACTGAAGAGAGAAATGAACCAACCTTTTGTCCGGGGGCTCCATCTTCTCCTGGAAGACCGGGCAGACCTGCCAGTCCTGAAGGCCCTGGCTCTCCCTGACATCAATAAAAAGTAAGTTATTCTATTAAATTCAGACTTGCCACTATTCCTTCTCTGAATTAAGGAAATATATTTAATTTTTTTTCCTAAACTTTAAATATATTTATAGAAAACATTTATGCATATGAACCCAAGTCTTGACTTTTTATAAAGACAGCTCTCTTTATGTGGTACTATCCTATTGCCTGATTGTTTGAGCTGTGCATTTTATCTGTGCAATTAAAATCATTAGCTTTTAATGATTCACCTTAAAAAATATGCCATAATTTCAGTAAGTGGCAGCATTTGAACTAAATATCAGATACAACTGACTGTGACACAATGATTGACATCTTGCTGATGAATATCAGTGCAAATCTATCAATGTCAGTGGAATTGTCTTGGCCCTATTTAGGTAAGATTCAAGAGCCTGACCTGGTCTTAGATAAAATTGGATCATTTGGGGTCAAAAGGGTTCAATCAGCATTACTATATTTTGTGAAAATAAAGAAAGAAATTGAAGAATTTATTTTCTTTTCCAACTCCTGCCCCAAATCCCTAAGAAACAAGAGCAAAAGCAGGACAGCCTTGTGCCTTTCCACTGTCACAAGAGTACTTTTTCTTCCGTTCCCATATTCTGTGGTAATCTGGCTGTTAATGACATAGGGACTAGTTACTATCTTGGGCACTTCAGCACTAAAATAATCTGGTTACAGCTTCCTCTCCTCTTAGCAACTCCACTGTTCTTTCTGTCCACCAGCACAACTTGATTCTCATGTGAAGGTGTGAGGATGTACCTGCTCTGTTTCCATCATATTCTGTGTGAAAAGGAAGGAGCAGCACAATACTCACAGTTCAGTGCTCTTTTTTTCACCTCTCTGGCCAAGGCATAGCTTACAATTGGGACTGTGAGTTCTGGCAGCTGTTTAGTATTCTGGATGGTTTTCTGAACAGAGCTGTAGGTGAGCTATATGCAACAATGACTTGAGCATGAGCCAGGCAGGTGGAAATTTCCAGTCACCATGAACCTCACTATGTTTTTACAGAACTGCAGTATTTAAAATGCTGCCATTTCTGGAGGTTATTGAAAGTCTGTGTTAGAAATTTAAAATACTAAGAACCTAAATTTTATTTCTAAACCAGTTTTTATGTGTCTACAGAAAGGATACTCAGGAAACGCAAATTTATAATCCAAATAAATAAAAAGATCAAATAATTACAGTATTAACAATGTACCTTAGAACCAGGTTCTCCAACACCTCTTTCTCCTGGCACTCCAGTCTCTCCTGGCAAGCCTTGTTCACCCTTAAGTAGATATTAGTTTTTAACAGCATTATTATGAAAAAATATAAAAGCATATGCTTCACTGTTTAAATTTAAAATAAGATTAGTGTGCTATTGTCTACAGCATGTGTTAAACCCTTGGTCACAAAGATTGGGAATTTGCCACATGTTTTGAGCTATCAACAAAGTTCTGTTGATGGAAATTACTGATGCTGTAAATCTATATTTGTATGTCCCTGACAATCTTTCCTGCCAAAGAGCTGATATTTCAGGAGCATACATGACATCCACAGACAATTAATTCTTCTTTTTACTTTTTAGCAATGGTAAAGCATATCCCTGCACAATCAATTAAACTGTAAGAGGTGATCTCTGATGCTGCAAAATTCTTTATCTGTCACGGACACTTGACCCACTTACACCTCTAGTTCCTTTATACCATTCTTTAATAGCTTTCAGACATTCAGAACTTTGTCACATCTTTCAGGAAGTGACTTTAAATCTCCATTCTAAACACTTCTAGGGTGATGTCTTTCATTAACATTTCTGTATTTTGTGAATCAGTTAAGGCTAAATTATGCTGACAGTTTTCCTTCAGAAAAAGTAATCTTTGTTACATCTTGGACCATTTTTAATGTCTAGATACAGTAGAGAGACAATAGGCAGGTAAGACAATAGGCAGCAGAAGTTACAAGGAAGGCAGTCAATCTATGACATATCTATGTATATATTTTTCTGGAATGGAAACAGTACAGTGAGAATAAAAGATGATATTGAGATTTGGGTGGTCCTCTCTTTTAAGTGCAACTAGTTTTTGGAACAGATTTACTGCATCTCCACCTGATATGATGAAAGTGCAAGTTCAAGGCAGATAACCTTCTCAATGGAAGTGTATCAGAAAAAGTGCAGCTTGCTGTCTGGTATGTGGTACCTGAAAGGTTCTCTGTGAGTCAAGGAAAAACCTAAATAAATAGCCATGGCATTAGTTTACCAAGGCTTTTCAGTGGAGTAGGATCTGCTGTGCAGTTTTATAATATTAATAAATAGAGTTATTAAAGAAAACATCCTGCATCTATGTCAGTACTTAGATTGGTGTTCAGCAATCCAGTGTAGAGTGGATAGAGACAGGACATTTATTGATCATGAAACAACAGTAAAAACAGCACACTAGCTTTTACTTCAGAAAATTCCCTGACCTTTGGTCCAGGTATTCCCTGTCCTGGTAGCCCCCTAGAGCCAGGTGGTCCTTTTGGGCCCTCCACTCCCTGAGAAGAGTAGTAAAATAATTATTAAAATAGTCTCTGTTACTACATATTCAAGTGTGGGGTGAGGCAGAAGTGAAAATTGTACCTTTTCTCCTTGAATTCCAATTCCAGGTAAACCAACTGATCCAGGTAAACCTGGAGGACCACACTCACCCTGGCAAACAAAGTACAATTGCTTAGTTGTGTAAAGACAGAAACAATCTGGGACAGCTCCCATGCTAGTACATGTTGACTTAACTTCTCTTGAAGTCAATGAAACTGGGGATCTGACCTTTTATCTTTCACATATGCATTTATTCCCCGCTGGTTCAGTTGCAAACAACTACTACTCTCTTTTTCCCTTTTTAAACCTTTCACACAGAATTGGATGCATTTTCTAGTGTCTCCTATTTTAATATGAAGAGATGTTAAAATGAGTTGGGAGAATTTACTGGGCGTAAATGTCAACTAAATACCACATTATCCAGGGTCTTTCGTGGGTTCCTTGTCTCATTACACCTTCTGTAGTGTGTATCAATCCTATATTCCCTGTATTAGATTTATTTGCACTCCATTAATCCCCTGGTGTATTTATTGCTCACCTTTTCACCTTTTATGCTGATGCCTGGAAGTCCACGAGGGCCTTTTGGTCCATCAAAACCACGGTCTCCCTACGTGAAAAAATAATATGTTGCTAACTGTGTGTGGAAACACAGCTGTTCTCTCTGAAGTCACTAGAGACAGTGTTTGCTTTGTCTTCATGAAAACCAGAATGAGACAAACCAGAAAACAGCTCCTGGATCTGTGTTCCAGGATACCAAAGAGATTATCTTTTCAAAAGAGTTTGCTCTGCAATTTGAAATTGATGATGAAAGAGCTGAACAAGTTTCTTTTTATCTTTCTGCCCACCTCAACTACTTAAGGTCCTGTTCTGCTTCCTCTCAAATCAATGGCAAAACCACAACTGATTTAAACGTCTGCAGGGCTGAGTACTGACACTAACTAAAAAGTGAATTCCGCTTATTTTTCTCATGGGTTAATCTCATTAAAGTGTGGGTTAATCTGATTGAAGTGTGGCCATGAGGATCTGGCTCCCAATAAGCATTTTGCCAGAATGAAGACCAGGTTGACTGTATTGTTGTAGAAGTCTATTTGTAAATGTCATTGTCTTTCTAAATGTTCATTTACAAAACAGTGGTCTTGGGGAAAATGCTGGTTACTAATAAAGGTATAAATATTGTGCTTTCCTGTACTTCTCTTAATAAAACATGTAGAGGCAGATGTTAGCTTGTATAAATTGTCCAAGAATCACCCAAGACAATAAAATGACTCCCCAGACAGATATTTTCTATCCTCAGTAACCAATTCCATAATTTTAACTTTGACAGAAATAAATTATGAGGATTTCTATTTAAAATAACATTCTTTACTCCTGATGCTTTGGAACATCTTCCTTCATTATCCTTTTTACTAAAATGTGAGCTTGTAGTAAAAATGTTGTGAAGAAAGCAACTGTAAAATTTGCTTAGAATAATAAATCACCTGTTTAAAATGTGTTTAAAACCAGAGAGCTGACGTGCTTGGCAGCCACAGATAGGATTAGAGGTACATATGGACTCTGTTGATACATGCTTGGCTCCAGCTCAGGCTTGGCAGTAAAAAGTAATACATTTTTTAGAGAATGAAGAGTTCCAATAATGATGACAGAATTTCACTTTGATTATTTTATCTGTCTATCCATCTCAATTGCATAGTAGTTTCTGTTAGATTAGGCATTCATCTGTACTTGTTCCTGCTGTGCCTTGTTGCTGTGTTTAAGTATTAGTTGTAGTGTTTCTTCCCACATGAATTAGTATTTCAGTGGCAACAGAGTGTTTTCCAAATGCATTTTCTTCAAATTGTATTTTTGTTAGTTTTCATTCATGAGATCTGCTAAGCAAATACAAGCCATCAACAGTGAGGTTAAATAATTTATATAATTCATCATTATAAAACACACACTGGATGTTTGAAGATATTATGTTGATGGCAGCAATTTAATTTCAACCTAGCTGACAATAGTATTGTTCTAAGAAGAAATTCTACGATTTTTAGTAAAGGGGAAGTTGGGAACAATTTTTTATTGTTTTCTCAACCAGAATTGGTGCTTGCATAAAAATGAGCAAACTGTTTAGTTGGTTTTTTAGTTCATATACAAGCTGTGTCACTTTGTTACTGTAACCAAAGGCCAAAGTGACAACTCAGCCTAAGAACTGTTTTTCAGAGGGCAGCAAAAGAATCTTCTAGTGAGTCCATCTGTGTAGGTACAACTACTGCTGTCATTACTTCCACTGGATCTGCAAATTAGTAACAGTAACTTTCTTTTCCCACAAAATGAATTCAGTCCTCTGCTAAAACACATAAGCCAGTGGCTAAGATATGTAAGAAGCTTAGAACCCTGTCTTTAGTGACAGCAAAGATCTTTCTATATAAGGATTTAGAAAAAAACCCAACAACAAAAAGCTAAATTTTTCATCTAGGAATGATTTAATTTAAAGTCAAATGCTTGAGGCTGTTTTAAAATTATAGCTGGCATTCATTCCAGGCTTAGATATCACAAATCAAGTATCAGATGAATTAAATATTGGTTTTACAGGCCCCAAAGGCTAATTGGGCCTACAAGTCATGTTTGGACCAAGTGAAATCCTTGGAAATATACTGGATTGTTTGATGGCAAATTGTCATATTAATGAACAAAGTACTTTCTCAGATTCCTGTGACTTCTATGGACTTGTTTTGGCATGCACTCGTTTAATGGTGCTGCTCTGGTCCTAAAACCCTTTGACTGCTGTACCTTTGCTCCTGGAAGCCCTTCTCCTGGTGAACCTCTTTCTCCTTGAACACCTTGTGGTCCTTGAGGGCCCTGTTAACATAAGTTTAAAATGACCTAGAATATGTATTAATCACTCAAATGAACAGTAGCGTGTTCTATGTTATTGTCTGTTATAAGCATATCTTCAAATGTTGGTGTGTAGTTATCATCTCTTACAAACAATACAGTACTACAGCATTCCCAGTGAGTAAGTGATGATCATTCTGGCCTGTAGCAGTAACAATACCTTTCTGGTTACTAAGGAATCACAGGTTACATAGCTGAAATTTCCATTCCTAACGTTTTTGAAATCTTCACTCCCTAAACTTCCATTTTAAAATTCTTGCTAATCCTTATTAATGTATCAATATAATAATGAGAGACAAGGAGAACCAGATTAAAGCCCACGCAGAGTAATGCTGAAAGAGACACAGCTGTAGAGAGACTTGACTGTAATTGGCAAAGATTAATAGCATGCCATTCTCTTTTTGAAAGCAGATGAGATAGAAACACAAGGGGCAAATAACCAACAAAATGCATGTCCAAACCCTGTGCCTATTGAGCCTGCTTCACAGTGTTTTCTCGCATCTGTTTTTTGGGTTTTTCTTTCTGATTTATTGCTTGAGGTTACACATACTTCACAGAATGGTAGATTTGGCTCTGCATAGCCTAAATATGCTTCTCCTTTTGCACAGAGCTTTAGAATTATTCCTAGTTCTTAGATAAAGATATTTGCTCTATATTAAGCCATTAAAGTGAACTTCTTTTGAAGCAAATAAACTTTAAAGAAACATATTAGTATGTTTTTTAAAAATCGGAATCTCTTGTTATAGCACTACTTTTGTGGCTAGCAAAAATTCATGTCACAGGCACCTCTTCCCCACAAAGTGGGTCTTTGCTCTATGGTGTTATTGAATAGACCGTGGAAGCATTACTGCCCCACTTGGACTGACTGTCACCACCAGCCTTATTTGTAATGCTCTTCTCCTTGGGCTCTTCAGAAAGAACTCACTCCTCTCCAGTAGTGTATTTTCAAGCAGGTTTGAAATCAGTCAGTTCACCTACCAATCAATCTTTCTCTTTTTCATTGGAGCACCTCTTTTGAAATGTTTATTACAAATCTTGCCTTGTCAATGGCGAAAAAGTAAAAAATGGAACAAGATTTCCATTGTGGTTGCACTAAAAGTCTTTCATCCAGGTGAAGAGGTTGAGTTTACAACTGCCAGGAGAAGGAGAGGAAGGAAAAGAAGGAAGAGACTTCAGAGCCAAACATACTACAAATTCTGAAAGTCTCCTCCTCAAAGCTATGCTGATGTTAATGTTCTAGTGATACTGAAAAGCAGTCAACTTCAAAGTTACCACATAGGGATTTGACTCTATCAAATCTATCAGGGGCAGATTTATTTAGATGTTTATGTGGTTTTGCATCAGATGTTATATTTTCATACCTGTTTTGGAGATATGATAATTTAAAAAGTTAAGACATTGGAAACATTTCCAGTTTATTGAGGGAAATGAGAGTCAGACAACATAGAATGTATAAGAGTGAGAAATAGCAGAAGAAAGAAAAGAGATTTCATTTAGCCCACATTTTTACAGGGAAGCATGGAGAATTTTTCCTTTCTGTCCTGCTTTCTTTTCACCAAATAAAAAAACAGACATACCATAAATCCCGGCTCACCAACTCCAGGTGGGCCAACAGGGCCTGGTCTTCCTGTCAAACCAGTGTCACCCTTGAAACAAAGATGTACTTTGAATATGACTGATTTAGGTATTTTTATGTGTGCAGCATATAACAACTCATCAGACATTCTGTGCTTGAAATATTAGTTGTAGGAGAATACAGGAACAGCAGGGAAAAATCTGAGTGTCCTCAGTCATACACCACGCAAGGCCCAACAGGCATTGAATTGTGCAGTTTCACAACTTTAGGAGACTGCCTCAATTCTGCATTTGAGAGAAGACAATATTGAGTCTAAATGGTCAATTATTCCCTTCATATGCCCAGTCATGTATCACTTATTGTCCTTTCCCAAGAAGTCAGTATTTCTATCATACAGTTTCTGTTCTCTTTATGCCAGTCATCAAAACCAACAAACCTGTTTTGCACAGATTAATTTCTATTTAAAACTAGGAGTATGTTTTTACCTAGCCATACTCTGCTTGAATTATGTCAAGCGTAACAACTACTGTAAAAATAATTTAAAATGCACACTTAAAATGTACTTTCTGTTTGCAGTTGTTTGCAAACAGTTTTGATAAACTTACAAAATATCTTTCAAGTTCTACAAAACCAGCATTTATGACCTTGACTTTTCTTGTTAATCAGCAAGTCGATTATCTCAGCTGTCTTGGTCCTTATCCTACAATACATGTAATACAGAAGATGAGGTTTTTGTACCTTTGGACCTGGCAGTCCTATTCCAGGCTCTCCAGGCAAGCCAGGTGGCCCAGGGAAACCTCTTTCACCCTTTCAAAGAATGAAAAAGAAACAACTCTGCTTATAAATTGGTGTCTAAGAAAATCAGTTCAACTCACATTGTCTGTTAATTTTTAGTGTATCCTGAATTTCAGCCCTTTGGAATTGTGTTACACAGTATTTCATCTGTTCATTGTTTCAATGTTTCAAAATTCCCTTACAATAATTCATCCTCCACAAAGATATCAGATTAAACAAAAGGAAAAATGTTTCATTTCCTGTGGGATATAAAAGTTTTGACACCCAACTGTTCTGTGTATCACTGCTGGCCAGCAGGCATCCTAAATATGATGCAAAGAAGATATCAAAAGAGATAACAAATAATGTCCTTTATACACCTATTTTCAAGTTTTTCTTCATGACAATATTCCATTTGGGCTATAGAATTCTTCTTGAGAATGTTCAGTTTCAAAAGAAGACTTGATTTGAGATGCCAAACAGAATTCCAGTTTTGCACTTAAGGAACAAAAAGGTTTTAAATTGAAAACTGAAGAAATGCAATGCTAAGTAGTATTCTGTGACACTACCATACTTTAACTGTTCATAAATAAAAATGGGAGTGTGATTTGGACCTGAATTTGATACAAAGAGCCAAGTCATACCTTTCTTAAGAATCATGTAGAATACAAAAATACACAATTTGCTATCTATGTCATGTTAAACTGCATCCACTACAAGAAGGGTATAGAATATAAGGATACAATTGTTATTGCTGTGAAGCTATATTAATACCTTTTAACATTAATAAAGAGAAGAAATAAATCAGTTCTTGCCTTTGATCCTTGCAGGCCTTCAGGCCCTTGATCTCCAGATTGTCCTTGTGGACCCTATTAAAACAGGAGTGGTTTTAATGATATTTTTCAAGCTCTTGTAACAATGGCAGCTTGAAAAACAATCTATAATTTGCTGAAATCTGCTTGACAATAACAGTTTCAAATATTTCAGAACTAAAGCCTTGCTTTGTGATGCATATATAGATTCAGTTACTCAACTCAGCTGGGGCTGGTTCTGGTATTCAGGGAGAGAATTTGGCTCTCCCTTTATTCGAATACAATTAAAGGTAATCTACAGTCAAGATGTACAGAAACATCTGTATTGGGCTAAGCTTCTTGCCCTTCACTCTGAGAGTACTGGGATGACAAGAGACTAAAGAATTTCCATGTACTTCTTGAGATAATGAAATAGTTAAGACACTGAAAGAGAAATGAGTGATTTTGGATTTTATGGAACTGTATTTGCTGTGCTCTTTGGGACTGAATGAATTATAAGAATGATTTATTTTTCTAGACTGCTGCTCCAAATTCTTGTTAATTTTGCCATTTAAGAAGATAGATTTTGGTTGCCATGAACTCAGCAACTCAAAGTTTCCATGTCAGTTATGTTATGATATTATTTCAGATCTTTGAATCCCAGGGAGCCAGGTATTGTGAATTTTGTAGTTGGTAGGTTTTTTTGTTTTGGTTTTTTTTTTTTTACCTGTATCCCTCTTATTCCTCTGGGGCCTACTGGACCTTCAGGGCCCTGAAAGATAAGTGAAAAAAAGGATATATTTCTGTATATTTAGATTTTGTCAAAACCACTTTTAGATAACTTTTTGCTAAGGTGTCTTCTTTAGATATATTTACATTAAAATCAAAACTAAATTTAAGAGAAACTGAGCAGCCAGACAGTATTAAATAAATAATTTTAAATGGACTGGTAATCAAAATACAGAGTAACAATAAATGGAGTTCATTATCAAGGACCAGTAGGCCAGGATTAAACTCTATTTTCTCTATTTAAAATATTTACAGCAATTATACACCAAATCTTAAAGACTGGAATTAGAAACCTTGATTTCATTTTTATGTCTCATACCCTTTGCTTACTAATTTAAGCCTTCTGCTTCTGTTAAAGTAGAGTTTTACCATTGTTTTAAATAGGCTCAGGCTTGGGCCATAAGACAAATCATATGAAAATGTAGAAAGAGCTCAGAAAGTTGCTAAAAATGGTGTCCTTGCTCCCTACATATTTTTAAACTGTCAGCTGTGATTTTCCCTCAGCCTTAGAACTAATATATGCCTTAAATCTATAATCCTGGTTGTTATTCAGGGAATTGTATTTTTATGTGGTTTAACTGTGCTTCCTGGAAGTGTAACAGCTTTGTGGCTACTTACTCTGTCTCCTTTTATTCCTGGGATTCCACATTCACCTCTTTCACCCTGGAAAGGAAGAGGAATAAATATTTTTGACTTATATTGGCATATCATCCTTATTCTCTGTGTGCTTTAGTTGAAAACCTAAATGTTATTCTATTCATGACATATTACAGCAACTGTGCTGCAAGTTCATTGAGGAGCAGTCACATCTTCTGTTACAGCTTGTGCAGCAGCTGCTAAGATGATGTTTCTGTTTATTTCTAGAATTTAAAAGAAATATGGCACTACACATAATAAATAACATCAAATATGTAGGCATCAATTCTGACTAAAAGAATTACCTTCTGTCCTTTATATCCAGATTTCCCCTGGGAAAACAAAAAAGCAAAGCAGGTTGTGATGATATATAACCCAAAAGCAGGAACGTGAGTATTGGTTCATTAACATTCTACCCTCTTCAGAAAAACAGCGTTTCAAGTAGAGAAGAGGACTCTAATAAGTATGGCAATACAATTTGAAATACTGCATCTTTTAGTCATGGCAGATGCTGTTGCATGAGTGAATAAATTGTATGAACCCATCATTTTAGACTGGGATTTTGGTGATGTAAAAGCAGATCAAGTTGAGTTCGTATTTCCATCTTTGTGAAAAACATGCCAAAATAGAAAACAAGAAAAATTAAACTTAAAATGATGTACTGAATAAATAAGAAAGCATAAAGTAGAGTAATTCATATGTGAATGAATTCAGAATTAAGCACTAAGAGACTGGTCCTACAGTTACTTCCTACATGTATTTCATTCAGTTTTTTCACTGCTATTATACACTGGGTCCTTTATTTGTCAAATTTAAATGAACCCAGAATGATGCAGGCCGAGTGCCAATTTCTGTAATGTTCTTATATTATCACAGCAGAGCATTTCAATGTTTTGGAGGTACCATGTGTTATTGGAGAGTATTTTCTAGATCACACATATAAGAAGGAATTATTCCTTTTCCCTAAGCAATGAGAATGTTTTCTGTTCTTCAAATGGTAATAAATCGTTAGTTGGTAAACCAGAATTGAAATTTACTGTTATAACAAAATGAAAACAAAACAAAAAACAAACAAACAAAGAAAACAATTTTTAAAAAGCTGTTATTTTGCCTTAAAGGAATACTGCTTATTGGAGAAGAAGGGGAAATTTTTTTTTACCTCTATTCCATCTCTTCCTGGGATTCCATTAAGACCTGGCTCCCCCTATGAATAATTCAGCATCAAGATAAGTGAAATAAGGACAAGACAGATCTTTCTCCTAAATATGAAAAACCACATCACCTTTGCTCCTTTCAGACCTGGAGCTCCATCGTCCCCAGTGCGACCCTTTTTACCCTGGAAAAAACAAAATACAATTCTTATGATATATGTTAGTAAAAATAATTTTGTTTTACACTATATGTGCTATTTTTCTCATACTTAGGATATTTGCTTCCTATATATCCATTTTTCAAATTCTCTGCATTTACCATAGCACTGAAATTAAAAATTTGGGAGCAGTAGGACCAACTCAATAGGCAGTAATTTTTCTCTTTTGTCTTTGTTATAAACAAAAATTGTTCCGTTCTCCTCTAAAGAAAAGAGGTGATCAGCTGTTTTTGTAACTACTCAGCTTGCTAAGTGGGTGTTTTATTTTCTTCTGAACTCTTTGGGGTATATGCTTCTGTGTTTGAAATACTTGCACTCTCCAAGTAAAGACAGCAAACAGTAATCCTAACAAAACTACTGTTTGCACACAGTAATGGGTACATTTTCAATTCAAGTGCATTGTACTGTGCAGCATAAACCCAGTGTGCCTTTCTGTTTATGTATGTATAGGATATTCAGATCAAAAGGATGAGGATGTGCAAACCTAGGGTTCTCTTTCAAACTCTGCCACTGTCCTTTCACCTTGAGCAAGGGCTATAAGGTACCATGGTGTTTTAGTTTGATGTTAGGGATATAACATCAGATCATTCAGTTTTTTTTTGAAATGTAAGCCCTGTCGTTTAGATCACCAAACTTTGTATGAAGCAACCCCCTAGATTTGCTAAGGGGTTCTATTTGTAAGACTATTCTGAAAGAAGTCCAGTCCATTTTATTCTTGTCTCATTTGTTCCTAATGCTTCACTGTTTTGCTCTCTCTCTTGCTTTCAGAGAGCTTTTTGGATATTAATGTTTGATTTGAGGCTAGTTACATCCAGCTGGTCTTGTCTGATTGCAACAGGAAAGTTGTTCCTTTCTGCCTTTTCTTCTGCTATGACTAAAAGGGGTACCACACCACACTGTTGTTCTTTCTGTCTGTTCCCACACAGAGGGAGTGTTTCATGGCATTCTCAGGCCTCTCCATGCAATGTAACTATGGAGGAGTATGCATTGAACCTTGAACTTTTGTTGTCTCAGGATTTGGGTTCAAATACTTTCTTTTAAAAATTTCAACAAATAATTACATTTTAATTTATACTGTATATCAGTTATTTGAGAAAGGACAGCTACTTACAGCAGGACCAGGAAGGCCTCTTTCCCCCTTCTCACAGTTACATGTGTCAACCCGAGGACACTGTGAATGAAAATAGTACAAATCAGCACATTTTAATGGAAGAGATAGAAAACACATAAACATTTCCTTTAAGTTACTGTATGGCTAGTTTGAATACACCAGTAATGACCAGAAATTATATTTACATGTTTTACAGAAATCTTTTAACTATCAGTTTACCACTCATCCAGAATGTGACCTCCTACACTCCATCCAAAAATTTGTATCATTCCTACTCCTGAAATTTCAATCATCTTGATAATAGTTTCACCTCCAAACTCTTCACAAGGTCAGTTTATAGGTATGCTGTGTTTGTCATTATAAATTTGTTTTGATTACTAGGCACTGTAGAGATAGCCAAGACAATGGAGTAAAAAAAGCATCTTACATCCCTTTTCTGCTTAACTCCACTAGGACAGATCATAGTTTAGCTCTAGCTTGATCTATAAACAAAATATGTATGGATTTATACTTTTATTTAGTTAATGGAATTCATTACAACATTTTATAATCTTTCTTTCTCTTCTGTCATCTCTATCACCGGGTGTCCCAGTCAAGCATCATTATGATATGTATTTATGTGATTTTTAAGATATTTCTGAAACTTTAAGATCATTCTATAAATACAGAGTTATCACAGATACTGGAGTTATTTTTGAATGAGGGATAAGGAACGTAATTTTTATTTTTGGTTTAGTTATTTATTAAATCTCTGTTCATCTTGAACATGTCTAGAAGTGAAGAGTTTAAATATCATTCTTATCTGAATATGCTTATTAGTAACAATATGTTTTCCAAGGTTGACATTGAATGTCTTACTACTTCTATATTGATAGAGAAAAATCAATTTCAGTGGAAATGAGTGAAAAATTAAATATTTCAAAGTTTTGCTAGCACTCATAACATTTAGCAGTTTGCTTGACCTGCTTATGAAAACATAATTTCTCTGAGATAACTGTATACCTTAAATAGCACTAACATCTTTAAAAGGGAAACTAACTTTATTTCCTGCCAGCCAAACCTATCAATACCTGCAGTCAGGAGGACACAGTGTGAACAAACTGGAAAAGCACAGTGGTGGAGCTATGAGATTTTACCTTTTTTTAAACCCTCTCTCACAGGAAGAGGATTAGGATTAAGGGTTAGAACTGCCCTGTCGTCAGCTCTGTGTCATGCTTTCTTTTCCACTGAGTTTGTTAGATGACATGTCAAGATGTATCAGCAAATTCTTTCTAACCTGAATACTCATACATTGTTTCCTTTTCTTTGAAAATACCTTAGGTAAGCAAATTACATTATTAGTTAGTAAATCAATAAATTACTGATTAGTAAATACATAAGTAAATTACATTAGGATAGCAAATTAAAGCTCTGTCCTGCAAATTCAAAAACGTGTTTAACTTGAAGACAATCCTCAGCAATTAGACTCAGCATTTAACCAACTTCCTGAACTATCAGTTTTCTTGAATTATGTTTCCATATAATTGTAAATATCCATATTAAGCAGTAGCTCTGCACAGGCAAAAAACCCCCCTTAAAATATTTACCTCTTCCTCAGATAGATCTTTCTGTAAAAGAAAGATATTGAAAACAACATTAGAAACTTAAAGTCTTAATCCACCTCTACAGAAAGGACCCTGAAAGATGTGAAAATGAATAGATTCAGCAACTAGCTAATTAAATTATACAGTTAATACAGTGACTAACATTAATTAAACTTTAATTTCTGAGAAACATTCTAGCAACCTCTCCACTCCAAAAAATAATTTAAATATTTAAAATTCTTATTATAGATTGTTGACTGAAATCACTGAGTCTCCTTGTCCAGCCATAATTTGCTAAAATTACAATGGTAAACAAGTTAGCTAGATATATGGGAACAATGCACCCACAAACTACATTGTTTACAAATTGCTGAATAGCCGCAGCTCTCTAGCAGGAAGGAAGGATAAGTATTCTACACTTCGAAAATCAGCTCTCCTATTCATATTGTTAGGCACATGGAAAATGAGAACAGTAAGAACACCTTAGAAAAGATTTGACTTTGGCAGTGATCACATGAAGTTATCATCATTGATTTAGCTGTTATTTTTTAGAAGATATCTAGAGCAGAGACACCCACATACAATTCATTCTTCTGACTTTCCACAGCTCATGTAGTAGTCTCTTGAGAGGATATAAATGCGTTGATGAACAGCAGTGCAATACAGGTCTCTAAAATTCTCATGTATGCATGTATATATGACAGCGCCATTATTTAAACCAAAGAGCAGCCATGTTCTCAAAAGAAGGCACCTGAGTATGCCTGCCTGTTTGGAGCAGGTAAAATAAAGTGTGTTTAGTCACTTGAGAGGTGGTTACTGCGACACAGGAAGCACAGTACCAGAGAAGATGGGAGGGGTGCCATGCAGGGAAACCAATGCCAAGTAGCAGGCTGTCAAAGTGAAGGACAAGAAGACAGGAAAGCCAACATGGGTGCATGTTCTAGGCCTGTATGAGATCACTATGGTGTCCATTTCACTGCAGAAGTCTCCTGGTTGTTATTCATAATTCTAGTTAGTATCTCTGTGCATG
This sequence comes from Lichenostomus cassidix, assembly GCF_008360975.1. Lineage (NCBI taxonomy): Eukaryota > Metazoa > Chordata > Aves > Passeriformes > Meliphagidae > Lichenostomus > Lichenostomus cassidix. The sequence continues at coordinate 18,672,477 of NC_139488.1, forward strand.
CTTAGATAAGGACTTCATCCACAGCTTGTGTCACCAAGGTTATAGGTTAAGAGTATGGCTCTATTCTCTATACTTGGCAGGGAATGTTTTTTGTAAATTAAGTTTAAATAGAGAAGAAAGGCAGCCAAACAAAACTTCAAAATCTATTTACATATCTCCTTCTGATTATGTGGTAGATTTTCCATGGAAATTTAAAGATGTCTATCACCAAGTTCAGATTTTATCTAAATTGAGCTATCGCCATGGTCTACAAATTTATTTTCACTTCTGCAAGAGCTGCATCTTTTTCTGATACAAGAGGTAACTTCACTTTCCTACTTGCTACAGAAGAAAGCACTCAGATGTAAAAAAAGTTTTTTTTTTAAAGGAAGGAAAAATGAAATACCTGTCTTAGGAGAAAAAACAGAGATAAAAATAATGTTTAAATCTAATTCAGTGTGTGGCTGAATTAGATTTGGCTGACAAGATCTGAATGGTGGGAAGAGAAAGGAAACCTGTATTTTGGCACAGTGATCTCATTAATCAGTGGGCCACATTAACATGTAAAAAGTACAGGTTTCTTCAATGGCATATTGAAGAAATATATTTTCAAAATATTGGAAATAAGACACGATTTACTATGTTCCTAACACTATTTCAAATTCTTTCTCATACATACCATTTCTTTGAGAACCTTCTCCACAGTTTCTTTTTCCTGGAGGTTGAAAACGAACCTGGATGCTGGGACACTGGCCAGGAGCCGGAGCTTGGCAGCATTGCTGGCCTCCTCAGCCACTCTGGTCATTCCCATTGTGAAAAATACAATTCCTTGGTGTTTAGCATCAGCTGTAGCTGCAAAAATATCTGGGTTTCTTGGATGATCCACACCATCAGTGAAAAGCATGGCTACTTTTACACTACCCAGAGTCCCTTCCGTCATGTAGAGTTGTGTAAGATTAGTTATAGCATAAGTTGTGTAGGTGCCATGACCTATGTGGGTGATGGGAGCAATGTGGGATTTGAATGCTTCAGGACCTTTCCAGTCATGGAAAGTTTGCTCTATGAAAACAGTGCTGCTGTACTGCAGTAAGGCCATCCTCCAGCGAAGGATACGTCCAGAACTAAGCTGCAGACTTTTCATTCTGTCTACTGTTTGCAGTACAAATTTTTTCTGCTGTTCATGATTATAGTCCTTAGCACTTTCGGAGCTATCCAGTAGAAATGCAATTTCCAGAATGCAGTCTTCACCTAGAATAAATAGGTATGTAGGTGAGTGGAGTGACTTCGTACTAAATCTCATTTTACCCTTACATGTATTTTAGGCTTCAAGAGTGGGATTGGAATTATGGAAACTTTTGACAACATCTGTTCACAAGTGTGAGCCCTTCATGAAGATGGAGCTGATAGAGGCTGAGGAATTTGCTCCAGAACAGATGCCCAAAGGAATAAAAAACGGAAGGTGTGTGGATGTCATGTAGTATGAAATGAAAAATGTTGTAGTGTTTTTTTAATTTCATTCTGTCATCTTGCCTGGTATTTCATGCTATATCCTACCAGCATAGGTGGAAGTCATGTACAAGAAAATGAGGCTTACTGAATAGGACGCTGGAATGTGATTTTACAGAGCTGGATTTTGTCTCTAGTACTGACACTCACATCGAGTGACATAAAAATTTCCAAAAGCAGGATCTGTAGAGTATTACTTTTCTGAACTACTGATGACACTACTTCTATGAAAATACAATTATATGGGCTATTATTCTTCTTGTGACAGTAAGAGGCTCTCAACCATATCATAAAAAAATATAGATGCTATCTCCTTTTCTGAAATACACGAAAAGGGAAGGAAAAGATGGGAGTAAAAAGATAAACTGCAAAAATAAAGCATTTGCAAATGTAGGATGAGGCAATATATAATGCTTCTATAAGCATCTTAGAAGTTAAGTTAACAATATAGTCCAGAATCCAAATAAATCAGGATGTTTTAAATTACACCTGTTTTAAAATTACAATATTCACCTTGATCACTTGGGCTGGGATAATTTTCTACAGTATTTGACAGAAAGTGTTTAGGTTTTGATCTTCTCAATCCATATCTCTTCTCTTCCCTGATATTTTCTGCCAAAAACTCATGGTGTTCAAGTATCCACAAAAGCCACCAGAATCTGAGGAACATCATTTGTTTGTTTCCTAAACAACATAAATACAGAAGCACAGCAGTACAAGGACAATAAAACTATATTCAATAAAGCATTATTCAGTTTTGCTTCAACAGGTTGCTTAGTTGTCTGTATTTTAAACTATCATCCCTAAAACCAAGCCAATTTTGCTTTCTTTGGGTAAAATATTTTCAAAACAATGTAATAAATAATAAACAGAGGCATACTGGAACGATTTTCAAGCATAGTACATATAGTTGTAGCACTTGACAAACTGGAGATAGATGTTTTACGAACACACCTTCAGTCCTACAGAGGAACAGTCATGGCCTGAGGGTGCTGTCAAGGCATGAATGTACCTCCTGTGCAACCCTGGGGATGTGGGCCCAGAGTGCTGAGCCTCGGCTCAACAGCTACATACTGATAGGACTTTTTCATTCTGAAGGGATCAGAACTATTCGTCCTGGACTCACAAAGACCTCCAGAGCAGCTCACACGCTGTTCAGGGTCTGATAAATCAGTCCTGCTTCACTTTGGTTTCATTGGTATCTCCCTGCAAACTCTCCCCAGGTAGCTACAATGCATACCAAAAGGTCAGTTTGGTGGCAAGAATGAACCTCCCAGGACTAAGCATAAGTCATCTGACTCACAAAATTTCTTTACACAGCCTTGACTGCGAGGTTTCTTGGCTCCTGATATTTTAGGATGGAAATTCTAGCGCCCACAGACACAGAGAGGACAGGTGGTCCTTACCTCTATGTTCCTAAGCAAAAGGTTGTGCAGAGATGCAGGATGCTGCTCTGGGCTCGCTGGCAGTGGTGTTGCCCTCCCTGTGACGGATGCTCTGTGAGGAAAGGAGGGAGAAGTTGAGCTGCAAGCTCCTGTGAGATTCGGTGTCATATGTCAGGAGGGGCCAGCAAAAAGGAGAAAGGCAAAGAAAAGCAATCCTGGCTCCTCTTTCTCTGCACCTACCCACTCCTCTCCTGCCCCCGAGGCTATGCATATCCATTCTAGGTTTAGCTCCCACCCCTTTCCTCCCCAGCCATTTACACCCGACAATCCTCATCCATAACTTGGACATGTATGGAAGAGGGCTGTTCTTACCCAATACACTTCCCTACACACCAGCCCAGTTGTGTTCAATCTCTTCTCCCATCACTACCATGCACGCTTTACCCTCATATTGTAGCACATCTCTCATGCTTGGCAAGGCAGCTTTTTGTACTAGGCACCATGTTTTCAACATCATCTTAGCAGATGATGTCTGCAGGATCCCTTTTAAACCCAAAAGAATGTCCTTATAATGAGGCATTACTGTTGACTGCTGAACTAAAAAGGTATTTATTGTCCCATGGACTTGGCCAACTGAACTTCCGGGTCCTGGTGAAACTGATCAGCATGAGGTGGTCAAAAAAGGCAGGCCCGTCTGAAAGCCAGTTTCAGTTTTTGCAGATTTGTCTGTCCCACATATCCTTGCAAAGACTGTAATAGAGAACAATGACTGACACATAGTATGATGCCTTCAAAATCTAAGCTGTGTGGCTAAGGATCCTGAAGGCTGTCTCTTTTACCAGTAATTGCAGCTTGTCACCTAATTCTTCAAATATGCTCAGAAAACTTTGCATTCCAAATTCATATATTAAACAAGTAGCTCTTCTTCACAGAAATACCTTTTTTCTCTTCCTGTGGACTCATCATTTTCCACCCACAGGCACACAAAGAGGACCCAAAACAAACTGCTGTCCTTCTTTGTATCTTAAAGTGCCCACCACCCCACTTACCACAGGCACAGCCAAGGCAGTTGAGATTGCAGGGAAAGGATGCAGCTTTGGCTACAATATAGATATGTGGGAGAGACTGGTAGGACAAAGCAGCTGGATGCTGAAACCGTTTGCTATGGTTCTAACCCTGTTTTCTATTTTCTGTATTTGTCAGTAATTAGTGCAGAATTGGTGAACTAGGATAACTGAATGCAACTCTACGTATTGTATGGCTGCTTATCCTCACCTAAGCTCAAACTAACTCAGCTACAGCTATTTGTGCCACAGTTACAGCTAGGAAAGAATCTTCTTTCAGGACTGGAAAGAATTGATGTTTATTTCTCTTCAGCCACTTTTGATTTTTCTGTGCTTAGACTGTCATACTCAGATTTTGATTACGGCAAGGAATGAAGAGGCAATTTCTTGCCATTTAGGAACACAAATGATATGGTGTTTAACTGAAATAGGTATAATCTCCCATAGTCCCTAAATCTTACTGAGAAAAAAATCTAATTTTAGCTAGAAAAAGCATGTTATCTGTGGCTGGGATTGTATGCCTCCCATAAGCAAAACCTTGTCATTCTTTCATTTTCACTGCTCATTCCTACCTCAAAACATAGCTGGCAAATATTTTCTTAATTAAGTAACTATTCTGCTTGCATGTTTAGTAGCAAGTTCCTGGCTTCAGGCTCTTTCCTTTTATTAATGAATAATGTTTACCTTCAGGACAAATTTTTCTTTTTTTTCTTGGCCAGGTGCAACTTTAAAACTTGGGGAGGCTTCCACATTTTTATACCTGTTTGCATGGGATGCATGGTATTATTCTGTCCAGAATTCCAGGTATGTATAACACAGTACTGTATAACACAGTACATTTCTAGACTTGCAGTCTTCTGAACTTGTGATGTTCTCAATACCTGCACTATTCTTATAGTGACAGCTTATCAAAACCTGAATGATACCAATGTAAAATATGTATGCCCTGATACATCTGAGATAAATCTTAAAAATAAAAATTAACAGCAAGCCTTCTTCCCTCATTTATCACAAAGTTTACTAAGTGCTTATTTAACATTTTCATGGCATTATACTGTACATATTTTTAAAATAAAATAACTGCCTTAGAACCTATGCTGTCATTTAAGTGTTATAAATTTACTGCTGAAATGTAATTTTTTTTGTAAAAGAGTAAAAAAGTTTTGTATTTTACCTTAAGGAGTCTAGACATTGGATGCTTCAGCACATGATTAATTGCATTTCCATTCCACTAATATTTAAACATATTTTAGTGTCTTTTACATCTCTGGGAAATGACACTACAGACTTCTGTATTTAGTTGACTAAGTTGGGTCCAGCTATCCTACTTCATATATGCTTCTAACATTAAGACTGATAATCTTTGCAGGAGTCAAAGACTGACATGAATATAAGGCTATGTTACAATTGTACCAGCTGAAGCTGAGATCATAGATATAGCTACGTATTCGGATCTTTGGATTTTTTCCATCACTGTTTGAAATCCAAGAGTTCTCAGCTGTCTGATCTCAGTATTTCAAATCTTTGAAATGAGGTCTAATACTTCTTTTCAAAGAATAAAGAGCTATATGAGAGCTATTTAAAACCACATCTAAATAGCTTATACTCAATCAAAGGGAATTCCTTATCATTTTAGAACCATGAGGAAAGGTATAATGAAGAAAGATCCGCAAGACTTTTTGCAAATGAGTGTGTTTAAGCACTTTTAGGACAGGAAAACAGGTGACATTTATATCCCTTTGTTGGTGGCATTACCATTGCATAGGAGGTGACAGCTTCAGAGGTATGCCACTCATAGGTGGTGACAGCTTCAAAGTTGCAAGGGCACTTTGAAGGGACAGTGAATGAAGAACTGGGGCTGAGATGCCACTTGCTGTGGTGTAGCATGACCTCTTGTGCCCACAACAGCTCTCACTATTGCTTCCCAATGGCCAGAAGTAGCCGCAAGCCTGACTGTTCCAAACTTCTTTCCCAGTGCTCCCTTCTTCATCTATCCCTCCCCTCTGTGAATGGGTACCTCTTTTACACAGATTCTTGAGCCTGGTCTGACTTAATTGTGACCACTTCATCCACTATTTAACAAAATTCAATACATTATTGAGAAGCCTTAAATAATTTCTCTTAAGATGGAGTAACTAAAGTCTTCTAGCATGATATCATGTCACTAGAATGTGGCAGAGTCCTGATTAGCCCTTCAGCTGTCCAACAAGCCTGAAACAGCAGTGGATATGGAGTAATCATGAGCCAGCATAGCTGGCAAAATACCATCTGAATACTTCTATATGCTAAAGGAATACTGAACCACCAGGGAGGCCAGTTTGTGGGCCTGAAGCATGAAGCACACAGACCATGCCTTCGATTTTCCTCTGCTCTGATGGTACTTTTTTTGGTCCCAAAGAGCTTGACATGATGGTCCTGAAATATGTTTGCATTTTTTTGCTACCTCAATGTGAATATTTCACATATCAAGTCTGCTGTGAACTGTTAAAAATAAAGACATTTCACACAAACTTCTTCTAGTATTTCATGGCCTCAAGATAGTCTTGACCATTTAACCTCACTGCATGATGGTGTAATGGTATTTCAAGAGTATTTATTTCATTATACTATACATGTCAGTACATGACCAAAGTGCCCAGAAGAAACAAAAACCTACCTGACTTGAACTCATAAAATAATGAAAGCATAGCATTTACGATTTTTTGAATCCTGATATTAAGGAGCACTGTTATAAAGAATATGGTTCACAGTCCTGTTAAGTTGTGTCACATACGTGAATTTTAGGAAAAACAGTTCAAAAGTTCAAATACTTAGAGTAATTGAACAAGAAAATTGTAAAAAAAAAAAAAAAATTACTGAAGATTGTATCTCAAAAAAACCCCAAAACAAAATAAACCTGTATTTCACCTTTCGACTGCAAAATGCGTTCTAGTGAATTTGACAGCCCAGCATTCAACTGAGCAGTCAAAGTATGTTCAAGTCTTGACAAATTGACTTCTGTTGTCAACTCTTGAGGCTACAGTTAAAATTTTTTTTTAATATGGACTTATGTTCTGCAACAACACCTGATTATTCTATATGAAAAATCCTCTAATGGAACAGCCTTATAAAAAACTATAATGAAATCTTGGTGTACATTAAGGTAGTTGCAGAATTATTGATTCCAGCAAAATCAGAATTTTGTCTTTGCTTTTTTGGTACAAATCTTGAGCATGTAGTCTGAAAGAGCTGATCAAAGCAAATCAAATGTTTTCATCTAAACCCACTGTCACAGAAAATGCTATAAGCAAAGGTTTTGATGACAAAGACTTACTCTTTGTGTAGCTCCCAACAGATTGTAATGATTCTTTGAGACTGGAGTAATAAACTTGTCTTTTGCAGCTGGTGTGAACATGGCTCTCCATTTCCCTCTTTTTTAACACAGCTCTTCTGCAAGGTTTTTCTGGAGGTGCAGCAAGAAAAAACTCTAACAAGGCATAAAAGGAGGAGGCTGTCTTCAGTATTCCCCTATTTTATCTCTAGACAATGCAGCTAAAAACTCACTCTGAACATTTTGGTGGTGAGTAAGTACTCATAGTCTGCATGCAATATTAATCAATATCAAAGCTCTTGTTTTGTTTTTAAGATATTTGCTTATTTCTACTTTTATTCTAATAGTTCTCCTTTCATTCTCAGTGTCCTTCAGCAAGAGATATTTTCCATCTTACAGCCTAAGTATGTAAACATATCTATGAGTTATGTAAGTTATTTCCAAAAGTATTTGTAGCATTTAGCCTAACAAAATAATGGGCACATAATAATAAAATAGTACAGTTACAGTTTTAACATGCTAAATATTTGACTTAACATTTGGTGCTATTGAACATTCAACTAGATCAAGAATATTTCTAAAATTAAAACTAAACCAAATCTTAAAGATTTCATTTGATTTGCTACATTAGTGCCAATGAAAATGTACTTTGACAAGTAATTATTTTGAATTTGCTGTTACACCTCAGTTACTTCTTATTGTACAGTACACTTTGCATAATTATTTTCTTCCACCTGCCTGATTTTCATGTTGATAACTGTAATTAGTACTACAAAACTCTTTTTAAAATACAGTAATTACATTTTTCAGGAGTGAAAGCTCATGTATTTTTAAGGAAGGTGCAATAAATAGCAGATGCATTAATGTCATGTAGCACATTTTGAGAAGATGTTTTGTAATAATTTTAAGAGGAATTACTCTGCTGGAAATATAATCAGTTAGATAAAGCAAGTTGCTGTGTGTAGTACACCATATTTAGCAAATTACATATTTGGTAGAAAAAGTCATGTTCTATACAGTTCTAAAGTTCTGAAGTGTAATCCTTTTCATGCTAGAAATAGATTTCGTCTCTCAGAGAAGTGATTGTAGTGCTGTAAAGAGGCACGCATTTATCTTACAACCATTGTTGTCAATATCACTCTAAACTTGGATAAATGCTAGAATTTGATCTTTTAACTTAAACTGTAATATGCATCAGCCTCTCAGCTCGAGCAGTAATTGTGCTTGTAAACCAGCCCTCAGAGCCTTTAATGATCCTGCCAGCCTCAGCTGACACCCTCAGCCATACCCTGGCACCCGAGGGCTCTAGTTCAGCTCAGCGTGAGGCCACTACTCTTGCTCATAGTGGTGCAATGGGAGGTTGGTCACAGCCCTGTCTGGGTACACTGATGTGACTTCTAAAGGTCCCTTTCAATGCAAACTATTCTGTGATTTCTAATTGAAAACTTGTAGAATGTAAACAGCATCGAGTTCCTTCTGTGGAGTCATGTTAGGAGAACTCTATCCATTCATTTTTATGGCGTTCAAACAGCTCTTTCCTTTTGGTGTGCCTGTAGCACAGTCCATAGATGTGTTTTTATGTGTGGGCACACATTAGCCACAGGAGTCTATGGTATGGCTTGGTGAGTTAAGAGCTTAAAGAAATGCAATTATTGTTGAATGTCATTGCACAGATACAATTGACAGTAGTAGGCAGTATTTAATAATCTTTATTCTTAAATATGTGGAGCACCAAGGCTGCTGAATTTTCTTTTTAGCCTTAAGAAATGTCTGCAGCTTAGTACCATATTTAGTATCCGCCTATTACAGGACTTGAGTAGAGGCATTAGAGAAGGCGGTTAAGAAGGCGCTCTAAGATGCACGGGGATAAAATGAAGCAGGGGGACGCTGAGGTGCGGTGGATCCCGCGCTGGCAGCGAGAGGCGGGCCCGGGGCGGGACTGCCCCTGGCGGTGCACTTTAAGATGCACGGGGATAAAATGAAGCAGGGGGACGCTGAGGTGCGGTGGATCCCTCACTGGCAGCGAGAGGCGGGCCCGGGGCGGGACTGGCCCTGGCGGTGCTCGGCCGGGCAGCGCGGGCTGTGCCGCCTCGCCTCGCCTCGCCTCGCCGGCTCCGTGCTGACAGCGGGCAGCGCCTGCGGCTGAGGCCTCAGCCCGAGGGAAACAACGGGCAAACAGCACACGTTTTTAAAAGCAACGTTTCATTGCCGGCTGGCACTAAGCTGGTACGTAGAGCTGAAACTTCTGCAGCACCTCTGTGTATAAACAACCAGCTCCTCTTCGGAGGGCAGCCAGCCTTGCTCTTAGCGGCAGCTACTGTAAAGGTCTCCTGAGCTCCCGGCGGCTGAGGCCCGTTTAATCTGAGAGGAATGTTTTGCAGGAGTGGAGACAATAAATTGTGTGAAGGACAAAATGGCTAGTGGCATTCTGAAGTACTTAGTTCCTACTGCAGAGTTGACTTACAAAGTTGCTTAAGCATCTGATACAGCCATAAAATACCGTGCAGGAGTGAGGGAATACAGTCTGCAGGGTGAAGCTGAGGGAAGGAGGCTATGTGTTGAAATGCTTAAGTATTCACAGAAGTGGTGTAACACATTCAGTGCAGTATACATATTTTTGTAGTGAAGGCAAGTATTTGTTCTTTTAGGAACCATGCATGGAGAAAATTATAACAGCTGATGTCTTTGAGGGAGAATAATGTAAACTTTCCTGTTTTGCAGTATTTCACAAACATGTGCATGACTTACCTATCTCTCAGTTAGATTTAGTGATACTTCCACAATCAAAATAGACTATGTGTGAAAATATTGATGCTTTTGAAATAAATGAAGCAAGAGACATAGAAAGCGAACTTATTTTTAAAATACATGGTGGTCGTTCTATGTGTTGTGTATTCTACTTCCACAAAAAGTTACTTCCCTTGGTGTTAGATTGAAATTCAGTGGCTAGAACTGTGTATGAATACTGCTGTTTCTAAATAATCACTAGTACTTGAACCTAATACCATACTTACAGTCTGTAGTCCTCATAAAAATGATTATGTGGAAATACAGAAAATAGGTATCAATTTCTGAAGTAGTTAGCCTACCACAGAGCTTTAATATCAAAACATTTTTCTACTCTACTTCTGGTATTATCATCTATTAACCATAATGATTAGAGAGGTGGGATTAGATTCTCTGAATTTTTTAAAGCTTTCAGGATTCTTGTTAAATGCTTGTGTAGTGGTACAAAATATCTGACTTGTTAGAGATTTAAGAAGAGAATTTTATATATAGTGTGAGTTTTCAGCTGATTTTTTTTTTGTCTTTTGTATGTTATTGAACCACTGTATCTTTTCAAATATTTTTCAGAAGGGTCCTAAAGAGGTCTGGAGTAGAATCTCAGTTCTTATAAAGTAAGATTGGCATACAGAAAAAAAAAATTAGTTACAAGATACATCCACAGGGTGTCAGCCTTGACTCAAGTATGAAGGTTGCTAGGTCATTGCTGACTGTAGAGGTTTGATGAGAGATGGCTGATAGAGTTAGACTTAATAGCTGTACCACGGCTAACAACTTTCTTTAAAACTTCAGGAAATTATTGTCATGTAGGAGTAGCAGTGCTATCACTATAGCCACTTTGGTTCAAAAAGAGACCAAAACATGTAATATGGTGGGTGTTTTTATAGTTTTTCTTTTAAATGATCTCTTCGGGTGTTGTGCGTTACCTATGGATCAAAAATATCAGGATGGAAATAGCTCATTTGTCCTCCTACCTGGCCTGTAATGCAGTGTGGGCTACCAGAGATGTCCTTGAAGTAGAGAAAAAGGGGACATGGAAAAGATGTCTTGTATGAATAGCCTTGCCTATTGGAATGACTGAGAGAAAGAGTTTGTTACGTACTCCAGTCTGCTTAGTATATTGCTGCCGTTTGCATGCACTTTTCCTTTATATAAGAACTTAGACATTTTTAGAGTTATTGTCATGTGAGTGACCTTCAGCCTTCTTTTCTGAAAACCTCTTGAAAATCTTCAGTTTTTCTGCACTGTGGAAAATAAAGTAGGTTTTTGAACAATAGCATTTCTACACTCTCTTCACAAAGGTATTTTTAACTGAGCTTTGGATACTGCATACACAGTAAATGTCTAAGGCTATATTGCATTTCTTTATGTTAACCATATTTTCACCTGACGGGGAAACAAAAACATTAGTTAGCATCAAAAAGTAGTGAATTAGTTTTGCTATCCTCTGTTTGTGACTATTAATGATTCAGCTGAAATGAAAATGGTGATTGAAAATATTCTGTAATGTTTTCATACTTAAAATTAATTCTGTTTGGGATCATCTCAGAGCACAAGAAAAGAATAATCAAATTCAAAGGAATGTGTAAAGATACAATACTAGTTAAACAAAATTCATTTAAGAAGCTTTCCAAAGTGAGTAAATTACAAGCTCATGTTTTCTGTCTTTTTTTGGATCCGAAGGCAGCCTAACAGTCTGCTCCTTCTCCCGTTTATTTTAATTAACTGCATTTATTGCTTGCATTTTCAGGAAATCTTTTTTCCCTGATGAAACCACTTTTCAAGAGGGAGGTAGTAGTGCTGATGAAGCAGCATAACTGGGGAAGAATGGTCTTCTGGTTACAGTTAAGAATTCTTAGTTCTGTATTTCTTATATTGTTGAGACTGTATGTTGAGCTGAGAACTTCAAATACTTGCTAGCTGAATATGAGAACATTGAAGTACCTATTGTGTGTGAGCAGGATCCTGAAGCATCTTCATTGTACCTTTTTTGTTCTAGCTAGGCAGTTTTTTCTGTGGACATGTCAATGGATGTATTTTACAGATTAGTGACTTTGGGTTGTGGAGCATCTTTAATTGTTTCACAGTGGTTTGTAGACATTAGAGATACTGGGAGCACTGTGGGACAGAACTGCTCAAAATAAGGTTCAAAACTGGCTTTCATGAGTTATGTAAGGACAACTACCACATACCTGTAGAGGTTGCTGAGTCCTGGGGTGATGGTTCTGAACTGTAACTGGGAATTAGGAGATGATGGATCATTCAGTAAGGTTAGGTTGAAGCAAACAGCAGTACCTTTTTTTCCTGCATGCTCATGTAGCCTGACCTAGACAAAGCAGCAACCACTTACACAAACAACCTGCCTGTTACTTGTGCTGTGGTGCAAAACAGTGGATCTTCGACCTTTTTGCCTCCTTGGCTTGAGAACCTCTTGAGAACTCTGGCCTGGAGTCAAACTTCTTACCCCACTCTAAATATATGAAGTTCTAGTGGAAGGATTTTAAAATAATGGGGGGGGAGAGATGTTGCCAGAAATGTAAATGCTTGCTCCTGGTTCTGATCATTGTAGATTGTGAAGCATGCTGTGCATAGTTCAGAGTTATTCTGTCAAATGCAAGCAGGAGGAATTTGCTAAGTTTACGAGGATTTTGAAGTGGCATTCTTTGAGTATTGTGTTTCTTTGCTACAATCTTCACTGTGTCAGGTATTTGGTCCATCTCAGCCCTGCTGGTAATGGTTGCTATCAAGAAGAAGATAAAGTCAAGAAGGAAGAAGTCCTTTGTCAAAGAATGAGTTGTTAAGTGTACTGAATGCATTACTATTTTATTTGCTTTTAGAAGTCATTCATGCCATAGCCTTTCCTGAATAGACCATCACAGCTGATGTCTGTTTCCCAGGTCTGTTAAGTGTCACCACAGAGATGAGGAAAAATTTCTCCTCCTCCCCTTAAACCCTTTTAGCCAGGGGCAGCCCAAGTTAAAATCACTTCAAAGGCAAAGCATGCCTTTTTAAAATTTTTTTTACATGGCATTGCAGTGGCAGTGGATGGTAGTCCTAATTTTACTGTCACAGTTAAATGTTATGACTATGCCTGGTTCTCTTCATATTTGTGCATATCAGGAACATCTCCTGTAAATATGCTGGAATTGCAGTAGCTTAAAATTGGTGTTGCAGAAATGGGATCATTCCCCATATACAATACAAACTTTAAGGGAGAAAAGGTATGTGACTTGACATCCCTTATCTTCAGCTGCAGCTCCTTTCAGGACTGCTTAGATAAGATTAAAAGAAGCAGGCTTCTTTCCAACCATCTCCCACTTTTTCACCTGAAGAAATTTGCTGAGAAAAGGAGCAGACTCTAGCTGCAGAATTTGTGTCTGCTTCTAACATGTCATAACACAAATGCAAATTCAAAGAAAACGGGGCTTGTTTTGGCAAATGTGTGTGTGAAACTGAACTCTTTTTTGGTGTTGCATTTGAGTTGGTAGAAAAAATTCTGTTGACTCCTTTTTGTCATTTATCCTCTGTGGAAAACTGTGTAAATCAAATACTGAAAGAGCTGCGACCCAAACCCTGAGAGGATTCTTCCAGATAGTTTAAGTAAACCAAAATGCAACAAACCAAAATTCAACAGACTATTAGACTTGCAAACTTAAGTAGTCTGAAAATGTAAATTATAATGTTCCTTGGAAAACTTTGCCTCTGATCCTCCTCACTAATGGTGGTGGTGGTGGGGTATAATTTTAGTTTAAGAAAACAAGTGACAGTAGTTACAATCTCTGCTTTGTTTGGCAGACAGGGGAATGCAGACATAAAGATCAATATGGCATTATAACTAAGAGGGAATATTTTATTATCTTGTAGGGTAAACCCACTAAACCAATATTTAGTGTATTCAAATTGCTTATAGATATTTGCATTTATTTTTGGCCTCTCTGTTCTGTGACCGGATTCTAAAATGAGCAATGAGTTACATGGATGCTACAAGAGCAATAGTCTGTGATGAAATACCTAAAAATATTGAACTCTTTTGTATAGAAGGCTCAATACCTGCTGTCAGCTGATTTCATGCTTCTGCAAGCATGTGTGCCAGCATTGTATCAAAAATCTATCAAATGCAGTATTCCTGTAGGTGTCTAAATCAAGGGCAAAACTTCTGTTTGGGAATCTGAAGTGAGAGTCTCCATGCTATATAGTGCACATTCAGATTGACCATATCTGGGAGAGTAGGCTGTGGTGGAGACACTGGAAGGTGCACCCACAACTTTTCCTTCTTTCTTACTCTTCCCAAATCACTGGATTAGTTCTATGCTCTTTTCTGTGAAATTTACCGGTAATTCTGACTCAACATGTTACTTGTCTGCTCTTGTTCTTCACAAGTACAAAATTAATTTGACCCACTGAAGATATTTTGAATTAAACTGCATGAAATGCAGCTGTGTTCCTGGGTTGTCTGTAGCCATAATGCACATTGCAAGAGCTGCTTCCAGTTGAGCCCTGCTCAGCAGCTGGGAGGGAAATGCCATGGAAGGGAGGTAGCAAGAGGAAGGAAGAGCTGAAGGGTTTCTGACTCCCATAGTCCCTGTAAATCATACCAATCCTCTTGTATCTTGGAACCTAGTTTTCTATCAGTGATTTGATACCAGAATCAAATCTTAGTGTGTGAACTGGAGTTTCTTACCCTACAAATGCTTATCTAGTTTTCAGACATTGCTAATAGTTCTTTAAAATTTAGTACTGGCTTTTGAAATTTTGAAAGCAGTAGATAAAACTTAGCTAGCTAGCAATTGCTCTGATAGCAGAATGGTTTTATCATAAATCTGTGTAAGTAGGTTTCAAGCATCAGTTAATATATTACTGTGTTTCCCGCATAGAGAGATAGCATTTAAATTTTGTATTTACAATCTGTGCATGTCCATACATAAAAATCAAAGTTTAAATTAATACCTAGACTACATAAAAATACTGGAAATACTGGGTTCTGGGTAGTTATTATTCAGGCCTTAGTAACAAAACCAATTATGAGAATAGCTTTATGCGCTCATTTGATAGTGGCACACAAATGTTCAGTTAGAATGAAGAGTTAATTGGATGGAGCACTGTAAAAATATGATTAAGCTCCTAGATGGTAGGTTTTAATGAAAAACTTTACTTGAAATATCCTTATTCCCTCTATATTTAGAAGTAATGAAACCAGAGCAGGGATGATAGCATCGTTTTGGGCATATGACCCATGAGAAACTACCTTTTGCTGTGGGGGGGAAAAGGGCACCTCCTGCAGCATATGATTGAGGGCACGGAGTGCAATTGTGTCCCTGTGGTCATTTGTGACAGGTTTGGTAATCTCAAAAATAATAGTGGTTCTCTTTGGTTTTCCAGAATATGGAAAATCATGTATTCTTTTATTCTAGCCCTTAGCTGAATCCTGGAGAGAACGATGTTTTGAATAGCTTTCTTCTAATATAACCTTATACTGTGAAAACCTAAAGGTCAAACTAAAATGGAAAACTGCCCACAAATCCCTAGTCTTTCAGTGTG